>NW_026712245.1:11967268-13167268 GCF_030504385.1 Musca domestica | reverse complement strand
TGCTATAGCCCCATATATTGTATATACGAGTTGGACATGTCGTGTACTTAGTTTAGTTAAGCTATTCATTTCAGTTCATTTGATTGCTGTTAAGGGCAATATAGTTATCAAGAACACAGTCAAATATGGACGGCTGAGTTTCCACTAATATAATTTCCATGTAGGTGTTACCTACAACCCAAAAGTTGGTAACAGTGTAATCGTGCGGATAGAAATGTTCCTCGATAACCTAAAATGTGTGGCACTGGATGACAGTCATTGAAGAAAGTTTTTTCGAGGCTTAAAGAAATTTATTGCACCACATTTTAAATTGTAGCCCATTCGAGGCTGTGTGTGATTCAGAAAACGATGAGAGCAAAACGGAAACAGGAAGTGTGGCAACATTAACAGCAGCAACATGTAACAACAAAATCCTAACAACAGCAGCAGCAGCAGCACCATTGCCAGTAAAAGCAATAATAAACGTTCTGCTGGAAGACTAAGAGGGAACGGCATTTTGGACAATGTTTTCTTGTTATGTTCTACTTCGTTTTGTATTTTTTCTTTACGGGTAAACTTTCTGAGAGCGAAAGATCACAGAATTTCCAAATTATATATCATCATCAAAGAGAGTGAGATGAAGAGAAAGTAGAATTCGTGCTGTGCAGAGTCAGAGTTTAACACATTAAATAGATTATATTTTCACATACACTCGCTCACACACGCACACACACACCAATTTTGTAAGAGCATACTCTCAGGTGTTTCGAACATACACCTGTGTTAATTGACCGTCATGCTCACTTAGAATCGAGACATTTTATATGTAAACTAGTAAGATGAAAAGAGTACACTATATTGTGGTGGCGTGCAAACAGGTGAGCAGAGCGAAATGATCCCTCATAATGGGAGTAACAAAAGGTTTTCCAACCCTGTTCGCTCTCACGGAAAAAGGTTACAAAAACCAAACGTCTTCCCTAGTATAGGACAAGTCATCAAACGTTCTTCAAACGTGTTGGACATATTCCATCCAGTGCGTCCGTCGCCTAATCAAAAGTGATCACCACACGAACGACACAGATAATATGAACGGCAACCGAAAGAAGATAAGAAAAGAAAATAAAAAACACAAACCAAATAACACAATAACAATAAGAACACACGCTAGTGCGCTGTTCAAGTGTGAACCGAAACTTGTGACTTAAGTACTTTTCCAGTGTGTCGCGCAAGTCTCAACTCTCAATTACCCGCTCCGATAGTTGAAGTCGTAAATTTGCTGCTGTTGGCATTTACAGGCGAGCGATGATGGTAGGGGCACAAACGAGAGCCAGTTACTTATTTTCTGCAGCAATTGGCCCTCTTCGTTGCAGACACAGCTTTGCGTTTTGCCAGAGTCTCAGTTACCTGTCGTGTTGGCCACATTCGAAACGATCAATTCAGTTTACAAGAAACCAGTGAACAGAACGGTTGTTGATTGTTCGTCACTGTCTGCTACAACCAACCAATTTACCAACCAGCCCATCGCCCAGCGATGGTGTTTGTTTAAACAGAAATTGAATTCAAAACCCAAGTTCAGCCCGTCGCCCGTCCCTCTCACAAAGGAAAGCAAAATAGAAAACCTTCACTAATGAAATAGCACAGAAACGCAACAACAACAATAACTGCCAGCCACGAACCTTCCGAATAACAGCAACCCGTATCTGGTCTTGTTCAGATAAAAATTAACACAAAATATAAATCAAAAGTCAAGAACTATGAGTGTTCGTTCATTCGCTCGCTCGTTCACAAACATCGAGGTGTATGAGTGTGTCTCGGAGAACCTATTTATTTGCCCGCCAGACAACAATTAAAACGTGTCAATGAGATTGTCGAATTGCCGTTACGAATCACCAGTCACACACACGCACAGGCTGGATATGTGTATCGTACATCTGAGATTCTTCTGAGAAGTTTTAAAGCTCGAATAATAAAAACGTACGTTTAGATTTAGCATACAAGTGCAAATTACCAAATGCAGCCATAGCACCCGTGGCGGGGGATCTGCAACGAATATCTAACTGCGAGCTGACGCATTGTCTGAGTGAGTTAAGTGTTGGTGGCGGCTATAAGAAAGGATAACTGTTCTCACAAGCCGGGAAGCAAAAGTCCTGATGTTAACAAGGACTTCATAGCGATCATATACTTTTTCACACCGTATTAAACCCTTTCCAAGGTAAGTACAAAATTATAATTTTATACGTACATATATATGCACCCTCGTTGGGATTTTTTGTAAATATCAAATTTTTGAATACTAAAAATTGTAGCCGGTTTCAAAATGTGTGGTTCGGTCAGACTTCTTTTAGGTGGTATTGGTTTTTTTTGGTTGGTTTCAATCTCAGTTTCTGGCTGTTGTTCTCTTCGATATTTTTCGTTTTTAATTTTTGCAGAATCATTAAATATAATTTGTACAAAACAAATAGGAACATGTTTGGAGGGGATAAACATTTCATAGACCATTAGAGCAAAAACAACAACAATGAAGAAACACAAAAACGATTAAATCTAAGCCATTGTTTGTGACGGATTTCTCGTTTTCCTGTTCTTCAGAACCACCGAACATGGCATGACTTCTAATTACGGCAAACGTTGCTTAGGTTCGAATCCATATTTCACAACAACGAATTTCGATTTTTAAGGTCTTCAAAAATTGACATCATTAAGTTGAGTATTCTGTTTTAAGTGGAGGTAATGTTTTCTCTTCAGTTTTATGGAATGATAAATGGTTTGTTGTCTGTAAGTCAATGCCGCCTGGTTCACATCACACCAAACAGAACTGACTCACGAAAATGTTAGTCCGTGCAATGCCCGATGTCGATATGGAACCGAAGAACAACAAAAAACAAAAGTTTCCTTAGGCGGTAGCCTTTATAGAAATCTTTCAGACTTTTACCGAACTCTGTTATAGAAACTTACTTTGATGAATTTCAAGACAATTATTTTCCCGCCATATGCCCAAGACGATCGACCGACTGACCATTCATATGCTGGGGTATCAATTACAAAATTCTTTCAGAACTGGTTTCGTTTTTGGTTCGATTGCACGGCGAAGAGGCAATGGTGGAGGTAGCACAAGAATAACTCTTCCTGAACAATTTCATGCACTACCATCGACTAAAAAAGACTCAGTCGGGTTGGGTAGAGCAAAACTGAAGCAGGCGGTGAAGGTACTAAGGAAACACATGCTCCTGGGGTATCATACACAAATAACAAAAACGATTTTTTTTGCTTTAGCTTCCTGCTACCCATCGCACAGGTAAAGCCACCACAAGAGACATACATATTTCAACTGTCACTCATGACCACAACGTTACTCCCGGTTACTGACTGAACGTCTGTGTTGCAAGCAAGCCCACAGCAACAACATTTTCCTCTTACAAAGTTTGCATACCACCATTTATTTAGACGTTCTGAATCCATCACAGATTCTCAAGAAACTTTGCAAAATCGTGTGTATGGAGTGGGACATGTTACAAAATCTGCTTCACTTTCCTTTGACAAATATATTGATTTCCTTTTTATGGAATGTAAATAGGAGTATTACTGCGTCGAAAAATTTTTATGTACCGAGTGTTCCAGCGATTGCACTCTGATGTGGGGTGAGGTAAATGGATCAATTAAGAAATTATTAAAAGGAGATTGCATTTCACTTTTGTCTCGGAAAATTCTTAGTTTTCATTAAATTTTTATTTGCATAAAAATAGTTACAAATGTTCCATTGGTTATGTCTTAGCACTCAACACCCCCTCTTTCTCAAAAAAAGTATAAATAAATCATTATTTCCGATTTTCTTAAAAAATTGTCAAAAATCGAATTTAAAAGCTTTATTCCATTTTTTCCAAACCCGTGCTTGTACCGCCGTTAGCTTACTAGTAATAGGGAGGCTACGTAGTTTTTTGCTTACTTACCGCATGAAGTTGCCATTACTAGTAATGCTGAAAGTGGAATATACGCAAATGTATAAACTCCACTAGAATTGACAACAGAAAACAATTTTTACTCAGCAATTTTCACACAATTTATTTAGTCTACGAATTTTACTCATGTCCCTTACATATTCCATAAAATTTCTTGAGTTGGAGGTTGAAGTGAAAATCAAAAAATATTCACATTTTTGGTTTTACTCTTAGCGAGTACTTTATTTTCTTGGCCAAGTTAGTGGTACATTTTGGGAACTATCCACGGAAATTCAATATTGCTGCATTTGTAATAATCGATCATAGTTATCTTGTATTCTGTCGTCAGCTAGAGACAGAATTTTACAATTGTCTTTTTATAGAGTTCCCAGTGAGTTTTTCCCATAAAAACGGAAATTGTCTACAGAATATAATGATATCCTTATTTATCTCCGATTTCTCCAATAATCTAAAAACAAGTCAACTTGTTTTCGATCAGCGAGCATATCCATCCAGATAACTCTTGATTACTCGATTCGTTATCGCTGTTCCTTTGTATGTATGTACTTCCATCAAATATAACAAAAAACGAAACTACATTTGATAAAGCGTTAAATTTCTCAGACCTAATTATTTGTGAAGGGGATCGCTTGGAATGGTCCCCTACCACAAACTTAATTCATTCGCCATAGGTGGCATGTTGATGAGCTGGCTGGGCCATTTTTCTGTTGATTGAAGTTTTTGGCCAATCGGTCAATGGTCCATCGACTAAGCATGTCTAATTGCATTAATAGCAAGCCTAGATAATTTTTACCCAGCAGAGCAGAACAAGAAAAGAAAAACCAACAAAATCACACGAAAGCCAAACGAACAAACAAATGCGAGCCACCACTCGGCGTCTCGGGAGGCAACTGCAGCCCCAGCAAGTGTTGCCGTGTGAATTTTTTACTAGCCACAAGACACAAATGGGAAAAACTGTTGCAGTTGCATAAGAAAAAGAGCCAGAGTGAGTGAGCGAGCGAGCGAACGAGAAAAACAAAGAATTCTAAAACCTTAATTACCTTTGAGGAGTGGAATGGAGTTGTGTGATGTTGGCCAGATTGTCTTTTGCAGTTGTTTTGCTTTCGGAAATTTCCCAACTATTTGTTTAAGGTTCTCATGGCTTAGCTTAGCTGGCCCCTCGCATCCCTTCGGGTCGGTTCCCTGTTGTGGGGATGGGATCTTCTGCGGTTTCCATTGTTAGTGGCAACGGCAGCAGAAGCGGTTGCCAGCAAGTGTCTCGAGTTTATGGCGGCTGCGCGGCCACAACAGAAGTTTGCTGATGTTAGTTCTTGGAAACTGAAACCACCGAATGTTGTCAGTTTTGTATTGTAAGTCTGAGCTGAAGCATTTTGATAGCATTTTGACAACGGCCAATAACAACTACAACAACAACAGAGAAACGACAAGTCAGCACAATTGCAAGACAACCATTTGAAAGCAGATTCCAAAGAAATTGTAAATTAACTCGGAGGATGGGGGGGGATCTGTGGCTTGTGGAAACATAGCCCAAAAGTTGAGGGCTCTTTGCTTCTTGTTTGATATGTTTAGCAGATTTTTAGGTAGAATTTTGCTACCAGTTTCCTTCCTGCCAGCTACATACCAACACATAGACATGTCGCCACACCAACACACATACCTACATACATTCGCATGTAAAATATTTGGTGTCGTCCAAGTCATACGCGGACAATGCGTATGAATTGTTGGCTAGCTGGTTCACCGGCCCATCGTTTTTGCCATTTATGGTATTCATTCATACTACCGCCGCTTGAGACAACAACAAAATATTCATTCATGATCCTTTTGTATATATTCTCTCGCTTTGCAGTAAGACCAAGCCAACAAAAAACAAAAGGAAAATGCATTCAAAATGAATTGTCACAGCTATTGACGAGGCTCATACGCTGTGTGTCCGGGGCCTGGCCGCCGTCCATCTGTCCACACTCGACGCCAGGCTCTTCTTTAGCCTCTTCCCGTTTACGCACACTCAGTTCAGCGCGAACATGACATACGCATGTGTCAGGTTACGACCAATGCTGACTAAACTCATTACAAATGCGAACATTTAAAAATCATTAAGCCAGATGAGCGCGGTAGGAGCGTGTGGTCCGACTGCAATACAGCTCTATATTCAGAGACAAAAACAAAAGCCACAACAACTGCAACTGGCAGCACAGGTGTACATTGTGCAAAATCCACTGGCGAAAGGCCATGTTCGGATGCTGTAGACACAGTGATATCATCTGGTTGTGGAATGGGCGTTTACCAAATTTTGAATCTGCTGAAATGGTTAGATTGCAGGTGGCATTCAGTTTTATAATATGAAACTAATAAAACAAAAAATAATTAGGATTTTAATTAAAAGTGTATCCATAGTTGGGAATATAATTGGACAACCTGCTGTTAAAGTGGAAAAAGTGTAAACGAACCATTGCAAACTTAAACAAATTAGGATGCTAATATACAGCCTTGGATCTTGAACTTTGGCTGGTCCGTCGGACATGATTGGAATATGCAAAACTCCCAAAAGCTATACACTCTTCCACTGTGTTGTATTTCCAGTGCTGTGGATCATTGTTTCATTTCAAGCTGAATCGCAGGGACAGAGGATGTGGGCAAAAGCGAATGTCTTAGGGAATCAAAGGAAACACAGTTGTTCAACCATTGACTTAATATGATCAGTAGCTTTGTTCTGGCGATAAGAAACGCCATGGGTTTTAATACCGGTTTTGCTATTGTTTTTTCACTTTGCACTGTGACGTCGCCGGCTATGACGGAGACGATGGTGATGATGATGTAGCCGCCGTCGTGGTCGTCTTCTTCCTCTGTGGCAACCTTTAAAGGAATCACTGAGGAACAACGCTTAGCGTTATTAAGCGAGTGTCTCCTATGGATTGTGTATGGTGTGATCGTCATTTTGCGATATTGATTATGTTTGGGCAAGCCAGCAAGTCAACAAGTATGTGGTCAGTTACATTCTCGAGTTGTCCTGAACTTCTGGTGCCGATGACGGCGGTGCATTCTCTCTGGGCTGTTGGATTGTGGCGTGGTGTTTTTTTTTTTTCTTTTTTTTTGAGTTTCTGTATTTGGTCATTTACTTCCTTTGTCATTTTGTGCAAGAATTGATAAAAATGAAGATAGCTTGGGGAATATATGGACATGAGGCTCAGCAGGAAATGGAGGAATAGCCCGACAAACATTGTACATTATTATGGCAACATCAGAACGGGGAAAACACTGACTGTGCGAGCATTGTGTTCAAATCAATTGCCCAAACACCAGTCAGCAGCAGCAGCCGTACGAGCAGTTCGTACTCCACCTTCTAGTTTGGCACTCAATAAATCAAGCAGGTGGGAAAGGACCCCCAATTGCATTTTGGCACCAAAAGATGCGAGTTTATACTCTCACATTATTCGAATCGTAATGCGGGCGGGGCGAGGATTCGATGAAATAGTTTCGGTTATTTTGTTGCTGTTGTTGTTTTGAAATTTTGGTACTTATTTTGCATGTGCTCATGCTCATGTTTATGTTCGTTGCTGGGTACATATTTGTGCCAACAGCATAACCGGTTCACATGCCATATTCTGTTGATATCAAGCGATTGCCCTTCTTAGTCTTTCGATTTTTTTCTCCAAAATACTTTGCGGTAGGTAAGCCCAGTTTAGTTGTTTTTCCTTCTTCTTCTTCGTTTTTGTATTGGATCCTGTCCAGTCCATGTTGTTGTTGTCGTTTTTTTGGTTTGGCTAAAATAAAACAGCATGTTGGCCTCTCCCACACACTGAGGTAACGTCAAAACACAACAACTACAACGAAACAAGAAAAACTAAATACACAGCCAAATATGTTGAAAGAATTTGGTCTTGGTTAACAGAAAAAATCCAGTTTGTAAAGTTTGTTTACAAATTGGCAGAAGGTGCAGTCATTGGTCCTATTGATATGCTTTGAAGGTGGCTGAATGAAGGAGGGGTGAGGAAGGCTCCAAACGGTTAAATAAATTGAAATAAACTTTGGCATTTCTCAGTAGACTGCTAATTGTTTCAAATTGTTCTTATCTTCGCGATAAGCTATATAGATTTATTTGTGGCTCTCAGTACTAAAAATACTCCTCATTTTGCAAAGTGGTAGGAATCACCAACAAATGTGGCTTGGTAAATATTACAGTAGATGGACTTCTAAAGTACAAATTTTATGCTTGATTTTCTGAACTAATACAATGACAATATGACGGCTAAAAATACTCTTCCCCTGAAAATATTGATAATTCTCAAGTCAGGGCAGGAACCCCAATTGTTATTATTCTTTCCCTTCGGGAAGTTTTCATGGAAACTAATATTAATCTTTTGGGTTTAGGCAAAAATGGTTATTTTCCAGTCGGTCGACACCAATGGAAACTTCGATTTATTCAACCACTTTCAAACTTTAATTCGTAAGAACATCGCATAGAATTCTCATTTTATTTCTTGCTACTGTATCGAAGTTACCTTCTTTTAACAAGGTCTTTCTTTAGTCCAGCATTTTGTTTTGGGTTGTCATGTCATTCATCCAAACATCCATCCATCGTGTTGTCCTTTGCGCTTCCATATTTAGCAAATTACTGCATTTCAAAAATTCCTTTGCATCTGGAGCCTTGGGCTGCGGTTTATTTGCTCTGCGGACTGACAATGTATGTATGAGGATGTTTGGGTGTATGTGTGCGAATGACAGGGAACTTTGATGGTTACCACAAATGCCATGAAAAATGATCGGATATATTGTTTTATTTCAGTGTCCATTTTTTTTGGGAAAACACACATAAACACATGCCAATACAGTGACATACAAATGGATGGTTAGATATGTTTACATATCTCTTGGGAGCATTAGAGATGAAAGGCATTGGACTCTAGCTGAACATTTACAAAACCTTCCTAGATTACTTTCCCATGGAATACAATACTCCAAATGGTTTCTAATAATTTTTTTGCTAAAAAATATGTTCGTATTTCACTGTAAATTTACGTTGAGGTTTAGACGCACATATGCGTGCAATTTGTTAGTCACCATTTTCCCAACATCTGCCGCCGTTTTCATTTCCTCACTTTCCACTTGTCATTAGTTCCTTCATTCTAGACATTTTCTCCATTTGGATGAATGTCAGGCGTCACCATCTGAACATTTCGCGATGATCAAAGTGTCAGGTGGGTAATTAGAGGTTCGGTTAGTTGGCCGGACCTTGGTAGTATTCCACTGGATTGTGTCATAGCACTGTGTCATTGTAATTACTACAAACATCCAACCAATGCGACACGGTTCGCTTCAGAGCTAATCGTACACCTAGAACACGATGTACGCGCTTCAGTTCACATGAACTTTGGGCGGGTTTAATAAATCGTTGCTGTTGTTGTCGCAGCTGAGCCCATGGGAAAGCATTAACAAAAGGCAATTAAATCACACAAAAGCGAACTGACTAACACAGCGACAGTGGTGGCGATGGTGATGATGATGAGCTTTTTGCATTTGTTGAACTTTTGAGTTGCGTACATCCCGGCTTAAGCCAACAGAAACAGATTCCTGCTGTTGACTAGCCGGGCGGTGGTGTTCTCCATTACCCCTTGATCTCAGCCAGTAACAACTTTAGACTCGATCATACTTTCGGTTGGTCAACAACATTCAAATGTTTGATTCAATTTGTTTTTGTTGTTTGATTAGACACGACACACAAATATATAATATACATACATACATACATTTGTACATACTTAGCTATGTACGTAGCTACAATTCAATAAAATCGTTGTTTTTGTAGTTTTGAATTTTTGTTTCTGCTACACAATGCCGATTTATGTGATGATAATGATGACGACAGTGACTCTGGTAATGGCGATGAAGTTGGCGGTGTTGTCGTATCTGTCGATTTCGTTCATTCGCCATGGTTCTATCGTAAAAATTGTTGTCATTGTTTAGATATTTCAATGATCGCCACACCGACATTCATCAGTCTCGTTGGGCTGGCTACAAATCGGCACAACATTCGTAATTACACCATGTACCGGACTATCAACCTATCTGTACCCGGCTACAAAACTAAAGAAGTCGAATTTATATTCGTGCATACATACGTTCGTATACATATGTATGTATATGAAACACAAAAATCTGTACACGATTTGTTTTTGCCACAGTCACGTTTTACGGCATGTTGTTCCGAACGAGCCACAGTCCGGCTTGGAAGTTTGTTAGACAGCGAGTCAGCGTCAGTGTTGAGAGATGAGGGGAAAATGAATAGTCAACATATCAACAGCATGTTTGACTATTCAATTCCACGAAGCCTATGAGAAAAGTGCACCTTGGAGGCCAAGCCGAGCCATGAACCAAATAAATTGTAATCTAAATAGATTTGTTGATGACTAATCTGGGAAGAATCTGGGAATTGTAATCAGATATCACTACAAATAGTGTTTCAATTTTATGGTAACACAAAGCCCTTTAAATTAGCTCGGGATAAATTGGCAGGATGGAGGGAATACTCGTGTAAAATCAAGTATCTTGTTCGAAATAATAATTGAAGTTCAAGAATGTCATAGAAATCATTGTTTGAGTTCCTACACAACAACAAAATGAAGATCAATAAAAATCGTATACATACACATGTAATTCTCTACTTCACACTTATTTTTTTGAATTTGTTTAGCCACTGTAGGCCGCATTAATTCAAGTTTTGATGATTTATTTCAAGTTTAGAGAATAATAAATTTGCACAGAATATAAAAAAAGCTTGATCAGTAATGGTAATATAAAAGTATACATATATGTACATTCAAATACTCTTCGGAGCTGAATAATACAGCTTTTATAGGTGAGTAAATTCTCGTCTATGATAATTAATAAGTATCTTTAATTATTCACAAGCGTTGGTTTGTGTTGAAGTATTGACTTCTGACTTCTTTTTTGCAAAAAATAGATTTCCTAAGAAATGTTGTGTTAGAGGCAGAATGAGCCTATTCATTTTTGAAACCTTAAACCTTAGGTTTACGTAATGTTGTTAATTCGTGTAACGTCGTGGAATGCCTCAAGAATTCTGCATTTTGAATGTAATGAGCTTTAATTTCACAATTCGAATATATTATCTAGCTTACCCAAATATATAGGTACTTTCTAAATGAATAGGGTACAATTATGCGCTCACGAGTTGTCGATTATTTAGGTAAAAACCTTGCTGCAAAGACATAGAAGTATAAAGACAGGACAAGACGGAGTCTAAATGTTATCACCAGGTGTAAACATCTCTATTGTTATGATATCGTAACAGCATTGTTAAAGCTAGGGCAATATGCAATTTTTGGGTTTGGTATAGATCCAATACAAGGGTACCTCCCGATATTCGTTATTTTGATGATTTTTGCCACTTTTTTCATGGATTTGTCTATAAATTGGTCTTTGTAGATTATAATGCGTTCTAGCTCGTGTGGCGAAACATTTTATGTATAGGTCCACGTTTTAGTGTAGCCCCCATACAAGGGTACCTCCCGATATTCGGTATTTTAATGATTTTTGCCACAATTTCCCACGAATTTATCTTAAAATTGGTATTTGTGGGCCAAAATGGCGGAACATCGTATGTATAGGTCCACGTTTTTCGGTATTTTGATAATCCTAGTCACATTTACCCACATAATTGTGTCAAATTTGGTGTTTTAGAATATTTGATAGATAACAATCCTTGAAGTATAAAAGCGCCTCTATAGTTCCCGCTTTTGGTATGACCCCATATAACGACCTCACTCGCTTTATGGTATTTTGATAAATTTAAATGCATTATGCAAACGCTCTTACTGGTATATGAAGTTTAAAGTGAAACACGCTTGAATTCAGATACTTTTATATAAAAATGTTTCCTGGTGGAAGGCATTCAGAGTTCGGCCCGGCCGAATTAAATTTTTTTTTACTTGTTTATATTAATATGCCTATGTCATGAGCTCTTATTCTGAATAATATAGCCACAAACCTTTTTGCTCAGAATGCATTTTGTCTAGTCTTTACCATCTTAGTCCTTTGCCTTTGTGTGGGCATTTTGAGCATGTGTGATGTTAACTTTAAAAATCCCAATTTTAATTAATTATTTGTTACTAAAAAAAAACAAAAAAAAAAAAACAGAAAACTTTATGCAAATAATAAACAAAACTTTTATTTTTTTCGTTTCTTTGCAGTTTGCAGTTTTTGTTGGCATTGTGAAATAAGGTCAGTAGTTAATGTTTTCTTTGTTGATTGTTTTTCTTTTTTGTAATTAGTTAATTCTATTTAAATAAAATGCGTCGCTGGCTGATTTTCTGTGACACTAACGCTGCAGAAAGTAACGAAAGTAAAAATCAGTGAAAGCGTGTGAATTTTTCTCTCTCTCTTTTCACATTCATCGTTCATTTGATATCTTTACATGGCTGTCAGCGCAACGGTAGTTTGTTTGTCTCGTCTATAGAAAATTAATTTGATATCTTCCAATGACACAGTAGACCGTAGAAGACCCAGATTGAGCAGTCGGCTAGTGAAAGACAGACATGACGAGACTGACATTTAAATGGAACTTTGTGTTTTTTTTTTTGTGTTCGGAGACAATGACGTTGTTAATGATGAAGACATGCACCAGACCACACCGCACCAGAAACAAAAGCTCAACCACAATAAAAAAAGTGTAGGGAAAAATAACTACAGCAACAACAACAAGAACTACACCACGATACACTTCGCTGTGCAACAACGAACTGTGTTGTCTGGCGCTTTGTAATGTGAGAAATTCAGATTCGGATGTCAAGCATCTTTGTGTTGGATGCAGATTTTCCATCAAAAATTTTATTGTAGTCAGTCAGCCAAATGAGACGTCTGTGCGAACGTGAGCCATAACGGCATTAGACGTAGAGATACGCATTTTTGCAACATTGTATGTATGTCGGTCGGCCGAAGTATCTCGAAGCTAGTACTTGTGTTAATAATTTCTCAAGCTGACGCCAGTTATAACTGAATGAAATAAAAAGGTTATTAAATGATCTCCATTATCCATCTATGCTTGCAATGCTAACCCAGTTTCGTTTCGAACTTCCTTTTGTGACATGACTTGAAGCCATGGAATCCGGAATGCCTTCCGTTATAGTTAATTATTAAAAATGTTATTAACCATACGTGGGAGGCCAAGACATGACATAGGATCGCAACTCCTTGGGAGATGTCACTTAACACATGACATTTGCCTTAGAAACTAGTTTTCTGACGATGGCGATGACTGGAAGTGAAACTTCCGTTAAATGTTTATCAAGAGGGATATGACACACACACAAACACACAAATATCTCCAAACATGCACATGGGAACTGTGGGCACACCTACAGAATCAGTCACATCTCATGTGAGTATGAGCTCCAAAGTTGTCGATGTCATTAATTCAACAAGCCAACTTTCATCTGCTCACTCGCTCAAAGATCAAACTCCAGTGATCAGAACATCACAACATTTCAGGAAGTAATTGTGGCGGTTAAGCTTCCACTTATTGCCTTGTTCCTGGTTGTTGTCGTTGTTGGACTTGTACAACATAATCTAATCAATTTGGTTCCGATAAGCATTCAACCACGGCTACTCAAGTGGAAAACCTGTTCCACCGTTCTAACACTCTGCGGAGGATGTGCTTCATGTGGAGCCAACATGCGTTTAATTATGCGTATGCAATGCTCAATTAATGTGAGTATGCCGCCACTATTTTGTTATCCGCGGCAATTGTGGCCACTACAGACCATAAATCACAGCCTGAACATCCAGCAACAAAGCGTCGGACAAGAAACTGAGGTGCGTTAAGAGTTTTTATTTGTTGTGCGCAGTGTGTCTATTAAAAGCCCGTTTACAAGTGCTAATAATTACAATATTTATTAGCGTTCAGCATTGCAGAACGTGGAGAATGTGGGGAAGAAGAAACCCACAGCAACAGCTACACCAACAACGGCAAGCAAAGCTCGTTTCTTGCTCTCTGGAATAAAAAAAGACATGAAATACGCATGGCTCATGACAACTCTTTTAGTGTTAAGACAATGTCGACCATCCAATGTCCAGCCATGCAAAGAGGCAGGCAACCGACCAAAGGATCCATCCATTCAGCGTTGCCGTAGTTTTTTTTCGCACGCGAATGCCGAAAGATGCCCATCACGGATGGAGCCAGGCAGAGCTGCAGATGCCATAGAAGATGCATAACATTTTATCTGCGATTCGGTGTGACGACACAAATGCACTCATTAATGTTAATAAAATGGACAATTCCATGATATACGAATGACTGCCAGCTACACACACACACACACACCCAAACATGCAGGGACTGCCATCCAAACATTTTCCATCCGTTGATTTTATGGCCACTGCTGCGGATGCTATAAAGGCGCCGGAGGTGACACCTGATGACACATTATTTAAATTTTTATTGTAATCTAATAAAAGTGAGCTTGTTCTGCTCACAAGCAGAAGCATCGCAAGCTTTAAATTGATTGGACTGCTGACAGCAATGAGCAAGCCTATCAAAATGCGTTCAGAATGGTTATGCTTTCAATTAGTTCAGATCCATAGGATGGATGACAGAGTCTTTTGGTGGCAATGATTAATAGGCTGTTGTCGTTTCTTGGCTGTTGCTGCTGCAGCTGTTTCGGGGCAAAATATGATTGAGATGTTACCTAAGATGTGGTTAAGTTGAAAGAACCGGTTTTCATTTTCTCCGAGAAAAATGAGGATTTTTCATTTTTCTGAATTGGATCAATAGCCGTTTAATGTTATTCTCCACCGTTCCCAGCTTCTTTTTTTTTCATTTGTATTGTTGGTGTTGTTGTGTGAATGTGTGTTGATGTTTTCCTTGGGCATTTCGGCAAATTTCCACTAGAATGCCTGCCCAGCAGAGAAACAACCAAGTTATTCTCTATTTTTAGTTTTCGAACGTTTCGGAGTACTTTTGAAATCGAAGCATTTCAAGTTTATTGGCTTCTTTTCGTTCAGTTTTTCGATTTGTCTGTGAAAACAGACGGTATTTTATTACCCAAACAGCTCGCTTATGCTTGCTGGCCAATGCGGATAGAAAATAATAACGGCGACAATGGCAGAACAGCGGCCGTAACGATATCAGACATCGACGAGGAACAGTTAAACAGAACACCTGTGTCAGCACAAAAGTGGCAAACTCGCTTCGAACAGTACATCGACGATGTGATACGAGGCGTTCAAGGTCATTAACCGTTCGAATTGAACGAATTTTGATGGGTTTTCCATTTGTTTTTGTGAACTTAATAACATTTGGGTTGTGCATTGTTGGTATTGAATTTCACGAACACATTCCAACAGGCCAGCCAATAAATGGCCAAGTCAATAGCAAAAAATTATGTTTCTGGATCGATTCTGTTCAAACAAAATATGACCTAAAAAGTCGGTAAACCTAGCTGTGGCATATTTTTTTTTTGAATCGAAAACTTACGGTTTACAGTTACTATAAAATGTGCCCTTAGCCATATGACCTTGTTTCATACTAAGCTCAAGCCATCCTCTCACGGGCATGGTAATACATATTCCAGTCGAGGAAGAAATATGAAAATTGTTGTGCCATACCATGAAACAGTTGCCACTCGTGCATAACATAATAAATGTCTATTTTTCGATGTGCTCCGGTGTTTGATTGGAAACGTGGTGGCTGTAAAAACTTTTATAGCCACGCCACCCATATGATGGTTGTTCTGTTTTTCTCCAGCTTTTATCCATTCTGATATGTAAAGAAATTCAATAGAATCCTTTTGGCCTAGGCAATGTTCTAAAGCAGTGGACGAACTGGAACTCAAAGTTCGCTTTGTATTGGTGTGGGATGCAGAATAAGGGATATCACTTTACGGGATCTTAAGACCATTGAATTTTTACCATAAGTACAACGGTAGGTCTTAACAAATTACATAGATATATGCTGATATATGCTGTACGTTCGATGTTGGTTGCGAAATTGGTCCCATAAATTGAATTTTTATCGACAAAAGTATTGGCGGTAAAGAATGGGTTAATTGAGGCTTTTCATTGATGTAATGCAAAAAAAAAAAAAAAAAACAAAGAAACATATGTATATTTGTATTGATACTGACAAGACAAAATATGCATGTGTTGTTGTTTTTATTTCAGACTACTTGGATTACAATTCAATAGAAACTCGTTTCTGTTTTTCTGAAGCATGGTGTCAGCCTTGACCCTAACATGCCAGGGGAGCAACGAACAAGAAGTAAACCAAATGAGCAGTTCGAGGGCAATTAATCATAGAAAACGAAAAATGTGGGGATTTATGGCGAGTGAAATCGTCATTAATTCTGAAGTAGGCATAGATTTGGGTTAAAACTCAAATCTGTTTGTGGGGCTGTACTTAACCAGTCTTTTTAAATGGAAACTGATTGCTATTAATGGTCTTTTAAGATATTCAAGACCGCCTTTTTCTAACAGATTAAAGATACGCATATAACAAATATTGGAGATTAATTTGATGAGTTTAAGCGAAAATAAGAAGATATTCCAAGGGGACGAGCATAGAAATAAATTGATTAAAATCAGAGCCAACCGTAGGGCGAAGCCCCATTTAACAGTAGATTAAAATAATGGAAGGCAATCAATCACGAATTTTAATTGATTTTGAATCAACATGCTGTTGCTGGTTGAGAAGCTCCCATGTGCAAAAAGTTTTGCGTAAGAACTATCGGTTCCAAATGTGATGGATGTCTTGAGAAGAATCCTTCTACTTCACAGTTTTTCACATTTTATTTAAACGGTATTGTGGTTTGATTCGATTCCTATCATTGTGACCAAACCTGTGTTTGTGTGTGTGGAATAGCAATTGTTCTGATCTTATTTGCAGTGTGCACATGTAGTTGTGTGACTCAAACCTATTAGCGACACGTGTTGACTATTATGAGTTTCGGAACACATTTTAAGTTCTAGCGGAACTTTTGAGTATTTAACCTATTTTTTAGCACTGTTTAATTGTTTTCAAGACCAAATAAAAACAACAACTAAAATATGCTTTCGTTGCCAAATCAGTTGCTTTAGAAGGGCCAAATGACTCAAATCATTAACTTTTTGTTTTCTTCCTTCGTTTGTCCGCTCAATTGGCTTGAATTCCAAATAAAATATTTATAAACATACATTCACTTTTTCGACCATTCTAAAACGGGGAGAAACATTCACTCTGTGCGAACCGATAACTAAAATAGAAAATCCAAATGCTACGACGATAACCTCTCGAGATCTCTTTTTGAAAAAGGCAATCATCTGATCAACGTTATAAACGAATCAGCAGTCAAGCGAATTTCTATTCAAAGATAGCCAACAAACTTACACTAACACAACAAGCGGTAGTCAGTCAGCCAGCCGGCCAGTTAGTCGGACACACAAACACACATACAGCTCGAGATAGTCCGGCATAATGTAGCAACTGGCAATTCGTTGTTAAGCGTATTTACTTTATTGGTTACAAGCAAATCAAAGTTTTGCCTGTCTTCATTGAGTGCGGCTATTTGAATGAGGGCGAAGAGAACGGAATAAGGAGGGAGGGGGCAGAGAGTCGATTATGGGAGAGATATTGCATGTGATTGAAATGAAATCTAAAATTACATTAAATTACCGGATGTAATTGCGGTGGTCGTGTCATGCACATCACATTGACTTACATACACTTACATGCGGATGGGTGTGTGTGTGTGTGTGTGTGTTAGCTGATGTATATAGATAAAATAATAAAAAATCAACAACTCTCTGAGATCGTATGCACAAAAACAATTAATTAACCACTTTTTGCCATTATACACAGCCCTCTTGTTTATATTTGAGAAGACTGGTCGGAGTCCTGCTGAACAGATGTAATGCCTTTTGAAGATGTTTTCTCTTTGTATTTGGCCCATTAGAGGTTAACTGCTCCAATATTTTTTTTATTAAAAATAATATTTTTCTTCAAGTCATTTGCTTAAGAATAATTATTATGGAAATTCAGTTCGGAATGACGATTGCCACAAACGAAAGACTTAAACAACAAACTTGTTATTCATTTGTACTCATGAACTTTACTCCTCGACAAAAAGCCAATCTCTTCTCACACTTTGGCTGCTTGTGCCAGCTAGATTTGAAACGAAAACCAGTTTATTAACAACATTTAACTTACAAACACACCTTCATATAGATGTCTGCGTCCGTATATATATATATGTATGTATATATATCTTGGAGAATGTGCCCATATACTAAATACTATTCGCAATACTTCTGCCAGCAGCGGCTACCAGCAATGGGCCTTAAAATTTCACATGTGTTTTGTATTGTTGTTGTTGCTGTTGATGTCGTTGTGTTTTTCTTTATCCTAATGTTTATCATCAATTCCTGTCATATTAACGTAAAGAGTATGGACAGTTTTGCCACTTAAGGCCTAACGAAATGGACATTTTTCTTGCCGTGTTTGTTTTCCTTTTTTTGGCAATCGAGCAAACAAATCCCCAAAACGGAGATGAACATGTAATATGATCAATCTTTTGTAATGTTAAAATCCGTCTTTGACATATCTATTGGATCCGAAATGTTGGCCAAACTGCAAAAAAAAAAAAAAAACAACAACCGCACAACGGCTAAAAGTAAATTGAATTGCCATTACCAAGAAGAAGAAGGAAAAGAAAAAAAGGAAAATATTTGACTTAAATTTACTTTGGGGTAGGGAAAGAAAACTTTTGGCCAAGCTTAGAGCTTTGCTTGTTTCCCCTGAGATTTTCGATAGTCTGAACGTTCTGCATTGAAGCACTGAGAAATATTTTCTCATCATGATTCTTCAATTAAATTTTTGTTTGTTTGTTTGTGTGCCATGAATGTTGACTTATCCAAAATGTTCCCTGGGTCACCACCCCCCTCTTAACTCGACTACTGACAAGACAATAACTTAAGTGTAGTTTTTCAAAGTAAATTAAACTGGACATATTTGCCCCTTTACAATATTGAGTTGTTGCCATTGTTGTTAACTGGCAGATCGTGCACTTCAGGTTTTTGGTGAGGGTGTACTACCAAAGTTGGAATGAAATGCCAAATATTTGTTGCGCTATTTTATGCTACGAATCTTTTGCATGGGCGGACTCACGTAACGTATTTTGGGGACAGACCCATGTCCTTGTCCTACACATGAGTATAAGCTAGTTTATTGAGAGGAAATCTGGAGATACAAAATGACCCACATTACAATTAACAATTTCCGTCCAAGTCATGTTCATTGAACGGCTATGTGGAGCGTAATGAGTGCACAGAATTATGATCAGCTATTGGGGATGTAAGGCACGTTCAAGACGACAACATGCAGTACGCATGTGTGACAGAATACCCATACAATTATGTTACATTCATGCCCCGCTCATGTACACGTCGTACAATTATCAATGAAGCACAACAACAAGAACAACAACGGCAATTACTCCCTCCTTCGTAGCGCTCTAAAATATGCGTTCAGCTCACATCAATTTATTTATTGTAGACGCATTGAGGAAAATGTGGCAATCGAACCAACTCAATCGCTGGGCATGAATGAATATTTTAAACAGACGCTGATACAACTCATATTGCGAAGAATGCAGTAGTGTGTGTGTGTGTGTGTGCATGTGTGTTTGTTGTTGTTGTTCCTCTCCTTGTTCATAATGGGGACCTGGTTGACTTGCCAATCCATCCATCCGCACAACCATCCATTGATCAACATAATTCAGTTCAATAACAAAAAAGTCAACATCACGATAAGCAGGAGAAGAGCTAACAGCCAACAACAGTCGTGGAAAGACATGAAATGACTCGTGCTACTAGTAGCCGGGATGATGGACTACAAGTACATCATTGTCGTGCTGTGGAACAATATTGTCCCAGCTATTGGCATGGCGTTGATACGCAATTCACAATTCGCAACTAACAATTGTTAGACGCATAGCTGTTGTTTTGTGTGGAGTTGTTATGTTCGATAAATACACAGAGACGAACATACAATGCTCCAAACTCCATGCTACAGATGTTTGGGCTTATTGCTGTTGCATTGTTGCGGGCACAATGTGGCGGTCCATCTGTCGGCCAGTCGATCATCATAATAAACGTGCTACATTGATGCGTGATTGTACTGTCAATTGGGATAACGAAATCGTTGGACTGGGATGCTGGATGCCGAGAGCCGAATGCGTAACGATTGCAGCAGCTGCAAAGCCTCAACCTCAACCTCAGCGTCAGCGTTCAAGTTTATTTGACTTTGTTATTGTATCAGTTGTTGTTGCTGTTGTTGTTTTTATAAAAGTGCAATTGGCGACATTATGACTTGGCGGATTTGATGATTTGTTTTGCCATGGTCCGCTACCCAGTCGACTGTTATTATAAAAATGGCAATCACGTTCATGCTGCCAGCTGTGTGTCGGTATGTGAACCGTTAGTGATCGCGCCAGCAGCACATGCCACCACCTGAGCAGTTGAAGTTTTGATTGTTTCGTTATTTCGTGTATGTGTGTGGCACGTTTGATTTGGATTGGTTTTGTTCGCCAGATGCAGATTGGCAGAGTTCCACAAAGGAGGGGCGAAAGAGGCATACGTATAGATACACTATAGTTCAGGGTCATTATAAAAGAGAAATATTCCAATTGTTTGGAATAACTAAACTTTTACTAATTGGAATAAATTCCAGATTAGATAATAGACGCATAATATGGGAAATAATGTTTAAGAGAAATGGTTACGAAAGTATTAAATCCCGATCAAAAGACTCTAAACACAAACCTGAAAGAGAGAGAGATAGCCTTTATTTTTCATACATTGCTCATTAACTCAGAGAGTTTCATTGGCCTGGAATTCATACTCTCTGCTTAAGGGATCACTTATAAGTTCATCATCAAGTTGTTGGTGTTTTGTTACAAATCAAATACTATTAGAACTTGGAGTGGACGCCGCTAAAACTCTTCGGTCGAAAGTCCTTGGAATGATTCCCATGCAAACGTCCATTTTTTGAGTTATGAATCTCTCGGTGTAAGAGAGCAACGAAAATTGGAAATTGATGAACGCGATGAAATAAATAATGTAAAATAAAATTTAAATTATTTTGTTGCTTCTCCGACAACCCTCGTTACGACCTCCTGTTGAAGCATCATCGCCGCCCGCCAATTGGGTCTCATTTGAGTTTTGGCATAGTTTCCGGCTTTGTCACTGGCCGTCGACATATACGCGTGTAAACAACGCCACAAATGGCACCACCAGTAATTAGATCCCTTTTAGGCAGTGATAATTGTCTCTTAATACTACAAATACAGCCAGCTTAGCGATAAACCGCTTCAAATGGCGGTCATTTCAAGGAACAATATAAGGCAAGGCAATGCCAAAACTTTGGCACTGCTCGGGGACTTTGCAAAGGCCACTGGCCAGAGAACGCAACGAAACTATCATTAAATAATATAAGGCCACAAAAGTCGTGTCTCGGGCGTCTATTAAGAAAAGTCTCCCAACAACAACAACAAACTGAAAACGACAAGTAATGTCAGTTAGAACGGACGGACGGACGAACAAAACGAACGGTAATGATGAAAATTTATTGTTCAACAAAAATGGTCATCTGGACGACAACAAGTGACGATTGTGGTCACTGCCAGCGGAGTGGAGTTTATGGTCAAGATCACTTGCCACACAGTCCAACCATCATCACAATCATCATCGTCGCCGAGCAGACATCGAAATATGGGGCGTCACTTGCTTTGATGAATGCTGGCTGAAATGAGGAAAAACTGCAAAGCAAAAAAAAAAAAAAAAGGCAGATGAACGGAAAAATGTGCTAAAACAGCAATGTTTTATTTGCTGGGTTTTGTAAATCAAGTCAGCGAATGTTCTGCAATGCTATTGAATTCTTCGCTTTTTCCGTTCGCTATTGATGACAACAATAAATTATTAGATTTATTACTGGCCATCAATGGACGAACGGATGGACGGCCAAGCCAGAAGTTGGTAGAGGTCCGTTGTCGTGGTCTCTTCTAATTGCAGACATTGGAACAGCTAGCTTGATTGGCTGCCATCACTCAATTGATGTCATCGGTAATGATGATGCTGCGTGTAGTGACAACAATGCGTGGAATACTTTGTGCGACCGATCGTGTAGTGGCTCATTTAACGGTGTACTACATTTGTGCTGTGCTGAATGGCGGCAAGTGTGTGGCGGCCAGACGCCAGGTGATGGTGGCGCCACAGCTGCTCCAAACGCCACTACCACTACCACCACCGCCAGCACCATCATTGTCGACGTCGTCCATGCCATTTATGGCCACCATCTTGTCAAACGTACATGGCAATAATCAACGGGAGAATAGACAGCTGTTCGTGTGGGGGAGATCGCACAAAAGGATGCTCTTGACTTTTTGCCCATAAAAAGGTAGATCAAATCAATTCACAATTCCATTAAAGAGCGCTGATTTTCCCATTGAGAACCATATGGATGCTCCGCTAAAGGGTGAAAACAAATTTCCTTACAAATGTTTCCATTGCTCCAACATGGACGTGTCTCCCAACAGATTTTGTGGCCAAAAATCAAGTGTCACGATAATGGCCATCATTTGTCGGTGATTTGCTCTTAAGGTAAATCTGCAAGGATGCCATTAAAACATGAATGGTTTTGGTTTTTTTCCTCTCATCGAAATGATGATGTCTAACGTGAGTTTTGGCAGCATCTCTGACGCATCCGTATGTCATACGTGTATGTATGTAAGTCACAAATCGTATATTCAACGAACGTACTAATGTCGACGGAAAGGGTTATCGGAAAGGTGCTATAATTGGTAACAAATATATGTTTCACATCTAGATTAAATACAATTTGGGGCAAACAACCGTATTTTTTAAGCGGTTAGTATCACAAATACGGATTTTGTCATGGTATCGGTATCCCAACACATAACAATGCTTCTCCAAAGCTTTTCAGATAATAAGAATTCATCGCTCCGAAAATGTTAAGTTTTGCGCCTCTTTCTGTATATTTCCATCGCATAACCCTTTTAATTCTCTTTCAGCTGCTTAGAACAACATGCTTGACCTCAAGATATTGCCAATACTGTGTCCGAATGTATCGAAATGATGAAGACTTCGCTTCCCAACTAATTTGCATATTATGTCGTTGAGATTAATGCCGTAAATTCGCTATTAAAGTCATGTTCACTTTTGTCCCTTGTGTTTCTGGCCAGACGACGCTCCAACAGCAACATTGTCGAAACGTATTCGATGTTTTGTTTGCGGTACCTTGAATCAAAAGCTTGGGAAAGAAATTAAAGATAAGCAAATGGCAAAAACAACAAAACACTTGTTGTAGATTGTCGCTGGCGAATTTATGTTTAGTGGATTTTGTGTTATTTGTTGAAATTTATTTGACTGGCTTTATTTAAGAGTGATAACTATAATCTATGTAAAGTTTTGTATAATTTCCACAAAATGCCAAACCTCAGAGGTCAGTCACAAGGGAGTGGATGCCAAATGGTAAGTAAAGTGCGAGAAGCTGTGACGTGAAAACAATACTTTTTTAAGACATCCGACGATAACTCAGCACAGTTAATGGCACTGGAAGAATTCACGGGAGTTTTTAATGTACTTTCCCGTGATCTCTTAGTGGCATCTATGGTGCAGGGTTGGCAACTACAAATGAGAGTTATAAAGTGAAACAATTTGTGTAGTCTATATATAAGAAATTGATATTTTGGGAATTCCCATGCTGATTTGTCAATTTTTGGTATGATTCATTCATTAAAAGACCGAATAGATGTTTGCTACGAATTAAATAAATTTATATTTTTCTATGTATCCATTTATTTATATATCCATATATTTATCAGTCTACCTATGTACCTTTTTTATGTATGTATGTATGAATGCATGTATCTATCTATCAATTTGTGACAATCTTATTTTGTCATCATTATCAAAAATTTCCTGTGCACCGACACCTTTAAAATCTTGAATCAAATAAATCATATAATATGGCCGAATGGGCAATTGCAAGTCCAATTCAAATGTTTATTTAAAAAAAAATTGTCATATTCCTTGTTCTAAGACTTGTTTATTTTTTAACAAAAATGTGCTCAATATTTAAAATGAGACAGATTCAAATGGCTATCGTTTTAATAAGAAAGTTATGATTTGAAAATATTCAGTAAAATGTCACAGATTCATTGTCATTGGAATAACAATTTCACATTTCCATCTTTGAATCTTGATATCGTTGCTGTGATATATAAAAATACACAATGATTACAACGCAGGTCCCATTGATTAAGTTTGATAAACACCATTCTGAAGCGAGAGTCTTGTAAATTTAAATTTACTAAAAACAATTAATTTTTCTAATAACAATATTTTTATTATACATGAGATAATCACGAAAAGTTGAATGGAACTTCACGGATTTTTCAAAATATCGAGTTCATGACTAAATTTTTTTCATCTCAAAATCCAAAATCTTGTTTCCGCTGTAAAATTTAATTTTTATTTCAATAGAATTTGAAAAGTCTCAAAATTATTTTAAAAACTATTCAAAACAATGCATAGACCTACAAAATCAGCGTATGTGTTTTGACATCACAATGCTATCATAGAAATAATTTTTTCCGGTAATTTCTATTCCCTTCCTTTAAAATTAGTGTAGCATGGAAACATGGCCTATGGTACAATGAAGACAAGCTGGGCTAACCTTGAAAAATGCAAGTATAGAGGTCTACCTGTTCGGCTTGAAATATCAGAATTGCTATCAAAACAATCAAATAACCATACAACTTGCTGCATTGATTTTGAATATATAATTGAAAACCGCAAAAACTGAATAAAAGTTAATTTTTTTTCAAAATAATTTTCTATATATCTCTAAAGGTTTATTTCGCAACAAAAACTGTAGATTTTGTCGATGCAGTAAGCATTTTGCAAACACCCGAATTTGAATATTTTCTGAACAATTTTTTTTATTATTGAAAAGAATACACACACATAAACAAATAAAGTTGGCTTATAAAGCCAAGAAAATAGGCAAATTAAAATCATATGATATCATAGCCCTACCTTGATTTTATATAAGGTCGGCTTCTGACAACTAAGTTTGCTTTCAAAAAGATATTTTGATTTGAAATTCAAAGAGGGTCCAATCACAATAGTGCAAATACTACCAAGTCTACTGGCAAATTGGTGCCAAAAGTAGTCATCCAGGCCGACCCTATAAAGGTCTTTCATGGATATACATTTTTTGTATCAAAGTGTTTTTATAGTACTTTTTGGTAACCAATCCTCTAAAACATCCATGATAACATGAACTCGATCCGACTAAAAGTTAAAATCTATAAAATAGTACATTCCCCCCTCCTCTGTGCATTTCTACATTAGTAAGAGATTTTCCACATTCAAGTAACGATGTACTCACACATATTATTATTAACTTTGATATATTTATTTCAAAATCAATTTAATCGTCTTTGCAAACATTTATCGGTTCAACCACCATCTGCGAAAATATATTAACGGATAATATCGAAAATAATACGCAATTATGGGAACCAATTTTTGTGCAATTTTATTTTTTTGAGAGCATTGTTTCTCATATTTTTTGTCAAATCTTTTGGTTTTCTCTACACACAAATACACACTCATAAACATACTATTTTAAGTGTCTTGAGTGTACGATGACTACTAGCTAGCATGTCGGCTCGTAGATATTACTGTCCATCTTCCATGGACAATAATAGGCAGAAGATATTTTCCAAAATGTGTTTGTTTGGCATTAGTTATCAACCTTGAAGAATTATATCTTCCACACACGTCATCTTTTACAAAAGCGAAAAAAAAACTGAAAAAAGAATTAAAAGGCCATAGACCTTTGGCTGGTGAAGAACCAAGAATGAATAGCTGGCAAATATGAAGGTATGAATATAAGTATGAAAAATAATAAAAAAAAAACAACAACTGGGATTCGTAAAAAAATACAAAGAAGGCTTAAAACATAAGAAAGCCAACTAGCTTTACACAATTATTTCAGAATACTTCAACGAGTTTTCCTAAAAAGGTAAACGCAATATCAAAACATCAGCGAAAAGGGGAAAATTGAGAATTCAATTGTCTGGAACTGTTGCATGTTCGTTCTCCCCATCTAAGCAAGTACTTTTTGGTGTAAATAGTTTCGGTTTTTATTTTTTTGATTTCAATAAAACCATAAGGGAAGCTATCAGCAGATCCCTTCAGCAACAGCAACAACAATCACATAATAGGGAGCACTTGCAGTGTTGGCAGGCAGGCAGGCTGGCTGGTTGGTTGGCACGTAATGTTGTAATAAAAGGTTATGTGACTGGAAAATGGCAACAACTACAGCTCCAACCCCAGCTGCTTATTTATGTTATGCCGCCGTCTTTTGGTTCAGTGCAGATCACTTGAGTTCGGTTTCATTTGGCTGGAATTTTCGTTACACTTGTTGCTTGTCGTGGCCTTTTGTTCTTCTTCTGTCTGCGGATGATTGTTCAGCTATTCCATTCGCATATTTTCCTCGGCATTAGTTTTATGCTTCAGTGATTTTATGCATAAATTATGTTTAATTTCGTTTGTTCGCAGCCACAGTACAAAATTCTTTCAAACTCACAGCAGACACTTATTTTCCTCGTGGTGTAAACGGGGGAAAACATGATGAAAAACTCCCCTCTCAGGTATGGCCTTTCATCGCAGCTTAGCTTCCAAGCTTCGCTTAGTTTCCATTCCCCCTTTTTGTCTAGCCATTAACCTCGACTTGCTGCTAAACACAAATAAAGATAATTTATGTAAATGTTACATTCTTCGTAGCTGCTGCTTCTGCTGTTGATGGTGTGGCTGTTGCTATTGTTGTTGCTGCTGTTTTTGCCACTCTGTTGTCTTCTCCATTAATATTCTTTCACAGATACTAAATTTTACACATAACATCCATTCGCCAGTTGGCAATTAATTATTTTTCTGAGTGAGTGTGTGTGTGTGTGTTTTTGCGTTACGTGTATTTGTCGAGGAAAATGGCGTATGAAATCACAACTTTTAGCTAATTCTTAGGATATTCAGTTTATATTTCCGCTTATGAATGAATATTTCGGAAATGTTACTGGGTTTCCTACTTGGGCAAACTTTACCGATTCACTCTAAATATCAAATTTGAAATCTACTTTTGAGGAAGGCAACGTTTTATTGATATAATGAACTTTAAACTGGGTAAAGAAAAGCACAAATTGAAAAGTATTTGTCGGATTGCCGACAAATGTATATCCCTCCATGGAGGTTATATAAGTTCTTCATTCCGTTTGTCCACTCATCGGAATAATAATTTAAGACGTATCAAAGTATATACACTGGTGGCCAAAACTAAAGCAACTTAAATCGCAAAGACAATAAATGTCCTGTAACTTTTACAAAAATAAACAAATCGTAATTATTTTTCCAGTTTTAAATGAGGGGTTTAATTCACTTTCAAGAAACTAAAAATAAAAATACAAAAATAAGTTTGAACGAAAAATAATATGTGGAAAACTAAAATGACCCAATTTTTGCTTGGTCAAAACTAAAGCAACTTTTGATTTTTTATTTTAAAATAATTAAATTTTGGCTAGTAGTCGATAGCATAACCATTATTTTTGATAGCAGCTGCACACCTACGAGGCATTGAATCTATAACACGCTCAATTTGATCCTTGGGTGTGCTTTCCCAGGCACCCCGAATTCTTTAGAAAATGTTGTGCTTATTTATTTCCGAATCTCTCTTGATCTTCCTATCTACGATACTCCAAAGGCTTTCTAATGAGTTTAGGTCAGGTGATTGTGCCGGCCATAACAAAACATGAATTTTTGACTCCCGCAACCAATATTTGACAAGTTTTGATACAAATTTGGGATCATTGTCATGCTGAAACACACAAATCAGCCCAATATTTTACTCAGCGTAAGGGAACAACGTGATGTCCAACACATCTTTGTAAACAAACGGATCCACAACTTCCTTTATTTTATGGATAGACCCAAGTCCATAGAAAGAAAAATAGCGCCACGCCATTTTTGACCCTCCCCCATGCTTCACTGTACCTTTGCAACACTGCGGCTTGTGTCCTTCATTTTTTGGTCTTCTCACCGTAAAATTTTTCACGTCTGAGCCTTTAATATTAAACGTAGACTCATCCCAGAAATAATGTTTTTTCCATTGAGCTTGATTCCACTTAATATTATCGTTTCCGAAAGCCTTTTTGATTTTTTCAGATATAAATGGTTTTTTGATGCCTTACGGGCATGCAGACCAGCTGCCCCTACTCGTCTACGTACTGATCTCCAGCTTATATCCAATGATTGCTCTGTCACCAATCCAGTTGAACTCTTAAATAGTTGTTTTTTATTTCTCTCACAATTTGTGGATTAGTACGGGCTGAAGTTTTTCACGGCCTTCATCCGTTATAGACTGTTACTACTGATCCAGTTTCAAAAAACCGACTTAGTATACAGAAATAATTATGAAATCACAGAAATATTTATGAAATATTTCTCGGAAATTATTTTCTGTGATATGTTGTTTTGATAGTCACTGATAATTTGCTGTTTAATTCAGTTACTGTATTTGCTTCTAGCCATTTTTAAAATTTTTTTGGGCAGTACTTAAAAAACGAAAAGAAAAACACATACTATTGTAAAAAACTTCTCAAAAAGGATTTATGACTAGCGAAATTGTCGAAGGAAGCAAAAAGCGATAAATATCACAGTAAAAACCACTGAAATTGCAGCGGTTATATGAATGTACAACAGAGTTGCTTTTGTTTTGTCCAAGCCAAAATCGGGTTAATTGATTTTACCAAACATTATTTTTTATATAAAAATGAATTTTGGTTTTATGTTTTAGGTTTTTAAAAAGTGAATAAAGTACCTAATTTAAAACAAGAAAAACTTTCTCATTTTCTTAATTTTTGAAAAAGTTACAGGGCATTCATTCTCCTTGTAACTTCAGTTGCTTTAGTTTTGGCCACCAGTGTATATTCTTGATATGTGTAAAATTCTAAGAAATGGTTCGAAAAGTAAAGAAGCGACTTGATCGAAACCCGTTCGTGAGCTGAACATATCGCAATATTAAATTCGGCAAATATTCAAAAATGAACTCGGGGTAAAACCATTGAAATTCTAAAAAGTGCAATTGATGGTGTGGGCCGCCATATCAGACGACGGTCGATCTCTGCTCATATTAATCGACCGTGGCATCAGAATAAATACCAAATATTATTGCGAAAATATTCTGTAGGGTGTATTAAAGCCTTGGGCACGCAAACATTTTGGCCGCAGACCTTGGACATTCCAACAGGACTCAGCCCGCGCCACCAAAGAATGGTTACAAAATGAGGTTCCTCGCTCCATTTCCAGCGCACAATGGCCATCAAAGTCTCCGGTTACCAATCCGTTGGACTATTGAGTCTGGAGTAGTTTGGATAGCAAGGTTGGCACTAAAAAATACCAAAGTGTCGATCATCTCAAGCAAGCGTTTCGCCGGGTATGGGCCAAAATACCGCAGAGCAACATTCTAGCAGCGTATGAAGGTTTCATTGGCCGTTTGAAGGCCATATTTCGTGCCAAAGGTGACCAATTCGAACAAATCTAAACTTATTCTAAAATTTGATGCTTTTTCCAACATTTTTTGCTTTCATTCAATAAAATTAAAAAAAAAAATGTAAATATTATGGCGTTTGACTTTGATTCAGTTTTTTATCTCACCCTGTGTAGCACCCTTATAACGGAAGCCCCAATATTCGGTATTTTTATGATGTTAGACATATTCAATGGAATTGTCTGAAACACAAGGAATTCCTTCTGAGTACTTTACCCCCTGGAAGATAATTGTGTATATAGGTCCACGATATCGTATATCCCCCACATTATGGTACATTCTGATATTCGGTATTTTGATAGTTTTTGGCGACATTATTCTCCGTTTAGAAATACGAATTGAAATACAATTTTGGTGAGATACTAAGGTAAGAATTTCTGGAGGCAATTATGTAAATAGGATCCTTCGATTTTGCCTTTTACAGGCTCATCCAACATCCGAAGTGAAAGATACCAAAATTCGTCGAACGTATAAGTTTTCAAGGTTGAAGGCATTTGACCGAAGTTATTATAATTTTCTAGTATAATAATTGGAAATGAAAAATATTTAAATTTAGCAAACTTTTAAAATTAGTTCACATTTTAACTATATTATTAAATAGGTTTGCAGATATATTAAAAACTTGGAGATGGTATTTTCGAGCTGTATTTGATGTCCGGAATCAAAAATCATTGTTATGGAGGCCTATTACGCAAACGGATGAAACATTCATATGGGAGCTATAGATATATCTGAACTGATTTCCATCAACATTTGAAGTACTTGATATTAGCCAATTGAGGCACAATAAACCTGAAATCGGATAAAGATATAAATGGGAGCTATATTCACATCTGAACCGATCTTGACACACTTATTTCTGAGCTGTATTTGATATCTGGTACCAAAGATCATTGTTGTGGAGTGTATATTACGCATTTGAGGGACCTAAAACTCCAAATGGGATGAAACATATGTATGGAAGCTATAGCTAAATCTTGATGTACTTGCTTCAAGACTGAATTCGGTAGGATGTTCCAAAATGCAAGTCATTTTAACTGATAGTGGCCCTTTGATGCCCAATTAACCCGAAATCGGTTAAAGATATATATTGTAGCCATATCTAAATTTTGATCGATTATATCCAATTTCAATAGGATTCGTCCTGTAAAATATCATCTCGATCGGGCAATAAATGCGAATGAATCCATTAATTGGTAATTAATTTTTTTGCTGAAATATTTGAACTTTACATGTCTACTAACTTATAATGTTATCTTTGTCGTTCATAAAAAATGCAGCTATTTATTATCGAACACAAAAGATAGATAAAGATAGTTATCATTATACTCATAATATGCCTTATTTAAATAACGTTTTATTATAAAAACACTGGTCATAACAAGTTTTTGTGTAGAAGAAAGTGAATCGTAGCCATATATTAGGATTTTGCATATCGCGTGAAATGAAGCAAATAATAACTATAAAATGTGTCAAGAATTAGATACGCAGGGTCTTTTTGGGCTATGCAACAAGGGTTTTTGAACACACACCTAGGCTTCAAATTGCCAGAATAATAGTGGCCTCTGAGATTTTAAGGCTTATTCGAAGAAATTACTAAATTTCGACTTTTTCAGGAGCAATAATTATTAGAGGAATAGTTGTTAGTATAGTAATTTGCTTGGTTAATAAGTCGGATTGGAATTTTTTTAGTAGCCATAAAAACAATGTCGTTTTTTGCGTGTCATACATTTTTAATAATAAAGCTCGGGAATTAATGCTGCAGAATCCGATGTGATTATTCTCAACTATAAGGTCTTACTCTGTAAAATTCGAAATTCTTACAAAAAAAAAGAAAATTCAACTTTCCACAAACTAATCGAATGAATGCAAAAGGTTAAGTCCATGTCCTTTTCAGATGCTGTGGCCATTGCAAGATTAGACGTTGTTCCATTCCATAATTCGCCTTCGTAGCCAAAGATTACATGAAGCTCTTTTTGGATTATGACTTGGTTGCTGTTGCTGCTGTTTGTATTTCCCTCCGACCAAAATGGGCACCAACAATGTGCTGCATGACAGAGCGTAAAGCGAGTACACTTGCCCACATGGCGTGGTATGTTTGCACCACGCTGTGAATATCGCCTCATTGACAATTTAAAGTGTTTTGTTGCCAGCAATTTACCAATTTGAGCAACACATGCACCATGTCTGGCAGTTAACGTCACCAGCACTACAACGACCGACCACCACCTCCAACGTCTCAAATGTGGCGTAAATATCAAAAAGGTGCCGTGCACCCAACGCACGCACTTATGGGAATGAAATCACACAATTCGATTGAGAAGCGATTAAGAGAGTCAACGAATTGTTGGTCACTACGGAGTAAAGCGTAAACTTCGAAACTTTTGATATTTTGGACAATAATGAAAATGTACTATTGTGCAACACTCGTCTACGGGCAAAATATTTTGAAAAATGTTCACAAACGTTTGTGCCACAAGTAGGGTTCTAAATCCAAAACGAGGCTAATTCCAAAAAGAATCCGAAAAATAATCAAATGCATTCCTGTACAAGTGCTGCCGTTGCATTACCATTGGCCATAAAAGGATTTCCACTTGCATTGTGTTTTCCTGGAGTCGGGTCGAATATTGGCATGTTTAGTCCAACACTGCCTGCGCACACTCCGCGACACACACAGACACATCCATTGCCTGCAACAGATGCAAAATGTAAGTGAACACCAGGAATGCTGTGTCCGAAAATTCACCACGATCCATACACAAAACAATCAGCAGCATGTTCAGTGCTGCGAATTTAGGCGTCCATAAGATCGGACCAACATACTCGCACATAGCTGCTGACCAAGCTCATTTGCCTCGCCATTGAAACGTTTAGCTGAAGTTGAAATTCCCAAAAAAGAACTGGACGTAGTCGCAATGAATTTGAACAACACCAAGACGGCGAGTAGCTAACAAACAGATGTTAATACTGTGGTGATTGGGATTCGGAATACCGACTCCTGGGATTTACGAAATTTTTAACAAGGCTATCATTTAGGAAAAGAAACGTTGATAATGTTATCTGTTCCCTAGGATTTGTAAGCAGAATTTAAATACCAATCAGGGTTCTATTAATGGGAGAATACCTGCAATGAATGTGGGTACGAGTCAAATTTTCAAAAATTATTTGAAAACCTATTTAATTTGTTTTAAAAAAAATAAAACGAATTCCACTTTTGGCAACTTGGGCCTCAAACCCATATAAAGGGCTCTTGTTGATTGGAATTAACCAAGGGACCATATAAACTACATTAAATTTATCGGGGTCAATGAAAATGCTGCCGCTCGTTTTATGATAATATTTGTTAGTTTGTCAATCTATACCAATACTACACCACGTGGGGGTGGAAAATATTTTTAGGATTAAGTTCTTAATGTAAGACCTGATTTAATTTGGATGAAAATTTGCAGATTGTTTTTGGAGGAAAATATGTAAATTTCCTTTTTTAAATACCTTTGCCTACTATATGAGCAAAGGATTTGCATTTTCTAGGGGGAACTACTCATTTCGATCTGAACATGTCAACCAAAATTTTGTAGTTACTATGACCAAACAAGAAATGTCCTATATCTTCAAAGGAATGCGAGAAAATTCAACTCTGAACTAGAGTCTGCAACAATTGGTTTTGTATAATTTTAAGATGGAATGACAATATACTATTATACCAATATTGTAATTTTTTTGCCAATCTACCTCGAAAGATTTTTTGTTGCAATTGAATTTGAAATAGTGTTAAATTGTTATTTTTTATTCAAAACAATACACACACATATACAAACTGTGTAAATGTTTTGACAGAATTGGAATAAAAAAATATTGTATTGAGGAAATGCAGGGTCCGCCAAATAACATTTTTTTTTGAAAATGCGATAAAAAAAAAACTGCTTAATGCTTTCGATTTTTTTTTGTTTGAAAATACAGTGTTGCCCTTTAAAGACTCAATTAATCCCCGGCTTGTCGACGTAACACTTATCTTTAACGGCAGCCACATATAATTGTATAACGGTGTAAATCGCGGCTCTGAAGTAACCAACCGATTTTAGGTCTGCTGTTGATAATACGACATTTAACAAGTAAACAAGCAGGAACAAGGCAAAAACCAGGCCTGGTCGAACTTAATACCCTCCACAATTTGGAACGAATTTGGACATTTTCAAAAAAAGTGAAAAATAGAATAGAATAGAAAAATAGAATATTGGGAGTCACAGTTATTTTGGGGTCCATACGAAGACGTGGACCCGCATAGGCAATTTTCTATCACAGGCTGTAGTACCCATATCGAAGTGCAAATACGAAATTTGAAACAAATCCGGAGACTAATGTAGCTAAATCATCAAATAGGGAGCTACAGATATTTAGGGGCTAAAAGAAGACCTGGACCTGCATAGATGTTTATCTGTCATAGGCTGTAGTACCAATTACGAATTGCAAATACGACATTTGAAACGATTCCGTTGAAAAGTGTCGCCCTAATCTGCAAAATACAAAATATGAGGAGGTACCGTTATATGGGGGATATACGAAGACATGGACCTGCATATGTAATTTGTTGCCATAGGCTGCAGTACACATTACGAACTCGAAATAAGAAATTTGAAAAAAAAATCTGGTAAATAATGTCGGTATAATCATAAAAATACCGAATAAAAGGAGATACCGTTATATGGGGGCTATATGAAGACCTGGACCTGCATAGACAATTTTCTGTCACACATTGTGGTATCTATTAGGAACTTCATATACGAAATTTGAAATGAATCCGGTGAACAATGGGAACAAAACATCGAATGTAGCTTCGGCTGTGTGGCATGAAGCGTCGTCCCGCAAAAACCAATTGTTGCCAATATTCTCCTCTTCCATTTTTGTGAATAATAATAAAAATGGTCCATATAGGTATACATTTTAATATAGCCGCCATATGAACAGAACATAAACTCCTGTACTATAACCTACCCCCTATATTCGATATTTTGATGATTTGCGTCAAATTTGTCACCGGCATTCTGTCAAATTTGATATTTGGAGTTCTAATGAATACCACCACCACTGAGAAAAAATTGCTTTTACAGGTATGTGGTTTTGCATAACACCAATATCACTGGACAATTCCAAAATTCGAGATGAATCACCACTGTTCGGCTTCAAAAAACATACTGCCACTGTGCAGACAATCTAGCTCGTTCGTTTCATCGGTCTCATCATCCTTTACAGCTCCCATTGTGAAATGTTCAGTGTTTGTTTGGTTGGATGTAACTTTTGGAAATCTCTTGTTACGGTAAAGCATTTAATGAGCGTTCTTTCGCAATTATCTACTTATGGCTACAATGGCCACAACTGCGCAGAAGATTCAAATGCTGCTGACGATGTCTATTCGTCTAAACATGGAACAAAGTAGAGCATCGGAAAATTGGTTAACAGTTTTGTTGTTATTTGTTGTTGTTATCTGTGAACATTTGTTAAAAGAACAGCCTAATTTTCATTTCGTAATATTTGACATGACCTGTAATTTGCAAAGGGCTTTCACAGGCCACTAAAAGAAAAACAGTCACTCCAGTAGGGCTAGGTGGCAGAGGGAGAAAGAGATGGAGATGGATAGCATTCAGTCTAAAACGTGCCACGATGTCAAAGTAGTCACTGTCGTTGCTTTGCAACAATTACACTTTGGTGGGAATCAAACAAATGTTTGATAGACCCCTGAACTTCGTCTTGGAGGAAGTGTAACGGGCATAGATGGCGAATCAGCGGTTGGCCGGATGGATGAGCTTCATTTGATTTGCATTGTTGAGAATAAAGTGCCGTTGAGCGTTTTGTGGTGTGCGCCTTAAAAAGGGGTAACCATGAAAATAATTGATAGCCAGAAGAAGAAGAAGAATGTTGTCAACCATTATTAGGGAACATCTGTTTATTCCAATGACTTAAATGTCAATAAGGGGGAATAATTTAAAAAGAAAATGGACAAATTAAACGAGGAAAATGGCAGCCAGAATTTCCTGGCAGAAATTGTAAGGAAATTCTTTCCTTTTTATCTCATCAGCGAAGAAGATTGGATGCGTGGCTCCCAGCTCCCAGCGAAGTAAAACACCCGGCATTTTTTGGCGATAAATTCCATAAGTAAACGGAATTACATTTATTAATTTGATGTGTTCAACAAAATAAATGAAAAGAATACAAAATCCAAACCTTTTTTTTTTTGCTAAAAAGGCTTGAATCTTAAAACAAAATATAAATCTTAAAACAAAATATAAAATTTAAAAAGCTAAAATGTGAACATTTAAGAACTAAACCTGAAAGTATTCTTAATAGTTATACAAAAACTAAATAAACATCTTAAAGTTTGGCAAAATTTTAAACAAAAAGGAAAGACTTGAAACTGAATTAAGTTTAAACAAAACAAAGCTGAATTAAGTTTAAACGAAATGAAAATGAATTAAAGATTAAACAAAACAAAACTGAATTAAGTTTAAACAAAATGAAAATGAATTAAAATTAAAACAAAACGAAACTGAATTAAGCTTGAAACAAAACTTAATAAATACAAAGAAAATTAAGAAAAATCTTAAAAATTAAGTCCTGGCAGAATTTTTGGAGTAAAGAGCCACACCATCGCCCATCCAATCCATCGAGGGAGGCGCAGATTTTCCGTCACTGCTATACCAGCGTGACTTGGTATCTTCCCTATAGACGTCACTATAAACTCCGGACAGACAGACGGACGACGAGGCGACATAATTAGATTCCGCGGTTTTCCTGAAAAGAAAAGTACAATTTTTAAATAAAAAGGGGTAAACAAAAGAAGTTTAATTTAAGATTTACTCGCCTGGTGTTGCAGTGCAGGATCCCTCGTTGAATTGAGCTCATTTCGAGGTTAGGTATCCACTTTTTTTTCTCGTCGATTGTTTTTGTGGTGTCGACATACTGCCTTTTGTTTGTCCTGGCCTGGAATTGGAAAATAAATTATCATTTTTTTTAATCTTGAACCGGGAATGTAGTTATAAAGCTAAACTTCATACTATTACGTACTTACTCTTTGGGAAGAACCTTGTCCATTAGCTGCCGTCAGTGGTCCTAACTCTTGATACCCGCCATCGAACCCTGAAAAGGAAAAAGAAAGAGAAGGAGCTTAGAGTTGGAATTAATTTTTTTTATGGAGTTAATAATTACGTTTCCTGTTTTTTTTCATTGATTGATAGTATAAATCAATATGTAATGTACAATAGGTGTAATAAAATTGTATACTTCCAAATGAAGATGATGTCGTTGGCTTAAGGCCATTAAGAAGGTGGTAGGGATGGTTTAAACGGAGGTAAGTGAAGGGTCAAATTTGGGACGTCAGGGAGTGGTGACGTCATGGCGAGAGGTGTTCTCGGTGGGAGGGCTATCTCTTGGTCGGACAGCCGCCAAGAGAGCTGTTTCCGGAGGAAAGAATTGGGTTAAAGTGAGTTTAAGATTGAGTTTTTGGTAGACAAGTGTAGTTTTTTGTATTTTTAGGCATGTTTCAGGCTTCTAATAATATTCCCCTTTTAGATATTCGTGCAAGCCCGGTATGATATTTTTTTTGTGTTCAACCGAAAAGGTCTTCAAGTGGCAAGAACCACCCCTCACCCGACGAGCCATAGCCGCGCTAAACGCCAGCATACCGGCAACGCCACTTAAAGCCAAATATTGCGATTTTTCGTCATCCTCGGAAAACGGTTGTTACAGTTTTGTCGACATAATAATTCTGGCTAATAGTTTGAAGGGAATAATTGAAAATTTTGGGAAAATTCATTTGTCATTGCATTGAAGATGTGGAACAGTCGCTTATTAGCGGTCGGAAAAATGATCATTAGCATCTGTGACCGTTTCTCTGTACAATACATGCATTGTGCAGTTCACTGGTTTAATCTGTTATATCAGAAAAGACAGATTGTATGCATGAATATGAGCTTACCAGTGGTACAGTAAGAAGTTAGAACAGCTTCGTAAGACTACAGCCCTAATGCCCACTTCCTGTCAAAATTGTTGAAAATCAAATGCAATATGTTGTTCTCATTTCTCAAAAAATAGTAATCAGCTGGTAGCTCTACCTTAATTTTTCATTGTACCATGAGCTTATCAGCTTTAGTTCTTCCAAATATTAAAGATGTTCTTTTAATAGTTCAACCTTTTTGTGTTTTTTTTTTTAAATCGAGAACAATTTATAGACCTTCTTCCTTCTCAATGGTTTAAATTTTGAAAAATGCCTAAAATTGTTATTTTCCTGGTAAAGTTGAATCCTATTGCCACACCAAATATTTTTGCAGTTTGTCACTATGTACCGTTCCCGCCAACCAAAAACAGAGAAACCAACTCAAATCCTCCCCTGGGGAAATGACAATTTGTTATATGCTTTTATGGCTTGACAACATGGCTTCTATTGGTCACTTAGCGTCAAGTTTTGCTCTTTACAGAGGTTGTTGTTACTGTTGTTCATTGTTAAATAAGATGTTGTGTTTGACATTTATGAACTGCCAATTGATAAGTGGAACATGAAATTGTATATGCTTCAAGTTTTTAGATCATTAACCTATTGCCCCAACAAAATATCGAAATACATAGAGACATACTCCACTATTTATTTTCATATTTATGGGATACTGTGTGCTCTCTTAAAAGGTAACAACTTAGAATTATCTAAACAATAATTTGTCAACCACGTTCACATTCTCCTTCAATATTCGAATATTTTATTGGCAAGAATATTAACATTTGTCGAATAATTTTAAAATAGCAGTTTTTGGGCGACCGGATTTTACCAACCATGCTCATCATGACCACCTCCGCCTTCACTACTTTTCTTTTCAGATTTCTTCCATTTCTTCTTCTCACTTTCTTCTTTCTTTTTGTCATCGCCATGTTCGTGACCCCACTTCTTTTTTTCTTCATGCTTTTTCTTGTGACCTTTGTGGCCCTTCTTCTTATGGCCCTTGTGGCTGTGACCCTTCTTACCATATTTTTCTTCTTCTTCGGATTTTTTCTTGCCACCTTTCTTGTGATGTTTTCCCTTTTTGTGGTGGTCGCCCTTCTCGAATTCACCGTGCTTCTCTTCGTCGCCCTCGTCGTGCTTTTCATCATAGTATTTCTTTTCTTTTTTGTCCTCGTCCAGTTTGTGGACGTGATGTTTTCCCTTTATGGAGTGTCCTTTCTTATATGATCCATGGTCTTCAAACTCATGTCCCTTTTCGCCTTTATCGCCCTTCTTGTGTTTCTTGTGGTGCTCGGAACCCTTCTTGTGCTTCTTTTCGTGACCTTCCTCCTCTTCGTGTTCACCCTTTTTTCCCTCCTCGTCGTGGTGACCTTTTTCGCCCTTGGCATGTTCCTCTTCCTCTTTGTGGTGTTTCTTACTTTTCTCTCCTTTTTCCTCTTCGTGTTTACTGGACTTTTCTTCACTTGATTCGGATTCATAGCTTTCCTCTTCCTCCTTTTCTTCCTTATCGTAATGTTTCGATTCCGACGGTGTCAAGTCCTGAGAATGGTAGACATTCTCTATGGCGCGCCATGGTACAACATCTTTTAGATCAAGTTGAGATAATCTAGGCGTAAGGCTACCGGCTGCTACCAAGTCCAATAGTGGACCCCATATTATTGATGAACTCAGAAAACACCAGCTTAGCAATGCTAGTCGCACCATCTTGCAATTTCTGGCAAGTCGAATATCTCACCGACTGCGACTAATTTATTTTTGCCACCCAGACGTCTTTTTATTGAAATTAGCAAAGATATTGTCGCGATGGTCATCGAAGCGTTGAAATAATTTGTGTTGTGAAATGTTGTCGTTTCGATTCGGTTTATCGGTTGTGGTCACTTCAAAATAATTACGGAAATCTAAAAAAACAACTTTTTTAACTTCCAAAGTTCCGGACCTAAAATTCGAATTGCATTCCATGGTTGGGAAAAATACCATTGATCTATGCGAATCGCTCTTTCTTGGTGCAACAGATGGCCTGGCACATCTGTTGAGCCCCCACTCCAACATTGAGATGTTGTTCCCTTTGGTCATTGCCTTAAGTGTGCATTTGGAAAGTGTTTGCACACTTGTGGCCACCATTTTGCTGGTAAAAAGAACCAATTCAATAACTGTGTAAGAAAATCTGTAGCTAGGCAGAGACTAGCAGTATATGGAAGACATCATGCACCTGTGAACAGTTTTTGTTTTCCACTTCCACTTGTGTCGCCCGATGCTTTTGTTTCTGTTAGTTTTTAGTCTCCTCGTTTTTATCTTTGAGAGAACAGTGATTTTTTGGGGCGAAAGGGGAGGCCTATTATTATAAACTTTAAAAAGTATCAGAAATATGTAAAGTTGTATTGGGACTAGGATAAAACCTATACCAAGTCTGGAACAGTACCGAAATGTAATGTTTTGAAAATATCCTTTAACTAACAAGGCGGTTAGACGGTTTTGTTGCGATGATGCTTCTATATCTGGATTGAAAATTGGATATGCAGGTCAACGTCTTCGTATAGCCCCAATAGAACGATTCCTCCTTTTATTCGGCATATTTATGATTTTACCGACATTATATACAAGATCTTTTTCAAATTTCATATTTGAAGTTCGTGCAGCACCCAGCAGCCTATGACAGAAAATTACATATGCAAGTCCATATCTTCGTGTAGTACCTAAATAACAGTACCTGCCTATATTCGACATTTGGGTGATTTTAGCTACATTGTTCTCCGGAATTGTTTCAAATTTCTTATTTGCACTTCGATATGGGTACTACAGTCTGTGACATGGACCTCAAAATAAAGTTAACTCACTATATTCTGTATTTTTAAGCATTTTGCTGAATTTTTAATGGATTATATTTTTTATTTACATATTTTATTTATTTATTTATTTATTTTTTTTTTGGAAAATTTACAAATTCGTTCCGTATGGTAAAGGATATTTAGAGTTTGGCCCGGTCGAACTAACTACTTTTTAATTTGTTATTCTACTCATCATCGAAAGAAGCCTATTTTAAAATTCGTCATTTCGTGTGTAACACCTCCAAATATGGGTCGGAAACCCCATAATGTATATACATTCTAATTTCGATTAAATTATATCCCTCTGTTTGTCTGCTGAAATATAGTCCTATTTATTTGACATAGAGTTTGAAAATTCGGCATAATAGTAGACATAAAATTATGTTATTTCCGACATAAAATTATGTTATATCGGTTCACGTGTTCATATAGCCTCTATATAACGAATAAAATACTTTATATTTTGATTAATTGATTTTACCTGTTCTAGACAAATATGGATTAGGTTTTCCACTCACTGTTCGGTATTTTTATAATTTTGATAGGTTTTTCTTAAATTGTTTAAAATCTGGTACTGGACAAATAACAACCTCTATATCAGAAACTTGTCTTGCGCCCTAATTTGTTCGATTTGAACAACATTTGAGATTTGGGAAGGTATAATTCCACCTTTAATTTGAGGGTTTTTTAAGCTATGTATTAGGTTTGATCTTATAATGCTTTGAATCTCTCTGGGCGATATAGAGTAAATATTAGCTCTAATTTAAACTGCTTTGCTTAAGAAATAATGAGCCAATGGACTTGAACATATTTTCGCAGGAAAAATCAAATCTATGCTTTCCACTGTCACCGGTTTGGAAATGGCTTTGGCTTGAGTTGAATCTCGCTTGTTTTACGTTCTATGCTCTGTGCATTAATTTGCAACAAATTGTAACCGTCTTAAGATTCTTGTTTTCTTTCTTCTTTCATTCTCTTTTCAGCTCATTCGTGGCTGTTTAGTTTAGCCATGCTCTGTGGTGCTTGGAAATGCATGCATACTTGAGAAAAGTATAATTTTCTAAATACCGTAATAATGTTAATGTGGCTTTGCTGTTTTTATTTTATTTTTTCAGTTCAAGATTTTTTCTCCATTTCATCACTTTGGGAAAAGTCCCAGGTCAATTTAGCAGAAGTCGGTTCACATCCAGAAAATCAGATGTTCCATGGAAGGAGATGGATGAGTGGCAAGGTGAGAGCACGCGGTTGACTTTTTCCAATGACATTCACAGCGATGCTGGTTGGATGGATGGATGGATGAATGGTGCGTTTGAATTTCCGTTCTTCACTGACAATCTCCCCTCCCCCCTCGCATGGAACGGCTTTGGCTAATTTCATGTGAAAATAATAGTGTGCAAATATTTTCATAGCAATTTTCTACTTAAAATATTAGAAATGATGACCATGTGGCGATGAGGTGATGTGACGATGACCAATGGTCTTGGCTGCAAGAATGACGCTGCTGTCAATGCAGAACAAACTTTTGACTTTATTACTATTGCATAAGTTTCCTTGCCGCATCGGAATTTCTTGGCAGCATCTGTAGTTGGAAGTCAACGAACCATGGAGAATGTACTCTTAAAAATTGTAACACTGTGTGACTCATTCGATGAATGAAAAATAATTGGAGTTTTTGCAAGAATAATCCGCTGTCAAAAATTGCAAATCATTTACCATGAACTAAATTATCACACACTCTTTCCCGGCCGACATCTGTGAACACACAAGACAATGTTGAGACACAATCTGAATGAACGTCATCTGTTTGTTTTTTAATCAGTGAATTTCATTGGCATATTTATTGAAATGTCCTTGGATTGAAACGAAACACTCACAACTTCAAACTGTTTCTCTCGCCACCCAGGTATGAGCCCATTGATTTTTCTTTGAATCAATTTCCGCTAACCGATTCTTAGAATTCATTAACAATTCAATCGATTGTTCAATCGTTTCTATGCCACTGAGTTGGGATTGGGTAACAACGATCATTCATTTCAAAATTTGATGGAAAGTGAAATGTAAAAAAAGAATTAAGAATTTTTGTACTAAAAAAATATAACCAGATAAGTTTGGTTAGGTTGTCTATCGTTTACTTATAACTGGGTCAATAGCAAATAATTAACGCAACAGCTCACTACAAGACTCAAGATTTATCTGTTCTACGGTAATCCCGGTGTACACACCAGGGGCGTTCATCCTCTAAAATATTTTGTCAACTCCCCACACAGTGATCTCCTAAGTCGGATATAAATATTAGAAAGTGTCAGATTTTTACTATATCGACTACTTCCTGTACTTTATATTAGGTATGTGATTTTTGGAAAATAGTCAAGTATAAGCGATGTACCAGTGAACTGAAGTATTCCATTTCATCTAATACTGATAAAAATGTTGAGATGTTAAATATTTAAGAATATTCCATCTTCACTTCAGACCTTGGGATTAAAAAATGTAGAGATGTGTGAAATTTGAAAACAATCGGACTCTTTCATCATATATTATAAGAGTTATAACTATTCAAAATATTATCGTGGGGGAGATACTTAATGGAGTGCACCGATGTGGTCTATTGCCGCACCTAACCTAGCACTGATGCAAAATCGGGTTATCGTTTCTCCTTCTGTGCAGTAAATTTTTTTTGTTGAAAATTTCGACTTTTTGTGTGGGAGGTACTTGAAGGAGTGGACCGATATTGCTCATCGCGGAACTCAAACTAAATTTGATAATAATATTGGAATGTGCCAAGTTTAGACCAACCAGCCAGACAGACGGACGGGCATAGCTAGATCGACTCCAAATGTTCTGAAACGAATTTGGTCCAAAGAGACTTAGGGTCTAAAACCGTTATTTCGTTGAGGCACGTTTTAACAGTATCAAATTATATATACCCTCTCTCTCTGACTTGCGTCATAATTATTAAAGCTGTCGACCCTTTATGGGGGAGGTTCCGAAGCGAATGGCCAATATTGTCCATTTCATATCTGACCTAAGTCTGATAACAATATTCAGATGTGCACAATTTAAATAAATATCCCTACTTCACACCAGCTCTTGTCTTAATAAAAAATATCGGGATGTGTGAAATTTAAAGACAATCGGATGCTTACATCGCATTTTAGAAGATATATAAATATTTAGCTTGTTTTATTAGAAATATTGAGATGTGCTGAATTTGGACTAAATCGGATACTCCCTTTTGAGAGTTATCGTGCGCACCAGTCAGCCAGACGGACGGACACCTCTAAATCGACTATAAATGTCCTGAAACAGATTTGGTTCAAATAGAGCTAGGGTCTTAAACCGATATTTGGGTGAGGCACGTTTATAGTTTGATATACGCGTTTATCAAATGATATATACGTTCTGTTACCATAGATATCCAAAATGTATGATGAAGATAAAGACTCCGAGAAATAATAAATTAAATTCTTCTTACGATATTCAATAGACTATTGAGTGTCAAGGCAAAGAACACTCTTTACTTGTTTCCATAGTCAGTTTACCAGACGTCGAAACCCAATTTTTTTCTGCGAGGCCAAATGTTGCCTTCTATTGCTCTCAAAATACATACTCATGCCCTGCACTATAAGGTGGAGGATATACTAACTCCATTTGCAACAGAGTTTATGCCACTCCTAAGATATTTGGTAGTGACAACGGACTAAATTTGTCAACGCTTATGTGCAGCCGGATGTTCGGAATTTTGAAGATTCTACCCACAATTCGAACATTATTAAAATCAAATCAATCAAAACAATCGGTAATGTATTGAGAATAAGAAGCGTAGTTTTGTTTATTTTTTCGGTGAAGGAAAACGCAATTTCGTCTCCTACTTCTCTTTTTCATTTATTGTTTCGGGTTCTCGTTATATAGGTTTTTCCCTTTTAATACTGTCGTGATAGATCCACTATTTTGTAAGTATTAGGATATTGCCCGATTTAATGTATCCCAAGAGGCTGTTATTTTGATATTTAGAAATCTTGCTGAGAATTATTTAACTTCACAAAAACTGCTCCATATAGGTTAAGATTTCGGAAAGACCTCCTTAAGGAGGTACCCTCAAATATGGGTATTTTGAATATCCTCTCCACATTACTCAATAGAATAGTCTACAAGTTTGTATTTTGAATTGAGTTGATGGTACGCTACTTCTTGAAAATATTCCACATTTTTGCAAGTTTCGTCATGTAGTCCACCCAGTCTAAAAAATGAGAACAAGCCATTTTTCCATAATTAGAATGTTCACATGGAGGACATTGAAGAATGTATAGGTGTCAAATAATTAAATGAATGTAAAAAATATTTGCTAGGGCTTTCTACCTTTCTGAGAGATTTCTAACAAAACAAATTTTTAGAGCATTGGATTGGGTTCCAACCATGGTACAATGAAGAGAAGGTAGGTCAACTTTGAAAAATTGCAAGTATAGAGGTCTACCTGTTTGGCTTGTAATGTCAGAATTAGTATCAAAACAATAAAAAATCAAACAACTTGTTGCATTGATTTTGAATTAACAATTAAAAACCGCGAAAACTGAATGAAAGGTCAAAATTTCTTTTCAAAATCATGTTCTATATATCTCTTATGGTTTATTTCGCGACAAAAACTGTAGATTTTGTCGATGCATTCGTTGCAATAAGCATTTTGAAAACACCCGAATTTAAATATTTTCTGAATAATTTTTTATTATTGAAAAGGAGACACACACATATGCAAATGAAGTTGACATATTATGCCAGAAAAATAAAAAAAATTAAATCATATGGTAGTTCTGCCCTACCTTGAATTCATTGTACCATGGTTCCAACCATCTCTTTTATTGAATAGTTCTCTTGAACTAGTTAGTTCCGCTACACGGTGTTAATTAAGATTATTTTATATAGTAAAATGTTTCCTTATTTTAAGTTCTTTAACAAGAAATCCCTACAATTGATTAAAATCAGGTGCAATAATAGATACTTTTTTTAGTTTCGCTATATACACTGTAATTGCTCCAAAAAATATGTTTTGATAGAATTTAAATTTCTTAGATAGAAGATCTCCATTATAACAAATTATACTTGAAATGGTGTAATATATCAAAATCGATAGTTGTATTGTGGCGACATCTATTTGTGACATAACGCATAGCGAAGTCAAACGACAAGACATAACTACATATCTGTGACGCAAACCAGCTTTGTGTTTTTATATATAGTAAAGACATACTCCATGATAAGAAATGGCTATGGAATACTCGTTGGATCAAATTGTTCAATAGATGGTGCTCACTAACATTTCCTTCTACACTGTTACAATAGAGTTTGTAATGCTAGTTTGCAACTCTTCAACAGCATTTGAAGTCATTATATAATGTTAATGTGCCTTTGCACCGGATATTTTTGTACCCTCCACCATAGTATAAAGGGTTTATTAAGTTTTTCATTCCGTTTGTAACACCTCGAAATATACATTTTAGATCCCACAAAATTTATTTATTCTTGGTCAGCATAAAATTATATGTCGATTTAGCGATGTCCGGCCGTCTGTGGAAATCACTCTGGCTTCCGAACGAAATGAAGTAGGGTGATACAATTTTACGCAAATGTATATAATGTTATATTGAATATTGGCATTGAAAATGGGTCATGTAAGTCCACATTTTGATATATTCCCCATATAACGGTACCTCCCGATATTCGGTACTTTGAAGATTTTAGCGACATTATTCACCGGAATTGCTTCAAATTTGGTATTTGAATTTCGTAATGGATACTACAACCTAAGACAGAAAAGTGTCTGTGCAGGTTTACTTCTTCGTATAGCCCCCATATAACGGTACCTCCCGATATTTGGTATTTTGGTGATTTTAGCGACATTATTCACCGGAATTGCTTCAAATTTGGTATCAGAAGTTCGTAATGGATACTACAGCCTATGCCAGAAAATCATCAGTGCAGGTCCATGTTTTGGTGTAGCATCCCCTATAATAGTACCTCCCTAAATTCGGTATTTTTATGATTTTGATGATGCAGGTCCACGTCGTCGTATACATTTGGTATTTTTTAGATTTTAAGAGAATTTGTAACGTATTTTATTTTTCTAAAAATTGCCAAATTTGTTCCAAATGCTGATTTTTTTTGTTGTCTGATTATTTATTGGATGTTGTTTTTTTACTCAAAAGTTCAGTAAAGTTCAGTAAATGAGAATATATTAGGAAAGTATCCTTGCATGGAACTATAAATATAAGTCCAAGTTTTGATATAGTCTCCATATAACTGTATTTCTAGACATTCGGTATTTTGATGAGCTGTGTTCCACTTTCTACAGAAATTTCTTTCAAAAGTTGTATTTGGAGTTCCTGATGGGTGCTCCATTCTATGATGGGGAATTGATTTTACAGGTCCACGTCTTTGTATAGCCTCCATATAACTGTGCCTCCCGATATTAGGTATTTTCACGATATTAACAACATTTTACACCGGATTTATTTCAAAGTTAGAATTTGGGGTCCACAATTGTCTGCACAGATCAACGTCCCCGTATGGCTCCATATAAAGCTATCTTTCTGTATTTGGATTTTGATGATTTAAGCGATATTTTCCAACGAAGTTATTATAAAGTATTTGATATTAACCATACGTACTGTAATCTCTGAGAGAGTGTATGGTGCCGCATTTTTGGTATAACCCCATTATAGCTGTGGCTGACGATATTCGGTGTTTTGATTTAAGAGACATTTTTCAGCGGTTTTGCTTATTTCCTAGTCGTCGAAAAAGCTTGAAGAATTGAATGGGGCAGAGTTATGGATGTTTAAATAAGCACTAATTAAGAGGAACGGAGAAATCGGAGATTAACAGCAACATTATTTTTTATGAAATTCAAGATTGAATGTTGGAATTAAAATATTTTAAGTCTTCGAAAGGTCCTTGATCTTTTATCCATCCCGATGTCTAATTACAATTTTTAACATATTTTGTAAGTAAAGAATTTAATATGTGTATTTTTTAGACGAATATTTGCAGATTTGAATTCAATATTGGGATGCACATTACTCACGATTCATTTCATGACATATTATTTACAAATCTTTTTGTTATCCTTACATATTTGTAAAGCATTTCCTTGCAGAATATAGAAGCTGTAACGATGGTATGCAAAATATTCCGGATTCTTATAGCAGCAATCCTTGTGGGCATTGGGTCCCAGTATTTCCTCTGGCGATTGAAATTTACGAAAAGCAGAGGCAGCCAAAAACGTGGGAGCTTCAAAGGCTTCGTGTTCAACGCACAGGGGATGGTAGTTCGCCGGAGGGTCCTTTGGTGGATGAGGAGTATTGTATAAAGGCCTCTCCTTATCATGACATTTTGTGCCTTTTTCCCGCCTGTTGTGGCAAATCGTATCTACTAATAATTGGGGTTTGCCCCGAAAATTTGCAACGCGCTTAATTATCCATAGGAAAGATTGTTTTTTAGCGAATTTAATTGACATATTAAAAATAATTTTTTTATGTTTTGAATACAAAAATATATGAAAGTTCAAATGTATGTACGTACATATGTTGCTAAGTAACTAAACGTTGTAATTCTAAAAGCATTTGACTGTTAGAGCCGATAGAGGCTTATTTGATTAAATCAAAACAAGACCGAGATTGATAAAGCTGCCACATGTTTGCGGTACGTGATACACAATCGCTCTCTCTCGCTGTCAGTAGTCGTATGGCTTGCATTGCGTAGGAAATTGAATTTGTTGTCGTTGTAAAGTGATACGGTCTGTATCGTTCTCTTTTCCTTTACCAATTTTTCTTGTTATCCTTTACGTGATGGTAGGAGTGCAAAAAAAAGTAATAAAACGTTTCGATGAGGATACCGACTACGCATTGCTGTACATGAAGTGGGAAGCATTGCAAATTGGACATGGCTATACTATAAGAATGAAATGTAGCCGATAGAGTTCTAATTTGGGGCCGAACTTAAACCACCCTTAAAGTTGGGTGCAAGCATGGTACAATGATATCAAGGTAGGGCTATGATACCATATGATTTTAATTTTTTTATTTTCTTGGCTTAATATGTCATCTTTATTTGTTTATGTACGTTTTTTTTTTTTCAATAACAAAAAAATTGTTCAGAAAATATTCAAATTCGGATGTTTTCACAATGTTTATTTCAACGTATGCATCGACATCAACGTATGCATCGATCTAGAGTTTTTGTAGCGAAATAATCCTTTAGAGATATATAGTACATGATTTTTAAAAGAAGTGTTGACCTTTCATTCAGTTATCGCGGTTTTCAATTATTTATTCAAAATAAATGCAACAAGTTGTTTGATTTTTTATTGTTTTGATACTAAAGGGCTAAGTACATAAGAAGCTTGAAGTCATGGCTAGGCATATTTTGTGACATTTCAGAAAGGGATTACAGAGCCGCACTAAAATCCTGCCGTCGTTTTTCATTATAATTTGGCATTAATATGCCTAGCCATGACTTCAAGCTTTTTATGTATTTGCAGCCTAATTTTGACATTACAAGCCAAACAGGTAGACCTCTATACTTGCAATTTTTTCAAAGTTGACCTACCTTCTCTTCATTGTACCATGGGTGCAAGCATGGTATAATAAATACATGGTAGGATAAGTTCGAGAAAGTTGTGTGAAGTGAGACTTAGGCTGGAAATACATAAAGAGCATATTTGGCTGGCTTAAGTCATCGGCTGGCTTCTTCGTAGATGAACAAAGGAGTTGTAGGTTGACTTAGTTCGATTTTGGCCGTAGACTCCTTTGTTCATTTCCGAAGAAGCCAGCCGGTGACTTAAGCCAACGAAATATACTCTTTATGTATTTCCAGCCTTACCCGTATGGATGGTAATGACAGAAATACTACCAAAAATAGCAACAATATCAATTTTTTATTAATTTTTTTTATGAAAAGTCAAGATTTCTTTTCAAAATCATATTCTATGTATTACGATGTCATCACGAAATTTTTAACTTTTCTTTCATTATGGTACAATTTTCAACTTACAATGATATTTTTAACATTTTAAAATGATGTTACTTCAATATTTTCAATCATACACCTGAAACGATATAGACGACATCAAGTGATCCGAATTGTTTCTAAGATAAGCGGTGAGAGAATTCCTTCGTCTATATTTTCATTTGTCTGTGGATTCACTTTCGAGTTAAAACGAGCAAATATGTGCTCTGATTTCTAGACTATATGTGTTCCTTCGTCCCTAATATCAATGGTATGGAGTGCATATAATTACTTTGGAAAGGTTGAAATAGGAAATCGGATGAAACATATATATGGCAGGTACAGTTTTTTTTATCTTGACGAAAAAAATATTTCCAATAATTTAACAACAATAATTTTAAAAATTCGAACCATTAAGTACCTGGTGTACATAAGTAATGTATGTTCCGTTGTAGGGTACCTAACTTAGCCTTAGAAGTGGAAGAATGCAACAAAACGCCTGGAGAGGGCAAACATTACATAAGCCGGGTGGATGCAACAGCAACAATTAACAATGCTTTCAACATTCATTTTATAAATTGTTTGCAAACACTCCACTTTAATTGTATCGCAGTCCTTTAGAACAACACACACTAATGCCAGACATTCGTACATATGTATCCATGCGTTCTTATGTGTATGTATGTGCGTACAAACATGTGAATGGCGATAGAAAGGTGGAAAGAAAACTCTCTTGTTCATTTCTTCCGTTAAATGCATGCTGCGTGGAAACGGGGGCCAGGGGAGCAGAAATATGATACCGATTCTCCCTTCCGTCAGTTGTCAATTCGCTAAACGATTTATCAGGTCGTCTTCGATAAGGATCCGTGAACAATGGAAACTATGAATGAACTCAATGAAAGGAAGACAAGACAAATGTAGTTTGTTTGTCGGAAGGCCATTAAATGAACAACTGCTTTAAAGTGAACAAACGGCATCCATTCACATCCATTCCACAATGGAAACAATTGAAAATCCGTATGACTTCGGGAAAATTGTCCACTTTAATTCAAAATCTTTTGAATTCTTCAGTGATTTGTTGATGTTAACATTAAGTGTTGAACAGAATTTGGAAAGTTTTCAGATTTTATTTGCTAACTTGAACATAGGAGGGATATATACATATATTTATTAAAGCCAACCTAAATTATTCATAGGTGTGAGGACAAAATAGATCTATGTATAAAAATAAAAACAAAATATGTTAAAAATCAATGATTATTGCTGACGTGCATTTGATTTCATTTGCCATGCAATTGAAAGATTGAAGACTTTCGACCACATTTTTGAGAAAAAGTCCAAGCATTTCATTTGATTTTCGCATTATTTAATTCATTTGAAAACAAGTAAGCAAAGGCTACAGTCGAGCGGGGCCGACCGTTGAATACCCTACAACACTATAATAAGTGATACAGCTTATATAGGCGAGATACTCGAATGAATTCCACAAGATATTGTGACAAATAATAAAAGAAAACCATCAGGTTTCGTTCTCTAATTTTCGAATAATAGCAACTTAAACTAATTTGCGCATTTCTAATTTATTGGTAGATGTTGCACGTAAATGGTCTTCCTAGATCTGGAACCAATATTTCCCAAAGACCTATAACCTCTCAGAAGTGGCAAAAGATTAACATTTATTATTGGTTTTTGACTGAAACGTATCTATATGAGATACAGACATTTGACTATATTCTTCAACGAAATCAGCGTTAACGAAATAGTCAGAAGTGTGTCTTTCCTGTATTTGTGAATTCTCCAAAAAGTCACCGGAATGGGCATTTTCGTATTTTGTCTACAAAAGTTGGCAAACTATTTCACACATTGAATATTTTTGGATGGCCATCCGAAACTGCTTGGCTTTTGCAATGTCCGGTAACCCCCATTCAAATGTGCGTGAGGATCGGGCAATAATTACGGCCTGCCAACAATTTTACAGTTTTTTGGTCCATTTCAACCCCTAAATATATGGCGATCATCTCCAAAAAGAGTAGGCTTCTATTCTGACCCTCATCTTATCCCCATGCAAAATTTCGTAAGAATCGGGCCATAAATGCGATCTGTATATGATATCCTTATATCCTAACCACTTAATTTTGTTAGCTGTAGAAATATTACCAAATGTTAAATTCAAAATGAAAATATGCCAAAAATATGACAAAATTGAAAAAAATATGAGAAAATTTTAGAAAATCAATATTTTCATCTTTAGACAGATATTTTTATGCGATTTTTAGACGTTTTTTCTTTCCTGCCAAGAGGCCATTCTGAATTAATGAGAACTGTCGAAATCAGTTCCGCCGTTCTCGACATATAAGAGATCTTTCAAGCATATCTTCCTTGATAGACATATATATCGCACATATTTTGCTATATATCCGATTTGTTGGATGTTAACATCAATGTAAAGATCAGAAGTAACCTTGTCATGGCTTTGTGATTTCGCCGGGATTTAAAATATTCGCGGTTTAATGAAAAATTTTGAATTTTTTCAACACAAAAGATATGGTCTATTTTACCCGCTAAATGTTATCCGATGACCACCCAAATTGGTAGGCTTCTTCCCCGCCCTATACTCTACCTACATGCGAAATTCCGCGTCGATTGGTCTATAATTGCGACCTGTATAGCTACTGCAAAATCCGACATTTTTTCAGTATTTGGTCCATTTCAACCCCTAAACATTTGGCGATCATCTCCAAAAGCAATAGGGTTCTATTCTGACCCAAACCCCAACTTCGTGCAAAATTTCGTAAGGATCGGGCCATAATTGCGACCAGTAGCGTGATTACAAATTAATATGGCTAATAGCTAGATCGACTCAGCTCGGCGAGCTAGGAAGATCCATATATACTTTCCTATATGGGAAACCAATATTTCGTGGTGTTACATAATTTTTGGCCCAATCAAACTTATAATACCCCCAACACATAGAGTTATAGGGTATAAAAAGAACAAAAATATCAAATAAATAATAATAACTTGTTGCATATAATTGGAATAATTCTAACAGGAAGCGAGTATAGCCTCAGGGCTGTATTTCTGTAGTTTTACGAAACTGTTATACCTGAAATGCTTTAAATTTCGGTAAATAACGAAATTTTTCGGTAAGTTAAATCAAAATAGTCGCTAAGACCTACCGATAGATACCAATGTTGTCAACCATAATTTCTTATTTATATCAAAATTGTTAGTTTCGAAGTTACCGATATTTGTCGGTAACTCAAAAAATGAGTTAGAGAATCCCACTAATGAATAAATATAATTTGATGATTTGATTTTTTACATGTGGTGATGTGTGTTGGGATATACGGATGAAAAAGTAGTAAATAGATGTAGTAATAGAAGCTGGAATTTGGAAAATTAAAATTTCCGACTTTATGCTCTCGAAGCGTCTAACACCACATTGAAGAAAATTGTGGCCATATCTTCAGGTACAATATAAGCATAATTAAAAGCTCAAAAAAAAATGGATGCAATTTTGATTTTTGAAAAATAAACCTCGAATTTTTTTATTGCTGAAATTAAGATTCAAATTTGCGGCATAAAGAAACTTAGTCGGATTATAAACTTGATTTTGTGAAAAATCTGTAATGTTCCGTAAATTTGAAGGCAAACAAGGCAAAAGGTTTAGAGTTGTATTTTGTATTTCAGAGATGTATTTAATGAGTCTGTCCTACCTTGCATTTGTTGTGTCATGGTCCATGTGGGATATTTCCTTTTTCACAATTCAAGTTACATCCAAATCCACGCCTTTTTCTAGACCCACACACTTGCCGAAGCTCACAATATCAGATTTCTATTACCATACCTCCACAATTTTATTGCTACACTCAATACCAAATTTAGTACCATTTACTGCTTTTCGAACAAGTAATAGTACTCATTTTTAAATCCACCTCATTGTCTAAACGCTACATACTCGGAGTGATCCTAATACCAAAATTCACAGTACAAGCTCTTATGCTGCATTTTTTTAAGATTCACAGCGAGATCTAGCAAATTAGTATTTACGTACTTTAAATGTACGAATTTAACGTTTGCATTTTCAAGGAACCCTTTGGTACATCTATGCTAAACTTCACAAGTGGCCCTTCATTCCAAATTTCAGAATTCTATTGGTATCAATTCGCCCAATACATAGCACATTTAATAACTTTTAGTACTTTTCGTAATATTTTAGTACGGATTTTGTTGTAATACTCAACTCTTATGTTAATTATATAGACTTTCCCTAGTTTTTCTACATGTCATAGCCAGGATAAACAGGGAGTAATGTTTTTATGCACGAAAGTGATATTTTATGCACGAAAGTGGCATTATATTTCCAGATCGCTATCAATGCCATGATTTCATCACCGGCGATAAGTAGACTCTTTAATTATCTAGTATTCTGTAGTAATGTCAATCAATGATACTCACTTCTAGTTTTTTTTTTGCCCTACATAGATAAAGAGAAATAACTGTCAAAGTTCTTTGCAAAATTAAATAATTTTTTATTTTTGTAATGCTTTTTTAGGATGCCATCTTTTTTGTTTTAATATAAGCTTAAGCGACTAGCAACTAAAAATATTAAAAACACAGAGAGAGTTGAAAAATAAAATAAAACTGAAAACGTTTGTTAAACATAAAGATATTGTAAAAAAAAAAAAACAAAATAAAAATGTTAAGAATAAAAAATACATAAAGTAAGAAAAATACAACAAAAGTGTCACAATAAATGTATGTATGAATGTGTATGTGTTTGTTTGTATGAATGTGTGTAAGTTACTTTGTAATGTATATCTGTTGATGTAGAGGGACACAATGAAGATATTATAAAGGTAGGGATAGAGAGAAAGAAGGAAATAAAACTTTTTTGTTTCATTTTAAAGGAGACAGTTTAAGAGCTGTCTGATTTTATGAGCGAGTTACTCTAGTACCTCAACACAAAATGGAGGTAAAGATGAAGACTCTTTTGTTTGTTTGAGGATGCAGAATGAAAGGATACGGAAACGTCAACGCTATATTGTAGATAACGAGTAAGAAATCAGTTGATGGAGGGTCTATAGACAGACATTATTTGTACGGGAGATAGAAGCGTACAAATAGTCAAGAGGTAAGTGTGTTAGTATTAGTAATCGAGTTTGTGTTGAGTTATACGAAAATTCCCAAATCCCTTTCTAAGAAGATAAAGAATAAAGAATAGAATAGAAAACTATCTTGAAATGAACTCTAATAATAAATACAAATGATGTGAACAATTGAAGAAATTGCGATAAGAGAACTAACAAATGCAAATTACACTAAGGCTTACAAACTATGAACAAAAACAAAAACACTGTACTATAATTGTTGTTTTCTGGTTGTTGTTGTTGCTGCTGTTGGTTTTGTGGTTATACGAGAGTCATGGTCCTTGAAGAGTTAGCCGTGGTCCAGGTGCCAAGTCGAGTGGGAGGGGTATGTGTGTTGTATTTGGTTTTTCTAAAATCTACTGAAGATCGTTGTTCTGCTTTCGTCCTGCCTTTTTATGGAGTGGCGTTTGTTTGCTGCGGTGTGTCCATCTCCTCCTCCTTACCATAGAGATTTGCCGTTTCCATTGCCATTTCCGTTACCGTTGCCATTGCGGTTGCCATTGCCGTTACCATTGCCATTCGAATGATAGATGCCCTGCAAGCGGCGATTATTCTGTTGCTGACGCAAGGAATTTCTGAGACCATTTCCATTGCCGTTGAGACGCAATTCCAAGCTGTCGTTGTTTCCCAACGATTCAAAGGTGTAGTGACCATTGCCGTTGCTGCCACCGTTGCGGCTGCCGTTGCCATCATCGCCATTGCCGTTACCATTGCCATTTCCATTACCATTCAGAATGCGAATGCTGGCCGAGCTGGATGTAGCCGATTGACGGGAGAGGGCATTTTGCAATTCGCTGCTGTCCAAACCGTTCAACAGTTGATCGCTGCTTCCGTGACGTCCGTTTCCATTGATGTTCAGTCCTGAGCCGGATCCAGTGGTACGTCCATTCGTAGAGATTCTTGTCGTTATAATGGAACCACTTCCAGATCGAAGGCCATTGCTGCTTTCCAAAAGCGTGGCAATGGGTGAGTGAATAACTTGGGCCTGGACAGTGGCGCTGGCGGGTTGGGTAATGACAATTTGAGGTTGACCTGTGCGTTCAATATTGAGGCGGGCAGTGCTCTCTTGGATTTCTTTTAGGGCGGGAATGTCATGCGACTGGGCGAATACAGTTCCGGTGGATTGACGCGACAATAGACTGGGTGGGTGATTGACGACGGTGGCATGCACACTGTGACCCAAGGCCTGAGAGGGCAACGACTGCGACAGAAGCAAAGCCTGGTCGTTGGAGATGCGATCCTGGGACTGTTGGAACTGGGTACGCAACAATTGCTGTTGTTGTTGTTGACTACGTTGCAGTTGTTGTTGAGCTTGCAGTTGCAATTGTTGTTGTTTGTATTGTTGTTCAAATTGTTCCATCAGCTGCTGGGCTTGGGCACGGGCTTGATTTTCGGATTGGATTCTGGCTTGAGTTTCTGCTTGGGAGTTTTGCTGGGCCTGAGCCATTGCCTCTGCTCTGACCTGGGCTTCAGCCAAGGCTTGTGCCTCAGCATATGCTGCACTCTGGGCCTGTGCTTCGGCAATTGCCTGAGCTTGGATTTGTGATTGCAAAACCTCAATGCTGTTGTAGCGGGACGAAGAAGAGGTACCAGGAGCAGCAGAAGCAGCACGAGCGCGTTCATCGGACATCTGTTTCGAGACGACGGCATTGAAACCGTTGATATCGTCGGCAGTGTACTCGACTATTCTGCGAGTGCCGTCGGGTTCAATGAGGGAATACTGTACAGAAAGAGAATGTGGAAATTAATTAAGCCCGTGTAAATGACAGCACCCATTCGGCGTCTTATGTTACCTGTCCTTGGACCACATCACCGTCACGTTTCTCTTCCTGTTGCTTATCATCACCGGTTAGCGAGTCTCTGACATCATAAGCAAAGCTGTACTGAGGATGGGCATCATAATCTTCTGAAGAGCTCACGGTAGCGCCAAAATCATTTCCAATTTCCGATGAGTCCGATGTCTGCTCGAGAGAGTTACGCACATCCTGTGGATTTGTTATTGACTTTTGCTGGGCCAAATGGAGGGCAGCATGCAGCGCAGGATAAGAAGCCGTAACCATGTTACTGGCCAACACGCCGAGGCACAAACATACAAACAGCTGGAATGGAAAAAGGAAAACGACAACAAGTGAACAGAGTGCTCGTATAAATTATGTGCCACATTAAACTTGCAACTGGTGGCATGCCGCTGCATTGGATTACTACGGAAATCAGTTTATGGAGCATGAAAGTGACTTCGGTATTACCTTTGAGATTTCCCATAAAATACAAAGAAATGAAATGATAAAACCATGTCAACAATGTTGATTGGCATGGAACACTGGACATGGAAATCAAAGAAGGATTCCTATAACCGAAATGTCGGACATATATCTAAATATTGCATCCATATGACTTGAACGCCCTTGGTAGTACTGGATGCAAGGGAAAAAGGGAGAAGGGCTCAAAAAAAGAAGGTTATAAACAAAAAGTTAGGTTGAATCGGGTCACAGGATCCATCTGGTGTGTTCGCTTCCAGACAAATACGTTTCTTTACCCCCACACTATTTCCTTTGCTTTAAATCATTTTGTACAACACTTTGAAGTGCATAGATATTTTTGTGTGGTGTGGGTTTCGGAACATTTCGAAAATCCCTTGAGGGTTTTGATTTATGGCATGCTTTAAAACAATTCCGGTATTGTCTTTAAGATTGTTTTGGTGTCACTGACAATTGTTTTGTTTGTTCTTAAATATTTCTGCTGATCACATACCCACTTCATAGCTTGCGAGAAAAGTTTTTAATTTGTAAAAAGAGAGTTTGTAATAATTTGTTGATATTATTGCTGTTGTTGTTGATGTGGAACAACTTCAAACTCTGTTCGTTTGGTACACTTTATTTGCACTGCACTGATACACGGACACACACAGTCACATACACAATTTCACAAACAATCCAAGGAGTGTCGTTGGGCAGGGCGTTGTTAATCCTTATGGAAGGCGAGCAGGAAGTGCTGGGCGTTATTGTCAGTCGGGCAAGTCAGTTGGTCTATTGTACGTGATAATTGTACCGCACAACTGCTTACGATAAATGCAATAAAACTTTTGATGACTTTAGAATAGTTTCAGGTAGCTTTTATACCAAAACAGCCCGAGACACCGACGTAGACTGGTTTAGTTTGCCAACAAGCGTATGGCCCAATGAATGAATGGGCGGTTGGATGAATTCAATGTGTCACACATCACTCTCTGCATGTACGCCCTTCTCCAGTGTATGCCTTGTGTTGGCCCTTTTCCATTCGACCAAAATGACAAAAAACAAGATTTGAGCAAAGACAAAAAAGAGACTTTCAAAATTGTTAGATTAGAGTTACAAATGACCTTCAAGAGATGGTCATTTTGCAAATCCCATTCCCGCACCGCCAGACACACTGCTCCAGTAAGCTCTGCCGGCACACTGTGAATATAAGATTTCGGTAGATGCTAGGTATGGCGTTTTTGCATTCCTCACTTTTACCAGCCGAAGTGCGATTATAATAATTTGAGAATACAAATTTAAGTCAAATAAGTCATCAACATGGTCTATTCCCGAAAAGCTTGTGCTACTAATCTGCTGTTGTTAAATCCGGATGGAAATGTGTGCAAATATCTTTTCCATTTCGATAGTATTAAGTAAAGTCTAAAGGGTGTTGCAAATAAGCGTTGAGGAAATGAGAGTCAAATTAAGAAGGGATATAAAACCTCTTTGACATGTCGATTTTAGTCAATTTAGGCTAAATTGGATGATCTTAAAAGTTCTAAAATATGCAAGCATTCCAAATTTGTATTAAATTTATGGTTTTTTGTTAGAAAGTGGTTAAAGCATAAAATATAAAATATGGGAGTAAATTTATGTCCGATTTACAAAAAAAAAAAAAAAATGGGAAATTAATTCTTATTTTTTGTTCTCGAGATCGAAATCGTAAGATGTTGTTGAATTGGGGCTGTACCATAAAGTACTCTGGTTCAAATAAACTGGAAGACAGACATGACCAAATATATAACACTAGTAAATACCCATTACTTCGTATGCGAAAAAATGGATTTAAATTAAGTGGATTTATGTGGGACCCGAACACACGAAATTGTACCAAACTTAGTATCTTTTAGTAAGATTTTATTGGTTGTTAGTTTAATAAAAACAAAGAACATTGGTCGCGTGCGCTAGAGCACCTTCTTGCTCAGCTATATTTTAGAAAAAATGTAAGTTTTACCTTTCTCGAACAATTTAATTTAATAATAATAAAAATAATAATAATAGTAACAATTAAAAACACCAAAGTTCGGCCGGGACGAAGTTTTAATATCCTCCACAATTTGGAAAGAACTTACAAATTTAAATAAATCGTCGAAAGATACCATTTAAATGAAAACCGTTATATGGAGCTATACGAAGATGAGGACCTGCATACATAATTTTTTTGTCACAGATTGTGTTTGTGTGTTTTTTAATACGAAATTTGACACAGTTCGGATGAATAATGCCGCTACAATGATCAAAATATCGAATATTGGGAGGTACCGCCATGAGGGCTATACAAAAACGATATAATACATTTTCGAACTTAACCTGCCTACTGGCAAAATACACTTTGTGCTAAATTTTAGTCTTCTATCTAAATTCGCTCGAAAGATAGCGTGACTACAACAGACAGACGGACATCTCTAGATCGACTTATAATTTTACGCTGATGAAGATTATATATATTGTTAAGTACATATTTCGAGGTTGTAGCGGTTAATAATATACACCCGAAAGTATGGTGGAGGGTATAAAAAGTTTAATAATTTAGATACAAAAAATGTTTTTTTTTTTACAAGCATAAACATAACACAGGGAGCAATACCTCGTGCCGAAAAATCGAAACAAATTACGTTTTCTCTGTAAAATCTTCTTCGAAAAACTGGCGACATTTCTAAAGAGTTACTTCTCCCAAGCACAATTTTCTTTCGAGTTTGTAAAGATTTGCTTCTTATTTTGTTCTTAATTTCTAGTTTTGAATAAATGTTGTTATTTTGTCATTTATTGTTGAGAGACACTTGGCAGGGAAATGTCTTGGTTCCGCCTAAATCAAGGCCTATGTAAGGTCGACCAAGAAGACTAGTACTTGGTAGTTTTTGCACTGTTGTGATTTCTTTTTATTCAAATCATATGTTTTTTGGCAGAAAACAGAGTTGTCAGATAGGCTTACTGATCGACCTCATGTAGGCCATGGCCTAAATCGTAGCATGATATCTTGTCAAATTACACTGCATAGAAAACAAATTCCACTCTTTGACTTGTGTACTTACAATGAATTCATAAATATAAATTTTGACAATGAGATGTTGTCAAATGAACTATTTTAAAAAAATTGTTAATATATGATTGCATGACTTTACCTTCTTAATTCTATCATGATCACGTGTTTCTTTTCATAATGAAGATTCCTTATATTTATTTAAATATTTAGTACACGGTAACCCTAACATTTGTTTTCGTTCAGTTTTTCTTGTGCTTCCATTCTCATCAGTTGCCGGCTTGATTGTCCGTAGTCGCGTTTCGTGAATTCGTTCTTTTAACTAAAAAAGTTGCAATTAAAGAAATAAATTGTGAAAAATATCAATTGAAAATCGCAAAACAAATGAAATTCAGTCAAATTCCGATAAAGAAATTAAAAAAAATGTTTTGTCATATCATTTTTATTTGTTGATGTTTGTTTATTGTTGCAGTGTGTGTGTGTTTTTTTGGTGGCTTGCCACAAGAGAAAGAGAAAAAAGGGAGAGAGAGAGTATTAATAAGTATCTTTGTGGTGCATAAGTTGATGTCAGTTTATGTTAAAATCATGGCAGAAGAATACAGGTAGATGCATCAACGCTTGGGAGCATTGATATGTCAAAAAAAATGTAAATGTTTTGCCAAATATAAGTAGATTTTTATATGTTTTCTTATACTACGTCATTCGGATGCTATTATAATTCGCGTTTTCAACAATTTTTACAAATTTAAATAATTTTTCATTCAATATTTTCAATTCCAAAATTGGTTTGTCAGTTCATTGTCCCAGCAGCTACGTCGACGCGTCTACCTATGTTCTTCTACCATGGTTAAGATTTAAGCAATCATAAGTTTTGCAATAATCTACCGTGTTTCGTTGTCGTTGTTAAATTGATCTCCGTCCTGTGGGGAGAATACCGCTTAGGAATGAAAACATTGGAAAGTGAAGGTAAGTTTTAAGTTTATTTAAGTGTTACCACATTGCTTATTGGCATTATGTTGTGTTTAGGGATAATGATCACTTCAAAATTTTACAGCATGCTTATGTTTTTTTGCCCTGATTACGGGAACATATTGTTAGGAAACAACCTGGTTATCGGGGAAACACTTGGCTACTTGTAGGGAAACCCCCATTTTTTCAACCCACCGGTTATGCTGAAGTTAGTTGGTTTATTATACCTATTAATGGGTTATTTGGCTCAAACAGCTCCCAAGCTCCCAAGCTGGGATTTTCTTACACGCAGGGTAATAACGTGATTAATTTTACCACACTCCATTTTCTGTTTTGTAATTCATATTTTACAATCGAATACCATCTTCTCATATCAGCCTTTATATTTTCCATTCTGAAAAATGAATCCAACAAATGTTAATCTGCGAAACACCCATTTAGCACACACTTTATTCGCTGAGCAGACATTATGCATCGCTTATGATGCAATTAAATGTGTGTCTGTGCGTATTAAATGTCTTTGTTAACGGTTAAATCAGTTCATGAATGACTCTGTCTTGCAGTCCGTCGTCTGCTTGGACATCCGATAGCCATATAAATGCATATGTTTGTAAATGTATGAAATTGATGTCAGGTGTGACAAACAAATAATTATGTCGTCATTCTTTAAACGGATAAGAAACAATGTGAAACGTAGACGAGGTTTAATAAATGGCAAAATAAGTATTTATGAATGGAAGTCGATCAGTTGAAATAAGTAGATTTAAAAAATCAATTTTTGAGGAGCATACTCATGAATGAAAAATTAGTTTGGATTGGCTATCTTTTTAGAAAAAAAGTAAAAGGTTGGCTTGTGGAGTTAAATGGAACTCTAGGAAAAATAATATTCTGTCATTACTAAACTATATTAACCCAAACTGAATATATTCTTCTATCTGGCCATGGTATCGAAAGTGTCCATGTACATCATCTTTCTGCTATCCATGACATAATGGAGAACGAGGTAAAACCGTTGTTAAAACTGAAGCCAGAATGCATTACTCAAAGTGTTACTTGCTTAATTGCATGAAAAGTGATATGGCCAAACAGACGCTAGACATGCACCAATAATTCAAAGCAAACCCCCCAACCCAAAACAAACAAATTAAGTGCTGGCTCTCGGTGCACTGAGCGCAGCTTCCATGAATTGGATGACATTTTGCGCCGTGCATATGTGCGAGATTGTATCTTCATCAGATTACAGAAAAATGGCTAGCCATCGTTTAAGAGATTTTCGTAAGATTGGCCGGCCAGTCGCGCTGGGATGTTGCTCCTGCTCAAACAGCAAAGGTGTTGCAGTCCGCACAACAACAACAGGCAACCGTGAACTTTTACATAGGGACCGCTAAGCGATCCTAACTAATGTCCTTTGGTGGCTGACACATGATTATAGATGAGGTTGTCTTCAATACTAGTACAGGAATCGATTTTATAGTACGTGATTCCTGCGGCATGCACAAATTAAATAAGACAAAAAGGTGCAGGTAGATTGGAGCACAATATTAATTCAAGAGAGTGCTTGAACAGTGAATTGGTAAAGGAACTGTCTGAAATAAAAATGATGTTTACAAGTTGAAACGTGTTGGTGTAACTGAGAAAAAAGAGTTCTGAGATTGGAATTGGAAAGTGTGTGTTTTTTATATAAATATAAATAACAAACATAAATACAACACTGAAAATAACAATTTTAAAAGACCCGGGATGATAATTATCTCAATGTTAAGCATAGTGTTTACTCTGTTTTGATACACTCCGCTCAAAGGGACAATGTCACGAAAAAATCAAATTAGTTGTTCAAATTTTACACATTGACCGATATTCTTCTCATGGAGAATATGTCTAAGGCCATCCAGAATGTGCAGTTCCGCTATATGGAACACACGTCGAAAAGTGACCAATATTGTGCATATTTCGTAGGACGAATTTCCATTTCGATTATATATCCTTCTATAGAAATAAGTTGCATTGCGTTGGTCATTGATGTTCTCTGGAATGAGTGAACCGATTTTGGCCATTTGGCCATCTGAAAATCAACCAGTTAAGTGAACACAATTGGTTGATCATCAGATGACTTTTCAACTTGTAATAGTAATAAGTTTGTAGTAAGTTGAAAAGTAATGCAGGAATGAACATTTTCCCATTGCCTTGCTCATCCCCATATTAAAATAGTTAGTTGGCGTAAAGGAAATAAATCAAAAGGAAAGACAAGGCTAATCTTAAATTGACAGCAGTTGCAGCCAACAATTTTTAGCAAGATATATTTTTTTTTACATAAACAAGTCATGCGATTACAATATATATATGGGCTAAATAATTCACTTTAATTCTAAGTACTCTTTAAAATATGCATTAAACGCTGAAACAACGGGCCAGCAACGCGGACCGGGTCAGCTAGTATTTTACAATTAAATCCTCGCACATATATATACCCACTCTCATGCTTGTGGTGGTGTAGGATATTCAATTCGACAACAAATGAGATGTTATGCTGTTTTGAGAGATGCAGGGGGACAAAACATAAAAGTCGTCTACTTTTACCCAGCAGCGACAACAACAACAACAGTGGAAAATTGCACAAGTCTTCCGGCATGCCGTACACAACATAGTAGTCCTCTGGTGTAATAAAACAGATCCTTTCTTTTCCTATTGTTGTTTCGTAGTTTTTTTCATTTGGTTTCGGATGTGTACGTCTGTGCTTTGTGTGTTTCTTTTTTTATTACTTTCAGCGAAAGTTATTCTGTGCCATTGCGAAATGCTTTTTGTATTACAGCTGAAAAGAAATGGCTCGAGTCCTGTATGTCATAAAAGGACCTCGTGAGCACACATAGACGTCCTCATGTTTGCAGGACTACTTCTCAATTTACAAATTAAATAGTTGATGCCATTGCTGGTGTGCACCATCGGTCGTGTGGTACAGCAGCGCTCCGCATGCCTTGAAGTGAATAACTTAAAGCCTGGCAAGGCAAGCAGATGTAGGTTGCGGAATTCAAAAGGCACACATAAATAGTCAAGTAGTTTCCTTTTCGAATTATTTCGTATTCTGCTAAAAAGTCCACTCTCCTTGAAGTCATGTGGAGAGTGTAAATTGGAAATGTTTGCAGGAAATTTAATAAAAAATGTTGTTGTAATATTAAAGAGTGATGTACATTTCGTAATAATTGTGGACGATGTAGAGCACCAAACATTGCTGCCTCGCCACCTTTGTGGCAATTATGCCATTAAATGCTACCACATTAGGGAATTCGTTCAATGTCCTGACATGTTAAACTACATTCCAGGTATTTCTATTTTAGTTTCTGTTGTTGTGTTTTTCATTCGAATTCATTTCCATGTATAACAATACTCGAGGATTTTCCTTCCGCATTTTCCCCAGAGTGTTGTTAACGCCAGCAGAGTGAGAGTTGTGTTTGAATATCGTCGATGGCCTTTTTTTGTCGCTTACAAATGTTGTGCGTTTCAGACATTTCAGCATCAATTGAAAATGTTCAAGTATGGAAAGCTACCCACCAACCATTGGCAAACGTACTGTGGCAGGATGTGTGCTGGGGATAGAAGGGTGTGTTGTGGCCCAAATATTCCAACACTACAACGATGCTGCTTGGTTTTCCATGGGATCAAAATGGTATTTTCCGCATTGCGGCGTAAAGGAAATGTTTGGGTTGGGGACAACTGATTTGTACAGCCACAGCCGAAATCAAATCAATGCGGGAGTTCTATAAGTTTCCTCATTGGGAAAATTGAAGTGAATTTTCAAATGATGATAAAATGTTACTTTTTGTTATGGGAAAAAGAAGTCATTTTATAAAGTGTTAGTTAAAATAACACAGCAGGTTCTTTAAAGCGAGCATAGTACTTGAGTTATCCTAAATTCACATGACAAGATTATATTATATTTAATATTGATTACTGAACGTATTTACTATTCTTTATCCGAAATTTAAAATATACTAATTCAAAAACCCACTTTCCACTCGTTTGTAAAAAAGTTATCTTTTTAACAAATTTACAAATATTGAATTCGTTAAAGGGTTCGATTTTTAATGTCAGACTATGTTTAACATAAACACTAGAAAGCGGTACCGACTGGCAGAGGTGGGAGTAATATGATGTATCCAGGAAAAAATCATATGTGGATGTCACCTTTTCAAAAATTTATTTTCATTCGGTCCCCATTTTTTATATTTTTCACCAGAATATTTTTACTAAACATTTTTTATCGTCTATGCAACGGCAAATAAAAATGTGCGTATTCTGAATTTAAATTATTAGAATATAAAGAATCCCCCTGGTGACGAATATAGAAAATTTAGTCAGTACAGAATTCAACTCAATATTCACAGGTGGCCCCAAAGTAAACTTTCGATGTTTTTTGGTTGTGATCGTGGTACAATGAATACAAGGTAGGCTAACTTTGAAAAAAAATTGGAAGTATAGAGGTCTACCTGTTTGGCTTGTAATGTCAGAATTAGTATCAACACAATAAAAACTCAAACAACTTGTTGCATTTATTTTGAACAAATACTTGAAAACCGCGAAAACTGAATAAAAGGTCAACGTTTCTTTTCAAAATCATGTTCTATATATCTCTAAAGGTTTATTTCGCTACAAAAACTGTAGATTTTGTCGATGCATATGTTGCTATAAGCATTTTGAAAAGAATACACACACATAAACAAATGAAGTTGACATATTTAGCCAGAAAAATAAAAAAATTAAAATCATATGGTAGTTCTGCCCTACCTTGAATTCATTGTACCATGGTTGTAATTAAAAAACATTGAAAAGCTTTGATTATTCTTGTGGATTATTATTATTTGTTCATTCATTTTTTTTTTTACATCAAGTCGAGAATATGATGTCATTTGTCGATTGAGCCCTTTTTATGGCATTTTCCATCACTTTGGCCAAAACTTCCGGCGATAGGTCCTCACATCGTTGTATATATATTATCTTTAAGAGTTGAACGAGTCTGAGGCTTGTTGACATAAACCCGCGACTTCAAAAAGCCCCACAAAAAGATGACTGTAGCGGTAAAAACAGCGATCTTTCTGGCCAGTGAAAATCGCCAAAACGGGAGATTAGGCACTCGGGAAATGCATCCTTAAGCACATCGATTGTGGCACGTGCAGTGTGCACCGTTGCACCATCTTGTTGGAATCACATGTTTTCCAGTACCAACTCATCAAGTTGCGGCAAAAAGATCATTGTTTTATAGAGCTCATCATTCACAGTAGCCGTTTGGCCCGCGACGTCATCAGAAAAAAAGGCGTCTTCGATGATTCCTCCAGCGAAAACAGCACACAGCACAAGTCACTATAGACTTTGTGCGGGTGTAATGGCTCTTCGTGGAGCGGATTTCAATGTCCAATAAACATGAAGTTTGCTTATATACGTACCCGTTAAGATGGAAATGTACATCATTCATTATTATTTTTGATGAAGAATAATCTTCTTCTTTGTGGTGGTTATGGATGGCTTGATCATATGTTAGACCCGACTGCGGGACAGCAGCTAACAGCTGATGCACCATTTGGACTTTTTACGGAAACATCTTCAAATCTTGTACCAAAATACGCAGTAATGACAACGGCGCTTCCATGACATCCTTGGCTACAGCAGCAACATTCTCTGCAGAAAGCATACTCCGGTGTTTGCCACGCCTGGCAGCATCTTTCGTTGTACCAGGGTGAGACGAGCGGGTAAACGTCGCAGTGTTTCACCAGCAGGCGTTGAACGGCCAGGAAATCTGGGACGAAATTCACGTTGTGCCATAGTCACCGACCGATTATTGGTATTGGTTGCGAGACACTTATAGCCATGATGTACCTCCCTTCAAGTTGGGGAGCGCAGACCTAGATATAAATGTTCAAACCGATTTTCACTGTTAATAATTTTTAATATGCAAACATGTAACTAAAAAACCAGAAATGCCTAAAGCTCTCTGAAAACATTCTGGATGTCGAAGATCAGAGGTTATCGATTTGATCCATTATTTGTTCCAAATTTCAATGCTCATATTTCATATTGTAGCTTCTTTCTAGATTTCAACCGTGCCCTAGTGTAATATTTATATCCTTAAATCTCTCACTTCCGGCAGCATCTCCTAAGTTGTGAAAAATTTGTAGCCATTGTTTTCACTTGTTGATTTGCATGAAAATATGCTTCTATCCTTATTGGCCAACTCTTCAAGAATGTGCAATCATTATAAATCTCCTTCATATTGCAAGTAGTCATTAAGTGTTAAGCGTATTGGAGAACAAGTGACCTCGGAGTATTGCATCGAGATGACTTTCACATCTTATCCGCTTGCGAGCAGATTATTGCAAGCATGTGCAAACATTTTACACATGCTCATCTCCAGTAATGACGTCGAGAGTAGTGCTTGCCAGATTTACAGTTGCCACCGACAATTCCATGGAATGCACTCAGCACTGTGTGCTGAGCTGTGGTGGTGGTGCTTGCCATGCTGTTGGCATTTTACCTGGTTCCCTTTGCATCTACGTTTGCCACGTCATAGTGACGTTGTCGCGACTTAACAAAGACTGATGATGGGAGGATGTGCTCTTGCATTAACGTAACTGTTTGTCATTGTGATTGCAGGAGTAGTCTGTGACGGGATTCCACATACACATATATAAACTGACGTGTGTGAGTGTGTATGTGGATAAAACAAGATTTGTATTCGCTAGCGGTTATCACTGAATATATCTGCGAGAATGTGTGTAAATGTGCCACAATCATTCATTTATGCATATCATTTGCATAATGGTTTGTATGGGCAAACACTCACACACATACACACCTTGCACACATACACAACAAAAGCAAGGCGGCATATGTGTGAGTGTTCATCTAAATGGTGTTTGTTTATTGGGTTGTAAAGACAGTCGATTTAAATGACTGCGAAATGGCTTGTTGTATACCATGATATTGCCCCGAATTGAAATCTAACACCTGATAGCTAATAAGAGGATTTTGAAAGAGTTACCCTATTTAAGTATGGTTGGTATTAGTTTTTGAATTTGAATAAAGAATTTCGTATACATCTATTCCACTAATTTTTCTGTTCATTAAAATCATTCATAAATATGTATTTCACCTCCATTAAATGCGTTGACAGGTAAAACGGCCCATGTTAATGTATATCGCAGAAATATACAATATAAATAAAAATATGTACATGTGTTCATGGTGCTGCTGGCTGAATTGCAATATACAACTGGAAGAGCAGGCATATCCAATCTATATGCCAGAGAAAATTTTCAATTTAAATTCTGTTTCGATGAAAGCGCTGATGGGTGTGATTTTATTTATAATGTCAGTTTGTTTGTATTTTTTTGGGAGGGGATACGAAATATTAATTGAATTCATCCAATTCGCTTCAACGAACAAGAGATTATTATTCGTATAGCCTGAACAAGGAATTATTTTTAATAACTATTTTCAAAGACTCCACTTTTTTATGTTTTTAAGTTTTCAAATAAATTTTATTTCATTCAAAATTGTAGAAAAAACATGTAACACTACTCTTTTCAATATACTACAATATAGTACATGCTAACAATGTCCCCACTCCTCCTTCATTCTCCACCATTTTTTCAATCTGTTTCGTTTCTATTTCTGTTTTAATTTTTTTAATATCCATTGGAGAATTGCTCTGCACAAGGATTCTCCCTGCAATTGTCAATAATTGCAGAACATTGTTGCACTTTATTGTGCCGTGGAATGGACGTGAATGGGGCAAAGTTATTCGTTCTGGGGAAGTCGTTTCAAATGCAATTATAACCACATTATTGCGGTCGTTTAGCATTCGTGGTTATTGCCATCAACCCCTTTCGACTGACCAACTGTGTGTTTAGATGGAAAAAATCGTACTTTGTTGAGAAGAAGAAGGAGAACAGCATAAGGGAGACACGACAATATAGATAACAAGTAAAGAAAGTCGTAAAGTCGGGCGGGGCCGACTTTATGATACCCTACACCACTTTGCTAATTTAGTAGAGCTCCGCATAATAATTAAAAGTTTTTATTGGAGAATTCAATCATACACTATGATTATAATTATAATTTAAATTTCAAAGGTACTAAATTTGTATCTTTTAAATTCGGACTTGAAATGTCCATTTGGTGCGAAATTAATTTGAAATCGGATAAAATATATATGGGAACTATATCCAAATCGGAACCGATCTCGATAAAATTTGGCAAAGATATTTCTGAGCTGTATTTGATATAATTCCCTGAATATCGTAGTTTCGGAGTGCATATTACGGCTGTGGGTAACAAATATATCAAATCGGATGAACAGTATATATGGGAGCTATAGCTATATCTGAACCGATCTTCACCAAATTTGACATACTAGCTTCTAGAATCAATTCGGTCGTAAGTGCCAAATTTCATCCAATTTGGCAAATATTAGACGTTTGGTGCACAATAAAAAGTAAATCGGACGAAGTTATATATGGGAGCTATATACAAATCTGAACCGATCTCGATAAAATTTAGCAAATGTATTTCTGGACTGTATTTGATATATTTCCCCAAATATTGTTGTTACAGAGTGCATATTACGGCTACGGAGGACAAAAATAACAAATCGGATGAACAATATATATGGGAGCTATAGCTATATCTGAACCGATTTCGATCAAATTTAGCACACTTATTTTCAAGTCCAATCTGATCGTACGTGCAAAATTTCATACTATTCGGACTGATATTACACGTTTAGTGCACAATTAAAGGCAAATCGGACGAAGATATATATGGGAGCTATATCTAAATTTTGACCGATTATCTCCAATTTCAATAGGGTTCGTCCTTGGGCCAAACAAGTGATTTGTGCAAAATTTCATCTGGATAGGGCAATAAATGCGAACTGTACTTTGTTTACAAAAATACATGGACAGACGGACGGACGGACGGACGGACGGACGGACGGACAGACGGACGGACGGACATGCATAAATCGACTCAGAATGTGATTCTATGCAGATCATCAAAAGGAACTATGGGTCTATCTCGTTTCCTTTTGCCTGTTACAAACAAATGCACAAAGACATAATACCCTGACCACCTTGTGGTGTAGGGTATAAAAACGAGTAGAAAACAAGACGACTGGGAATTTTAAATTGTAAACAAATATTGTTAGGGAGCGGAACGTTGCTGAACGTACACCGAGTGATGCGGCCAAGAAGCAGAAATGTGAAAGATTTTATGTTTATTTACTTTTTAGAAAATTTTGTAGTTTTCGTTTTAATCATGAACAAAGGTAAAGTTGTGAGTACTTTTGGTTGGGTCAAATTTACAATTTGATTTTGGAAGTTTTGCAAATAATTTAAATATATCTTTTTTTGATAATTGGAAGCATTGCTTGCCGTGTGTAATTTTTTGTGTATTAGATTTTATATGCAAGTTTGTCTTCCTTGATGGAATTTGATTTCATTATTTCCTCGAGATAAGTAAAGATAATATAACCACATCGCTTCGTCTGTTATAAACATTCGAGCATATTTTTGGATTGTTTATAATGTCTAATTATAAGCTTGTTTTCATAAATTGCGATAATATTAAATTTTTGTAACACATAGGTAAAAACATTTTCCAAGGAGTATCGTTTTGTAATTGCCGCCTTTACAGTATTCTGCCAACTCTCCGAGTACTAATGAGCATAGGATTTCGTCCTAGTGCCAAAAGCCCTCTCTGTTACTTTCATCACTGCAACGCATACAGTAAGCACATTTAAAGTTTTTTCTACAAAAAGGATAATTTTTGGATACTGTAAAACTTCTTCTTACTCCTCAGCAAGCCTACATTATTCAGTATCATCATCTCCATCCGGATGTTAAAGTGACCCACTATAAATATATGATGAGTCGGTTCTTGAAATGTCTTAAATTAATTAAATTTTGCCAATTCCAAAATTTAGAGAGTTAACTTATTCTATTAGTCGTGCGATAATGACATTTCTAAGTGCCCAATGCTTACGTCGTTAGACTCAGATCGGGGTCTAAATAATTGGACTTAGCACAAATAGTGTAACATATAGAAATACACAGTAGTATTTACACCCCTTTAGACCATACCTTCATTCAAAAATTGCCTGAAGCTTAATCTCCGAGGGTCCTAAAATCGTTGTAAGGCCATACGTCTCTGTTGGCAATATGATAAGCTGTGACACACAGAGCTGCTTGTTCCTCTACAAAGAAACTTAATGACCATACTTTTAGAGTGATGTTCCTTTTTGATCTCATGACCTACATAGTTTCTGTTCAACTAGTGCCACCGGCATGGTTTGTCATCTAGAATGTGCGACATAAATAATTGAGGTCCTAGGTTGTTAGCAAATAGTTCCGAGGTACTTGGTGTTCCGAAGATATCCCTCAGAGAGGCGCCATCCTGCGTTAACAGCAATCAAATAATCCATTTGCCTGTGAAAAACTCTGTTTTAGATAGATCTACTTCATCAATGCGCAAACTGTGCTTTGGTATTGATTTCTCTTACGCTCGTTTGTGGTATCTTGACCAACAGGAAAATACCCGTTTTTCTTAATTTTTGGAAATAATTGGTGTTTTTTCACCACACTTGATTAACTTTTGACTTCTAATCATTAAAAATAGTAAACACGTTGCAAACATCTGCTTTTGGGACTTCAAAATTTTCCTTACCCCTTTGAATATTTCATTTGCTATTGAACATTTAATTATCTCGGTGTATGTATATGTGCCAACGATACTGGCAAGACTAATTGTAACCAAAGGATTATTCTACTCGTTTGAATTGGGGTTTAAATTATTCAGTTATTACCAATCAATTAAATCATTTTTGGCTTTTAAATTGCTCGGCCATTTTAAAGTAGATTCCCTAAACTTGCTATCGGTTACCTAATGACTTGAGTTAATCGTCTTTGCCCAATGTTTTCATGAAAGAAACGAAACTTGTAATTAAAAGTAATTTATTAATGGTGTTTTGATAAATTGAGGGAAGTATCCTACCAAGGGGAAGTGGTTTCCTCAAAAGTGTCTTAAGAGGCAATGAGTTCTTTTACTTAAAGTTATTGTATATTGCATCGAGAAATGGTGTGGGGACCCTTTAAATTATAATATATGCCCATGGTGGTTCCTTCCCCCACTCAACAAATCCTTTCGTCAATTATATAAATATCAGCAACATAAATATGAAATTCATATTCGGACGCGATTCCTTCAACAGTTCGGCAACATAAGTACCAACATGGCATTCGAGAACTTCTACCAAACGAACAGCGTGGAAAATTTTAAAATGTTCTGGTTTCTATGGCGTCTTTTGGGTTTCAGGGGATTCCAGAATAAATACGCCAACATCGTACACAATTTGGTCTTGCATGTTGCCATTAGTTTTTGGTATCCAATGCACCTGACCCTGGGCCTGTTAAGTTTGCCTAACCAGGGTGAAATTTTCAAAAATCTGTCCATAACCATCACCTGCATTGTGTGCAGCATGAAACAGCTTTTCCTGCGCTGGAAGATTCGACAGATGCACGACATTGAGATGTTATTTCTGGAATTGGATGCCAGTGTTGAGAGTCGGCAAGAGTATCACTTTTTCACCAACGGACCCAGAAAGCACGCCCAGTGGATTACCAAATTGTACTGTACATGTTACATGGGCGCCAATGTTGCGGCCATAACGATGGTGATGCTGGACTCGCAGAGAAGACTTATGTATCCGGCTTGGTTCCCGTTTGATTGGAGTTCTTCTTCGCAGGTTTACTGGGCGGTGTTGATGTATCAGTTTATGGGTGTCACCACCCAAATCGTTCAGAATTTGGTGAATGATGCTCCGGCAGGGGTGCTGCTTTGTTTGATCAGTGGCCATGTCCGTTTGTTGGGCATGCGAGTGTCCAGAATTGGCCATGACTCGAAGAAAACTGAAAATGAGAATCTTGCGGATTTGGGAAAGTGTGTCGAAGACCATAAAAGACTCATTAAGTATATAGAATAGAGAGGCTAGCATCAGAATTTCTCAGAAATATTGTTTTGGTTTCAGGTTATTTAAGCTGGTCGAAGACACCCAGTCTTATGTGCAGTTGATTTTGTACATTTCCGGCGGACTCAACATTTGTGTCGCCGTCGTCTATTTGATATTCTTCGTCGAAAGTTTGACAGCATATCTCTATTATTCCGCGTTCATTCTGGCAATTACCATCGAAATATATCCGAGCTACTACTACGGCAGCAGTTGCCAACAGGAATTCAACGATCTAAGCTATGCCATATTCTGCAGCAATTGGTTGGAGCAACCAAAGCGTTTCCACAAAAACATGAGAATTTTTGTGGAGAGCACATTGCCCAAAGTCACGATGACGGCTGGAGGAATTGTAAGGATGCAAATCGAAAATTTCTTTGCCATTTGCAAAATGGCTTATTCTTTGTTTACTCTGATCAGAAGTATTAAATAGATGTGACTAAGAGATAAATCAGTTACAATTTTGAAACTATCTAATTGCACAATTGTAGTAGAATGCACCATGAATTCACTTGGATATTTAAGTGTTGGAAAATTACGAATCAACATTAATCAGTCATGTTATGCACATTAAATGGCATATGGGATAGAAAGCTTTCAATGCAGTTAAGGTGTTTTTTATTTTTACATTAACAAATATCCACTCCCAGTACAAAAATATTATTATTTTAGCAAGTGTATGTCGCACGTATTAGCTATATTTTGACCGTCTAAAACGCAGTTAAATAAGTATTTTTTATCGACTTTGGTCAGTAAAAGCTTTTATATAAGTACTTGTACTTGACAACCCAATTCGTGCGAAACGTTATTGGGAAAATAATAGGTTGCTAAACAGATCTGTAGTGAGTATTTCTTTTGCTGCGCTTTCATGCAATTACTACATGCGAACTTGGTTGCTTCCATTTATCATTTGTATTTTCAAGTTTCCAAGTCCATGTGGGATTAGTAATAAGAAATGCTGTCATAAATTCAAAATTGTTAGTGAAACTTATCCATTTATGTATAGTTTACAATTTTTGTGTATCCGTACCTTTTTTACTCCTTGAGAGAACTACTTTGCCCAAAGTGTACGAAAACGGAAAAGTGAAAATGTCAAAATGTCCATCAAACAATTTAAAAGTATCAGGCAATGTTCGATAAATTAAATATATTTCGACTTCTATTATGATTATTCAAATGGTTGACCCTCTATGGAGTAGGTTCCTAAATAAATATGATATAAATATTGCGACTTGCCAGGTTTGGACTATATCAAATACTTCTTTCACTTTATATGACATATATGATAATTTTTAGATGTGGGCGAGGTACCAGATATAGTCGACCGAAGTATTACATTCTCTTAGTTCATCTAATACATCGAATCGAACATTTGTATCCAATTCTATAAGAAATCACAAATTCCATATTCATCTCAGGTTTCTGGTTAAGAAAAATATTTGTTTCGCAAGTTATGACAGATAAAATTGTTGAAAATTGTGACCCTTTGTGGGTAAGGTACCAGAAGGGGTTCGCAGATATATGACATCTTCACAACAGATCATGTTTGGATGTGTGAAATTTGAAAAGATTTGGATACTTATTTTACGTTTTGTGATCGTTTGTTTTTCGAAATTTTGAGCACTTTGTGGGGGAGGTACCAGAAGGAGTGCACCCGATACATCCCATCTTCACAGCATATCTTGTGTTAGAGGAAATAACAGGTTGTGTGAAATGTCAAGAGAGCCTGATGCTTATTTCGTATTTTGTAATCGTTTGGAACCTTTGTGTGGGCGGTATCAGAAGGAATTGTCTGATATCTATCATCTTTATAACAGACCTAGTGTTGATAGAAATAGATTGAGATGTGGCAAGTTTGAATGGAATCGGATATTAATTTCGCGTTTTTCGAGCTTTTTGGATATTCAAAATGGATAATATGGACCGATATACCCTATCTTCAAACCAGATCTTGGGTTAATAAAAATATTGTGATGTGTGAAATTCGAAGACAATCGGACTCTTACAACAGAGATATAATTATTCAAAATTTTGACCCTCTGTGGGGGAGGTACTTGTTGGAGTGAACCGATATTTTCCATTTTTACATCTGACCTAGCAGTGATGCAAATATTGTTGAAGCGAAATCGAATTATACTTTCTTTTTTTATCCGATATTGCCCATCTCCTAACTTGACCTAAGGTTGACAATAATATTAAGATGTACCAAGTTTGAATCAAATCGGATACTCCCTTCGAGAGTTAACGTGCGCACCAACTAGCCAAACAGACAGACGGACGGACATCCCTAGATCGAGTCCCGTACCTGTCCTGAAACGGATTTGGAAAGAGATCTAGGGTCCAAAACGTTATTTCGATGAGGCCCTATCAAATGATGTGTACCCTCTGTAGCCATTACAATAGTTTTTCGGAACCGAAATGGATTTCTAGTAAACAATTATAAACATCAAATTATAAAACTGGTAATAATTACATCGTTAAGGGCTCTGAAATGGATCTGAAAAGTAAAACACCCATTGCTCAATATTGTAAGCTCGAGTTAAAACTTTCCGCACGATGTTTCCGATACATTTAATGTTCTGATTTCTTCTCATAAGTCGGAGTAGGTTTTTTTGTATTATATCTGCTGTCCGTCTTTTTGTTTCATTCTGCTCTCTTTTATCCTCGCTAAAAACGTCAATTATATAGATTTTTGGTATAAGCCGCATGTAACAGGACTTTCTTATTTTTTGTAATATCAACCGAATTGACTGCAAATGAATTAAAAGGGAGCTCTCAAAAGTATTTGAATACGGTCTCACTATCTGATAACGTTTTGTAGTATTTTTAATATCTAGCCAAGTGAATCGGCTGGGATTTAATATTTTGAATAAACATTCTCTTTTGCTCTACGACCATCCGATACATATTATATTTTATATTGTAAATAATTATTCCTTAAAATAAAAGTTTGAAAATTGTAGATCAGCAGTGGGATTCTCTAACCATTTTTGAGTTAGCGTTTGTCGGTTTATCGGTAATTTTGAAACCCATCTCTCGGTAGGTCTTAGCGACTACTTTTGATTTCGTCGCTAGATAACCGAAAAGTTTCGTTAATTACCGAAATTATAAGCATTTTAATTTTACCAACTTTTGTCGGTATCTCAAAAAAATAGTTAGAGAATTCCACTGCAGAAATGCAAAGACCAATTATTAAAAAGTATTTTTTTTCCTTTTGAAAAATGTGTTGCGCCTCACAAAATCGACTTAGCAATGTTTGTCTGGTGAAATCACATTTAAACCTCACATTTCGAAAACTTAAACGAGGCGTCCGCCAGACCACATCCCTGGCTCTGGTCATAACCTTTGGCATATTGCATTGCAAAAGTACATTTTATTTAACTTTTAATGGCCATAGATGTTGGAATCATATCTACATACATTTGAAACTGTAATCTTTTGGCTTGTACATGTTCCTGTTTGAGAAAGTAGTTCAATGGAATCTACGAAATATGCAGACTCTTGGACGCACACGCCACTTTAGGCCCCTCTACCGACATGCTATTCAAGTCATTCGTCCGTAGTTGGGTTTTTTCTTTCTTTCTTTTAAAATTAAAATTTGTGAAGCTGAAACTGAAGGTCGAGGCAAGTGTTTATTTTGCACCGGATACAGATATGCATGAAAGCGAAATTCGTCTATTCAACAAGAAGCAGCAGTGGCAGCTAAGCACTACACATACACACACACACATGCAAACATACGTTCACTTGAAAACGAACAACACAAACAAATGATTTATAACAAAAGTTTTTTGTTCCTTAGTCCTTGGGCAACGTCAATTACCCCACTAGTGCGATTTTAATCACAGACACGCCAAAGAGTGCGGCTCACATTCACCCTCTTCCCACCCGGTTTGTTTTTGTTTAGTTTTTCGTAGTTTGGTATTTGCTTTGTTCTCTGTCAAAGAAAGTTTTCTTTTTTGGGATTTCTTTTCTTGACAAAAGTTTATTTTATTGAGCGTTAAAGCATTCCTCAGCATTTGTCAATGAACTTTTCGAAAGCTCAGCCAGTTTGAGGGCAAGTTTTAAGTAATCATTTCATATTTATTTACACGCGTAGGCAGATAGATAGATTGCTTGGGGCGGTAATCTATTTTAGACAGGTAAGATTGCATTGCTCCCAGCCGGACAGGGCTTATTCACATGACAATATTTTATTGTATGACTTTGTATTTGCGAAGCCTGTTTGAAATTGTCGCAAGTAATGTCGTCGAATTGTCTCCGCTTAATTCAGGCCATAGGAAGTTGATGTCATTTTTGTGTCACCACTGGGTCTGGCCATTTTGTGCGTGACATTCATTCATTTGGCAATGCATTTTAATGACCCAATAGCCCAGTAAACATTGTTCTGTTCCTGGAATTGTTGGAAAGTTGGTAGGGTGGTTGTATTTCATCTTTACATGCCAAACCGGAAACCAAATTTTACACCTTCCATTGGATTGTTGGATACCACTATTGAGTTCCCTTAGTTTTTGGGTAATTGTTGTGGGGTTTGGAATTATTTCAAATATTTCCATGTGGTTCTTTCATTACAATACAGAAAGTTGTCATTGTGGAAGGCTGTTTCTTGTATTTTATTTATTAAATTATAAAACTTTGACCCCAGGATTTTTGAAATCCAGCTAATTGCAATTGTAATACGCTGTGTTGTTTTTTTTAATTCTTTCAAACAAAAACTTCCCTTCCAACACACAACAATTGCTTTGGCTCAATCAAATGCAAACATTAAAGTTTTATTTAATCAAACTAAAACTCATAAAGGCAGAAAAGAAATCCAAACATCCTTAACTGTTCCCCGAGGAGATTCGGAAAATGATCCTGTAAATGTTGTGAATCTAAACAGAAATTATGAAAAGTTATTTTGCCCCTCCTCTGTTCGCCTGAGGACAGAGAAGAGACAACATGTTCAAGTGTGTCCCCCAGGAAAGCAGATGTTACAATAAGCGTGCTTTATACGAACGTACGTATATACATATATATATAAGACTAAATTTGATTGTGTTTTTAATGATTATTTTTTTTGTAAACAATGGTTCTTTTTAAGAAGGTTATGAATATAAGACGCTAATTGTCAATGCTTTTTTTGGGGCAACTGACCGCTTAGAAAATACTCATGTTCATTTTTATTGAAATATACAGTTATGTTCATTGCTGAGAATGTTACTCTTAACTGCAAATTAACTGAATTTAGTTGTATACAGGGGGAAATGCATTTTACTTTATTAGCTTCTAACTGATGGAAAATTAAAGAAATTTATTTATGTGGTGTGAGAAGGAAAATTGGAAATCACCTACAAATAAAGGGTAATTTTTTAACATTTAAAGGAAAGTTTTTCGAAAAGAAAAATTCATATAATTCAGAAAAATGCATTTGCAATAGGAACGGGTTCGTCTGCGTAGACATGAGTTTTAGACTTCAATTGTGTAATCACGAGTTTTTTTCTGCTTTTGGTTCATTTCAAACCCTAAATATTTTGCGAAAGTAAGAGGCCCCACTGTATCTCCAAATTTAGACTCATCTATATGATTTGCTTATCTACGATATATGGCTATATTCGTCAACGAAATCAGCATAAAAAGCCAGAAGTTCTTCTTTTGTGTATGTCGGATATCGCCTGTAAGTAATGTTGGTAAGTCCTTAACTCCAACTTCATGCGAGATTTCGTGTCCATTAGTTTCTATTTGTGACCTTTATAACTGCTGCAAAATCAGGAACATTTTTAGTTATTGGTCTAGTTCAAACCCTAAGTATATTGCGGACATCTTTGAAAAAAATAGGCCTAGCCCTTCTGAGTCTAACCCTGCCCTTATGAAAATTTTTGTGAGGATTGGACGATAATTGCAATCTGTATATAATAACCCCAACATGTGTTGAAAGGTGAAAAAATATTACAAAATATACACTTCAATATTATTAGTCAAATTGAAAAATTCGCATGCGATAAAAAATATGAAAGTAAAAAAAAAAAAATCACAAAATACTACAAATTCTATATTAACATCATTATTGACACATTTTTATGCGATTTTTTTTTAGATTTAATACTTTCACACCAAGAGGGCATTCTGAATTGACATAATTTGTCAAAATCGGTCCAGCCATTCTTGAGATATAAACATTCTATCTAACATCCCTTTCATTTTTATATACACATTGAATATATTTCGCTATATATATCCGATATATTTACTATCGGCAGCTACGTTACGGTCAGAATTGCCCTGTTCGCCTATTTGTGATTTCGCCGTTATTAAAAATATTCGCGGTTTAATATAAAATTTGACTTTTATTTAACAGAAATGTTATTGTCTATATCACCCACTAAATATTACCCGATGACCACCAAAATTGGAAGGCTTCTGCCCAGCCCGAAGCTCTAGTCCCATGCTAACTTCCGCTTCCGATTGGTCCATAATTGCATCCTGTAGAGCAACTGCAAAATCAGGAAATTTTTCAGTATTTGGTCCATTTCAACCCCTAAATAGTATGCGATCATCTCCAAAAGTAATAGGGTTCTATTCTGGCCTAAAACCCAATTCGTGAGGATCGGGTCATAATTGCGACCTGTAGAGTGATTACAAATTAACATGGACAGACGAACAGACGGACGGACGGACGGATGGACATACATAGCTAGATCGACTCAGCTCGGCGAGATAGGAAGATCCATATATACTTTCCTATGTGGGAAACCAATATTTCGAGGTGTTACATAATTTTTGGCCCAATCAAACTTATAATACCCCCAACACATAGTGTTTGTTGCAGTTTTTTGATCTCACTCTGTAGTAAGTTCGCCATTCCGTTTGTAACTCAACGAAATAATAATTTTAGCCATAACAAAGTGTATATATCAGCGTAAAAATATAAGACGATTGATCTGCGTAAAATTCTAAGACGATTTAGCCCTATCCGTCCGTCCGCCTTTTGTAATCACGCTAGAGTCTACGAATAAAGATAGGAAGTTACAATTTTGGACAGATCAGTCTTTTGTCTGTGGTCAAGTACGAAGATGGGCTATATCGGTCCACGATATCGTAGTTCTTTCTGAGCACTTTACCCCCTCGAAGAGAAATGTCTATTTAGGTCCACGATATCATATAGTCCACATACAACGGTACCCCCGATATTCGATATTTTGCTGATTTTAGGGACATTATTCACCGGAGTTGTTTCAAATTTCGTATTTAGAGTTCGTAATAGGAACTACAGTCAATGCCAGAAAATTGTCTACACAGGTTCAGGTCTTTGTATAGGCCCCATATATCAGTACTTCCCTATATTCGGTATTTTGACGATTTTAGGTACAATATTCACCGAATTTTCTTTTCAAGTTTCAACAAATGTTGCCTATGAAGGCTCAATATATATAAAATGTTAGTCACTTATATCCGTGATGGTAGCAATATCATAACCCAAAGCGCAATTTTCGGGTATTTGTAGTCTATCTGTCACTGGCCCACTGCTGAAGTCTGAGAGTAGTGACATATTGTATGATATGATTATATCAGTGAATAAATCTTCAATTTTGAAAAATATTTTTACGCACCATTTCCATATTGTGTTAAGGAGTTTTATCATGTTTAAGCGTTACATACGCCATTTAGCTGCTAAAAAATTAACACGCACTTCCCTAGAACATTTATGACGAATATCTGTCGGCATAGAGAACGTTATGTAGTAGGGAGGGCACATCCCTTGCAGATAATCAAAATAACTATTAAATCCCTATAAAGTGTAGTAGTTTACGTTTTGCAACAGTGCCATTGAATGTTTCGTTCGTCTTCAAAAAATTCAAGTACTCCTCTCCATTATACATATCAAAACTTATTCGATTTCCTTACGAATATTAAACATTTTAACAAAAAGTGTTCGATACAAGTCCACATTACGATTCGTTATTTTGACATGTTTTAACCGTATTGGCATTTGGGATTGTTATCAATCAAAAATTCGAATATATATTTTTCATATCTTAATGGTGGAGAATATATCAAAAATTCGTGTCGGACTTATTTAACCCTTTTTTAAGTGATCCTTAATTGAAATGATCCTTAATTGAAAATCTTAACAATTTCAATATTGAAGTCAAAATTGATTTCTAATGAAGTGATGAACAATTGATTGTTGGTCTTGTTTGGCCGGATTGTTGAGTTGCCCAGACATGTCAGTTGGTGCGATCACTTAATAGATTTGTGGTATTCAATCTTCAGGTTTGCAAACACTTTTCCACACATACATGCATAAGTAGATTTGTACGTTTATTTGCTTGTAATTTAAATGCTATAAACAATTTTGGCCAAGAATTACTATCATCGGCAAGCACGGGCGGACAACCCATGCCCCTGGCGAGAGAAATGCTCACATTTGTGTCTTGTTTTGGCCTCTGAGTAAACATATTTAATCACACATATGTCCTACAAATAGCAGTCATATAGCATATGTCTGTGTGTCCTTTGCCATTGTTGTAGTACATGCCTGTGCAAAGAACAATGATGCCAGTAGGATTCCTGCTACTTGGCTACGTACATACCATAGATATGTGGCAGAAAAGGCTTATCTTTTCGCTTACACACCACCGCCACATCAATACTCGAAAATGTGGAGCACAAAGATATCATCACTGCCACGCAGAGACCGCAACGAACATACCGCAGGGTAGACAATGCGTGCATGTATTGTTCTCCGCAGCGTGGGCTAGGGACCGAGACACACGCCAATGATATAAACGCTTCCGAGCACAAAATATGTTTATGTAATAACAATACCAGATAAAATTGACATTAAAGACGTGTTCAAATTTTCAATTTCAATTTTTAATCGAACATTCTTGGTCTGACACTGAAAGATGATGCGAAAGTGTCCGTTGGTGGCTTTTCAGTTTTATCAATTGTTCGAGACATAGCGAAAGAGAAACAGACAAAGTAAGTAGGTACACTCAAAAGCCACATCAAGGACTTGGCGAGAAATGTTCTGTCGTGATTTAACAAGCATTTGACATTGTAAAATTCACACAAAACCGTGCCCATCTGAATGCGGAAATTATTGATGCTGTGAAATTTAAAGATATCATTTGAAAGCATATCAGAGAATGCACGGAAGCTTTAAAAAGGAAAGCTATAAATTTTAAATTTTTAGAAAGTCACCTACGAAACTCCTAAATTGTCATCCTATTCGCTTTATTTTCTTTAGCACTTCTTGAATTCTTCACATAGTTGTCGGTTTTTTTTTGCTTTTCTATCTGTGCGTGTGTCTGTCGATGCTTTGATATCCCACAAGGGATATATTAAATACATATGTAGTCAATTCGTGTGTGTGTGTGTAAATCTTAACATATTTATTAACACTTTCCTGTAAAGGTATACGTGTTGCTGTTATTCTATGGAAATTAATTACTTTAGGCATGATTTGTCAACTTGACTTGAATGAAATCCTTTCCTTTTTGTTTTTAACAATTTTATACAGATTCCTAGATTCGTTTTAATTTATTGCCAAGACAAAGTATTGTGCCTGCAATGGCTGTATTTAGAAAATAATTAAATTACATTCATACAAAAATATTTTTTAATATGGATTTAAATCGATTTGGTAGGGTTGCCAAGCCCTATGAAATATCGTAAAATTATTTCTGATTAAACTTGGAATGCCTTAAGAAACCAGACACTAAGCATCTACAGACATTTTATTACATAATATTTTCAGAATAGCATAGTCATGTCATATGAGTAATTATTTATTGAAAAGGGAAGGCTATTATCATACAGGTCTGCAATCTAACTTTCTTCAACTAGTGTTTAGTGCTTTCGTGAATATTTGGAGGATAAATAGTTGTATCCTTCTCCTGAACAAATATATTGGGTGAGATAAAAAACTCCATAATTGTTACTTTTTTTTTTTAATTCTATTGAATGAAAGCAAAAAATGTCGGAAATACCATCAAAATTTAGAACAAGTTTAGATTTGTTCGAATTGGTCACCTTTGGCACGAATTATGGCCTTCAAACGGCCAATGAAATGACACGCTGCCCGAATGTTGTTCTGCGGTATTTTGGCCCATTCCCGGCGAAGCGCTTGCTTGAGGTGATCGACATCTTGGCATTTTTTAGTGCCAACCTTGCTTTCCAAAATACTCCAGACATAATAGTCCAACGGATTGATATCCGGAGATTTCGGTGACCATTGTGCGATGGAAATGAAGCGAGGAACCTCATTTTGTAACCATTCTTGGGTGGCGCGTGCTGAGTGCGATGGCGTTGAGTCCTGTTGGAATGTCCAAGGTCTGCGGTTTGAGTGCCCAAGACTTTAATATACCCTCCAGAATATTTTCGCGATAATATTCGGCATTTATTATGATGCAACGGTCGATTAATACGAGCGGAGAGCGACCATCGGCTGTTATGGCAGCCCACACCATCACCATGGCCGGCGTTTGAGGTGTGCACAGTATCAGCTGAAAGAAGGTGCACATTATCAGCTGACCTCTTTGGCAAATAAACACGATCATTTTTTTCTTTGAAAACTGTTGGACAACGAATGTTTTCTCATCGGAGAAAACCAAATTCGGCATTTCACACTTTCGGCCAAGCGAAGCAACTCTTTATCTATTTTAAGTCTTTTTCTTTCTGTTGCGGTGTAAGTTCTTGCACTTTTTGGAATTTCAATAGCTTTACCCTGTGCTCATTTTTCAGTATTTGCTGAATGGAATTTTGCGATATGTTAAGCTCACGAGGCATTTTTCGGCCACTGCGACGCGGGTTTCGATCAAGTCGCTTCTTTTCTTTTCTAACCATTTCTGCTGATGTTGCTGTTTCTTTCATCCATTTCCTTGATGTCGGGCTACGCTATCAGTATCACGGTAACGGGCAACGTTACAAAAGATTTATTCACATTTAAATGCTGGAGTGCTCCAACGATAACCACTTGTGGTTTTCCAGCCAAATATAAATAAATCACACTACCACGCTTAAATTCCATCACGAATAACTTTTTTTTTCTGGAAAATTCTCACCAAAATGCTTTTGTAGGCTTGTAAACAATATAATGAGCTGTCACTGGAATAATTTTAACAGCTGTCGGACGAGTGGCTTAGAAATAACAGCAGTCTGAAGTTGGTTGCAGTCTTACCCTGTAATATCACCTCACCTTCTCTTCAGTATAAGTATGCACTATTTTTTTCAGATTTTTTAGTTATTTAATTGTTTTTGGTTTTATATCTGAATCGTCTATGTTGTCCTCATTAATTTGCTTCTCAATCTATGAGTCATTCTGGTTCCGGCTTTAAATTTTGATTTTTGTAAAGCTTTGATCAATGGACATTTATTACAATGTGGCAACACTGCATTAGCAATCCATGGCTGTCAACCTTCACGAGGCTCTTTGTTGGCTGAAGGCATTTAAAAAGGCGTTAAGCATTTCCACTCGTGTGTTATAAGTTCGTATGCAATCGAGTGTTATACCTTTGTTGTAAGAGCCTATTCGAATGGATATAAGGACGTGAAGGAGTCGAAACAATACCAACATACTCTTACACACAATTCACACGCACATGCACAAGTGCGACGCCAACGACAACACCAACAACAACAGCAAAACAATTTACATAGTAAATAGCATACATGTGGGCTTAGTCGCACTAGCACGACTCCAAAGCAGGACTAGAAAAAAAAACAAATTTCTCCTTTTTACAAATTGGTCTTCGATAGATAAACTGACTTTTACTCTCTATGTCGTGGCATACATTTTTGTCCCCTTCAGTGCCATCCATTGTCATGCCAAGCATTCTTCTTCCGCGCACTTGAAAGTCTGACATTGTTGTGTATCATACGCATAGTAGCACCGAACGGAAGTTCAAATTCAATCGAATAATTCAGGTGTATTTCAATGCAAACAAACACAGTCACACACACACTTAAACATTATAATAGGACGATAGTTAAGGAACTTGTATGAAATCTATCTAGGCGCAACATGTTCGCTTGCAACCTCAACAAATATCCGCATTACAACACATTCTTGTATTGCACGTTGTCAAACTGAATATGGCTATCCAGGTTCATTTCAATATACCCAGTTGGAAATTTCCAGGGTGGCTTTTTTAAAAAATATATGTTTGCTTTAGTATCTGTAAAAGTTTGTCAGGTGATTTTCGGCATTTTAATGTTTTGGGTCTAAATTTCCAAATCGCAAAAAGGTGCCTCTAGACATTTAAATGAATTATATGTTTTAAAGGTAGTACTTCTAATGTGGTTCCACTATTTGGTATAATTTTATCTCAGACTTAAAATTTAATTTATTTTATTATATATAATTGATTTTATTTTTTCAAATTTACTAACTTATGCTTTCCATATGATTAAGTATAAAAAGTGCGGCCCGGCTACAATTAACGTCGGTTTTATTTACATACAAATTCTTGAAAACTTTTTATAGTTCATTTTTTGTCTTCGCCCAATTTTAAAATTTATTGTGCACCAAATTCGTAACATCTGAAATGGAGAATAGATTTTTACACATATGAGTTTTGCCGTGAATAGAATAGGTTCCATGGATCATTATATATATACTGCTTTTATAAACACATGTTTCATCCTATTACAAATGTATTATATTTGTTACCGGAAGTTCTTTTTATACCCTACAACACTATGTGTTGGGAGTATTATAATTTTGATTGGGCCAAAATTATATAACACCACGAAATATTGGTTTCCCACATAGGAAAGTATATATGGATCATCCTATCTCGCCGAGCTGAGTCGATATAACTATGTATGTCCGTCCGTCCGTCTGTCTATGTTGCTTTGTAATCACTCTACCGGTCGCAATTATGGCCCGATCTTCACGAAATTTAGAATGAAGGTGGGGCTAGAGCCAGAATAGAACCCACTTGCTTTTGGAGATGATCGAATAATATTTAGGGGTTGAAATTGCCTAAAAACTGAAAAATGTCTAATTTTGCAGTTGCTCTGCAGGTCGCAATTCCAGACCAATCGACGCGGAAGTTAGCATGACGCTAGACCTTAGGGCTGGGCAGATGCCTTCCAATTTTTACGGTCATCGGGTAATATTTAGTGGGTAAAATAGACCATAACATTTTCCATCACTGACACATTGACTTGCAGCTAATACAAACTTGCTTGGCGGCCTGACAAAATTTCCAATTGGGATGCCTGTAGTGCTGGGCCATGCTTACTTTGTTGCTGTTCGTGCTGCTGCGTACTTCTTTCCGTTCGAGGCATTTTCTTACTTTTCTTGTTCTATTTTATTGTTGGGGTGTCAGTTGTGTTGCGGCATTTGTTTGTAACGGTTCGTTACCAAGTAAATTTTGTTCTCCTCTCTCTGTCTGTGTGTGAGTGTTTTTGGGTTTCTCGATTTCAGTTCTGTTGGAAAGTGAGAAGAATATCCTTTCTGAAACGAAACAAGAAGATATGCCCACAACAAAAAAGTAAGATTATGGCCAAATAATGTGCAATTTGTTTATGTTTTCGTTTTGAGAGCGTGTGTGTGTGAGTAATTGTGAGCTTATATAATTTAAAGGAAGAAGAAAGAAAGAAAATAAGCCGCCATTTAAAGTTGGCTAAACTACAAAGAAAAATATAATAAATATGTGATTTGAGCGTAAGCGTTAGAAAAAGTCGAAGTTCATATTCAATACTCTGTCTGTGGGCATGAACAGAAAAAAAAAAAACAAAAACAAGAATTTATTAACACATTTTTAATAAATTCTAAAATTACGTTTGTGGCAATGCAAATGGCTGAAATGCAGTAAAAAATGTTATGTGAAAATGAAATGAAATATTTTAATTTTGTAACAGCTAAGCAAACCGAGCAATAACCGTTGGCCATAAAAATGAAAACAACAAGCCAACGGCTGTAACAACGTCGAAACCTTCTCAAAGTCTGTTCAAATAGCCATAGCGAAACGACGAAAGTGTTTTGTGTTGTTTTTTTTTTTGTTCCTGCTCTTCGTTGTCGCTCTGTGAACTGTGCATGGACGACGTGGTTTGGATATTTTTAGCATTCCCTCCAAAGTCTGTTCGTGCTTTGTTTGAGAACAAAATACAACGTTCGTCCACTATAAATAAATCAAACGAAAAAGGTTAAATCCATACAGAAAGCGGTAGCCGAGCGGCCATGCTTTCATTGTGGAGCGTGTAAAAGGATAATCAATGAAGGTGGTATGTGTGTGTGTGTTTCTTTTGTTGTCTTTTTGGAAGAATGGGAAGAAAGTGGTGGAAATATGAAAGACATTTTACTAAATTATTCAACAGCACAAAGTATAATTACAGCTACTTTTGTGTGGTTTGGAGTTTTGGAGGTAGCTATGACGAATCGATGGAAAGAAAGTACGTCAATGTTGGCTGATATGAATTCAAAGCAAGGTTATATTGAAAAAGTTTGGTCTATTACGGTTGATTGATTCTTAAAATGGAAACAATAGTGACATTTCTTAGTTGGGCTAAGAGTTTTCTTTTTTTATATCGAGAGTAGATTTCTCTTTTGTGGGCCATTTGTAAATGACCGGAAAAAAGAATTTGGCTTTTAGATTAAATTTAATCTACTTAGCATTGCTTTCTCATCATCATATTATATGGATATCGATTTTGTCGTGATTTTTAAACCTATTTTAAATAAATAGATGATGGATACAGGACTCTTCGTCTGCTGGATCATCATCGCATAAGTTAAACTGGTTTGCATAGTGCGTTGCTTTGGACGTCCTATGGGCTGAGTTTTATTTTAATTCTAGTGAATATAGTAATAAGAAAAGCTCTTAGTAACCTCCGCCATTGTTTCCACCTTCAAATAGTTTTGTTGAGACCTAGATTTCGAACTTTATATATTTTTCCAGAAAGGCAAAAATATATAAAAATGGCCAATTTAGACCTATTATTCTTGATTGCTAAGAATTCTATAAACCGTGGGTTGAACAAAATTTGACGAATCTACTGGAAACGATCCATTAAAAAATCTGACTTAAATAAACAAAATACAGAATATGTGGAAGGATCGTGTTTTGGAGAGATATGAAAATGTTTGCCTCTATAGACAAGTTTCTGACTGGCCGAGATCGGTGATTTTTACGAACTTCAGTTTCCTAATTCTAAACAATTCCGTCACATTATTAGATTCGGGGAGATTGTATGATATGATGGATCGATGTAGTTCATGTTTGAACTCGACCTGAATGCGGACAAAATACAAGTAATAAACATTTAGTTTGGCTTGGCAGAACTTTTAATACTCCTTTAACTAAATAATCCATTTTTAAGTTAAAGGTTTGTGGACTAAAACATTTTCCATTCTAAACTGAAAATTCCAGTGAGATGGGTTGGAGAATTTTATTGAATGAAAACAAAAAATGTCGGAAATAGCATCCAATTTTAGAATAAGTTTAGAATTGTTCGAATTGGTCATTTTTGGCACGAATTATGGCCTTCAAACGGCCAATGAAACCGTCACACGCTGGCCGAAAGTTGATATGCGGTATTTTGGCCTATTCCCGGCGAAGCGCTTGCTTGAGGCGATCGACACTTGGGTATTTTTAGTGCTTGCTTTTCAAAATACGCTAGACACAGTGCGATGGTGCTGAGTCCTGTTGGAATGTCCAAGGTCTGCGTCCAAAATATTTGCGCGCCCAAGTCACCCTCCAGAACATTTTCGCTATAATATTCGGATTTTATTCTGATTAATACGAGCGGAGAGCGACCATTGCCTGTTATGACTGCCCACACCGTCATCATGGCCGGCGCTTGAATTCTGGTGGCCAACCGAAGTGCAAATTTTCAGATGTCCTTTTTGGCAAGTAAACACGACAACGTGTTTTCTCATCGGAGAAAACCAAATTCGGCAGTTCACCACTTTCGGCCAAGCGAATCAACTCTTTAGCTCTTTTGAGTCTATTTTCTTTCTGTTGCGGTGTAAATTCTTGCACTTTCTGGAATTTCAATGGCTTTACCCCGAGCTCATTTATCAATATTTGCCGAATGGAATATTGCGATATGTTCAGCTCACGAGCCATTTTTCGGTCAGTGCGGCGCGGGTTTCAATCAAGTCGCTTCTTTACTTTTCGAACCAGTATCACAGTAGCGAGCGATGGTGCGAGACGCAAAAGATGTATTCACATTTAAATGCTGGGTGCCCCAACGATAGCCACTTGTGGGTTTCCAGCCAAATATAAAGAAATCACACTATCACGCTTGAATTTCATCGCGAATAACTTTTTTCTCGAAAATTCTTACTAAAATGCTTTTGTACGCTTGCTATCCATATAATGAGCTGTCACTGGAATAATTTTAACAGCTGTCGAATGATTGACTTGAAAATGACAGCAGTCTGAAGTTGGTTGCAGTTTTTTCATCCCACCCTGTATAATGATAATATAATAAAAGCACTCGCTTAAGTGATATTCTATATACATCCATTTTTAGAACAGCGCTTTGTAAAATAACACCTCTACAACTTATTTGAACGGGTTAATGTGTCCAACTATTGAACAAATATTTATTGTTTGTGTGGACCAAACCGAATCCATATCTTATTCGGCCATAGTATGTTTATATGTATGTAAAGTAATGGCTTAAGAATGCCTTACCTTTCAAACATACATATATGGGCAAACATACTAAAGCAAATTCGAAATTAATACAAAATTCTGATGAAAAGCAACGTCCTAAGTGGCTCAAGTACTTGAAAGGTGTACACACACGTCGTGTCTTATTAGCACGTGTCAGACAATTAATATATCACTGAGGATGTGGAAAAGAGCGCCAACATTTAACATGCACTCGAGCTTTACCAGATGACAGAGAAAATAGACTTGTTCATTATTGTTGTTGCTGTAGTTTTTGGCCATTCTTATTTCCATTTCTTTTCCATTGACCTTTATTGTTGACATTGTGAGGTGGGTGGGTGGTTTGGTTGTTCTGCCATTCAGTCAGTCGGTCGGTTGGTTGCTTGTTTGGCGTTTCATGTCGGTGGGAATTACATTGTGGATATTTGGTATTTACGATTGTTTGGTTGATGTGGCGCGTTGTTGCTGTTTTTATTTTATTTTGTGCGAGCAAAACCATCAACAAAAAATGAGCATATTCGATTAAGGAACATAATTTCAATGCCAAAATTTGACCAACAAACGATTCCAATGCCAATGACGTCATAGCACATTGTTCAACAACAAAGTGACAGTAATTTGAGTAACTGGAAACAATAACAGCGTCAAGAGACAGACCTCACAAATGAAGTGAATGTTTCATTCCTTCAAAAATGGAGAATAAAAATGGTCATTACCAACAACGGCGTGATGGCTAATGATTGGCCACCATAATCACAATTGGTATTACAATGGAATTGTGTTTGGCTGGAATTAGAAGAAATGCAACTTAATTCTCTTGCTAAATGACAGCTGTAATAAATTAGAGCAAACAATGACTATTAAGGGAAGAGTAATGGAAAAGGTCATGTGTATGTCTGTGTCTAAATATAAAACCGATGTTTTATTAATTTATAGAATTCGATGGAAAAAAAAGAAACAAAAAGAAAATAAATGGAAATTTTTTGAATTTAGGGAAAACTTAAACTGATTGATGTGGGTTCTTTTGCCCATAATGTGCATTAACCTAAATACAATCACCAATAACATACAGTGGGTCACCAATTGAATGTGCTCTAAATTTCAGTTTTGTTTAGCATAACCGATTTTAGTTGAAATAATTGGAGGACTCAATTCCAAGATATGGGGTACATACTAGTGGAACTGGCATTCAAATATATGTTACAGGAAAGACAAAAGTTATAATTTCAATAATTAAAGATTTTCTGAAGATATACACTCCTACACGGATACTACCAGCGTATTCTCCATAGATCTTTAAACAGAGATGTTCATTATTTTAACATCACGTCTAGATTCCGGGAGCGCGATGTAAAATTTGCAACGAGTATAAAAAAATTGAATCATTCTCGATTTCTTTGATGATTTTGGTTAATGCAGTCATTTGGTTTGATCTGAATGAAATAATAAATAAATATTTTCGCATCAGATCGAACACTCAGTTTGAAACACCTCGCTAAAAATCAAATATGAGTGTTCGAGAGCGTTTGACACGTTCAGCAACATGAGTTGATCGAACACGTGAATTGGAATGAGCAATCACAACTGTGATTGTTTTTTCCAATCGAGTTCGCTCAGCATCATTGTTTATCCATTCGATCAACTTAGTGTAGTTTTCATAAGATTTGAAGTGTTGCAAGTAGAAACTACACAATGTGTAGGTAAACGAAAAGGTCGAAGTTTTGTGTGAAAAATCTTGAATAATGTTGTAAAAAAAAATATTGAAACATATTTCGTTTAAATAATACCGTAGATGTACTTCTTTATTAAAAATAATGATTTTGTTTATTTTTTTTGTAAATAAGTCACAGAAGTCTAATATACCAAAAAACGCAAATAAAATTAAAATTTGTCTTTGTCTGTAATTTGAATTCTAGTTATGAAATGCTTAGTAAAATTACAATCATGATTTCGCTCAGATTCGATCCTTTTTTGTTTCAATCAAATCAAATCACTCACTTAGCTATGATGAATCAATAGATGATCGCCCGTTATGAACAATTCAACATTAGTTCGTAACAACAACATTCGTTCAGCTCGTTTGAGCTGTTTGATTGCGACACAGAGCTTCGATCAATTGATGTTTGCGCACAATTTTTTCGTTTCGCCTGAGCAACTCGAATTAACATATTTCATCTGACCGACTGAATTAGTTTGATTAGATTTCCACATGGTCAAGCCTACTCAATTATACTCATTGCAGACCTCTTATACTAACTATGCTACATGTTTCCAATTAAAAAATAATTTCGAATTATACGATCAAGCTCCAGCTAGGATAAAGTCTGCCAAGTTTGAACCCATTATCTTCAATTAATGTTATTGGTTATATGCATGTTTAGTACGCTTTTAATCCTTTTTATACCCTCCACAATAGCATGGGGGGGGGGGTATATTAAGTTCGTCATTCCGTTTGTAGAACTTCGGAATATACATTTTAGACACCACAAAGTATATATATTCATGATCAGCATACAATTCTATGTAGGTTTAGCGATATTCGTCCGTCTGTGGAAATCACGATAGCTTCCGAACGAAATGAAGTAGGTTGATAAGATTTTACTCAAATGTATATTATGTCTGCAGGACTTTTGGTATTGAAAATGGGCCATGTAGGTCCACGTTTTGGTATAGCCCCCATATACTGGTACCTCCCTATATTCGGTATTTCGATGATTTTAGCTACATTTTACACAGATTTTTTTAAGTTTTTAATGTTGTTGATATTTTTAAGATTGTAACAGAATTTTTTACAGATTTTATTTTTTTGAAAATATTTGGCAATTTTCGTTCCAAATGGTGGAGGGAATTCAAAGTCCGGCACGGGTTGGCTACCTGAATTGTAATAATATACTTTCTTTAGTAACGAGAACTGCTACTGTCTAATTTGATGTTTTTGGCAATTGGCGCATTATGTACATAATTAGTGTTACGAATATTTTGTATTTTCTATTTTTTTTTTTTTTTTGTTTTGTCCTTATGTTTTTTAGTCAGATACTTGATTTGGCCTTTCAATTTTTGTTTTTAAGAAAAATTCATTATTTTTTGGCTTACTAGTATAGTGGAGTATGTAGTTTAAGTATATAGGCTTCATATACGTGATATTGTAAGACGATTTAGCCATGTCCGATTATCTGTAGAAATCATGACATCTTATACCGAGCTTTAATATTGGGATTTTTTTTAGCTACCAATTCGAAGTTATGAGAAGTTCGGCACGATTAAACTTACCCCAGTTTTTATCAGTTATTTAAGAGACGGCTTCATATTTTAATTTTTCAGTCTACAATAATACATCCTACTAATATTCAAGGAAGAGTAGAATTTATTTATATTTCCCATCAAAATATAGTGGTTTCTTAGTTAGAAGAATCAATTTAATTCGTAACTCGACTTTTCGACGTGTTCAAAACAGTAGGTCAATTTATTATGGTCCCCCAATCTTTGCAAATTTTAATTTTGAATATCCTTCAAATTGTACTCATTCTTTGGAATATGAATTTTGTTTATTATTAATATTCCTAATTGTGTGCCTAACACATTTCTATTCCTCCCAGAAAAAAAATTCAGTAACTCATTTCTGTTGCATAAATGAAATGCCAACACGCTTTTCATAAACATGGCATTACACTTATTTCGTTTTCTTGTTCGTTTCATCATTGCTTTCCTATTGGCATTAATTGATAGTCAAGTTAAATTTTTCGTTGTTGTATTGGAAAAAAATGAGCTCGGAATGTCCATGGGTTGCATGCACGAATTTTTTTTATCCCTACTCCTTTGTCGTAAACTTGTGCGGTCGTTTCGTTGGCATTGGTGTGGCGGACAAGAGACACTTATCTCAACGACCTGTCGATATTGCCATTAGTCATTTAAGTAAATTGCTTTGTGAAAAAGGACAAATTTCCCAAATTCCATGATGTGGACACGGACACGGACACGGACCGGGACAAAGACGCACAGGCTGGCTGCCCTTGCCGTTGATTTCCTCGTTAATTAGAGAAGAGCATTGAACATTAAAAACTAGTGGCCGATGGGGCGAATTTTCCTATTTGGCCACGTCCATGCCGTCCACATCGACTACTTGGCACACGCAATATCGAAAAGGATTTAGAAGAAGTTGTATTGACTGATGTTGCCGTGGCTATTCTTTAGTGTCCGTTCGCCAGTCCATCGGAACGTCTCGCCTGCATTGCATATGAAAATCGTGACTCCCGAATTCTTCTTGTTAATGAAATTCGTTTTGAGTGGAGAAAAAAACAAATTAAGCACGAAATTTTGTGGGCCTCTTGAACGCCATAACCGAGAATGTCACATGCCAGCCCAGAAGATGAGATGTCTGTACACAGAGCATAGACCACCATGGTCTTGTTGTTGTAGATGTCAGCGTGTTTTGGTGTTGGTGATAAGAAATTACAAGTCGGCCAAATGGCGTCATGAGCGTTAATGAATTCTTTATAGCATCCCATGGTGGGTCAGGAAAAAGTATTCTCTGTTCGATGGGGAAGGTAATGTTTTGGCATCCCTCACGAAAAGTTAATTAACGCCGTCTTTTTTAAGTCATATTTATTTTACGCTTTGCTGAAACGCAATTTTGGCTTGGTGGCACTTTCCAGAGATTAAAAAAGGACTGTCTAATTAGGTCAAACAGTGATTGATAATAAACTAGTGTTTAAGTGCGACATCGAGTCTGCCTCTTGAAGGTCTTGTCATGATGTATTGCTCTCAGAAATGTGATGTAATTTTCGGGGTTTTTGTTTTATTCTCATCCATTAGTTGTGAGTTTCACATAAACTTTTGAAAACAGCTGCTCTTTAACATGATGGCAGGAATTAATACTTGGCAATTAATGGCAGGAATTAATACTTGGCAAATAAATCTAAGCAGCATCCATCATATTTAACATGATGTTCATACTTAGCTGAAGTAAACAACCAAATCTGAAGTTCGCATCACTTAAAGTAAATATTTTGACGCCATTCAGTACATCAAATAGTGGAGACTACACATTGTATTGTTGGGTGGGCGAGAGAAAAAGAGAAAATATAGCGGAAGGTGGTTGAAATCGCGACAGAGAATTAATTATTTTATGTAGAGCTTTGGAATTTTAAAGGAAAAATATGGTTACGTAGTTTGGGCTCAACTTAACCGTGTTTTATTTCACGGTGATATTTATACCAAATGAACAGATGGTTCGTTTAGATTACGGGACTTCCAATGATTTATTCCATAACTCACAACATTCTTTACCTTACACAATCTCATAGTGTACTTAGCCCACCGCTCTTTACTTCACTTAGACACAGCTTTACTTTGCCTCTTTACTGTTGACGTTTACAAGTCGTGGTTCAATACTGAACTTACACATTGACCTCTCGCTGGCTCGTATTTATAGGTCATTATCTATACATGTATGTTTCCGGAATCGCAATCCCGGGCATTCCACAACATTCCAACGAAATGGCTACCATAGGAACTCATAGAAATAATAATTTTGGACCCTACAAAGTATATTTATTCTTGTTCTGCGTAAAATTCTAAGACGATTTAGCCCTGTCCGTCCGTCTGTTCTGATCACGCTGATTAAAAACGAATTAAGATAGAAAGCTAGAATTTTGCACAGATCTGCCTTTTGTCTGCAAGCAAGTCAAGTTCGAAGATGCGCTATGTCGGTCCACGATATCGTATAGCCCCTATATAACGGTGCCCCCGATATTCGGTATTTTGATTATTTTGGGCACATTTTCCAATGGAATGGTCTCAAATTCTACCAAGGAGTTCTTTGTAGGTGCTTTACCGCCTGTAAGAGAACTGTATCTATCAGTCCACTATATCGTATATCTTCCATAAACGGTACCTCACGATATTCGGTATTTTGATGATTATAGCCTCATGTTTTAATCGGATTGTCTGAAATTCCACACAAGGAGTTCCTTCTGGGTATCCCCATTTTAACGGACCCCAACCCCCCAATTTTCGGTACTTTGATAATTTTAGCGACATTTTTGTTCGAAATTGTTTCAAATTTTGTCCACGTCTTCGTATATCACCCATATAACGATTTTCATTTAAGTGGTATTTTTCGACGGATTTTTTGGAACCATTCAAGATCCTTCAAAATGGTGGAGGGTATTAAAGCTTTTTTTTACTTGTTTTTTTTTTTTTGTTATTTGTGTTTTATATTAACCTTCAAACTCGATCGAAGTTATATAAAAATATTACAATGTCCCCAATCGGATCATTTTGAATTATCTATTTAAGAGTTACTGTGATCAACAGCCACATAGACGGTTAAACGGACATCACTAGATCGACTTCGAATGTCTCGAAACGGATTTTCTCGGATGAGAGAAATGTCAAAGTTAAATCAAAGTTCCATGAATAAAAATAGCAGCAGCAATAACTTTGTGCTACACGATTGATCCTCTTAAAATAATACAATTAATATAATTTTTAAAGAATCTAAAAAGGAAAAAGTCGAAATAGTTACTGTATTATCTGCTCTATGTATTCTTGTTTAAGAGTGTTCTTTTCATTATGTCTACAAGTTTTACTGGATGTTCGTGTACAAGAATTGGGTTCCAGTAACAATATTTTAAATAGTACCATACAGAACATTGTAGGTTCTGGAACACAACAAATATATTGCTCGACTAGCAAAACATGTAAATAAATGGAATCGATGTATTGTTGTTTACATTTACAAACATTCATAAAGTCGGTTCATATTTCAATACTTCCTTCTCCTTAAAGAAACACATAATGTTCTGCGATACCACCTACACGCTTTGAAAATGGAGTGATGTTACATCGGAAAGCGGAGGACATCAAATCAGTTAAACAAACAGCCGTACTCTGTTGTTCAAATATTGTAAGCAATTGAATGATCAAATTTTCAAAATTATTTATTGGCCAAATATGAAAGTGTACAAATAGAAAGTAAAACATTTTGACAACAATAATCGCCGTTCGACGACTGAAGAAAAACAAAATAAATATTTGTGGAGTAAAAAAAAAAAACAATTGCAATAATCGACAGCTCAATCACGTGGAAATGTTAATGTTTGTTGTTTTTGTTGTTATTTTATTTTAGCAGAGAGATAAACATTCGAGAAGTGTGATTAATATTGAATAACAAGTCAAAAAGCAATCTTAAAATAAAAACAAAAAAAAAGCGATATTTGATAATAACTGGAATCTAAAACAAATACAGAATCATGATTGACATCCAATTCCGTTAGCTACTCTTTAGAACTGTAAGTATAGACATCCATAAATATTTTACGTTACTACTTTCAAATAAACAAAATAAAATGTGTAAAAACAAACGAAAGTACTTTCGCATATGTATTTGTATATTCAATGTCCAAGAGAGCTATTTGTAGTTGTTTTTTTTAATGGAAAACTCCGAACTGTTTTGGTAAAAGGGCGGTTAAGGACCTTTTCATCCAAAGACTAAAAATCGCATGTGGCAAAAATATCTTCTTCATATCTTCAGATTCTCCGAATTGTTGTGCTTACCTGTAAGTAGATACATATTCATTTGCACACAATCGAGCCTTTCATTCAAGTCACTCTATTTATAGTCAAGTTTTCTCCTCTCAGCAACTGTCAACTGAAAGTGCAAATTCAATTTTTTTCTCTTCGACTTCTTTGTTGACACTGCACATGGCCCAGGGCAAGTGTCGACCAATAGGGCACGGGCCCATTAAAACTATTTAACGATTAAAGTGCTCTTAATTTTTAAAATTAATTTTTATTACTTTCACCTTTATTTGTAATGAAGCTGAAGCTGCTGGGTCTGCTGCTGCAACAGAGTGTGCTTTACAACTTTATTATAAGTTTAAGATTAACGCCGTCGAAGGACTCGCAGCTCAACTACTTGAATTAATATTAATGACAGTTATGATGATTCTATCAGAATACCGAATGCAAGAAGCACCTCGGAGACAGCAGAACTTTGTTTCCACCTAAGGTGAAACAGCTATGCAGGTATATAAAAGAAGTGATCTACTTTTTCCTATCGTATTAATGTTGTGGCAGAATGTTTGTGTGTGTGTGTGTGTGTGTGTGTCATACCACTTCTGTGGAAAAGTTCTCTCTAAATTTCACTTTAACTTTTTAATTTTATGACTGAGAAGGCGTAAACGAATATTGCCATGGGGGTCAAAGAAGGCAACAAACAAGTTTCTTGAGAAGCGAGACGACAAAAAAAACGCAATTAATTTTGTGGGTACACTCGGTACAAAGCTGCGAGTGCAGGGGATGAAACTTGTTAACCTCTTTAATATCCCAGAGGCTGTTTTATGGCATCAACATTATTCTTAATGTATGAGGAAATAAGATGCTGATGTTGGTATTAAAGTCGAAGCTATGGCTACGGCAATGCGGTTAACACATGACAAGTTGAGATCGGGATTACTGCAGTGTGACGCAGAGATTGAAGAGAACAGAATTAATTAAGAAAACAGCCGTTTTTCAGGTATTAATGGAATGAAACGAAAACATGTCAGCGGGATGGTTGTTCTCAAATTATCCGTTGATACATCAAGCTGCTTAGTGGTGAGGGAAGCAGCATTCATTATTTTAAATTTTATTGAATGAAAGCAAATGTCGGAAATAGCATCAAATTTTAGATTAAGTTTAGATTTGTTCGAATTGGTCACCTTTGACTCGAATTATGATGACCAATCCAACGTCTGATGATATCCGGCATTTATTCAGATGCCACGTTCGATTAATACTAGCGGCTGTTATGACGGCCCTCACCATCACCATGGCAGGCGCTTGAGTTCTGGTAGCCAATCGAAGGTGCATATTTTCAGCTGACCTCTGTGGCAAGTAAACACGATCATTTTGTTTGTTTACAAACTGCTGGACAACGAATGATTTCTCATCGGAGAAAACCAAATTCGGCAGTTCACCACTTTCGGCCAAGCGAAGCAACTCTTTAGCTCTTTTGAGTCTATTTTCTTTCTGTGTCGGTGTAAGTTTTTGCACTTTTTGGAATTTCAATGGCTTTACCCTGAGCTCGTTTTTCAGTATTTGCTGAATGGAATATTGCGTTATGTTCAGCTCACAAGCTATTTTTCGGTCACTGCGACGCGGGTTTAGTCGTCATCATTAGTCGAGTAAATAATCGATTAAAAAAAAATTAAAGGTGTTAAATCGCTCGATCTAGGCGGCCAATTCTGGTCTCAAAAACGCGAAAAAATGCGACCGGAGAATGACAAATGCAGTAATTAAATCGTTTCTCTTGCTGTACGACATGTGGCGCCGCCTTCCTGATACCACATATTCTCCACATTAATTTCTTAAATTCCAGGCAAAAAGAAAAACATATAATTTTACGATACCGATTTCCGATTTCACGAATGTGTTTTTGTTGTGACACCTTTTATAAAAATGTATATATTAACAATGTAAACCCTTTGTTTGAGAATTACCAGTAGACGGTGAAGAGCGATTTTTATCTTTATTATTTATCTCTATTTGATCTTTTTCATCGATCATTAAAGAAAATCATTGGAAAAAATATTACGATGTGGATGTTTGGACCGAATGACATATTCCCCTTTGAAGCCTTATGAATGGACAGACAGACTTGGCTAGATTATCTTTAAATGTCCTTAAACGAATTTCGTACAAAGAGTCATAGGTTCTAAACCAGTTATTTCGATGAGGAACATTTTGGCCTTATCCATATACCATTTTTAGCTTTGCAGCTGAGGGTGTATATGGTACCTTTTTAGAACTTTTCATTTTCTTCAAATGTTGAATCATTCGGATTAAGACAGAAATTCTGTTATGTTTACAAAATGTTTCCCACTCTAACCATTCTCTCAGTTAAACATTTTCTTATATAAAAGTGTATATATTTTTTAATTTTATAAAAAAAGAACGCCCCAGCCGAGGCTATATAACATAATTTCCCCCTTATCATTTTACCCAAATTGTTTAGCCATCACCACGTCACAGACCTGTAACGCTACACAACGCTATGTTTTGCATGCAAGTGGTGTTCCAATTTCAAGCGCGCATAGATTCCTTTCAGCGGAGAAGTAAATTTGAGCAAGAACACAAATTTCATGTGTTGAGAATGAAAATACAAGATGTAACATTTCAGCAAACATACGTAAAAGGACAAAAGTTCGTGGCGAAATGTTGTTTCAACACCCCACCACAGGGGCCAAGGAAGGGGGAGGGGAGGCTGAAAAAATTCCAATTAAATGTCGAGTGTAATCCCACGAGACCCTTTGGTGCAATTCAAAATGTAGGCCATATTTTTTAAACGTTTATGTGTGCGGGATGACAGGCGGGGGCATAACAACGCTGAAAAGCTTAAATACTTTTTAACGCATTGTCTAACCTGAATACATATTTACCTGAGTACATGGTTAATAACTAAGGACGAGGCCTGGCGAGGCATATTTGCAGGCGATATGAGTGACGATGAAAAATGAAACCGAGCGGGAAATCTCTTAACAACTTGAAACACGAATAACAATGCTGGTATTGTTAAGTGCACGTTTAGCAATTAACCCCTTTAATGGGGTATGACTTGGTGAAATACCACTGCCACAGCCAAAAGTCATACACTCCTATTCTGCAGGATCATGTTAATCAAACAATATTTCTTGGAAGAGAATTACACGCTAAGGATGTTTTTCTACGTTTTGTAGTCAGTGGTGCGTGTTGCGTGGAAACTAAATTGGGGTAGTGGGTTGACAAAAAAAAAATACTTTAATTTATTTAATTCCGACATGATTTTACAAGTAAAACATTCCACAGTAAATCAGAATGTTGGTTCATTTGATTTATTTTCAATAAACCAGGTTTAAAGCAAATTGGGAATTTTTAAACTGGCGCATAACTCGCTTTCTTGCTTTCTTTATATTTGGCTGGAAAACCAAAAGTGGCTATTGTTAGAACACTCCAGTATTTAAATGTGAATAAATCTTTTGTGTCTCGTACTGGTAGCGTAGACCGACGTCAAGAAAAAAGCAACATCAGCAGTAATGGTTCGAAAAGTAAAAAAGCGACTTCATGGCTCGTGAGCTCAAAATATCGCAATATTCCATTCGGCAAATATTAAAAAATGAGCATGGGGTAAAGCCATTGAAATTCCAAAAAGTGGAAGAACTTATACCGCAACAGAAAGAAAATAGACTCAAAGAGCTAAAGAGTTGCTTCGCTTGACCAAAAGTGGTGAACTGACGAATTTGGTTTTCTCCCATTAAAAAACATTCGTTATCCAGGCGTTTGTAAAACAACAAAATGATCGACTTTACTTGCCAAAGAGGTCAGCTGAAAATGGACACCTACGGTTGGCCACCAGAACTCAAGCGCCAGCCATAGTGATGGTGTGGGCCGCCATAACAGCCGATGGTCGCTCTCCGCTCGTATTAATCGACCGTAGCATCAGAATAAATGCCGAATATTATCGCTTGGTCACGCACACATTTTGGCCACAGACCTTGGGCATTCCAACAGGACTCAGCAACATCGCACTCAGAACGCGCCACCCAAGAATGGTTACAAACTTAGCTTCCTCGTTTCATTTCCAGCGTATTTCACGTAAATGTTCCAAATTTGGTATTACGAGTTTGTAATGGTTCTATCTTTGGTGGCAGACCAAGTTCTTTGAAGGTATCCGTTTTACTATAGCACCCATATACCAGTACCTTTGGATATTCGGTATATTGAAGATTTAAGCCACATTTTCTAAATAATTTGTCTAATTTGTAGTTCGTAATGTGTTCTGGCTTCCGTGGCAGGTCATTGTATATATTGGTCCACGTTGTTTTCCTATAGCGCCCAAACAACGGTATCTCCAGACATTCGCTTTTTGAACATTTTAGCCAAATTTTTTCAAGAATTTATTTTGAAATTAGTATTTTAAGTTTGTTATGCATTTTACATTCTGCGGCATAAAGTTGTCTATATAGATCTACGTTTTCTTACAGCCCCCATATAACGGTTCCTTTGGATATTCGATATTAGGCCACATTTTCTATCGGATAACAATGGATAATACAAGTCTTGTAGTAGAAAATTGTCCGACCCACCCCTTTGCAGTATTTTGAATACTATAATTGCATTCTCCAATCGGTTTCGTAAGTTTGATATTTTTATTTATTTTAATAGAGGACGGTATTGAAAGTTGTTTTTATTTTTTATACCCTACACCACAAGGTGGTCAGGGTATTATGTCTTTGTGCATTTGTTTGTAACAGGCAGAAGGAAACGAGATAGACCCATAATTCCTTTTGATGATCTGCATAGAATCACATTCTGAGTCGATTTATGCATGTCCGTCCGTCCGTCTGTTCGTCTGTCCATGTATTTTTGTAAACAAAGTACAGGTCGCATTTATTGCCCGTTCCAGATGAAATTTTGCAAAGATCTTTTGTTTGGCCCAAGGACGAACCCTATTTAAATTGGAGATAATCGGTCAAAATTTAGATATAGCTCCCATATATATCTTCGTCCGATTTGCTTTTTATTGTGCACCAAATGTGTAATATCAGCCCGAATTGTATGGAATTTTGCATATACACCCAAATTAGGCCTGAAAATATGTATGCCAAATTTGATCGAAATCGGTTCAGATATAGCTATAGCTCCCATATATATTGTTCATCCGATTTGTTATTTTTGTCCACCGCCGCCGTAATATGCACTATGCAACAACGATATTTGGGGAAATATATCAAATACAGCTCAGAAATACATTTGCTAAATTTTATCGAGATCGGTTCAGATTTGGATATAGCTCCCATATATAACTTCGTCCGATTTACTTTTTTTTGTGCACCAAACGTCTAATATTTGTCCAAATGGGATGGAATTTGGCACTTACGACCGAATTGAGTCTAGAAGCTAGTATGTCAAATTTGGTGAAAATCGGTTCAGATATAGCTATAGCTTCCGATTTGTTATATTTGTTACCCACAACCGTAATATGCACTCCGTAACAACGATATTCAGGGAAATATATCAAATACAGCTCAGAAATATCTTTGCCAAATTTTATCTAGATCGGTTCAGATTTGGATATAGCTACTATATATATTTTTATTCGATTTCAAATTAATTGTGCACCAAATGGGCAATACAATTCCGAATTTAAAAGATACAAATGCTTCGGCATATTTAGTCCTTTGAACTTTAAATTATAATTATAATCATAGCGTGTATGATTGAATTCTCCCATAAAAACTTTTAATTGTTATGTGGAGCTCTACTAAATTAGCAAAGTGGTGTAGGGTATCATAAAGTCGGCCCCGTCCGACTTTAAGTCTTTCTTTACTGGTTTGTACTTGTTAATATTCCAAGTGGTGATATTTTTAAAATTCCGCCTTCTGCGTCCTATAATTCGCTTTATTAAATAATTTAGAGTTTCTAAACATTTCCATTTGCATCCATAGATTTTAGCCATTAAATTGCAAACTTCATTGCATGCTACAGTTTCTATCCCTGTAAAGAAATATATTTTAATTAAACTGCATCGTTTGATTTCGACATCCAACCAATTTAACCTTGACCTTTAACTCGTCTTAAATACAAAAACCTAACAAGAGTTTCTATTTTTTTTTTATATTCAAAATTTTCTCTTTTCACCGCTTGTAAGAAAGAAAAATAAACTAATGACTGAGCAACTTAATTAGTTTGTTAAACAAATCCTATTGCTACATTCACAAAACACACACATTATAATTACACTCTTATTAAGAATTTTAATGAACAACTTGTTTACAATATCCTTTCGACCGAATGCCTACCTAAGTCTATTATTTTTGCATTTTTAAAAGCGTTGTAAATTATGGCGAGATCCTTTTCACAACTACAACGAAGGGTCTGTTCCTTTGCGAACGCCTTTTCCAAGTCGATTGTTATAACATTTATATTTGATTTTCACAGCCTATTCCCCTGGGGGGAAGATGTGCGCCATGATGCCAGCAATCAATGCCAGTGTATAAATCGTGAAGCTCCCTCGGCTTGCTATTAATTGCAAGTATGTATGACGATTAAGAGCATAATTTATTGGTATTCTTAACGTGGCATACAAATTAGGCGTTTATTTGCTGTTAACATTGCAAATGGGTGGGAAATGCCCTACTGCCTGAAATAGTAGATCTTGTAGTTTCGGTCGTCGACAAGTGGGGTACATGGAAATGAATCTGAGAAGAACGTGATTTTCAGCTAGTACAACTGTAGAACATATATTTACTTGAGCATACAAGATACCTGTGCGTTAGAGGGTATTCTGTAAATAAATTAGTTTAATATTGTTGTTAAGTACATTATTATAAATTCATACCATTCTAAGGATATTCAGTGATTGCTGTGACTGGACGTTTAAAAATTAGCTCTGGAAGTATATAATAAAGTATACGTGAGTTTTGCCGGCAGATGTATACCCTCATATATTTTGACTTCCATTATGATTATTGAAATTGTTGACCCTTTATGGAGTAGATTCCGAAGGAATGTGCCAATATTGTCCATTTCGTATAGGAACCTAAATAAATATGATATAAATATTGCGACATGCAAGGTTTGGACTAAGTTGGTTACTTCCTTCACTTTATAGATATGAGATAATTTATAAAAACAACAATAAAGGGATTAAGCCTGACCATCTTGTAACAACAAAATACTATGGTATCCCGAACAAACAAACCAACACTGTTCGATATGTGATAATTTTCAGAAACTGTCAAATTGTGCCTAAGGTACCAAATATAGTCGACCGATATATTCCATTTTAATACCTCATCTAATACAGATACAAATATTGGTATGTCAAGAAAATCAAACATTTATATCCAATTCTTTGCTAAATCATATTCATCTCAGGTTTCTGGTTTAGAGAAAGAGAAAGTTGTAAAGAATCGCTGACTTGCTTCGTAAGTTATGACAGATAGATGCAGTGAAAACTGTGACCTTTTGTGGGTGAGGCATCAGAAGTGCTTCGCAGATATATATCATCTTCTTAACAAATCCTGTATAAGTAGAAATAATGGGATGTGTGAAATATGAAGAGAACCAGTTGCTTATTTCAGATTTTATGATATTCAAAACGTTGACTCTTTGTGGGGGAGGTACCGGAAGGAATGGTCATAACACTAATAAAAATATTGTGATGTGTGTAATTTTAAGACAATCGGACTCTTATATCACATTTTATGAGAGTTATAGTTATTCGAAATTTTGACATTTTGTGGGGAGGTACTTGATGGAGTAGACCGATAGACAGACAGACGCTCCTGAAACGGAGGTCCAAAGAGACCTAGGGTTTAAAATCGTTATTTCGATGAGGCACGTTTTGAGGCCGTATCAAATGATAGATCTAGCCATATAGCCGAGGCTATAAAAATTGTCTTTGATCAGCGAACGGTGCAGTCCATTTTATAGTGTCATGTGGATTAGAGAGCAGAACTATCAATATTTAGATGGGGCTAAATATATAATTATTTTAATGGTGTGGGTAAATAAGAGTTTAGTATCCTCCACCAGCAAGTTTCGAGAATGATACTTTACTTTTGAACAATGGTGCAAACCACAGTAAAACGGTCGAAAAATGTGGTTAAAACCTTCACTTGCAAGGGGTAAAAATGGTCTTAATTAATAGTTAGAAACCTAGACCCTCCAAATGTCAAATATCGGACAGCATTTTCATACACAAGCTATGCCAATAATGGACCTTATTTACTTATTTTCGAAAGATATCAGATCTGTGTTAACGAAATTCGAAAACATAAATTGTCAATCTATCATGTCATTCATATGGAGTGACTGGATGGTACGCATTACCTCCCTATATTTCATATTTTGATGATTTTAGCTACATTTTTAATGGATTTGTCTAAAAATCCATGCTAGAAGTTCTTTCTAAGTACTTTAAGCCCTGGAAGAGAAATGTCTATATAGGTCCACGATGTCGGATAGCTCGCATATAACGGGACGGATATTTTGACGATTTTACTGACATAATTCGACGGAGTTGTTTCAAATTTCGTATTTAGAGTTCGTCATGGGAACAGTCTATGCAGATCCAGGTCTTCATATAGCTCCGATATAACGGCACCTCCCTATATTCGGTATTTTCATGATTTTAGCTGTATTATTCAATATAACGGCTATATTCAGTATTTTGAAGATTATAACAGAATTTTTAACGGATTTTTTTGGAGGGTATTCAGAGTTCAGAGAAATTTCGGCTACAAACATTTTTAACATTTTTGGAGATAAATATTTTCATGGTGATAATTGAAAGCAAAGGATACTGAAGTTATTATATTTTTTAACCAATGCATGGTGATATAATGATTCGATTCAACACCAATACGAATTTAAGTGAAATTTGATTTTCAGCTTTAATAGCATTTAATGGTATTTTTGGCTATGTATGCCTATCTTTCATGCGTTCTAACTCTCTCCCGAAAATAAATAATCACTAGATAGACAAAAAATAAAACATTTTCTGTAGTCCATTAGTGTTCCCCGTTTTCTGCCACAAAATAGAACAACATTCGAAGCAGGGCAATAAATAAAACTATGCTGTGGGTTTACCCGTTGCGGTCATAATGACATGTGGGTTTTTTCCTACTACCGTTTGTGTAGCCTTTGCTGAAATGTTCATGTCATCGCATCGTCCATATGTTTGGGGGGACTTAACGGGATGTTTTCCGTGTGCGTGTGGATGTTTCGAGAAACGTCGAAAGACTTAAATTAATGAAGGTGTAATAGGATACACATTAAAAGGAGGTTCCATGTTGTGTTACAGTTACACAGCAGTTATCCTTTGTTTCGGAAGATCAACGAAGTGAATTATATTCAGATAATGACAGCAATAATATGCCGCCTTAAGGAAGCATTACTTGATTTGATTGTATCTTCTCCTTAAAAGGGATCAAGGTTTTGTATTTATTAGATGTGTGTTTGGGTAGTGTGTCCTGTGTCGGCAGTGGTTTAAAATCTGTTATTCCGACACGAAATCCTTCATGGAAAGGTAAGTCATTTTTGGAATATCTTGATTTTGAATGAATGAATATCTTGCACTTAACTCATGGCGATAACGAGTTTTTTGAGAAGAACTGAACTCTCGCTGTATATCAGATTTAACCCACATACTTTGTTTTAAACTTTAATTGTTAAAATACTCCGTCTTTCATTTATAGACTAAAAGTGTAAATTCAAACATTAACTAATTATATTATTATAACATTTGATACGGATAAAACATACCTTATAGAAGTAATGGTTTTAGATCCTAGCTCTCTTTCCACCAATTCCATTTCAGGGCATTTGGAGTCGATCAAGGAGGTCCATCCGTCCGTCTGCGTGTATGTTTGGTTGGCTGGTGCGCACAATAAATCTCGAAGGAATATTCGATTTAATCCATGCTAGATACTCGTAATATTGTTATGAAACTTAGATCGAGTTTGGAGACAGGGCAATTTCGGTTCACTCCATCTGGTACCTACGCCACAAAATAATCATTCAATTTTGTTCAAAGTTTGTAAATCCGAGTGTGGTTGAGTGTGAAAATCGATAATATCGGCCCGTTTCGTAAAGGGTCACAATTTTAAATAATTTGCCATTTCCACACATATTAGTAGAGGATTGAACCAGAACGAGCCGTGTGATAGAACAATGTTGGTAGCGCTTGATCTATGGAAGGCATTTGATACGGTCAACCATGCCACACTGTTTGTGGATGTGCGGAGAACTACCCTCCGGCCAAATTTGAAAGGTTGGATAGTAAACTACTTGTGTGGACGCCAGCTGTAAAGTAGAATAGAGTTCAATCTCCCTCTTCGATTGTCAACTCTATTCTGTTTTTGGTGAGAAAAGAAACACGACCGAATGGTTTGGTTGTTGATTCAATTCTGGTTTTCATGGTTTTTTTATAAAAGTATATTCCTTAAGTACTACTGAAACTAATCTATCTTAACCTAATCGCAGCCACATAATTATTCTTATCTATTCTAATACTGAATGGAGAACATTGCAGGGCTTCTTGTCATTTCATTCAAGTGGTCTTGTGCATCTACTGAGCGCATTGATATCTGTGCGTGTGGGTCATAGTCTTTATTATTTCACACCTTATCGTATGCGTCAGCGCACAAGATCACCGAATTGTTCACTGTGGTGTTTTATGGCGGCTGGGAAATATGTAATTTTAGAATATTTATTGTTTATTGCTAGATTTTCCCAGCGCCTCAACCGCACTCAAAAGTATGTAGAAAGTATTTTGTACATTCTCCCGGGCGGCTTAAATGTGTATGTTAATAGTGGACTGTATTTAATAATATACAAAATTAAAATATACACTCAAAAGTATGTACAAAGTATTTTGTACACCAGTCGTCCGTGGAATTCCGGAAGAAGAAGTCCAAAGTCCGTAGAGTGAAACAGGGAGTTCCCCAAGGTGGGGTGATATCTCCGGAACTGTTTAACCTCTACCTTTATGGAATTCCTCGCCCACCAGATGGCATAAGCGTAACGTATGCGAATGATCGGCACGATCATGCCGTCGGGCCCAGTGGTTGAAGATATATATGTGAGTTTGCCCCATACTTCCACGACAGGGTCCCTCCTCATGACACAAGTCATCATCATCTACATGATGGGGCAAAAGTTTTTTCCTTACGTCAGCACAACCATATGCTTTCGTTGTAGTACCTGCCTGCATACCAACCATCGTATGGTGGATACAACTCCCCACCCAGGTGTGTCAGGAAGGACATACATGATCTAGAGAGGGAGATCGAACGCTATAAGGGAGAACCACTAGATCAAGAAGCATATCAGGCAGGTCTGAGGGACATTCATAACGATGCAGTCGCAAATGCCATTCCCGGAATCTACCCCATCCATTGCAGCTGAAGAACGCCAACTGCCTAGACAAACCGGGATAGTTTTGGCGCAATTACGTTCAGGATCGCGCAGTCGTCTCAATTTGTACTGGGCACGAATTGACGTCTGCGGGGCGTGTGATACACGCCAGCACAATACTCACTGTACTACTCACTCCAGAAGATCTCTGATTACAGCCCATTAAGGTAGCCGAATTTTCAAACCTGGAGCTTGAACCAGATTAGCAAAATTCAAACATCTACATGTACTACTGCTACAACAACTTCAAGTTTCGCAAATCTCAATATATGTAGCAATACAAGATTTGGCATGAAGAACGGATAAGACGAACCTTCTGGTAACTCCCCCCAACAATGGGTCAAAATTATGAATAGAAAACGCGAAGTGAGCACCCGTTTCATTTCAAAGTTGGCACAAACATATAATTATATCAACACAAGATCAGGTGTGAATATGTACAATATTTCGTATCACTCCTTCTGGTACCTTCTCTACAACGGATCACAATTTTGAATAAATATAACTCTCGCAAAATGTTTAAGTTGCATCCGTTTCTCTTTAAATTTCACACATCCAAATGCTTCAACTAACACAACATCTGGTGTAAAGATACAATTTATCGGTCCACTCCTTCTGGTATCTCCCTCACAAAAAGGCCAAAATTTTGAATAACAAAATGCTCAACACAATATCATGTGTGAATATGCAATATTTCGGTCCACTCCTTCTGGTACATCCCTCACAAAGGACATCTGTCGGCAAAATCGACTGATCCTTTTTAACTTGTTTTTAATAATTTTAATTTTTTACTTTTGTGCTTTTGTTACTCGTCTGTATTAAGACTTCATCGAACATACACTTCATCGACATACATATATGCTAGAATGACCCTTATTATTGTAGTTATTATTACCCATTCCTAATGTCTTTTTATATAGGACTATTAAATTATAGGTCACAATTTTAAGATCTTATGTCCTCAAGATTATAAATCACATACGGTCATTGCAAACGATAATGGATATTCCGTAGAAAATATTAAATATTGTTATATTTATTACATTAACTTCCACAGCTACATATGCATGCCTTGTTGGAGCTTTGCATAGCATTATGTCCATTAGCAGAGGTTGCGATGTAAGTTTGTATGTATATGTCGCCATGGTATGTGTGTGATAAGGAATAAAGTAATTTTAATGTTATATGCCATCTGGATGACCATACCTTCCAGGCTGGTGGCATGGCTGTGCCAAATATTTGTCTTTCTTTGGACAAACTTAATTAATATGTAATTCCTAGTATGACCAACCTCGTTATGATCCTGGCTACTCACTGGGTATTCACTGGTGTGGGTAGTGGTGGCTTTGCTTGGAGTCGATTCCGTTTTACATTTATTTCCATAAATATTTATTAGAAACTTTATTGATATTTATAGCAACAGGTTGATTATTTTCGAAGGTTTGCAAGATAAAGTGAAAAGTGGGTCAAATGTGTCTGCTCGTTTGTCTATATTTTTCTTTTGCAATGTTAATTTGTTTTAAAAAAATATTTTGTAATATCTTATGAGTAAATATAAAAATTTGTAACATGGATTCCTTGGAAGTGACTCAGTTTCACTACATCGGATGCGCAATATAATTTGAGAATTTCGATATAGATACAGTATAATTTGAAGCATTTTCTACTTTTTTAATTAACATTTAGTGGTCATTTGTGGCATATCAAGGGAGTGATAAACTGAGGTATTTACTTAAAATGTTGAAACTGAAATAAGTTTAATCCGATTTATGCTGAATCTACCACAAAATCCTTGGGAAATGTTAAAATTATGCTAACGATAACCGGAAAACAGTCTTACTTCTTTAGTTCAAACACTTGACCGAATTATGAATAATAAAAGAAAGAAAACGGTGGTTGAGCTGAGCGCACAGTAATGGGCGGAATGGAAATGTGTCCAACGGTCGTAAAATGCGTTGAACGAAGCAATAATGGAAGTCATTAGGAAACGTCAGTGACAGCAGCAACAAAAAGGGGGCGGGTGAATAAATAAATGGACCCTCGCCCATTTAAATGTATCTTCAAAGCATCCAAATGAGTTTGGCATGTTTTTTTTTCTCAGTAACTTTTAGCGAAAGTCGTAACATGGTCATCATTTGGCAAATGATTAACATTTTCATACGTTGAGGTGGGTAATGGAATAGGATACAAAATCACAACAAAAAAAGTTGTAAAAAAATTGGTCAGTACCATTCGGGAAATATTGCCATGATAATAAGACCGAATTTAAACAATTAAAGTAATTAAGAAAATATATGTTTTATTTAAATAAAATGAGCAAAAACCTGATTTCGAAATTTGAGGTCTACTCACGATTATTTGTTTTATGTTGGTATAGATATTCAATCACTTTTTATTTTGTCTCACTGTAGGATGGCTACCAATAGGATTGATCTTATATTATCATTTTTTCGCTCAAAATCGAGTAAGTTCTATTCTTGGCCGGTGCTCCTTTATTTCTTTTTATACCCTTCACGATGGAAAGGAGGGCATGTTAAATTAGTCATTCCCTTTGTAACACATCTAAATATTCATAATCAACATAGAGTTCTAAGTCCACTTAACTATGTCTCTCTGATGAAATCACACATTATTTAACGTAGAACCTTGGAATTGGTATTAAAAATGATCCACGTTTTCGTATATCCCGATATACATATTTATGACTAATTTTTTTTTAAGAATTCCTATTTGCTATTAAGAGTTTGTAAAGGGTTCTACCTCCAGCGGCAGAGTATTGTCTATGTATGTCCACGTTTTACTATAGCACCCATATAAAGATACTTTCTGATATTCTGTATTTTGACTATGTAAGCAACACCGGGTTTTGTTTAAAATTCGGTATTTGTGGTTTATAATGGGTTCTACAACTGGTGGCAAAATAATGTTCACATTTCATATAATGGTACTTGATACTCGGTATTTGGATGGTCCTTGTCCAATTTTTCCACTGAATTCAAATTACAATAGATTGTTTTCCTGTTTATTACTGTACGACCCACTTTATTTTCTTTTTAAAACTTTTTTATCGATCTCACTGGTATTTTGGGTTTATAGTGGAGCACTTTTATATATATTTTACCTAATAGCGGAGCGTATTGAACGTTCGGCCTTGATGAACCTAATTTTTTTGTAACCTGTTGCATTTGCATATATGTGTATATTTTCTCAACCCACGGCTGTAAACAAAACTAGACCAAGCACTTTCAAGAGCACCGCATAGCTATTATCCACATGCAAACACAAATCAGCAAAAAAGTTATTTATCTTCACTCGGCTTCACTATTAGAGTAAACTCTTAATCAATTTCGATACCCACTCTAACTTTTTACAAACTTGAACGACTCGAGACTGCTCCCATATAACACAAAAGATTGAAGAGGTAATTTCACATAAAATTTATATCCTTCGAGCGCGCTCACTTACGAGCAAATTTTGAGCAAATCTCTGTTGTATACAAATTGTAGGTCATGTATATTTATACCCTCGATAGCCATATGAATAAAAATACATGTTGTGTCAAACATGTTTTTATATACCCTACGCCGCATTGTGGTACAGAGTACTATGTCTTTGTGCAATTGGTTTGTAACATGCAGAATGAAACAAAATAGACCCATAGTTACTTTTGATGATCTTCACATTGTGAGTCGATTAATGCATGTCCCTCGTCTGTCTGTGTGTTTTTGTAAGGCAAGTACCGGTCGCATCTATTGTTCGCTTGAGATAAAATATTTTCAAAAATCATTTGTTTGGTCCAGGGACAAACCATATTGAAATTTGAAAGAATCGGTTCAAATTTAGATATGTATAGCTGATGAAGCAAAATTAGATATAGCTGCACATCTGAGTTCAGCCTATAAGCAATTCCTTCAAAATTTGGTGAAAATCAGTTCAGATATAGCTATAAGTCTCATATATATTACATCCGATTTGGTGTTTAGGTTCCTCACTTATACACATATCATATACAGCTTAAAAATATCTCTGTCATATGTTATTAAAATCGGTTCGGATTAGGATATAGCTTCCACATATATCTTTTTCACGTCTATTGTGTACCAAATACGAGGGCGGTTCGGAAACTTCTTAGGCTATCAATGAAAGAGCATTGTTAGTTTTTCAAAAATATTTTTATTTTTTTATACTGCACCCATCTTGCAGAAAGCTTTTTCATCTGTAGTTCTTCATCCAAAATTAAATGGACTCGATAATTTGAGTAGCCCATGGTATTAGTAATTTCACGCACTTTTATTCGTCGAACATTTAATACCATATCATGCACTTCGGCTACAATTTCTCTTGTTGTTGCTGTTTTTGGACGTCCACTACATTGTTCATCTTCAATGATTGTACGACCACGTTCAAATTCAGCAACCCATTTTTTTACTGTTGCATATGAAGGAGCACTTTCACCTAACACATTCACCATATCATTATGAATTTCTTGTCGTGATAAACCTTCTTTATGTAAATATTTAATGACAGAACGCATTTCTAATTTTTCCATTGTAGAAAAATTGTGGATGCGTCTTTTTTGAACACCTGTTCCTATATGAAGAAGTTGCTAGATCGAAACAAAATTTAACATGTGTTCATAACAGAAAGGTACCTCCTCCACAAACGCTCAAAATTTTGATCCATTCGTTTCCATTCCAGACACGGCACATCTCCATCAACACAAGATATGTTATAGATGGTATGGTTCAAGATTTTGAAAAACATAACGCTCAAGAAAAAAAAAAAATCATACATAAAAACATTTTTGCTAACACAAGATCTGTTGTGAAGATGCTATGTACCTGTGAACCCCTTCTGGTATCTCACCCACAAAGGGACACAATATTCAATACTTTTATCTGCCATAAATTGCGAAACAATTCAGCGATTCTTTATAACTTGCTATATCTTAATACATGTTTCTCAAACAGTATCCTGAGATGAATATGGAATTTATTATTTCCCATAAATTGGATATAAATGTTCGATTTTCTTATATATTTATAATAATATTTATATCATATTTATTTAGGTCCGATACGAAATGGACAATATTGACCCATTCTTTCAAAACTCATTCCATAAAGGGTCAAGATTTTAAAAATTCATAACAGAAGTCAGAATATTTTAAAATAATCGAACGTTGGCTAAGGGTATACATCTGTCGGCAAAGCCGACCGATACTTTTTTACTTGTTTTTTTTTTAACATATAAAGTATCTTTTCTTTGCTAAGTTTTTAAATGTATTTTGATCATATAATGCAATAAGAATTAACATAATAGACACATTTTGGATTTTTTATTAACTATGGAAATGTAAATTCATATATTTCATTTTCAATTACAGGATAAAATTCTCCTTGATATGAGAGAATCGTTTGTACTCCAACAATACTCATATTTTTTTTTTCAAACAATTGATATTAATTGTGACAAGAATGAGTCTAAAAAGCCTATCTGAATATTGTTGGCAAAGAATCACAAATCTGAATTGATAGCAATTGTAATATTTATGTTCCATGAAATATAAATAGAATTTTCTCCATGTAAATATAATTATTATTATTTTTCACATATTGTAGCCCCCGGAAACATTTTGTTATTGAAATCGGTAAACGTGTACGTTCTTCTAATCTTTCATTCTGACAGTCTTCTTCGTCAATACGTCAAACTGTTCAAATGAGTTTTATTTTTTTTTGTCAATAAATGTGCATAATCTATACATGACAAGCCATTGAGGGATTGGTTACTATAGCCTGTGGTTATTTTTTTCCTAACTCTGTGCCAAAAGGGATAAGTGCAGCATGGGTGGCTGGGGGCTGGCTGGCTGGCTAACAAGCTTCGTTCCATAGTGACAACACAAAACCACACAACTACACAGCATTTTGCTCCAAAGCCAATATGTAGGAAATGGATGCTACAGATTGTGGCAATTTGTTGTTAGGAAGAAAATCCTTGGAGGCTAAAGAAGATACAAATCACAGGGTGTATGTACATAGCAGGATTATGGGTTTGAGTAAACGTCGAATGATTGGATTCAAATTGAATTTTATTTAAATTATATATTTGCCATGTTTTTTTGCACGCAAACGATTGTTTAACACATTTTGTAAAAATGTGTTAAGAGAATATGAGGAATAACAATACATAGGTCTTATACGGTTGGATATAGGTCGCATATAAAATCCCTATTATTTAATCATGTGTACCAAATGTATAAAGCCAGATCTCTAAAAAACGCAATGTATGTTAATGTTGGGGTTTAGTATAAATTGGTTATATTGCAGAATTTTTCGATATTCCAACTCATATGTCCCTTACACAACTAGAAAACATTAAATTAGGTCCAGTGGTATTTTGGGAACTGATAAAATAGAATTCTTAATATGTAGAATTGAAGTGCGTCTGAGATATGTCAGATTTTTTGTATATTCAACATACTAAGAGAAGTGGGTAAAGCTAGAAATTTAAAATTTGGATTGTGGTGTCACCGGTGATGTGTAATGGTACAAAATTGTACAAAATGCTCTTCCGTATTTAAGGAATATCTAAATGGTCATTTAATGGGTGATGCAGATAACAATTTGAAAAGTTATACAATATAGTAATATAATCCTGCGGCTGCATAAATGCTCTCTAGGTTTATGACCAATCAATCATTTCACTGATTTTCATTGAAATTGAAAGTAGAAGGGTACTATTTTTTATTTAATTTGAATGAAAAGCCGTGAAATGTGGGGTTTGGTCACAAATCGAAAGAGCATTAATACAGCTGTAGCCTCCAGGCAAATTAATTTTTAGGGTCAATATTTTGAGCAATGTAGAAAAGCTTTCCATTTTATCGGTCATGTTAAAAATATATACCTCCTAGTTATATATATATAAAAATAATACCTCCTAGTTATTCCGATTTTTTGTCAGCGATACACAATTGAACAAATATATGTAAATAAATAAAAATCTAGGGCTTTGTGTTAACATCTCCATGCATACGATAAATTGGAGAATTATACTTTAAACGAATTACAGATGAACTTAATTAAAATGCAGTTTTTTTTTTAAGAATTCTACTATTTGCAACACTAATGCGGAAATGTTCATTAGTTTGTTGCAAAATATCCATTAAATAGTTTTACACATTAGTTCATAATTTTAATATGCACACAGTTTTCAGGGTAAGAAAATGGATTTTGCGTCTTCATTTTCTTCTGTAAGTGATGTGTATATTGAGGTGGAACGAAATGTATCAAGTGACTGTGTTGAAAATTTAAAATATGGGTGTTTATAAAATCTTACGGAAAGAAGGCAGGTTTTTTATTCATTATCATGCCTAACAATTTGTGACAAAATAAATCCCATTGAAGATTGATAAAACTTTGGATCAAATCTGACATTGCTTATTAGGGACTATACATTTTTTGCAAACATCAAAAATATCACCACGTAGCCGTTAAGTGAATGGAAAAATATTAGAAATGGGTTTCTTTCAAAACGACAGAAAAACGCACTTTTAACAGATATTTTTAATATCCTACAACACTATGTGTTGGGGTTTTATAAGTTTGACTGGGACAAAAATTGTGAAACACCTTGAAAAATTGGTTTTATGGATCTCTTATGTATGTCTGTCCGTCTGTTCATGTTAATTCGTAATCACGCTACAGGTCGCAATTATGGTCCGATCCTTACGAAATTAAAAATGGAGGTGGGGTTAGGGTCAGAATAGAAGACTATTGTGTATGAAGATGATCGCCAAATATTTAGGCGTTGAAATGGACTAAAAACAGAAAAATTTGATGTTTTGATGTTTCTCTACAGGTTGCTATTATAGACCAATCGACGCGGACTTTAACATGGAGTTAGATATTAGGGCTGGGCAGAAGTCTACCAATTTAGACGCTCATTGAGGGTATTATATACAGGTTGCAATTTTTGTCCGATCCTTACGAAATTTTGTATTGGGGTAGGGTTTGGGTCAGAATTAAAGCCTATTTTCGCAGGATTTAGGGATTCAAAAAAAAAAAATAAATAAATAATAAAAATAATAAGAAATAAATAAAAAAATTAAAATTTTCAAGATTTTACAGTCGCTCTACATGTCACAATTTAAAACGAATCGACACGGAATTTTGTATGAGAAAAGAGTTAAGGACTGGGAAAAAGTCTAGCATTTTGGATGACCATTGGATTATATTTAGCTGTAAAATGAACCACAACTTTCGTTTGAAATTGTCTTGAATACTATTGAAATATATTGGCAAATGCCCCCGGTCAAAAACCTAAGGGTAGTGTTCTACGATATAGTTTCAAAAAAGGAAAGTTTCCGAAATGCATTTGGACATAAGAGGGCTTCCAGCCTATTGTAGTGTTGTAGGGTATCACAAGGTCGGCCCAGCATGACTATAGCCTGTTCTTACTTATTTTTATTGAAATTGAATGTAATCGTCAATATTCGATCTTTTTACTAATATTTAATGCCATATATTCTCTAAATAGCGTATTCTCAAATCCAAAAAATAAGGAAAAATAAAAAACAAAGAAAAAACTAGAACTAGAACTGAGTTAGTGCGGAGATTTATTTCACCGAATAGACCTAAATTTTTTTTTGGTTGTCAGGACAATATTCCTAACATTGTACTGGGGTTGTATTTTTTTTTCTTAGAAACCCATTGCTCAATTCAATTTAAACATAGTGGGGAAATACTTATGTACTAGGCTTTACCTGCAACAAATCATTGAACAAAGAAAACACCCTAATGTTCTAGCAGTGTTGACGTGCCTTAGCCTTATTGGAATCCATCGTTTTCTCGGTGCTAAATATCTCAACAACATATCCGCACTGCTGTTATTGACTGACAACACCAAGTCACATTGTGATCAAGGACAAACTTTGCTGCTGGGAACTGCATGTAATAATGATATTAGCAGCGTGTAAACCATTTTGCAAAAAATTCAATTACCCCGTAATGAATTTAATTCCCAGGTGATGTTGTGCAATTCCTTGGCGACAATTCTTTAGAATCTTTGCTGCAACTTGGGCAAGAGTAAAAGATGACATCAACTCCTAATGCACACACACACCCACATCCATATCATTCTTGCTATTTATAGAAATGAAGACAAGTTGCATGCACACCCACACACAGTCATCCTCATAGTTTCGCTTATAACTCAATTTGTGTATAATATTTATTATGGATGTTGTGATTTGAAGCAAAGCGCTGGGATGTAGAGAGTGTGACAATAAGCGTGTGTAAATATGTTGGTCGCCATAGCCAGTTTAAGCCATGTTGTTTTCGTTTGACCTCTAGGATCTTCTCTGCTCCCCCTGTCTCTAATGTGAATTTGTTTAATGTTTTGTTATTGTTTTATGTTTATAAAATAATTAATTCATATAGAGAATATCTAACAACAGTTAATGTTATTCAATATTTTCTAGCTTAGCCTCTAAGTCTGAACCGTCCATCAGATAATATTCCTTACACTTGAACTGTAAACAATTAGGTTCCATTCAAGTATTTTATCTACCAATATTTCATATGACTGCCAAAATCATTATAGAAATTTAAGCTTTTTACTAAATTCTTACTTATAATATACGTGGTTACATTTTTATTGCATGTACATTGTTCAATTTTAACATTGTGTTCCAACATGATTGGTTTGTAAAACAGTCGGATAACACATTTTTTCGAGAGTCTTACTTAGTCTACTTCCCCCTTATCTTGAAAAAAGTATAAAACTACATTTTAAGAATTCGAATCCAAATTATTTCAATTCTTTTTACAATTCTCTCAACAATGGCCTTTCACCACTCACAAGAAGAGAAGGAAAACAGTCAGTTAGAGTATTTCTAAGACATAAAACTAAAATTTTTATTAATATTAAACAATTCGTTTCGTTTTTATGTCATAATCAAAGCAGCATGACAATACAAAGTGCAGACTGAGTGCCTGCCCAACCACCCACGCGGCAACAAAAGGAAGAGGCAATGAGTGAATTGTGACAGTGTCATTTGAATGACCTCATACTTGAACTCGTCCTCAATATTCATGCCATCACTTCATTTGGAATACCCAGCTACTCTACCCTGCTTTTTTGGTTTTGTTTCTGCAGTGGCAAATCATAACATGTCAGTGATTGCTGTGCAGCCTCTGCTGCTGTTCACTGCTCGTAACTACATTTTGTGGTAAACGACGATATAAGTCAGTCTGTTGTGCTGGTGGTGGCAAATACAATTCCACCAGTGGCGGCAAAGAGAACTACCACAGTGACAATTACACACATATAGAATTACAATTTGTAGTGTTAGTGGATGCGGGCGTTCATATGTAATATTTATGAATGTGCGTTGTGTGCAGTGCTAACCACATAGTCGAACGAAAGAATGAAAGAAGGAGAGGAAGGGTAACAAAATCTGTGCTAGCCAAGCAGTCGAGCAAACATATATCCCACTGACTAAGAAGACAACGAGAATGTAAAAGCCAGTGTGTTGACAATTTATTTTGCTTCTAAATATGTATGTGTCAGCCGATTGAATTCGGTTGTACTCTATTCGGTTTGAGTTTGCGGTTTAGACGGGATAATGATCATCCAAGGAAAGAAGAGAAAGAATTGAGGGTTCTTCAACTAAACCCCCCAGTCTCACGAAAATTTGGATAGAGATCAGAACAAAAGCCTTTAATTTTAGGTGATGTTGTTATAAAATTTAGGAGAATAAATGCACCAAAACATGCTCACTTGATCTCCAGGTACAGTTAGCGGTTGATTTGGCACTTTTTGTGCACAATAAACGTGAAATCGGATGAAGATATATATGGGAGCTATATCCAAATCTGGGCCGATCTCCATAAAATTTAGCAGATCTCCATAAAATTTGGCAGATCTCCATAAAATTTATGTTGTATATGATAGCAGACACCAAATATCGTTATTGCGAAGTGCATTTCATGGGTGTGAGGGACTTAAATACAAAAACGAACAAAATATATTTGTGGAACCTATACCTTTTTTATTTTAGAGTTCTCAAATATTCTCGTCAAATTTCATGGAAATCGATTGAGAGCCGGATATATTTCACCAATCCAAAAGATGAGGGTATTTTTACGAAATCCCCGACATCCAACAGTCCGATGTCTAGATGGTACCTCAAACTTTTTTTCAAACAATTTACAATACCATCACAAATGGATCAAATTCAGGGCCTAGAGAACTGTTTTTATCGGGAAATCTTTTCTTCCTTACACCTATATATATATATATAACTGATATGGTTCTAAGCGTTCATGCTTATTACGAAATCTTCGGTTGCATTATTCTGCTGGTATTAAAAGAGGATGTACGGACGTATGCGAAAGTGGTAGTGATTACGATGATGATGACGATGCTGGTGGCAATGTCATCCGTTGCAATTTTATTGCCACTGAAACGCTTTTTTACTAAAATTACTCAATTTTGTTGGAAAATTACACATAACGTCATTTTTCAAATTATCACTTTACACATTTGTACATGTGTATATGTGTGTGGCGGGTGGGGCAGGGCTTCCTGTGTATAGATTGTGGTATGGATTTTCGCATCAGCCTGTAAGCCAGGAAAGTAAGGGTGGGGGGAAGAGGGAGGAAATTCTTAAATGCCTTTTACAAAAATTTCAATAAATGTTTATGAGCAACCCTTGACTCAATAACGAGTAAAACTGACAACACTTCATAATGATTTTGCAATAAGTCACTTCAAGTCCCAATCATCTCTGTCGTTGTGTGATGGCCAGGAGTAATGGATGTTTTTATGCTGCTGCAAGGATTGTTAAGATTAGTTCATGTGAAAAAAGTTCCAATATTATGGATATGACTATCTTTGGCAGAGGAGTAGAGTCAACAATTTAATGTATCGGAAGTTGAATTTTATTTAAATTGTCGGGTTATTGTCCGGTTTGGAATATTGCTCAACTACAAAATATCTCAGTGCTATTGAGAGTTTCCTTTTCAGATTCTTTAAGCTGAAAAATAATCATTGGATGTCTTTGGATGGGAAATAATTGCAGAAATTGGTACATAGTGAAGTACAAAATGTTTCTTTAATTGAAATCTCCAAAAATATTACTTATAACGCCGAAATAATAATTTTTTTATTTTCTGTTTTCCCCCAGAAAAATAAAATAGTCTACGTGAATCTTAGCTAGGGTTCGACTGAAGAAGTGTCCGGTCATATTGACCATGGGAAAGAATATTAGCCCTAGGAGAATATGAGTTCTCTCGAAGAATACTTTTGCTGATACAGTTCTAAGGGATGGCGATTGAAACAATGAAATATGGCCAAATTATAACTGCGTTTTGTTTTTGTAGCCTGTAGCGTGATTAAAAATTAACATTGGCAGACGGACGGACGGACATACATAGCTAGATCGACTCAGCTCGAGATAGGAAGATTCATATATAGTTTCCTATTTCGGAAACCATTTTTTCGAGGTGTTACAGAACTTTTGGCCCCATCAAACTTATAATATCCCCAACACATATTGTTGTAGGGTGTCATGAGAACTGTAGGGTGATGACAAAGCCAAGATAAATGCACTGGCTGTTTTAGATCTCAAAGATAATAACAATGACTCAAGGTGACACAAATTGTTGTGTGTACATAACATTCTGCTACTCCCTCTCCACGAAGGTTGCGGATATAAAATAAAATAGTGACTATTTTTATGATAAGAAGAAAAAACGGAGAAAGTTGTTATGTTTATCGTATTCTCCACCCGAGTAAATTTTAGTTAGTTTTTACACTTCCTCTCCCTGCCTTTGCGAACTTTCTTAATGATGTCCATTTCAGATTTGCTGGTAAGGAAATCCTGTGTGTTTGTCATTGGGTTTCCGCATGAGTTTCAAACTCAAGTATGAAGACAACATGTTCCATTCGACATGTTGCCAACATATCTTTGTTCAAACTCTGTTCAAACCAAGGTAGGTTTGAACGACCGATAGGCATTGTTGTAACAAAGCCTAGCACGAGTGGTATGATTTGCAGATATCTGTCAAACTCATTTGCCGCGGGACATGCATATCGTTTTCTTAAATCAGAAATGGAAGGCTGTTGGCGAAATACTTCCCCCAACATTGTCAAGTGTCAGTCAGCCAAATAGACTGTCGTTGCTGCTGATGTTGTTGTTGTTTTACCTTTTAGGTTTTCCTCGGTTGTGTATTTGGCATTATCTTTAACAGTCATGTCGTGTTTATTTGGTGTGAAAGTATTTTTTGTGTCGTAAATGAGATTGACTTTTTGTTTCAGCATTGTTTGTAACTGTCATTTCTGACACTTTTACCTTTCGGCCGTAATGGCTCTATCTCTACGCATGAAATTCACAGCGTATGCTAGTTTATGTTTTTGCTATCTTTGGTTATTGTATTTTTGGTGGCTTGCCTTCTATTTCGTCGGGCGTCACGTGCCAAACCAAGAATGTATAATTCAAGCAGTGATGAAGGAAACCCATAAGGACTCGTTCGCCTGACAGTCCAAAGTGATGTTCTCTGCTAAAGAGGTTAACAGAATTTGAGAGGACGTCTATGCTTACCATTGCTAAGTACAAAAAAATAATAAAAAAAAGAAATCACAAAGAATTATTATCAGATATCTGCCACGACTCATCGAGAAATGACACAATTCTCGTCTGATGAAAAGGATTTTTCATCCTTCAACCATTCGACATGGAATACAATTTTAGACCTCCATTGGTTTTGGTTTTGCCACACAGTCTCTTGACCTTCGGCTATCATCAATGGTGTTTTTTTTGCAACATTTTAAAATCGATTTTATTCATCCACATCCTCGCAAACTGGAAGGTTGTTCGGCATGGAATATTGTTTGCTTCGTCCTAATTTTGTGGTTGATAGACGCCTCCATTTTTTTTTTTTTCATTATTATTTATTCCTAGCATTTTCGTGTTGCTGTTGCCGCGCCATGCTTGCGGTGGCTATGAAATTTGTATTATAATTGCCAAATGTTCTGGAAGACTAAGCAAATACAGAGGATTGAAAAACTCGGAATTATTTCCACAATAAAAATATAAGTCCTAGTTTACTTTTAGGTTGACGGATTGGGTCAACAGAGTGAGTGCCTTAAATGTGGGGCCTGTTTTCTAGAAAGACTTTGAAAAATTCAAATAATTGAAGAATGCATCGGGAGATTGTAATGTTGGTCCAAATCAAGTGCATAGTTGTGTTGTTATTCAATACAATTTGATTGTGGGGAATGGGGTCTGCCGCACTGGCTGTGAAATAGAGTTCTTTGTCTATTTCCGTGGACTCTAGTCGTTTCTATGCAAACTCTACGTATTAGTGATATGAAGTAGTTAAAATCACTCATACATTTAACAACTGGTGTACTGAACTGTGAATATAGGTTGACACAACTCTACGGTGTTCGAATATGCAGTAACATTGGCTATAGGTCGTCTCGATAATGAAATAATCGTTTTTTAGATTTTGTCAAAAAAAGGCTCTAGGATACTCCGGGAGCAAAGTGCTCCGTTTTCGATATAACCGAATTTGAAAATGTTTACCTAGTGTTGTAAGTAAGAAGCAAATATTAATTCATCACTCTCTATTCCTTGTGCTTCTCAATTACTATTTTTATTCAACGTTACAAGTTAGTGGAGAAAATTCACAGATACAATTCCTCTATTCTTCTTGAAACCTCAAAGGTTTACCTTTTCTATTTTAGGGAGTGTTTTTTTTTTGTGTTCCCTCCAAAATATGAGTATGAAAAGGCCTAATAGAGTGTGTTATCGCTGCGGACTTATAAAATATTTAAAATATACTAAAAAGACAACCGAGTTTGGTTATCGTTGATTTCCTGGTCAATCAAAAGTACAACTGTGGATGACAGGACATAAAAATGTGTGTCATAGACATTTCCATTATTGTTTGCATTTTAATTTATTTTTGAATTAATATAATATTTAGAATGCTTCAAAAAAAAAAAAAAAAAAAAAAAAAAAAAAAAAAAAAATTGAACAACCATTTTAAAATAATTGCATTAAATATGCCATGACATTCTAAAGAAATCATTCATTTCTGGACAATGCATGCCACCTGAGCAGTGCAAGGTGAAAACGGCAGCCTTTCTTCAGTTCAATCTTACTAAATAGTTTTTCCCCCTCCCATTTCACAGCACAACACAAATTGCTCTTCGTTGCCATTGAAATCTCCATCAACATTTCTAAGAATTCTACAAATTTGATAAGTTCATCAATACAAGTGGATTCTGTTTTGAAAGCAAGCCAAATTAATTTACTAAATACTCAAGTGTTTCAATTAATTCCTAGCCACTGAAGACATACAACCGAGCGAAACTGTAGCAAATTTTTCGGTAGTTGATTTCTTACTTTAATTTCTAAAGTGTGTCAGAGAAACTTTTTGTGTGACATTCTGCTTTTGGAGTAGGTCGTTTTCGTTTGGGCGGATGTCAAAAGCAAACCGAGTAAATAGACAGACAATAAGACAATGCTATGCAGAGCACAATGGCGCGGCATTTGAAGTGGACAATGGAGAAACCGTCCACTAGAGTAAGTATCACAAAAAATGGAAAGTTCGATTTAAATGCTTTTACCGCTGACAGGGGTAGAGGACGAAATGAAAAAAAGAATTCAATTGCAATGTCTCTACTTTGAACAACTTACAAATCCAAAAAGCCAGTGGGGGAAATATTCTTAAATGATTTTTAAAGTCACTGTAATCGTGCTGGTCTTTGGAATGTTTTTCACATTTTTCTTTTTATCGCATACGCTAAATTGTGGAATGAGTCAAATATAAGCAATAGGTGACAAACGAGACCCAACGTTACTTTGATTGTATATCTGAGTTGATTTATATTTATGTTCATATATTCTTATTACCAAAGTATGAGCCTAGATTATACTGCTCTCAATTTAAACGAGTGTGTGTAAAATTCCGCCTAGAAATTATGGTCATAATAATATTAGATAGGCCAATCGCTCATAAAATTCACAAATACATACACCTGTCTAATGATATTAGTATCTGCTTTAAGTCAGTTATAGCTCCAAAATTTTAAACGTGTTTGTTCGATGTGGCTTTAAATGTCATCCAATACACACATAATTTTGTTAAGTCAGTTCTCTATATAACCTGAGGGGTGTGTAGTGCCATATAGTCGACCACGCCTGAGTTTGTTTTTTTTCTTATTGGAATAACAAGTTACATAGAATAAGTCGGTATCGTCCACATTTGCATTCCATCAGCCAATGTCCGGTTATTTAAATATATTTTGACTTGCGTTATGATCATTCAAACTGTTGACCATTCATGGAGGAGGCTCCGGAACCAATATTTTTCATTTCTTATCTGGCAGAAGTCTGATAAAAATATTAAGACGTATCAGATTTGGATTTTTTATCGACTTTCCTTCATTTGACATTTTTTCGAAAAGACCGTGTTTTATTAGAGTTATAATTTTTTAAAATTTTGACCCATTGTGGGGAGGTACCAGAAGGTGTAGTCCGATATTGTCCATCTTTACAAAATATCTTGTGTTGATAGAAGTATTAGAATGGGCCGAGTTTGAACGTAATCTAATGCTCATTTCTCTTTTTATGTGCTAAATGGTGATGCAAAATTTTTACCCGCTGTGGGGATATACTAGAGGGAGTGGCCCATATGTACCATCTTCATCCCAGATCTTTTGTTAACAAAAATATTGGGATATGCGAAATTTGAAGACAATCGGGTTCTTATTTCAGTTTTCATAAGAGTTATAATTATTCGAAATTTTGACCGTTTGTGGGGGAGATACTTGATGGGCCGATATTTTCCGTTTTAGCACCTAACCTAGCACTGGCAAAAATATTGGGATCTCTCACTTTGTATTAGGTAAATTATTTTTATACTGTTGAAAATCTATAATTTGCGGAGGAGGTACCAGAAGAAGCGGACCGATTTTGCCCATCTCCGAACTCGATCTAAGTTTGAACATAATATTACGATGTACTAAATTTGCACCAAATCGGATAATGTCTTCGAGAGTTATGATGCGTACCAGCCTAACAGACAGACGGGCGGACATCTCAATTTTCAAAGAAATCTAGGGGCTACAACCGATATTTGGCTGAGATACATTTTGGCCATATCAAATGATATATACCCTCTGTAGCCATATGACTAAGGGTATTAAAATAGTTTTTTCCTTCATTTATTAGGATAGCGTGGTTATTTTATTGTTGCAATAAATACAAATAATCTAGTCTGTATAAAGTGTTTCCGATACCCGTCAGTCCCTTTGGTCTTGCCTGGGGATATTTCTCCAGAAATTGTTTGAAAAAACTGCTATGACAACAACTCAAATATTGTTGGCACTTTTTCTTATTGTTATTAGTTCGTTTGGTGAACGAAATCTGTCATACATATCAATAATAAAGCGACAATAATGAGATTAAGCCCGAAAACATGAAATTAGAGTTTTTAAATTCTTTTTTATTTTCACATATTTCCGCACAAAGGCACCAAGCTTAATTTTTATAGATGAACATTTTATACATCATATTTATGACCTCATGTAGATATTAATACGGAACACATTTTTCATGAAAATAATAGAACTATTGCATACATAAAATCAAATATTTCTATCAAATCGGTAAATAGAGCACCTTAGTTGGGTAAAATACGTCTGTATTTGATTGTAACCTTTGATAATAATGTCTATTAGATATATTTACAATTTCGAGTTAAATATTAATTTTTTATATGGAACGAATATTGCACATCGATTTATAGATTACAGGAATTACATTATTTGTAGCAAATATTATACAAATTCGTACATACACAGTGTGAGGAGATACAGAATATGTAACAAGCCATTATCTAGACAACTATGACAAGAGAGAGGGTGAGAGAGAGAGAGTGAGAGAGACCGAGAATATCATTGACTGACAGTTTATTTGTTACCACTTACGTTGAGATTTATCGAGTATGAGAACTGTGCGAGGGTATGGTGAGTGGAGGCGGAGGTGGCGGTATATAAATGTGAAAGGGTGTAGAGGGTCATTGGGGTTCAATTTGTCTTTCGCTTGGCCGACCGAGGTTTCTACAATGGGCTGCTAGAATGCCTCAGTCACCGTTGAGCTGTGACAGCAGAAAACAATAATGGCTGAAAATAAGGACAACTAAAACAAAACAAAAGTGGAAATGTTGATTACTACTAAACGGAAAAATCGATTGATTGTCATTTTCATGGCTAACTGACTATCTGCCTGCCTCCCCATGAGCGTGGAATAAATCTGGTCACTCACAAGGAAAATTCAATGTTATTCACCAGAACTATGTGGATACTTTCCAACTGAGCTGCCAAAATATTTATTGAACCATTTGTCTGGTGGACAGTCGCACGAAAGTAACTGACCGACAAATAATCTTGAATTATAAATGAAACAACGAAACAGACCTCTAATGGATTGGTAGGCAAAATACCATTCCCCTTGCGCGTTAATAAATTGAAATGTGCTAGGGCTTAGTTTTTGTTTTTGGAGAAGTCGCTGCGATGGCATATTTGGGGCATTTTCATTAATATTATATTGAATTATTTAATGAGAATGAGAAAACCTGCAGGTCTACCTTGATTCCAATTTTTTTGTATAAAAACTGAGTAGAAATTGTTGTAATAATAATAATATAATAAATGTATTTTTTTAATTTATTAATTATATTTTCAGGTGACAACATGAATAAAGGAATATACAACTAGCAACTTCTTTAAAGAAAGGTAAGATATAGGTTAAGCATTTAATGTTTTATGGGTGATCCACATTATTTCGTAATATAGGATAGTGTGAAAGCAAATTAAATTTTATTGTTCCAAATTTTAACATTGAATTATAAATTACAAAACATTTCAATTCGTGATAAATGTATTTTTTGCAGCAACTGTCACAGCTTATTGAGATTATGTTGTCAACTTCCAGTTTTCAATTAATAAATAATTACTTTTCGCTGATTGATTTAAGTTTGTCATTAACCCGTCCTTAATTGACAAATTATAAGCACATAATTTTAAAGCTATTTAACAGAGCGTGTCGTAACATTGGAACAGTAGTTTTGACAAAGGAGATACGATGTACATCTATTAAAAAAAATGTATAATCACAGAAAAATGCTGTTACATAAAAAAATGATTTTTTAATTACAGTGGAACAATAATTTCTTGAATAATTAGCGTAATAAATGTTATATGCCTGTACAGGATCTAACATGAGTGAACATGAAATACGACTTCATCAGCCCAAATTTTTGATTTATAAAATGGTCACTGAACTCGTCTCTCAATAAGTCCATTTTTGAGCTGTGCGCAATATGGTTTCGTCTTCTTGAAACCACATGTCATGTAAGTCATGGGCAAAAAAAGTTGGATATCATCTTTCGGTAGCGCTCGCCATTCACCCTTACAGCCCATAAAGCGCACAAAACTGTGACTCTTTCTGGATGTATTCGTAGCTTTTGCAATGCTTCTGCATGATCGTCACTCGAAAATCGACAATTCTGCTTATTTATTTATTTCGTTTAACACAATTTTTGATTTTAAAATAAACAAAAAAATTTTTGATAAAAAATGCTATGATTTGCTAGCGTTTTTCGTTTGTAAGACCATTAATGGTAAAATTACAGGGTGAGATGGAAAAACTGCAACCAACTTCAGACTGCTGTCATTTCTAAGCCACTTGTCCGACAGCTGTTAAAATTATTCCAGTGACAGCTCATTATATTGTTTGCAAGCGTTCAAAAAAAAAAAAAAAGTTATTCGTGATGGAATTCAAGCGTGATAGTGTGATTTCTTCATATTTGGCTGGAAAACCACAAGTGGCTACCGTTAGAGCTGTCCAGCATTTAAATGTGAATAAATCTATTGTATCTCGTACCATCGCTCGTTACCGTGATACTGGTAGCGTAGCCTGACGTCAAGGAAGTGGACGAAAGAAAACAGCAACATCAGCAGAAATGGTTCGAAAAGTAAAGAAGCGACTTGATCGAAACCCGCGTCACAGTGGCCGAAAAATGACTCGCGAGCTGAAAATCTTGCAATATTCCATTCGGCAAATATTGAAAAATGAGCTTGGGATAAAGCCATTGAAATTCCAAAAAGCGCAAGAACTAGCACCGAAACAGAAAGAAAATAGACTCAAAGAGCTAAAGAGTTGCTACGCTTAGCCGAAAGTGGTGCACTGCCGAATTTGGTTTTCTTTGATGAGAAAACATTCGTTGTCAAATAGTTTGTAAACAAACAAAATGTAAATGTGCACCTTTGGTTGGCCACCAGAACTCAAGCGCTGGCCATGGTGATGGTATGGGCCGCCGTAAGAGCCGGTTATTCGTATTAATCGACCGTGACATCGCCGGGAACGGGCCACAATGCGCAGAGCAACATTCGGGCAGCGTGTGACAAAGGTGACCAATTCGAACGAATCTAAACTTATTCTAAAATTTGACGCTAATTCCGACATTTTTTGCTTTAAAAAAATACAAAAATTCATGGCGTTTGACTTTGTTGCAGTTTTTTTGTATCTCACCCTGTAGTTTCAATTAAATAAATATTATTTCAAATTAAAAATTTATGTTCTATCCTTGGTAAACCAACCAATTTTCACCACTAATAATTAATAATGTTAAAATAAAACCACTGATATTAAGTCGTCCTCTTTTCCAATAACAACAACAAATGTGATGAACAAATAGACTTTGTTTTCCGATAATATTCATTTATCATTCCAACACTATTATGTTATAATTTATTATTATTATTATTGCTTATTATTTACCAATTTACACTGATTAAATGTTGTAATAGTGTGTGTGTGTGTGTGCGAAATAGGAAGTAAAACTAATTACTTTTATATTTATATAAATTAACACTAATACAAAAAAATACTACATGTCAGTATAAATTTAATGAAAATCGGCTATGTGTGTGTGGGTGTAAATCATACACCACTGTGATAACACTGTCTTCAAATGAAAATCCAAGAAAAAAGAACCACTTTCCACTCACGCATAAAAATATTAAAACCTACTGTTTTATAATAAATTCAATATAACACAATCGTGCGTATGAGTGTTAAAATAATCAATAATTATCGCTCATCATACGCAACCATGTACAAGCAGACGTGTGTGGCGCAATGTAATGGAAAACGAAAACATTTATTTAATTAATTTTGTATATAAGTCGTCTTGTTTATTGAATATCAGTATAAAATGCCATCCACTTATCAATTTTATGACTACCAGCCAACACATTACAAACAAAATGAACCAACACACACCCACGCATCCACTCACTCACGCTCCCCAAAGTTATCCTAGAAGTTAATTTTATTCAATATCTTTGCTTGATTATAATCATTATCGTTTTCTGCTCCCATTTCTCATCAGCAATTTTTGTTTTCCCTGGCATCTTCGTCGACGGTTATTCTGTCAACTAGTCAGTTAGTCTGGTGTGTTGTCAACATTAAATAATTCGGTATTCAAATGTCGTGAAGAGTTTGACGTTGTGTGCTCTCATCCGACACACAGGGCGCTTACATATTTTCTTGAGACAAAATCTAAACTGAAATACTTTTAAGACCGCATAAATGACATTCTTTCGTATATCCGCTTAAAGATTCAAGAAAAGACATGACACTGAAATTGAAAGTTATTTGGTGTGTTGAATAATGGTAATGGTGGCGATAAAGTGTTGGGAAGATGTTTGTCATATTCTTGCCTGACGACAAAACTTTAATAATTTGTGAAAAATGTTTGGAAATTGTAATAACATTGCTAATGAATAATAAATAGGAAAAGAAATAGTTGTTTGAAATATGGTTGTTTAAAGACATGAGAATATAATTGGTATTAAGTCGGCATGTTGATGTAATCTAAGTCATTTGTGAGGACTAGACTGATTGTATCCTAGGAAAATCTGTCATTACCAAATAATGGGTTGCCTAATCAATTTTTGAAATAAGACACATGTTCTTTAGCTATTATTCTTACAAGGGCATAAGTAGTTTTTTTTTTGTTATTAAATCTTTTGCTACGTTGGGACTTCAACCCCTAAACTTATGATTTGTATTTAATTACACTGTCACTACGCCATGGTTATGAACATTTTGTGTTGTTTTAAGTTTTAAATCTGAATTAAAAAATTATCGTATTCTATTTTATTATGTTTTTTTTTCCGATGCCGAGTATCGCATTCACAACCTTCCATTTTACAGCCAGACGCACACAGTCTCTGCCGACAAAATGCATTGCTCGGTTATGTGAAAAGTTAGTTTTTAAGCTTTCTATTTTTAAGAAAAACCGTTGTCTTCCACATACTGGCAATGCCGAAGGTAAATTGTTTACAGTACCTTTTGAGAGCTGTATAAGCCAAATAATTCATTCGCTCATACAGTTCCCAAGTATCTGCTTGTGTAACATCCTTATTCAAAAATAGATGAACGAAAATGTTTGATTTGAGACTCCATATGTATTTGAACAAAATCTATTTCAACGCATTTAGAATTGATGGAGGCATACCTCTCCGTTTGTCGGTCGGACCACGCGACCAGTATAGGATGAGATAAAAAAACTGCAACAAAGTCAAAAGCCATAATTTTTACATTTTTGTTTTAAATTTTATTGAATGAAAGCAAAAAATGTCGGAAATAGTCTTACATTTGGAATAAGTTAAAATTTTTTCGAATTTGTCACCTTTGGCACGAATTATGGCCTTCAAACGTCCAATGAAACCATCACACGAATGTTGCTCTGCTCATTCCCGGCCAAGCGCTTGCTTGAGTTGATCGAAACGTTGTTATTTTTTAGTGCCAACCTTCCTTTCCAAAATACTGTTGGAATGTCCAAGGTCTGCGGCCAAAATGTTTGCGTGCCCAAGGCCCACACCATCACCATGGCCGGCGCCTGAGTTCTGTTGGCCAACCGAATTTGCACATTTTTAGCTAACCTCTTTGGCAACTAAACACAATCATTTTGTTTGTTTACAAACTGCTGGACATCGAATGTTTTCTCATCGGAGAAAACCAAATTCGGCAGTTCAACACTTTCGGCCAAGCGAAGCAACTCTTTAGCTCTTTTGAGTCTATATTCTTTTGTTTCGGTTGCGGTGTAAGTTTTTGCACTTTTTGGAATCTCAATGGCTTTACACGGAGCTCATTTTTCAATATTTGCCGAATGGAATAATGCGATATGTTCAGTTCACGAGCCATTTTTCGGCCATTGCGACGCGGGTTTCGATCAAGTCGCTTCTTTACTTTTCGAACCATTTCTGCTTATGTTGCTGTTTTCTTCCGTTGACTTCCTTGACGTCGGGCTACGCTACCAGTATCACGGTAACGAGCGATGGTACGACATACAAAAGATTTGTACACATTTCAATGTTGGAGTGCTCTAACGATAGCCACTTGTGGTTTTCCAACCAAATATAAAGAAATCACACTGTCACGCTTGAATTCAATCACGAATAAACTTTTTCTGGAAAATTCTCACCAAAATGCTTTTGTACGCTTGTAAACAATATAACGAGCTGTCCCTGGAATAATTTTAATAGCTGTCGGACGAGTGGCTTAGAAATGTCAGCGGTCTGAAGTTGCTTATAGTTTTTTCATCTCACCCTGTATACACATGGGTTTTAACATAGCCGCACAAGAAATATAATCTAAATCAAAACTTTCAATTTCGGCAAAAAAGAAAAAAATATATCGCTCACCATTCACAGTTACTTTGCGATTTGCAGCAGCCCATAAACCGCATCAAACTGTTACTCGTTCTGGATGCATTTGTAACTTTTTCAGAGTTTCTGGCTTGTCTGCACTTCAAAATCGAGAATTAAAATAATAATAACTAAAAATTACCCTTCATTAAATACGTCTTTTAATTTGTAGGTGTATTACGTCATTTATATTAGTTTTACTAGTACCTCACACATAAATATCGATAATTTGGGAATAATTTAAGTATATTGAAATATATTCTTAATAAATTAATATGGGAGATAATTAAAATAAATAGTTAGTAAATAAATTCTATTGTTGAGTTTTAATCAATGGATATACATCCATTAATCCAGCTTATGGTATAATTTTGTGGGCAATACTGTTCGTTCTCTTCCAACCATATCGATTACTACAACTTTCTTCTCTATTTAGGATATGATTTTGTCTAAATTATTTTTTTAGACCCAACTCACCCCTAAAAATATGGCATTTAATAAACATCAACAATTTGAAAAGTTCAACCGCGAAAAGTTATAAAAATTTAATTTTCTACTGCGTGCCGTAATGGCATAACAAAATAGTGCTTATCAGCATTACAAGCTGGTGATTTATAAATGCTCCCGCTTAAATCCACCTTTTTAATTCAATTTTTTACGATTCCACAGAAAACAACAACTTCTTAAACCGCTAACTTGATACCTTTGCTGCTGATGCTGCTGCTCAAACGTGTAAACAATGTTAAGGGCGCAGCGGATGGTGGAATATGTCGCTCAGCGGATATACGACATTTGAACGTTTGCGTTGGGCTGCTAAATTGCTGTGAGGCTGTTCTCTCTTTGCCAAGTGGTAGACAATTTATGAAGAATATGCTAATGAATGCCAAGTATTTCCATCTCTTTCTGCATTTAATTGAAACGAATGGCTCACAGACATTGTGGAGGGGGAAAACAATTTTGAATTTTTTTATGGGACTCTTAATGGGTGACAAGAATGGCAGATGAAATATTGCAGAGTAGAAATTGCATAGCGTGACATTCATTGCATTCCAGCAAGCGACCTTAGAAAGGCTAGCTAGAACATTCACACCCACCGACACTAAGGCGGTGAATAAAGAATAAAGTGATGATAAAATGTGAATATGTTAAGAAATCATAATGAATGGGCACAACAATTTGTAGGCAAAGGTAGTTTGTTTTAAACGAATTCAAATGTGGCAGGAAATATGGTTTTTTTATAGCCTATATCAGCACTTTGGGATGAGGGGGTTATACATTTGTTTAGGACAAGATGTTTGTAAAACCTCATGAATATTGGTATTAGAACCACCATGTAGCATACCGATCTTCACATCTCGAGTTAAATCCATATAGCTATGCTTGTCCACATTAAATTTTAGTCAATCTTCAGCTCGTAGCTATGATATTATCCGTACGAAATTGAACACATGGCTTCAAAACTAAACTTTTTGGAGAGGTTCGAAAATCATTACGGCAATGAAATAGACGGCAACATATTTTTCCTCATTTTACATTCGTACAATTATTGACCGAATCGGCGTTTTTCAGGGGGTAGAGGCGACGCGGCGACGTGATATGATAGGACCGAAACATACAATCGGATTTATATCAATGGCATATTCCTGACGTTTATATCGATGAGATATAAAGTTGTAGAGTATTAAGGCATCGGCCGTGCCCGAGTAAAGCTTTTAAATGCTTGTTTAATTTTCATTTAAGTTATTTCTCCATCAAAAAGTTTATTTATTTTTAGGGCGTTATGCATGAATGTATTTCTACAATTTTTTCTTTATGAATAATATAATCGGAGAAGTACTAAATATATTAATTTATTATTTTTAAACTTTTAATTTTATCAGTTTCTGTAAATAGCTTAACATAAAATCATATCTCTTTTTTACCCTCGGCTACGCACTTAATGCCAGCAATTCTCATTCCCCGTTCAATTTGAAGGAGTGTAGCAGAATAAATTCCGACCACGAAATGAGCATACCTTTTTTTACCTTTATACTAACATGCGAAAAGTTCATTTTGTTTTTGCGATGAAAATGTTATTAGAATTGTTTTATATATTCGAAAATTATTCATGTTATGTGGCATAGCATTTTTTCTGCTATCTTTGAAGGAAGCACGCAATGTTTCGACGGCACGTGTTTATCTCCAGATAAGTTATCAAATGTTTTTCCCTTTTGTTTTTCTTTGTATGATTGGAGGATATAATATTTCTTATTAATATCCCAGGAATCTTATTAAAACATATTAGTGAACTTCGTATTTAGTTTGCAGGACAGTGGTTAAAATGTCAAATGTACAAAGTGACGAAAAAATGTAATCCTCAAAACAGAAAATGTCTTAATTACAGTCAAAAAAAAAAAAAAAAAAAGTTAGGGGTCAATCGTAAAATTTACCAAATTTTCTGATAGGAGGATTAATTTTGCGCCCCCTTGTATTTTGAACCAAGAGACGAACACAAAATACTAATTCGTAAATAATACATTTCAGCCAGCCATAGATAGCCCGTCAAAAATTGCGACGCATATGACATACTTTTCGTAAGGCAAATAGTAAGAGTTTTTAACAGGAACGCGGTGATTGGATATTTCTCAAACTTATTATAACGCTCGGAGAAATCGTTCTCTACATTTCATAACTAGTAGCCTTCTGTTTGGTTAAAGGTAGTCAAATGTTTTTTATAAATTTGGAAGGTACACACAAGGAAACTACCATCAACGTTTATCAATCAACTTGGGATGGACAATATTTTAGAAGTTTATGACGTTTCATACTTTTTCTACGTTTTACACAGATACATAGCGTTTTCGACGTTTACGATTTTTCGACATTTGAAATTCTAAACGTAGCATCTTTGGTCATAACCCCCACGTAGTATAATTTTTAGTTTATTGGATTGCGATTTGATCAAAATTACATTGTAATGCAATGGGCAAGGCTAGAGTCGATACCATCTTCAGGAAGATTTGCGGTTTGTGGTTTGTAATTGGCAACACTATTGGTTTCCGTTCCATTGCTTTGTGGTAGGAAGCAGCAGAAATATGAAATATAAAAAAAATTAATTTCGAAAATATATTAGGACCAAACCAACCAACCTAACAATACTTCATTCTTGTTGCAAAAATCGATAATGATTTTATAACCCCCCGTCAGCCTAAATGCTAACATCCTTTTCACTTTATTTATTGTAAAATGTTTGGCTTTTTCTGTATCCGACTTTTTTTCTTCTTCCCCTTGTATTGCCTGTGCTAAGACAGCCATGAATTATTTCTGGTTTTCATGGTTTATACACTTTGCGCACACACACACTTACAACATCAATGTTCACAGCTAACTATGTACGATATAGTTAAATGAATATGTGAAGGAATATCTGAAAGTATTTTTGGGAAAGCGCCATCCTTAAATGTTCAAATTATTTCCTTATGGTAAACGCCTGATATTCGCTGGGGTGAGAGGGGAATGTAAATATTTTTACATCATCCACTAAACAGCCATCATGGGCAGCCATAAAGAACTGAAAGAAAGAAAGGTTGGGGTTGCGATTGAGAAAAGAAGCCGATATCAGTGGCTGTTTTTTTGGAAGGGAGTTTTCATGGGGTTTGGGGGACTATCCATTGTCATTCGAATTCGTGTTGGTATTAATTTCCCATTTTCTGAATTTGAGGATACGCACTAATTTTTTTCTAGAAAAAATAAATATCCACAATACTTAAGATTAGCTTCCAAGCCATTTATATTTATAGATTTAAAGGACTTTAATGGCAAATCTATTTTAATCAGATATCACTAATACTTAGTTGGAAATTGATGGGCCGAATGAAATTAATTGATCGTTTTTGTTCCGCCTTGAAATGCGTATTCAGTCGCTAATTAATATTCTGCTGAGATAACATTGCGTGCAGCTAATTGTTAAAGTTTTGCCCTGATTCAATATTTGCGTTCTTATTTTAGCAATTCCGTCCACAGCTGATGTGAAACGTGGAAGTCGTGAAATTCAGGATAAAACATTTTTTTTTCACAAGATTCTTTCGGTTATAGCTTTAATACAATTTTATTATTTTATGAAAATTTTTTTTAGACGAATACATATAATACAAAAGTTAAGACACTTGTATTGTTTCGTCTGTGATTGGTTGACAACTTTGCTCGAAATCTATAGGTTTGACAAAGGCTTTTGCTATGAATTTATTAACAGTTTTGCGAAAATAATTAAAATTTAAAATTAAAAATTAATAATTAAAAATTAAGCAGAACAAGGAGCATTACTTTAAAATGATTTAATTGAAATCTAGTCAACATAAAAATCTTCAAATATTTTTTTTAGCATTTATTTTTAATTTTTAGTAGTAACAATTAAAATATTAATGTTTACTTTTTCTAAGCCTTTAAAAACGATGGAAGAGCTGTCTATCGCAGTTGAATTAAATTGGATTTCGTTAATTTCATAACTTCTTTAGTTGTCGCTAAAATCATTCTAATAGAGAATTTCGGGGGTACCGTTGTATGGTAGCTATACGATATCGGGACCAATATAGACAAATCCCTTCCAGAGGGTAAAATATGGATTTTCTGACAATTCTATTTAAAAATGACTCTAAAATCATAATAAATGTGGGGAATATACGACTCACTCACCACGACTCTATATGTGGTGCCGTTATATGAGCCTATTTGAAGACGTGGACCTACATCGACAATTTTCCGAAATAGGTTGTAGTAAACATTACGAGCTTCACATACGAAATTTGGAACAATTCCGGTGAATGTTGTCCCCAAAATCATCAAAATAGCGAATATCGGGAGGTATCGTTGTATGGGGGCTATGTGAAGACGTGAACCTTCATAGCAACTTTTTGTATGCTGTGGTACTCACTACGAATTTAAAATACGAAATTTGAAACAATTTCGGTAAAAAATGTCGCTAAGTTCTTCAAAATAGCGAATATCGGGGGTTGTATGGGGGGTATACGATATCGTGGACCGATATAGCGTATCTTCGAACTTGAGATGCATGCAGAAAAAAGACTGATCTGTGCACAATTAAGCTTCCTATCTTAATTCGTTTTAACTCTAGCGTGATTAAAACAGACCGACGGACGGATAGGGCAGTGAATGGTCGTTCTCCGCTGGTATTAATCGACCGTGGCATCAGAATAAATGCCGAGTATTATCTCGAAAATATTCTGGAGGGGGTATTAAAGCCTTGGGCAAGCAAACATTTTGGCCGCAGACCTTGGACATTCCAACAGGACTCAACACCATCGCACTCAGCACGCGCCACCCAAGAATGGTTACAAACTGAGGTTCCTCGCTTCATTTCCAGCGCACAATGGCCATCAAAATCTCCGAACACCAATCCGTTGGACTATTGTGTCTGGAGTATTTTGAAAGGCGAGGTTGGCCCTAAAAAATACCGAAGTGTCGATCACCTCAAGCAAGCGCTTCGCCGGGAATGGACCAAAATACCGCAGAGAAACATTCGGTTAGCGTGTGACGGTTTCATTGTCCGTTTGAAGGCCATAATTCGTGCCAAAGGTGACCAATTCGAACAAATCTAAACATATTCTAAAATTTGATGATATTTCCGACATTTTTTGCTTTCATTCAATTAAATTAAAAAAAAAATGTAAAAATCATGGCATTTGACTTTGTTGCAGTTTTTTTATCTCACCCTGTATATTTACCACCAGTAGTTGGGTGTTGCATTTCTGCAGCTAAATTTTCCGATTCCGGCACTGCAGATATTAATAAAAGTTGGATTTTTTGTGATTTTCTTTTGTTATTCCTTTTATACCCTCCGTCATAGTATGGAAGATATATTAACTTTGTCATTCCTTTTGTATATAAATCACCCATGCAGGTCCACGTCTTCGTAAATTTATTTTGATTATTTTAGCGGCATTATTTCAAATTTCGTATTTGAGGTTCGGAATAAGTATTACAGCCTATGACAAAAATTACTTATGTAGGATACTGTCTTCGTATAGCCCCCATATAAAGGGGTTCATTTAAAGGGTATTTATTTTCAAGTTGCTTCAAAATGGTGGAGGGTACTAAAAGACCAGCCCGGCCAAACTTATCTGTTTTTTACTTGTTTTAAATGAATTCATCTCTTAGATGTTATTCGGCATTTTTCTTGACTGCCGAGTTGTTTTTAATGACTGTCAATTTCGTGACAACACTAAACATATTTCGATTATGTGTTTAGCTTTATTCATTACACGGAAACCCACTTTTCCCTGAGCATTATTTTTGATCATTATGTAGTGAGAATCTGCTAATGTGAACTTTTGGTTACTACAAGCTTTTCAGACAATCAATTATTACCGTTGGTGCACAATTTGTAAATTATATACAAGATTAGTTGACCCACTAATGACTTGGGCAAATAAACATCTCGGATCATGGCACCATATGTTTAACGCAATTCCACCCAAAATAAAAAAATGGCAACTCAAAGTGACCCCAATATCCTAAGGTTGTCGAAAGGATACCATTGCCCACAACAATTGTATCAAATATTTTACAACAAACAATTTGTCCGAATTAGGATTACAGCAATTTGTTACTGCGGTTGTCCCCTGGCCATAATCGTATTTTCCTTCCTGTGCTCTTTGACTATCCTCTTCAAAAAATTGTGGTTTCATTTGTCCACTGCATGTGTGGATGTGTAGGGAACATACACGGATACAGACAGATGTTTATAGAAATATATATTTACACAATGAAACAGATACCATCTAAGCAGACACACACACATACACACACATATATATGTTTGGCTAACACTGGGGAGTAATATGCTCCAGTATTAATTAGCCTAATTGCAAAAGTCAACTGGTCAAGCTGTTGGGTAAAGTTTGAATGCGAAATGAACAGTCCAGAGCATTCGTTTGCCAATGGGTCCCGCAGCTCATCCATTCACTACTAGAAGTTGGCCATATATCTTCAAATAAGAATTCCAACAACAATAATATTTACGCTTTCGCCAAAAATACACATTAGCATATTGAGTTGCTGCTGCTACCGGTGAGCAGTAAAATTGCCAAGTATTATTTTGTGGCATTCGAAAACGGAAAGGAATTGAACAGTTTGGTCAAATATTGTCCTGGCAGTAATTCAGTACAATGTCAATGACACTTGCTAATAATGTCAAGTGTTTCCATTTTAGAGGCACAAACTTAAACTCCAGTGACCTTAAAACGATAAATGAATATATTTGTGATTGATATTGTATTTTTAATTAGACAGTTTGTATTTTTGGGGACTTGCTCTTTTGTTATTCACAAAGGCCTTAACAATAGGATTAACCGATTACTTATGACATGTTTATTGATAATATTCTATTTTTCATTCTAAATGTCTTATTAACTTATGTTTTTTATGTAAATGCTATTTGCGTTTCGCAGTCCGGAAGTTTCATAAGTGTAGAATTTATGATAACATAGATGAGGGTTTTTCAGCAGATATTATTGAGACAGCAGATGAAAATTTGCAATATTTTTATCTAGTCCATAGCTACAGTTTATATTGAGACAGAAAAACTGAATTCAGAATATTCGGAAATAACTCATTATTTCTTTAAATAATATTAAAATGATTATCTTATTCTTTAGAGAATAGATGTCGATTGGCAAATTTACATAGAAGTCGCCAAATAAAAACATAATCATTAAAAATTAAAAAAATACGTAGAATAAGTTTTAAACCCTCAATACTCCATTTAAAGCTCAAAATATACGATTTAAAAATAATTCGGGGTTAAGGCAGGAGTCAAATGAAAGGCCTCGAATAGTACTTTCCGATTATTAAAAAATTTCAGACTTAGGAATTTTCTGAAAAATTGTCGCTCAATTTGAAGGAAATTAGATTTATTATTTTGTTATTACCAGCCACATTTTCCAACATAATTGGCAGCAGTATGGTTGTTATTCCTTGGGGAAAGTTTTCTATATGGGTGCAGTATTTGTTGTAGTCTCCATATTACAACAAATTCTAATTTTCGTCACTTTTGGCAAGGAACTCTAATTTGATATTTCGGCTTCTCTTTAGGTATGTACGATAGAAGTCTGCTATTTTTATATACATCCTATAAAAGGCAACCTTAAGATTTTCGGAGTTTTTTTAAGGTTTGTTCCTGTAATTTGAAAATTATATATATATAAATATATAAATATATATTCTTGACCAGATCAAAATTCGATGTCGAATTAACTGAGACGTGTGTTGGGTCTGCAAGTATAGGTCCACGTTTTGGTATAGCCCCCATATAATGATACTTCCCGATATTCGGCATTTTGATGATTTGAACGACATTCTTCACCGGAATTGTTTAAAATTTCGTATTTAAAGTTCGAAGCGGGAACTACAGCCTGTGACAGAAAATTGCATAGGTACAGGTCTTTGTATATCCCCCGTATAACGATTCTTCCCTATATTTGATATTTTGATGTTATTTCGACATTGTTAACTGGAATTTTTTCAAGTTTCATATTTGAATATTGTAAAAAATTTGCCTATGCCAGTCCACGTCTTCGTATAGACCCCAATGTAACGGTAACTCTTTATATACGGCTTTTTTATGATTTTAACTGGATTTTTCAAATTATTGTTTTTATTATTACTATTATTATTATTATTATTATTATTATTATTATTATTATTATTATTATTATTATTATTATTATTATTATTATTATTATTATTATTATTATTATTATTATTATTATTATTATTATTATTATTATTATTATTATTATTATTATTATTGTTATTATTATTATTATTATTATTATTATTATTATTATTATTATTATTATTATTATTATTATTATTATTATTATTATTATTGTTATTATTTGTTAATTAATTTTTTTTTTTGATTTATGGAGGGTATTCCATTTTCTACGCTGGAACTTTGACCGACCGAACTTGCTGTTTTTTACTTGTGTTTGTCTCTTTCTGTTGCTAAATGTGTAAAGTATTTTATGTTGATCGATCATATTTTGGGAAAACTTCTTAAAATTGATATTACGATACCACTAGGCTTAATGATATAGTGATGGTGTGGATAAAAGATTATTTCTATTCGATACAAATATACCCGTTAAATTTACTCAGATGTGCATAAAATGTAACATAAAATGTAAAATGCCCACAATTCTTAAATGAATTGTGTCTATGAATAATGTTCGGCATTTGACTGAAATGAGCTTTCAAATAAATTTCAAAGTTCAGGCTATACAATAAACCCTACGCCAATAATAAACAATTAATTGTTCGAATTCGTAGATGGTTTTCATATCGAAGTATGTCAGCGTTTACAAATACACAGCCCCACATCAACTGAGCCAAATGGTTAAGAGGTTTTCCATGTGTAATTTATTTGTCTGTATTAGTTCATTTCGACACACACAAATCTCTTCACACACCAAGCGACACAGAAACCGAATCCTTATCAACGGTAAATAAGGTAAATTTTCTTAGAATGAACCAACAGGAAGTATTTTCGACTTAAGTCATGTCGAAATATTTAAACCCTCCATAAATTATTTTCTCTCGATACGAAGTTTATATGAGAAAATACATATGTACATTCCAGAAGAATATAAGTGGTGTCGGCATTTATTTTTCAGGATATGTTGCCCTTGATTTTACTAAAAGTTGGTGGGGAAATAGATTTGGCACATCTGGAGAATTGTGTTCCATGTGTACTATCTCAAGCATACAATTATTAAAGTTCGAATAAACTTATTTGTTGGCCTATAAAACAGCCATATATGTACTTTATTTTTCTGTCAATGTAGTCCCTGCTTAAATTTAAGCAAAAACATTAAAATACATATATACAAGCCTGTATGTACTTCCAACAACATTCATTATCCCTCGAATCAGAGAAAAAATAACACTTTGCTTTTTTACCAATTCATTGCAACAGAACATTTGCTTTTGGATTTATGTTTTGAAGCGTCGAACCAAATAATCAGCATTGTGCTCTCACAAATAAATCCAATTCGCCCACGACGTATTAGTGCTGAATTGTGTGCGCCACAAAAAAACCGATATAAATTTCTTGTGAATCGAGGTTTCCCATTTGATTTCTTAGTTAACTTCCGCACAATGAAAACATTGGCCGTCGATTTATCATTCTCTCACTCCGAACCACTGGCCATGGTAAGTCTGTGTTACCGGCAACACCTGTGCTCCATCGTTGCCAAAACGAGTAAAAGAATTCAATGCCGCCACCTACAAAGCTAGGTGGCAAACGCAAACAAGAGAAAGCGATGATGGAAATAAAACATGACATGTTTGTTTGTATGTGGGGAGGGGGTTTTACTGGCTAAAACCAACACATTTGTTTTACTTTGAATATTTGTGGCATCCTCTCGACATCCTCAAGTCTCGGGTTGTTGGCCATTTATCACCATAAGTGCCCTATATTTATTTTGCTATTTTACTTAACAATCGTTCTCTTTTATTGACGAAAACACCACCTGTTGGAGATTAGCACTACTTGTTAACAGGTTTTAAGGTATGTGACCACCCAAAGTTGACCAATGGGTATGTCAACATCCACTCACCAACACACACACACCTTAGTGGTTTCATTGGCAATTGAGCAGAAGAAATATTTGACAAATTTAAAAAGGCTAAACATTTAAGCAAATAATTACATCAATACATAACATATAAATATGTCACCATTAATGCTAAATCAGAAAGCTTGCATAAAGAAAGCTTTATAATTCAACATTTGCCATAGAAAAGCTCCACCCTAATCAAAAAATGTCCTACTAAAGGCTTTTGTGCGTTACATTGTCAAGTTAAAATAGGACGATATCATATTTTAAAATTACGCTACAACAAAAGCTTAACGATTCCCGTCCTAGACCTAACCACAACAGTTAACTTAATTTCAGCTACAAAATATTTATTTTAAAAAATAATAATAATAATAAATAAATAAATAAATAAATACATAATATACATAGAAAATTTCAAACATTAAATAAAAAACTGTCATCTTTATTTATTTTGAAAAATCTTTCAGAGTGTCTATTTTATGTGGACCATGCTCTTGTACCTGAGAGCTTTCACATTATTTTTCATTTCCATTTTCGAAATATTAACATTCAAATTGCAATGATTTTATGTCATTACATTACTAACTGTTATTTCGAAAGCTTTCAACTAGTTGTTACTGAGTGTGTGCATACTTTGACCTTGATGGGACCACAATCAGCTGATTCACTGTCAAAGAAGCAACAATTGTATTGTTTACACAAACATAACTTGTGAGAGAGAGAGAGAACAATATTACTCAACTTTTACGGAAGAGCACGAAGCTTTTCCTATCTACCTCATAATTTGAGACCATATTTTCTCTTAAGTTAGTGGGAGTGTGCCCTCTCTCTTGGTTTTTGGCGCTGTTCCGCTGAACGTTGTTCAATGAACAGTTGTCCTTATGCAGCAAGTCCTTGCAATTCAGTATGGCTTGAGTCCTCGCCGTGTAAATAATTGTTGTTTTGCCGCCAACGCCATACACGTCACGTAGAAAGCTCACAAATGTTTTGATTCCTGTTGCGTTCCTTCTGCTGTGATTTATGCGATGTAGAGGTGTGTGTGTGTGTTTGTGTGTTCGGCTACGTGTTGTTGTACACCACATACGTCCGAGAGTGGTGGCATCAGCACACATTGCGATAGTTAATAGCGATAGTGAAAGCTGAAGTGTGAATCGTCTCGTTTGCCCATGGTTGATTAATGCGAAAATAAACCACATAAATATGTACCGCTACCCATAAACACGCCAAATACACAAATTCCCCATAGCCGTCAGCTAAGTGCGATGGAAACTTAACATCACCTGCCGCCATGCACCGCCGACCAAGTCGCCGTGTTCTGTCCTTAAGTGGATGGATGTGTTTTTGTCAAGTGCAAGAGATCTTAGTGGCGTATTTAAGAAGAAAAGTGTAACACTATACGAAGCCAAACCAAAGTGCATACATACACAAGAAAAGAATGCAAATAAATGAAAGAAAGATGGAAAGAAGATGTCAATGCACAAAAATAAATTTGTCAAAGTTCTAAGAAAATAAAAGTGAAATAAAATATTCTTTGAAAAATAAAAAAAAAATAATAAATGAGTGGAAGATTGAAGACAAAAGTGTGCTTATGTTATTAAGAAAAATATTAATTCAAAAGAAAAGAATAAAAAAAAAAAACAGATTTGATGATTTCTATTCAATATAATTTCAACTTTAAGTTAATTTTTTTATTAATGCTTTATATGCTTAGGTTTATAATTTTCAAATCCAAAAGTCCTAAATTAAAAAAAATTATAATTTATAATCTGAAAATTTAGAAATTACTTTATGAAATGGGCACAAATCCTTTTATGGTCCATTTGATAATATTTTAAACGCGGACAAATATTGATCTTAATCCTATTTAAAATCATATTTTGAAGATGTTAATTAGTCGCATAAATTTATTTAACTATCAGTTTTTATGCAACAGGCGTATTGACAAATCTAAAAATGGTCTCAATCAATTTTTTTAATATATTACCCTCTAAACGCCTTTATTTGAAACTTACGATATTGGGGATTGAATACCACCCTATAGGTTTTGTGACACACAGAAACAAATGGGCTTCAATTATATGCAAGTGACACCCTACAAAGGTACCCACAAAAAGGTACTGTTTTTATTATATCCGATTAGTGCCAGAGTGTGAGTGTTTTTCTTTTTTTGAACATGTAAATGGACATGTAGTGCGCACACCCTGTAGACCAAAAAACAAACGCAACAGCGAATGTCCTTTTTATTTTTTTTTTTTCAACGAACGACCACCGTTCCATAAAGGGATTACCTCACGTGTAAAATATATGAACCAAGGATGGCATAACTGTCCTCTAAAGTATTGGAAATATATGTTGGCTTACACATGCATATGCCTACAAATTTTCACACGAACACCTACATTGTTTGGAGGATAATATTTTGAAATAGTTTTTTTTTTGGGCGTAACAGAGGATGGTTTGAAAAAACTAATTACTTAAAGTAAAAACAAACAGAGACCAAAATGGCGGTCGTGTGGGCAAAATAAGTGAATTAAAATGAAGTTAACCTGAAATAATTTTACACTTACATCCTAATCCTTTAGAGTTAATTGTAATGCCTCGTGCATGTTTTATATTCAATACAGTTCCACATTCACTTCATACTAAAAAAAAATACACAAAATTCGTTTGAATTTCTCCTCCATGAACAATACTTCCTTCATTACATCTGTCATTTATCTGTACATCCTTGCAAACATTTTGTATCTTTTGTTTGGTTTACACCTGGATTACAGAGACCCGTTCAGGGTTCCCTTTCATCGTACAACAATAAGAAGTGGGGAAGACAGCGGAGTTCCAATTGTCACACATTGTAATGGATAAATCCGACTTTGTGTGGGACTTGTCACTGTATAATTTATCGCAGCATTGTAAGTAAGATGAGAGAAAGCACAATCTCTTTACACCTTAGACATAGGAAGAGTGTTGAAAGGAGTTTTTTTTTCATTTCCTTTATTGTTTTGGAAACCTTTCATATCTCTCCTCTTCCGCACGATTCTGGGAAATTATGTTTGAGAATATTCCCCTCGTGTTGGCAAGATATCTTATTATCTTTTAACTGATGGTCAAATTGGTTTAATAACTAATTTACAAGACCCTCCGACATTGCTGTTTGCCATTGTCTGCCATTTCGTTTTTAGTTTTGGCCGGAAGAGAGAAATTGTAACCTTTTTTAATGGAGTTGCCAAGGTTAATGAATGGAAAATAATTCGCAGGGGAACCATCCATCGTATGTGCTTGCATGTAATCAGTCCCCTAAATGGCTCTGTGGCCATTACGGGACAATGTTTTAATGATATCATAAAGGATAAATGTTGTATATTTTTAAAAAGGCATAGGAATGAAATGTGCCATAAATTAAATTCTGAGCAGAACATGGAATGGGTTGGACATCCCAAAGCATGGCATTGTTACAAAGAGGAGATATTTTTTTAGAAGTTTTAGTGTGGGATTTTACTGCGGAGCATTAAAAGAAGGTGAACTAAGTGTCAAATATGGTATTCCATTCAACATGCGGTAAATGAAAAACTTGAAGAAGCTAAAAAGCGCCAATTTTTACCGAACTGAACTTTTTACATCCTTTTTCACGAGCTGAAAAAACCTTTGAAATAAATGTATCGGGATTTAATATTCGAATGAGTTCCAATTGGTTGGTAAAAAAAAACCTTGAAATAAATGTGTCGGGATTTAATATTCGAATGAGTCTCAATTGGTTGGAAAATACAGCACAAATAGGATAACATCATGAGTTAGGCAGTAAAATTATATGTATTTAATCCGATATATGAATCCCTTTATTAACTCAACTACGGTTGTTTTTCAAACATGTGAACCAAACAAAATATTTCACAAAGGCTTAAAGCTAAACAAGCCAAGCTAGGGTATAAATACAAATCGGTTCATGATTTGTAACATATATGTACGTTTTAGACTCTTTGAAGTATGTAAACGTCATAACGCTGTATAAGACGTACTAAAATTCTTAATAATACTTCATCTTATAATGATAAAAATATTGAAATGTAATAAGTTTATAGAAAAGCAGACACTAATTGCAGATTTTATACGAATACTTGTTACTAAAAAATTTGATATTTTTTGTGGGGGAGGTACCGCAGTGGTGGAAAAATATATATTCCAGTAGTAGGGTTCGATTTATGTTAGATATAAATATTGAGATATTTAAAGCTTTGAAGAATATCTCTGACTTGTTTCGCAAAAATCGTAATCCTTTATAAGGGGGGTACCAGAACCTGTAAATCCCATCAGATGTCTGGTTGGTAAAAATATTAAGATACATAAAATGATAAGAAAAATGCTGTCTTTCTTCGCATTTTATAAGAGTTATAATTATTCAAAATGTTGACTCTTTATGGGGGATGTATCAGAAGTAGTGATCCATCTTAACACCAGATCTTGTAATAGTAGAAATATTGGGCGAAATTTGAAGATAATCGGACTCTTATTTTACATTTTATGACTATTCAAAATGTTAACTCTTTATGGGGGAGGTGTTAGAAGTAGTGGGTCGATGTTGACTATTTCCGCACCTAGTACTGAACAAATATTTGGATTTGCTAAGTTTGAATATAATTTGAAGATCCCTTCTGGCTCCATGGGATAAATGAAAAAAAAATTGTTGATCTGTTGTTGGGGTGGATGGGTGGACCGACATTGCTCACCACCTGACTCGATCTAAATTATATATATTACGATGTGCACACCAGCCAGCAAATCAGACAGCCGAACGGATGGACTCTACTAGATCGACTTCAAATATCCAGAAAGGGAGGGAGACCTATGATCACAAACCGTTATTTCGATGAGACGCACTTTCTCCGTATCAAATAAAGAGTATAAATATTGCGCAGATTATACTACAAATCAAACCAAATGCCTATCAGACCAGGGAAAATTTAAATACATCGGAATAAATCAATATTTTATCTTCCTTCTTCTCCATTTGTCCAAGTATATATTTCCAATGAAAGTAGACGAATATTATATAAAATACGTCACTGCCTTCTGCGACAGGCCAATTCTGGTGTGGAAGCTACATCTGTATTATAGAAGATAATCAAAATATAAAAATTTGCAGATTTGCACTATTTCAGACAAATACTTCATTATTAAAAAAAAAACAGAAACATATAAAAAAAACTTTGCTGTGAAATAGGATTTGCTATTAGAACTTGAGTCCAACTTGGAGGGTTTCTGGTGCTTAATTCCTAATAAATTCTATATAAATACTACTTTCCAAAAAACGGCCCTTGTAAGCCATCATCCACACCAAATATGCCTGATGAGCAGCTTAACCAAAAGCGAAACACGTCGCATATGGGTGAGTGTGTCAAAGTTCTATGTGGATCTACTTGCACTGCAAATTTCAAATCTTTAAACTCGTCTGGAAAAGGAAATAAACACATAAATCACAATCATATGATCTTCGCCTAAACAAGGCAAAACTCAACATATTTTTGTTGGGCACCTTTGTAAAAAATATTCTGTGGAACGACTTCAACATCGTGGTGTGTAAATCATTGCCGTAGAATATAATTAATATTCATTATTAACTAAGCATGCTTCGTCACGTATACGCATCGAAATTTGAAATATGCATCATACTCTTCATCAATGATGTAACCATACATCACCATATGAAAAGTTATGAATGGCTTTAATTTATTATCCTTTATCACGAAAGCACCTGCTTCTTTGCAACATCTTAAAAGAAATCAATTTATTACATTCCTTTCTTTTTTTTTTGCATTAAATTATTGAGCGATTTCTAAACTATTGATGTTAATCAGTAGGGCTCTTCGAAATCTGGAACGTTAAAAACTAAATTATAAATTAGATTTCCATGAGTTATTACACCGAATAAGCCCTGAGGGATTAGACAGCATTAATTGCTACTTAATCTAAATTCCGTTCTGATTGTTTATTGGGAGAAAAGTTTTGCTTTCCAATTAGCATAATTACGTCCTCAACACTCCCACAACAGTGGCGGCTGTACGGGGAAAGCCTCTATTGTTTTCTAATGACACTTTAATGCTATTATCGGTATATCACTCCTAAGCGTTTATAACTAACAGGGACAACGGTGCTGGGTTTCCACGAATTACTCATACATCACTAATTAGTTGTGTACAACAATGACGCATATCTTCTTAGTGGAGGCAAAAAACGAAACTGAACAGAAAAAAGTATGTAAATAATCCTCAAAGATGGATGAGTATGTTCTCTTGTTGTTGTTGTTGGCTTAGTTTTTTTCTCTGGCCAAAATGAATGGCCATTTAAAGTTTACACTGAAATAGACAACAATGTACATGATCCCACTTGTAACTAATGCCAAGGCTAAGAAGGGTCATTACAGACGCACCCATATTGGGTGTGTTGCGAAATGGTACCTTGCGTACCCAGCTTAGCTCGCAGAGCTATTAAATATTTTGTTTCACAAAACATCCTGCCCGAAAACACCGAATCTGGGAAAATATTGAATAAAGCCAAACAATAATCCAAACATAAAAAGCAAGTCGCTTGGAATATTTGAAATATTTGTGGTGCTCCATTCTGCCGTCAGCCGTTGTACTTTTCCGTCGTTCCATTGAAAAAGCAAAAGATTTCAATAAATTTACGTAATCAAAGGTTTTTGATGGAAAAGAAAGTCGACGAACGAAGAGCACCAAGTGCAATTTGTAAAGAACATCTTTTGTGTAGTTAAATCTTACCTTCTCAGACTGTGCACGCTGGGCTTATCTGGAAACATGCTCAGCAGCAACAACAACAACAATTACAGCGACTACACAACGCACAACAAATCCTGATTGTATCTCCTGCATTGTTGTCTTTGTTCATTCAGTTTCGAATCATTTGTATTTATTGGACTTACACTTTAAGCCAACTACAACCCACTGGCTCGCTGTGGAAATACAATGCGGTTGCGAGTTCTGTGCGTACGGAACTCGCCTCCATTAGAACTAACCCATGCTGAGACTGAACTAACAAATCTCTGACCATGGAGCATCACACGCTGACGCAACGATGGGCAGTAGAGTAGAGTCGGTGGAAACTGATGGAAAAACAGATTGAAAAATGAATAGCCATTAAATGTGTACCCAGGAATTGAGACCTCCAGATAGACAATCACGAAAATGGCAGGACCACAACAGAACAAAAAAAAAAAAAAAAAAGAAAGCAAACAAAAATCGAAAACCAAAAATGTAAACGGCTGCATGAGGAATGCGAGCAACCATCGATGGCTGCCTTCTGGACACAAATTCTGTTCTTTGTTGACAAAATATGTCGGTTTCATTGGAGTTAGTCAAGCGTTAAAATTAACATGAGTCGTTTATAGGTTCGGCCAAGGGTGAAACTATTCTTTGCCAAGAAGATACAAATAATTGGGATTTCAAGTCTTATCGTACACCTAATATTCGGTATGTATTTCATGTGAAATATTTCATCAATGGAGACACATGTGTCATATCGCTTGTCATTATAATTCGTTGAAGAGGAAGGGAGAGATAAAATTGGAAATTCAATAATAGTGCTGCTCAAAATATAGCTTTAACATCTTATTAAAATTATTATAACTGTAACTGTACAACTGCACGTGAAAGTATGGTACGCATAATTTTTCTTAAGGTTTTTACATAGGTTCGCTTTCCCGTCGGAAGAAAGGCATTTTTAGGTATCTACCTATGAAATAATTTTCATGATGTTTTTTCCTTAGGAAATGTTGCCTACTCTATCTAGACGTTTCTCATTGCTCGGTAATGAGAACAGTGAGCTCTTTTGCTTTGCAATTTTTTTAAGAAATAACCCATTGCCTTTAAACTACTGATATGCGGAAGGCAGTTTGTTTACATTACCTTTTAATGGACGATTCGTCTCCCAGGGTTTGTGGGTTGTCTGAAAAGGGAAGTTATAAATTAGGTTCGTGTTGAGAATGAGACTTAGAAAGGTATTTTTAATTAAAGTAGCAAAAAGTTAACAAATTTGCATGAAAATGATAGGGCTGGAATTGGGATCTGCACAACCAATACTATCTGAGCTTTCCCTATTTAATTTTCGATCTAAATGTATCCTTAGCCATATCGCTAATACAAGGGTATATATCACATCATACGACCAAACTGTGACTTATAAAAATATCGGACTTTAGGTCTCTTTCGATGAAATCAGTTTTAGGACATTTGGAGTCGATTTAAGAGTGTCCGTCCGCGCTATTTGGTCAAACTTGGTTCATCGTAATATTATTATTAAAATTGGATCGACTTCGGAGATGGGCAATGTCGGTCTACTCCTTCTGCTACTTCCCACAAAACAGATTAAAACTTTAAAAAAATTATAAGAAGAGAAAAGATATTCTAACTTAGTTTCAACTTTGCAGATCCTAATATTTATGTCTGTGCATAGTCAGATGCAAAATGGGCGGTACACTCCTTCTGGTACCTTACCACAAAGAGTCATATTTTTGAATAACCAAAGCGCTTATTAAATGGAAAATTAACATCCAATTCTTTTCACACTTCATACATCAAAACAAAGTCTGGTATGTACCTCCCCCACAAGGGGTCTTTATTTTGAGACCTAGTGGAGGAAGTGGAGAAATATAGTCTAGACCTCGTACATTATGATTTTAATAGCAGACTTATGTCAAATTCGAAATGGACAATGTTGGATCTCTCCTGCCATACTTCCCCCAAAAATGGTCGACATTTTTATACCCTCAGTCGAAATAACGGTTTTAGACCCTAGGTCTCTTTGGACCAAATCCGTTTCAGAACATTTGGAGTCGGTCTTGCGATGTCCGTCGGTCCGTCCGTCTGTCTGTCTCTCTGGCTGGTGCGCACGATAACTCTCGATAGGAGTATCCGATTTGGTCCAAATGGGCTACATCGTAATATTTTTGTCAAACTTAGATTGAGTTCGGAGATGGACAACATCGGTCCACTCCTTCTGGTACCTCCCCCGCAAAAGGTCTAAATTTTCAAAAAATATATTTTTTGCACAGAAAGAGAAAGGATATTCCGAATTTGCCCCAACTTTTCAAATCCTAATATTTGCGTCAGTGCTAGGTCAGGTGTGGAAATGGACAATATCGGTCCACTCCATCAAGTGCCACCCCCACAAATGGTCAAAATTTTGAATGATTACAACTCTCATAAAATGTGATGTAACAGTCTATTGTCTTCAAATTTCACACATCCCAATATTTATATTAACCCAAGGCCTGGTGTGAAGGGGGAATACATCGGTCCACTCCTTCTGGTACCTCCCCCACAAAATATTGAACTTTTGAGTACCCATGAAGCTCATAAAACACCAAATTAACATCCGATTCCATTTAGACTTGGCACATCTGTCGAAATATTTATATCATATTTTTGGGTCCGATAGGAAATGGGCAATATTGACCCATTCCTTCGGGATCTGCTCCATAAAGGATCAAACGTTTGAATATATTTAGATAATCGAACATAGGCTGAGGGTATATATCTGGCGGCAATACCGACTGATACTTTCTAACTTGTTACTAAAGACTTTTTATCTGTTAGTACATGGAAAGAGGGATATAAAAATAGCAAAGACACTTTGTTACGAAACAGTTATTAGAAACCAATGCGAGTTCTGTTTTATAAACGTTTCATGGTAAATCGCCAATTCCGACGATAACTCAACGTTAAATAGTAAAGTATAATTTGATTCATATGTATTGGAGAGCTCCTGATTAAATTATCACAAAATATTAAGTAAATTCACCCCCTTTCCGCCTTTCCGCACACATACATATGGGATAAATATGTTTGCAGTCCATTCATGATTTAATTCATGTAATTTATTTAAATTTACTATCATCTATAAAACAAAGAGATAGGGAAATATTATTCTATATTCTATTCCTCATAGCTACTCAAAACCATAACCCTGAGCCATCTATGTGTGTATGTATGTATGTGTGGTGTGACTGTCGTCCGTTTGCCACATTCTGGTAGACCGTTGATATATAATGGGGTCATTTTGTGCGTCCAACATTGTGGTAAATTCATTTAATGATGATAAGCGGTTACTACACCAAGATAACGATCATCTGAACAAAAACATACACTCGAACAACGTTTGGGTCTCCTTTATTTGGTAGAGCTGGTGTTTTCTTTTACTTTAGTCTTTGCTTTTGTTCTACCCACTTTCGTTTTCTATCCCTTGAGTCCAAACAGTAATGTTTTTTTTTTTCAATTGCAAATTTGTTTAATTTAAATTCGTTTGTATAGCACCAAATAGCCGTTCAAATGTACATACATATCAAACTAACAACAACTACATGCCAATCGGAAAGAAAATAAATTAAATAAAATAAATGCATTTAAAATTTGCAAAGTAAAAAAAAACAACAACGGAATAAAGAAGCAATTAAACGTTACTAATTAACTACGAGCGTGTTTGCAGAAGCAAATAATACGACAATCTATCAAACAAAGACGCCGAGTAACAAAATGTCCAATTCGGATTCGACTTCCCTCCTCTCGCCACCATATCATCGACGCACAGTTGTGCCTGGTTCGGCCGCCCAAGTCCACACAACAGTGACACCTGTGGCATCACACTCGACCTTGTACAAGGGCCTGCCACAGACTCAGGTTTCACTGCCAACCACCACACAATGTGTCAGTGCAACCTCGTCCGTGTCAGCGTCCATGAATAAATCCTCGTCTTGCCCCGATTCTCCAATACGACGCGTCTCCTCCAGTCTGAGGAATTCTGCAGTGGGATTTGCCACCCGGTTCTTCAACAAATGTCGCGCAGCAACATTCACCGTGGACGGAGCAACATATACAATAGGTAAGTTCAACGCAGTCACCATTTGCTATCAGAAGTGCATTGTGTTCACGTAGGTGACACAACGCTCCTCGCCATAAATAGTAATAATTCCCTTTGGGATTTAGCGTCAGCGAGTCGGAGAGTTCTCCAAGCTGTAGCCCGCCTTAAGACAAACAATTGACGTCGAACAATAAAAACGTGATTGATTGGTAGGCTCCGATAACAACAATTTGCACGGTGATTGATTAATTGAATATAGGCGGAACGCTTCGCTGTGAATAGCTGAGTATTGTTATGCTTTTAATTGACAGATCTTATCTTGGACTAATGAACTTTTCAGTTGTCAATGTGTGGAGTGCGTGCCACCCTTTAATCAACTGTTTGCTGTGCTAGAGCTTCTTTTGTGTGTGTATTATAATTTCGTGAGTGTGTGCGTGTGTAGAAAATGTCTTATCTACCTTCAGTGAAAATAAAGACACACTCCAATACTTGCTAAGGGTTTTGTTATAAATCAGAAAACAGTTGGACTTTTCTTCCGGGATCTTTTTTATGCACCAGGATATAAAACATAAGTTCCCACCATTGCATAGCAATCATTCAAGATGAGTCACAACAAGTTTTCGTTTCAAATTCGGGCAGAGAACTCTAACATTTTCTCTTTTTGTGCATCCGATTTTAAATATTAAAATTCGATATAAAAAAGTGGGCTTGTTTAACATCTTGAAAAAACTTGTATGAATTTTTACAAGATTGTGGCTTTATTTCCACCGTCCGTTAATAAGTGTCCATAGAAAAAGGTGTCTTTACGAATCCGTAGTCTAAGAACTGTTTATTTAAAAAAAATTGTTATGTAACGTTTTTGTGTTCAGTAAGGTTGATTTTCCAATGTAAGTTTTGACTACATATCTCAATTTTGCTACCAATCGAAAGGTTTTTTAGAGGAGCGAGAAAGATGGCATTTCTTTATCAGATGAACTTACATCCAAATCATTCAACAACCAGCGAATAATGAATAAAATGTCTTATTTTCTCTCAGAAAGTAAAAGTAAATATGTTTCCAATTACATGGAGAATTCGATAGTATCATTAAAATCTTTTAAAATATATTTTTTTATTTTGCAAAGCATAAATGCAAACATAAATTTTGGCAAATGTCGTTGAAACTCAGCAAGAAAATTGTAATCAGCTCTACAATTACTTTTTGTTGTTCCATGTATTTAAGAATTCTTGTCTTAGTCAGGAGATACCCCTAAATTAATGAGAAATCGGTCAGTTCAAATCCATTCAGTGGATGCAAATATTGAGGGGAAAATACTGACTTGTAGTGCATTCAGTTGAAAAGCCTGACTAAAACTAAAATATCCACTGTTGTAGAATAATAGATTTTTGGGTTGTAACCACACTTTTAACTGTTGCAACATATTAACCAGTAAGGAAAGCTCAAAAGTCGTGCGGGGCCGACTATATGATACCCTACACCACTATGCATATTTAGTAGAGCTCTCGTAAAAAGGTTTATACAGGGCATTTCAGAGCTCTATGAGATATTTGGTACAAAATCAAAATCTATCTAATTCTATAGCTATCTCTGAACCGGGTTTCTCCAAATTTTACGTATTAGCTTCTAGACTGAATTCGGTCTTATGTACGAAAATTCAGGTGATTTGGGCTGATATTGACCATTTAGTGCACATTTAACCCGAAATCGGATGAAGATATATATGGGAGCTATATCCAAATCTGAACCGATTTCGATAAAATTTAAAACAGCTGTTCCTGTGCTCCATCTAATACCTGGTACCAAATATCACGGTTGTGGAGTGAATATTACGAATGTATGGGACTAAAACACTAAATCGGATGAAACATATATATGGTTGCTATATCTATATCTGAACCGATTTTCACTAAATTTGATATACTTGCTTCTAGGCTGAATTTGGTCCGATGTACTAAAATTCAGTCCATTTGGACTTATATCGGCCATTTGGTGCACATTTAACCCGAAATCGGATGAAGATATATATGGGAGCTATATCCAAATCTGAACCGATTTCGATAAAATTACAAACAGCTATTTCTGGGCTGTATCTTATATCTGGTACCAAATATCATTCTTGTGGAGTGCATAGTAGGAATGTTAGGGACTTAAAGATCAAATCGGATGAAAGATATATATGGGAGCTATAGCTATATCTGAACCGATTTTCTCCAAATTTGATATACTTGCTTCTAGGCCGAACTCGGTTGGGTGTGCCAAAATTCAGGTAATTTGGACTGATAGTGAACATTTGGTGGTCAATTAACCCGAAATCGGATGAAGATATATATGGGAGCTATATCCAAATCTGAACCGATTTCGATAAAATTTAAAACAGCTATTTCTGTGCTCCATCTAATACCTGGTACCAAATATCACGGTTGTGGAGTGCATAGTAGGAATGTTAGGGACTTAAAGATCAAATCGGATGAAAGATATATATGGGAGCTATAGCTATATCTGAACCGATTTTCTCCAAATTTGATATACTTGCTTCTAGGCCGAACTCGGTTGGGTGTGCCAAAATTCAGGTAATTTGGACTGATAGTGAACATTTGGTGCTCATTTAACCCGAAATCGGATGAAGATATATATGGGAGCTATATCTAAATTTGATCCGATTCTCACCAATTTCAATAGGGTTCGTCCTTGGGCCAAAAAAAGATTGTTTGGAAAATTTCATCTCAATCGGATAATAAATGCGACCTGCATTTTGTTCACAAGAATACATGGACAGACGGACGGACGGACGGACGGACGGACGGACGGACGGACAGACGGACGGACATGCATAATTCGACTCAGAAAGTGATTCTATGAAGGTTCTCAAAAGTAACTATGGGTCTATTTCGTTTCCTTCTCCATGTTACAAACAAATGCACAAAGACATAATACCCTTACCACTATGTGGTGTAGGGTATAATAATGTTTACTACAGCTAAACAGGACTTTAAGGACCTCAAAAACTCAGCTTTATTTGAATTTTACCTGGAAATGTGGAGGGATGTAACACATTTTTCAAGAGAGAACGTTTTGCAAGAATACTCAATATCATCTAAGACCTTTAGGTGTAAAAAAAAATTATAATTATATTAATTCAACATCCACCTAAATAATCTTTGTGATAAATCAGAAAAAATATATCCCAAATCAAATATATAATTTTTGCTAACCTCAATAAGTAAATCAGGTTGAATGTCTTTCCAGTCGTCTCTAGTTTTCAGAATTTGTCTCATTTTATAAATAACAAAAGCCGAGATTAACAGAAAGGTTCAAAGAGCTAAGAAAATCTTAATGCATACTTTCTGAAGGTCAAACAGTGTCTACCATTTTTGTCGTTTTGTTCGTTTTTCTATTTTGTTCACATTTTTTTTCTTTTTTGCTGAATAGCAACCTCACAAATACCAAGGGGACAAATTGACAATGTATGAAAAACGTCTAAGTGACTCAGAGTGACAAACTTACGCACACGTGCATGCTAAATGGAAGAAAACAACAATCTTGCATATAATAGAGAGAGTGTGCAACAAAAGTGTTCCTCAACACTCCCCCTCCCAATGGTCGGAGTCTAAAGCCAAATAATAGAGCCCCTAATGCACAGTGGTCGCAATGTGTTTTTAGAATTTAATTGATTTTAAAATGTTAAAAATTTAACAATTTAAATTTGACATATAATATTTTAATACGTTAAAAAGTCCTCACATAAAAATTTCAGCATTCAATTTTATTTATTTGAGAGAATTTGGCCAAATATGCAAACGGAATGGAATTTGAGTTCTTAGGGAGGATAAAGTGTAGTGACTAACATAGGTTCACGTTTTTCCTTGCTTTACTTATCCACGTTTTTAGAAAATTGCAAAGTCTCCAGGCCTATCTTCATCCATTTGGATTATATGTATAGAGTTTTGTTACTAAAACTTAATTTAGAGAAAAGGGTTAAACAGGGAGTGCATTTTAATGATTATACTTTTGGAAATGTTTTGCTAGTAGTAATTTTATTAATTCGGAAAAATTTTAGGCCATTTCGCTGAACAGTATGGATAAAACCTATGAAATACCAAAACTCACGAAGTAGCGTAATAAGGGGACATTTCAAAATTGTGAACGTTCTAAAGATGTAGCATACAGTGTGAGATAAACTACTGAATAAAAGTCAAACGCCATAATTTTTATTTTTTTAAAGCAAAAAATGCCGGAAGTATCATCAAATTTTAGAATAAGTTTAGATTTGTTCAAACTGGTCACCTTTTGCACGAATTATGGCCTTCAAACGGCCAATGAAATCGTCGCACTCTGCCCGAATGCCCGGAGATTTTGGTGGCCATTGTGCGCTGAAAATGAAGCGACGAGGCTTATTTTGTAACCCTTAATGGGTGGCGCGTGCTGAGTGCGATGGTGCTGAGTCCATCTGACACCATCCCCATGACCGGCGCTTAAGTTCTGGTGGCCAAACGAAGGTGCACATTTTCAGCTGACCTCTGGACAACGAATGTTTTCTCATCGGAGAAAACCAAATTCGGCAGTTCACCACTTTCGCCCAACTCTTTAGCTCTTTTGAGTCTATATTTTTTCTGTTGCGGTGTAAGTTCTTGCACTTTTTGGAATTTCAATGGCTTTACCCCGAGCTCACTGTTCAATATTTGCCGAATGGAATATTATGATATGTTCAACTCACGAGCCATTTTTCGGCCACTACGACGCGGGTTTTCGATAAAGTCGCTTCTTTACTTTTCGAACCATTTTGCCGATGTTGCTGTTTTCTTCCGTCCACTTCCTTGACGTCGGGCTACGCTACCAGTATCAGTATCACGGTAACGAGCGATGGTACGAGACACAAAAGGTTTATTCAAATTTAAATTCTGGACTGCTCTAACGATAATTCTCACCAAAATGCTTTTGTACGCTTGTAAACAATATAATGAGCTGTCACTGGAATAATTTTATCAGCTGTCGGACGAGTGATTTTTAAATGACAGCAGTCTAAAGTTGGTTGCAGTTTTTTCATCTCTCCCTGTACGAGCGAAATAATGTACAAAGATTTTCATCTGTTTGGCAGAAGTACACCTTAAAATCTAAAATAAAAATGGATTTTAAAAGACTTTTGAAAAGTCAAAAATACAGTTTTAATTGACAGAATTGTAAAATCGAAAACTTGACTTTTTCATTGAAAGCAAAAATGTTAAAGTCTGAAAGTCGTATTTTCTTTCCCTAGTTATTATGATTTACTTTATACTAATTCCCAATATAAGCGAAAATTTTTGTACGGGTAAAGTCGTTAAATATGCATAGTGGCATAGGCAATCGTATAGTTGACCCCGACAGACCTTTGTCCTTTCCTAACTCGGATTTCGAAACAATCTTGGACAGATTAAATGTTTGTGTTGAACTTTTGTCTTGTATTTACCTCAATTGTCATACTTACATCATAACCTCCTGCATGGCGTGGACATGTTTATAGGAAGACATTCGATATGCCAATAGTCGGTTGTCTGTAGTGGTATCTGGGGACTTTTGAATGTTCGTCAAAGGACAAATACACACATGCATACATACAAGACAATTTCACAGAAACTAGCTGAATGTATGACCAGCTGGATGGATGTATGGTTGGTTGGTTGGCTGACAGACATGCACGTTGAGGGTCAAAAACAATGCAATTATTTATTAATATTGACATTGTCTACGTGTCGCTACAAGGTCTTTACTTAGAATGGGGGAGTGATAATCCAAGATGGGCTAGGGAAATCACTTGATTGTCCAAGACTAACAATCCCACCCCCATGTGATTTTTTATTTTCCCATTATTACCATATAAGAATTGGAAAATATCTTTTTTAGAGTTTGCCTTTGTTTTGTACATCGAAGTGGATGCCCTGCACACCATCATAACGATCATAACGGCAATACAAACTTGCATATTTCCATTTTCCCACCCTCCTCAGAGACAAATAAAGTTTATTGCAGTTGTTAGCTGTGTTATATCCGCTGTTGTACAGCACTGATTGAATTACCTGAATCCATTACAGTTTTAATCAGTTTCTATGCTGCTGCTTCTACTTATCATCTTTAAAGTTTTCCCAGCTTTGGCCTAAGAAAACAATAGCACTCAACCTCAGCTGTAGTCATATAAGTCATGTTTTCTATAAAAACACAAAACACTTTAACTACCCCAGTTGTTGGGTGGACAGAACTGCATGGCTGTGTCCTACTAGGCCTCGTCCCTCCGCATTGAGTATGTACCGGATGGTTTGAAGGCAATCTCTTGGAGGAGAGGGTCGAACATTGTTTATGGTGCCATAATACGTTCTCCCCTCCTTCTTGTGGGTGTCGAGGTTATTGGCAAATGTGAAAAATCCAGGTTAGGCGGCGGGAGCACAGAGACATTATCGAGCGTTGTGGTGACCAAACCACTGAGTACAATCAAAGTCATTTGACCTTGATGAAAGGGGTGGAGGGGCTGGCCAGTCAGGGAGCAAAATCAATGCCTATAACACTTTCTTCTAGCAACCCAATCCAAGTGAGCGGAGACGGAACCTTGAAGGTCTTAAGACTATGCCATGGACATTCGAATGATGTGTTGGAATAACATAAAGGGGATATTGGACGTTCGCTTTAATCGCATTACATACAGGCAAACACAATCAAGCAATACAAATTGTTGGTAATGTCCACAATGGGCCTTAGGTTCAGTTGGTGGAGGAGGCCGTTATGGCCGTTACACCTGCATGCAATCTTCATCAATTAGAAAGATTGCCAGGAAGTCGAGGAGCTATTTACGCTGAATAACTGAACAACAAAGGAATGTGGAAATATTCGTTGTGCATTGATGTCGATGTTTGTGACGATTGTTTGATAATAGAGTGGGTCGAGTGGAATGATAAACTATACAATTGACATTGCACATAGCTGAGGAAATATTCTATTTTTGACACACTGGCACATTTTAATAAATGTATCCAAACTAGATCGATTGCAAGGAATATGGAGGCTATAAAATTGGCAATGAATACGTCGATTTTAAAATAATAACCAAATAAAATGACGGGTGTTGTTTTTCATTGGGAACCCACACCTCCTGTTATTATACCCATATGGAAGCCATATGGCGAGAGAGGGTATATATCATTTTATACGTCCAAAACGTGCCTCGTCGAAATAACGATTTTAGAGACTAGGTCTCTTTGAACCAAATCCATTTCACGGTATTTGGAGTCGATCTAGCGATTCCCGTCCGTCCGTCCATCAGTTTGTCTGCTGGCTGGTGCGCACGATAGCCCTCGAAGGGAGTATCCGATTTGGTCCAAACTTAGTACATCGTAATATTATTATTAAACTTATATCGAATTCGGAGATGGACAATATCGGCCCACTCCTTCTGGTACCTCCCCCACAATAGGTCAAAATTTGAAAAAAATAGTTTACTGCACAGAAAGAGAAGCAATAATCCGACTTTGTTCGAACTTTGCAAATCCTAATATTTGTGTCTGTTCTAGGTCAGGTGTAAAAATGGATAATATCGGTCATCAGGTACCATCAAGTACCTCCCCCACAAAGGGTCAACATTTTAAATAATTACAACATTTTCCAATATATTTAATAATATGAGTTTTTTTGAGCTTTAGGCCAGTTTTTTATTTTATTTCATTTTTGATCTCCGATATTTCGCAATTGTATAAATTGCATCTTCAGGGGATCTACAAGATAATATAATATTCTTAATATTACTATCACAGCATTGATTGAAAAATAGAAACAAACACAATGTTATTACACAAAAATCGCTTACTTGTAAACAATAATCGTCAAGTTAACTTAATAACTACGATAGAATGCACTATCATCGTCGGCTGTTAATATTGCACTGATTTTGTTTACATATTGCACGATCTCTTCTTTTGTGTCAAATGTCTATAGCAATAAGCTGCGTTATCTGTGTCGCTCTTAAAATTTATTCTCTCTGTTGTGATGTAGATTGTAGATTGAAAAGATATATAAATCTATGATTTACGTACCAAATTTTTCAGAACGATTCCAGAACTCAAATTTATATGACAAGAACAAATATATAATAGCCCAGAAAAACAACAACACTCTCAAAAAGCTATTTAGCCATACAAAAGACAAAATACAAAATCCTGATAAACACAATGTGATATACCAAATACAATGCGATGGCAACCCTAACGAAAAATGTGGGAAATATTATGTTGGTACCACAAAAAATAAATTGAAAACTAGACTATCAGCCCATAAGTCTGATTTAAAAATGAGAAACCAAAATTACACACAAAAAACAGCGCTTGCGGAACACTGTATATCAAGCAACCATCAGCCAAACCTTGAACAAGTAAAAATACTGCAAACGGAAAACCATTACCACAGAAGACTCACATTAGAAATGTTACACATCAACAATCTACACACAACAGAGAGAATAAATTTTAAGAGCGACACAGATAACGCAGCTTATTGCTATAGACATTTGACACAAAAGAAGAGATCGTGCAATATGTAAACAAAATCAGTGCAATATTAACAGCCGACGATGATAGTGCATTCTATCGTAGTTATTAAGTTAACTTGACGATTATTGTTTACAAGTAAGCGATTTTTGTGTAATAACATTGTGTTTGTTTCTATTTTTCAATCAATGCTGTGATAGTAATATTAAGAATATTATATTATCTTGTAGATCCCCTGAAGATGCAATTTATACAATTGCGAAATATCGGAGATCAAAAATGAAATAAAATAAAAAACTGGCCTAAAGCTCAAAAAAACTCATATTATTAAATATATTGGAAAATAGGTCGAAAAAACTCACACTTATAATATATAACACGGAGAGCACGCCGAATACCAACAACATGATCTACAGAAACATCAAGTATAAAAACAACATCAAACACAGCATTAACAAACACAAAAACACAAAAGTGAAGATTGCCAAAACAAAATGCTCTTTAACTTTTCTAATTCGATGTCGTAACAACGGCATCATTCCTAACTTTATTAAAAATGCCTTAAAAAATATTCACAATATTTTTAAGACATCTCAAATATACCACATTAAAAATACATTAAAGGGATACATTGATACTTTTCAAAACAAGATTCTCAATCTACTAATTAAACAGAAACATTACGAAATAAAGAACAATCAAAGGGATCAACAAAATATAGAAAAAACTTTGGGAGAAAATCTAACACAACAAGAGATAAACATAGTTACTCAAAACGAAAGCAAAATAATATCGAACATGGAGAACGAAATAAAAAACACACAGAAAAGAAAATTCGAAAAACTTAAACAACAACAAATGATACAACTTGGCATAAAACAGAATGATAAATGGTTTGTAAACAAAACAAACACTCAATTCCCCGATGACGTGAAATGGCTTCTTTCGCTTGGAGAGAAATTTGGACTTCCAACAACAAAATCACAATTCCCACTATTTAAACTAATAGCAGACGGCGAAGACGTAATACAAACATGGAATGACAAAGAACAACAAGAAATGATGAGGACAAAGTTCACAACAATGATAGACACACATATGAATAAGATGAAAGAGAGTGAACGAGATAAATTTATCAACAGCACAGTGGGCCGCACCAAAACTTTTTTGAAACAAAATAAAAATATATTAATTTTAAATGCTGACAAAGGAAATGTTACGGTTGCAATGGACATTAATGACTACAAACAGAGGATGAACAGTATTATTTCAGATATGATGACATATCAACGGGTGAACAAAGATCCAACAACAGGTTTGATAAAAAAGAATAATGAACTGGTGGAGGAGCTATACAAAAACAACATTATTACGACAATGGAAAGGAAAAAACTCAGAAGTGACGTGGCTACAGCTCCAAGATTGTACGGACTACCAAAAATTCACAAGGTAGATTTCCCGTTACGCCCGATCTGTTCTTCAATCAATTCTCCGTCGGAAGAACTGTGCAAATATGTGGTTAAAATTTTAAAAAATCTTACCAAATTCTCCAAATATAACGTTCAAGACTCAATGGCGTTCAAAAACAAAGTTAAAAATATGACGATTAAAGAAAATGACAGGATGGTTTCGTTCAATCTTACCAAATTCTCCAAATATAACGTTCAAGACTCAATGGCGTTCAAAAACAAAGTTAAAAATATGACGATTAAAGAAAATGACAGGATGGTTTCGTTTGACGTAGTATCACTCTTCCCAAGCATACCGATAGATCTTGGTATTCAAATAATCGACGAAAGGTGGGAAGAACTAAAAGAATACACAAATATGACAAAGGGCCTATTTTTGAGTATTCTAAAATTTTGCATTAAAGACAACCGATATTTCAAATACGACGACAAGATATATAAACAAAAGAAAGGACTGCCAATGGGTTCACCAGCTTCTCCAGTTGTGGCGGATATAGTCATGGAGAAACTCTTAGACACCTGCATGGAAAAACTGACAACAAAACCCAAAATATTAACGAAATACGTGGACGATCTTTTTGTGATAACTGGGGAAGATGCAATCAATGATACATTGAATATACTTAACAGTTTCAGCAACAATATCAAATTCACCATGGAGGATGAAATGAATGGATGTTTACCATATCTAGACACAATAATATATAGAAATAAGGACAAATTAGAATTAGACTGGTATCAGAAACCCACGGCATCGGGAAGAATTATAAATTTCTTTTCGAAACATCCCAAGCAAATGATTATAAACACTGCAAAAAATTTAGTACATAGAGTAATGAGCATTAGTGACGAGAAATTCCATAACAAGAACAAACACAAAATCCGAGATATTCTAACAAACAACAATTTTCCAATAAGAATAATAAATAGATTAATAGGACGACGGAATACTACTAGAGAAACCCAAAAAGATGAAAAGATATATAAATCTATGATTTACGTACCAAAAATTTTTCAGAACGATTCCAGAACTCAAATTTATATGACAAGAACAAATATATAATAGCCCAGAAAAACAACAACACTCTCAAAAAGCTATTTAGCCATACAAAAGACAAAATACAAAATCCTGATAAACACAATGTGATATACCAAATACAATGCGATGGCAACCCTAACGAAAAATGTGGGAAATATTATGTTGGTACCACAAAAAATAAATTGAAAACTAGACTATCAGCCCATAAGTCTGATTTAAAAATGAGAAACCAAAATTACACACAAAAAACAGCGCTTGCGGAACACTGTATATCAAGCAACCATCAGCCAAACCTTGAACAAGTAAAAATACTGCAAACGGAAAACCATTACCACAGAAGACTCACATTAGAAATGTTACACATCAACAATCTACACACAACAGAGAGAATAAATTTTAAGAGCGACACAGATAACGCAGCTTATTGCTATAGACATTTGACACAAAAGAAGAGATCGTGCAATATGTAAACAAAATCAGTGCAATATTAACAGCCGACGATGATAGTGCATTCTATCGTAGTTATTAAGTTAACTTGACGATTATTGTTTACAAGTAAGCGATTTTTGTGTAATAACATTGTGTTTGTTTCTATTTTTCAATCAATGCTGTGATAGTAATATTAAGAATATTATATTATCTTGTAGATCCCCTGAAGATGCAATTTATACAATTGCGAAATATCGGAGATCAAAAATGAAATAAAATAAAAAACTGGCCTAAAGCTCAAAAAAACTCATATTATTAAAAATAATTACAACATTTATAAAATGAAATATAAGAGTCCTGTTGTCTTGTCAAAGGTAAGTTGGAATATATCGGCCCACTCCTTCTGGTACCACCCCCAAAAAAGGTCAAAATTTTCAAAAAAAAAATATTTTACTCACAGAAAGAGACAGGATAATCCGATTTTTCTCCAACTTGGCAAATCCTAATATTTGCATCACTGATAGGGCAGGTGCGAAAATGAACAATATCAGTCCACTCTATCAAGTATCTCCCCCACAATGGATCAACATTTTGAGTAATTATAAATCTTATTAAATGTGATGTAAGAGTCCGATTGTCTTCAAATTAATCCGTGGTCTGGTGTGAAGATGGAATATATCGGTCCACTTTTACAGGTACCTCCCCCATAAAGGGTCAAAATTTTTTAATATTCATGAAGCTCATAAAACGCGGAATTAAAATGCGATTCCATTCAGACTTGATCCAGATGGTAGAGATTGGACCATTTCTCATCGAAGAAATCTAAAAAGGCATTCACCTCTCTTCAAATTGCACACATAAAAACATTTTTTCTAACACAAGATCTGTTGTGAAGATGATATATATCTGCTAACCCCTTCTGGTACCTTATCCACAAAGATCCACAATTTCCAATACTTTTATCTGTCGTAACTTGATTTGATTCTTTACTACTAAATAATAGTCTCAATCAGAAACCTGGGATGAATATGAAATGTATGATTTCGCATACAATTGGATATAAATGTTTGATTTTGTAGTTCGCCCATACCAATATTTTTATCTGTATTAAATGAAGTATGAAAATGGGATACTTCCGACGTCTATATCTGAATCATCACGCACATTTCGACATTTTCTTAAAATTATCACATATCTCATGTAAAGTGCTGGAAGTAACCAATATAACCCAAACCTGGCACGTCGCAATATTTATATAATCTTTATTTAGGACCGATACAAAAGGGACTATATTGGCCCATTCCTTCGGAACCTACTCTATAGAGGGTCAACAGTTTCAATAAGTCAAAATATATTTAAATAATCGAACATTGACTGAGGGTATACATTTGGCGGCAAAACCGACTGATACTTTTTAACTTGTTTTTTACACAAATAACTAAGATTTGAACTAAACGAGTTTTATTTTATCAAAAAGATATTTTTAATTCTTGTACTTATAATGAATCAGATGCAGCTAAACCAAAGACATCCTTCCATAAACAGAAACATAAAAAGATTAGACAACAGACCTCACCACAACACTCCACTCCACACGCATGCTGTTATCTACAAAACAATAAAACTTTTTAAAGTTGTTGTAGTTTTTGTCTTAAAGTTTGTTATCATCATTTAAGTAATGCCTTCAAGTTTCGTAACAAAACTTATTTAAGTTCGGAGAGTTTAAATCCTTTGTAATGCCTTCTACTGGAATACAATTGTGAGGCTATTAACAAAGCTTCTAGCAAACCATAGATTAGCTAGCTAGCTCAGTTTACATAAGTGTTAACTTTCCCCAAATCAAAGAGATTCACTTGAAAGCAAATCGATACAATTTCCATTAAGACTACCAAGAAGATATCAATGAACATTTACAGTAACAAAAATCAAATTCTTTTCCTACTGCCATGCAACATTTCCCAGAGACACTGGCAATTAATTGGGAAAATTCTTTTCAAGTCGACAGAAAATGAATTTCTAGTATTTATCTTTGCATCTGCGGGTGTTTTTATTTTGTATCGAATTTTTGCGTACAACACATTAAAGTACATCAATAAATGGGATCTGAAAGGCATTCGGAGTAATGAAAAATTACAAATTTCAAATATGAATGCAATGTTTATTTTTGTTCACAGGTAATTTGCCAAAATGCATTGACATTGAACAGAAAATGAAAACGTTCAAGGTCACAGGAGAATGTGAGGATGTGAAGGGCTGGGGATTTTGAATATGAAACAAGTTGAAATGCCACAATACATAACAACATTTATATGCTTATGTTATTAACTTATAAGTAATTTAATATTTACCGTGTCAGATTCAATGAAAAACAGTAAGGAAAAGACAAAAGTCGGACGGGGCCGACTACCCTACGCCATTATGCATATTTAGTAGAGCTCACGTAACAAAATAATTTATATTGGGAATTTATTTGAAGTAGATAATACCATCCATCAACCTTTGGCTTTAGAGCAGTTATAATTAGGTTTCAGAGGGAACTAATATATGGGAGGCATGTCTAATTCTAAATCCATTTTCACCAAATTTGACGGAGACGTTTTATTTTTTATATGAAATAACAATGCTATAGTGTGCATAATATCACTTCGAGAAGGATAACATTAAAAAAATTATATCGGAGCTGTGTTTCACTAAATGGAAACGTACGTCCCAAAATTCACTCCATTGGGCGGATATTAGACATTTGGTGTACAACAAACCTGAAACAAACCTGATAAACGTACATATGGAAGCTATATCCAAATCTGAGCCGTTAACATTTGGCAAAGGTATTTCTGAGCCATTTCTGAACCAATTTTCAGGTGCTGAATGCGGTCGTACGTGCATAAATTCACTCCATTTGGGCTGATATTAGGCAATTGAGGCACCAAACACCTGAAATCGCATAAAGGTACATATGGGAGCTATAACCAAATCCGAACTGATTTTAATAAAATTTGGCAGAGGTATACCTGGGCTGTATCTAATATCTGGTACCAAATATAATTCTTGTGGAGTGCATATAACAGATGTGAGGCACTTAATCACAAAATATATATGGTAGCTACAGTTATTTCTGAACCGATTTTCATTAAATTTGATGTACTCACTTCTAGACTGAATTCGGACAGATGTGTCAAAATTTGACTAATATTGGCCATTTGGTGCACAATTAACCCAAATTCGGCTGAAGATATATATGGGAGCTGTATCTAAATAATATAAACACTTATTGGAAATTGGCGACTATCAATGGAGCAAAAGAAGATATAGACTCCAATCTCCTGTCAAAAAATGATTGGAGGAGAGGAGGAGAGACTCGTCTCGTCGTGGACTAGCACGACTGGGTGTTAAGTTGACAAATTATGGGACCATATTGATGACTAAGGCCTAGTCGTCCCTGATCCGAAATATTATTTATTCTAGAAGTAATCTAAATGTCTCTATTTTAAAATATTCAAAGTCTTCACCAAAATATCGCGATTCCATTTCATCAATATTCGTCTTTCGCTCGTCTTCGTTGTAGAACAACATAGTCCTTTGATCGGCCAACCTGATATCATCACCACAACCTGTATTTTCTCTCTCCCTACCACACCCTATGTAAACGGCATAGTACGATCAAATATTTAGTTCAACATAAATACCAATCGAGTGGATCATAAATAAATTATTAAACTGTTCTCATTCTGACATTTGTGCTGGGAAATCACAAAATAACGTTCTCAATGAAATTCTATTGAAAATCATGGTAAGCCGACAAGTCAATTTGTCCAATTTTTTACACAATGGGAATATCTACAATAATAACAACAACAACAACAACAGTACGAATGCGAGCGGTAAACGTGTTCGTCCTACAACAAATATCAATTTCATTTTATTAGGAACGCGTGCTCGATTATTTTGGGGAATTGGGATGGCCTTCACAGTCACTTCCAAATGGAATTCTTCAATATTATGGGTGTTCTATGGAGCACCGAGTGAATGGCTGACTTGGCTCAAATAAACATAAACAACTTTGTAAGTTATTGACTGTAGGACCGACCGACCGACCGACCATCTGGGCGGATTTAAACAGTTCGACAAAATGTATATGTGTCTACCATAAAAAAGTGAAATTGAGAGTGTATTAAATGCGGCACACACAGACAGACATCGACGTATTTTATTGGGCTCAATTTGGTTTTTCAATTCACCATGAGCTGGGTCTTTGGCACAATCATGTTGTTATTCGACCCCATTCCCGCACGTTGCGCCTTCGGTCCCTTCGCAGTTTGCAGTAACTTACACTCACATTACCCCCGGCCCATGAAACTATATTGGTTTCGATTTGAAATGCATTTTCATCTCCAGTGCCAGGAACAGGCTCAGACTCTGAATGGCATAGACTGGATTGACTGTAGACGTTTTATGTTTATTTCTTTAATCTTAGTTAGAGCAAAAGTCAAATATGTACACGTAAACACGGCCACACTCTCACACTCACACTCAATCTTTTGTGTACACAATCATATTCGTACGTGTGTGTTTCCATGCTGGAAAGTGTTAGCCTCCTGTCGGGTTATTTGTGATGTATTTCGTCCTCTAACGTCCTTGAATGATATTGAAATTTACTCAATTTCCTGATGGCTCAGGAAAGTATTGAGAAAAAGGATATTGCAAATTGTATATTTACACAGAAATAGTAGTAACACACATACGCACACACACACACACAAACCCACACACCTACACATATTCCTTTTGATTTTTATTGGATTTTTTGAATGCTTCCCATTTATCCATTTATTTACTTTAAAATTGTTGTGGTTAAATGTTTTCGTTTTTGTCTAAATGTTTCCAAATCGTTTTCCTTCCCTTTTCCCCCTTTTGTACACATGAGAATGTAGGCGATTGTGTTGGTGGTTGGTGTTGAACGAAATTAATTGGATTATAAATAATAATGATTACCAAAAATTAAATATATTCTAAAAATTTAAACCTGCTTAAAAATGAACAGCACAATTTTAATTCGCAATGTATTTAACATAACATATTATAGATGATGTTTAGTGTGATTTCAAAACATTTACGTTTGATCCTAGGGTTGTTTTAATGCCCTTAGCTATGCGGCTACAGAGTTTTAGACCCTAGATCAATTAGGACCAAATTCGTTTCACAACATATTAATCGATTTTACTCAAATTTGGCAAGTGTAAAAATTTGTATTAGTCCTATGTCAGACGCGAAGATGGACAAAATCGACCCAAATTTTGGATAATTATAGCTCTCATAAAATGCTCATACCTTCAAGTACCACCACAAACCAAAATGTGTCAATATTTTGAATAACCAAAACTCTCATAAAAGCGAAGTAAGGACCCGATTATCTTCAAATTTCACACATCCCAATATTTTTACTAACGTAAGATTTGGTGTGAATATTATGGATATCGTCCGACCCCTTCTGATAACCTTACCACTAAGGGGTCGACATTTGCAATATTAACAGGGTGAGATGAAAAAACTGCAACCAACTTCAGACTGCTATCATTTCTAAGCCACTCGTCCGACAGCTGTTAAAATTATTGCAGTGACAGCTCATTATATTTTTTACAAGCACACAAAGCATTTTGGTGAGAATTTTCCAGAAAAAAAGTTATTGGTGATGGAATTAAAGCGTGATAGTGTGATAACCAAAAGTGGCTATCGCTAGAGCACTCCAGCATTTAAATGTGAATAAATCTTTTGTGTCTTGTACCATCGCTCGTTACCGTGATACTGGTAGCGTAGTCCGACGTCAGCAGAAATGGTTCGAAAAGTAAAGAAGCGATTTGATCGAAACCAGCGTCGCAGTGACCGAAAAATGGCTCGTGAGCTGCACATATCGCAATATTCAATTCGGCAAATATTGAGCTCGGAGTAAAGCCATTGAAATTCCAAAAAGTGCGAGAACTTACACCGCAACGGAAAGAAAATAGACTCAAAAGAGCTAAAGAGTTTCTTCGCTTGGCCGAAAGTGGTGAACTTCTGAATTTGGTTTTCTCCGATGAGAAAACATTCCTTGTCCAGCAGTTTCGAACAAACCTAAACTTATTCTAAAATTTGATTCTAATTCCGAAAATTTTTGCTTTCATTTAGTAAAATTTAAAAAGAAATGTCAATATTATGGCGTTTGACTTTGTTGCTGTTTTTTTATCTCACCCTGTACATTTCTTATGAATTGCGAAGCAAGTCAGTGATCCTTTTCAAACTTGGTGTATCTAAATATTTGTCTCAACCTATTTAACATATGGTATTTTGAGATTTTATCAGATTTATTCAGAAATACCCTAGAAACGTATGTTAATAAAAATGTTCTAGTTCTTCTTTTTTATTTTTCAACCAAATGGAAAATGACTATAGTACGCTTTAAGCAGCACTTTAAACAACTAACCCTTAAATGTATTCAAGTTTATTTTCTCTTTTATGTCTCATGGAAACTCACAATGGACCCAGCCTTTAAACACCCCCGAATTTTCCGTAGAATAAACATTTTACTTTTATTTTCTTTCGAATAGATTTTGTGTATTTTTAAATTCATTATGGCCCACTAAAATGAATGGCTACAATCTATTAATATGGCTAACATTCATCAAAATACCGTATCCAGATTAGGTTTTATTGCCACAGACACACAAGCCATTATGGCTGGTAGCCCCACAAAGTATCGCTCCGCATTTAGTATTGTCTGTTGAATGTCGCCATGTGTTCGGTTGTAGGTGTTTGTTTGTTAATCGATTTTCAAACATTTCGTTTACGGCTGAGACACACATACACACTTATATCTATATGGGTGAAGGTGGCTAGCCGACATCAACATTATGGTCATAACTGGCCATTTATCATCGAATAATATACCCGCTCGTTTCGTTTATTGCTTTCGTCGTAATCCTTTGCGTTGGGTGAGACCAAAAGGATTCGGAAGGAGTAGGCGGCGTTTGCGTTGATTTATTTGTACGTTAGTAAAAATGGTGTATGAGTGTGTCTGTGGGATCTTCTTTGATGATTTCAAAATGAATTAAAAAACTTAAAAACGAACCTTAAAATAACTCATTTGTATTAAAAGTATAAAAGTTAATCCTAGCACAGCCCAGTAGTCATTGTCATATGCAGACATTAATTAAAAGATAAAGAAAGGACATCTGACAAATGTATGCAGTACAAAATGTTTATAAAAATATATCATAAACTAATTTCAAATGTAATTTCTTACTCAGAGCCAAAAAAACTACTACGTAGAGTCGTAAGATTTGCATAGAAATTCGGAAGTACATAATGGCTTGCATATGCTTAGTGTATATAGATATTTGTGTAGGCTTCCATTTCGGTATACTGTAGAGAATGTTAAAAATATATACCTCTACAACTCATCGGTTGTATTCTCAATATCAAATATTGAAAGTGAATGATTGATTGGTACTGTGTGCAATGAAATATTCCCTTTATCCCCTATAAATAATCAAAAAGACTGAATTAATTCAATCACTGATAACGACATAATCACCGCAAGATAAATTGTCTCCACTTCGAACCGAGCACATCCACATACGTGCATATGTATATATGTATATCACTAACCAAAGTACTTAAATATTCAGGCACACAAAAGTGCTTTGTTTGTTTGCTTCTTTGGGTGATAATGAATGGATGATTTTTCCATTGTTTGTTGATGGCAATATGGGAAGCATAAATTTGAATTTGTTGTTGTTTGTTGTGTTTGAAAAAAAAGGATCCCAAATGGGTTGTGGATAGGATTATGTGTCAGTTTTTATATGGGAAGTATAAGGTAAATCTTTCGCAAAACAAATATTTAAAAAAAAATATTTCATCTTAGTTTTAAAAATATGCGAGCTATAGCCACAAAATATAGACTATGACTTTATACCCTCACCAATGGAGAATATATTAATTTTGTTATTCCATTTGCAACATTAAAAATTAATTGGCCACCCCATAAAGCACACATATTCATGACCTGCCTAAAATTAGAGGTCGATTAAACCACGTACGTCCGAGTTTCATCTGCTGAGATCACGATATAGCTCCCACTATTAAATATAGAAAATTTTAATTTTGTCCAGGTAGGTCAGGCAAGGAAAAAAATCGGACGGCTTTTATTTTTATAAAACACAAACCAAAAGCTATAGTGATGTGGGGCCGACTCTGTAGTATCATACTACACTATAACATATACCCTTAGGTCCATACCCATGTTGATCGATACAATCCTGCAAAAATGTAACCTTTGGTTACGTTCAATGGCATTTGTCTAATATTTAGACCTCAATCATTCTGATTGGTATTCAAATCAATATCACACACAAATAGTGGACCATTTCACCCGCTAAATGATATCCAAAGGCCAACCAAAATATCTTGTTTTAAACTCTAACCCCATGCGTCGATTGGTTTTTAATTGTGATCTGCAGAGTCACAGCAAAATCAGGAAAATTTTTCAGTTTTTTCCATTTTAACCTCTAAATAGTTTGCGAAAATCTTCAGAAACAATCCGTTGTCTTTTTGACCTTAACCCAACCCTCATCAACAATTTCTTGATGACCGAACGATAATTGATATAGATATAGATAATAATAGGGTGTAAAAAAGTGTAGTAGGGTGTAAAAAAATATAACAGAATCTACAATTTAATATTGAAAGAATTGCAAGCGATAAAAAATATGACAATATAAAAAAATTCACATTTTTTTGGCATTTTTTTAATTTATGCCAAGTGGTCATTCTAAATTGATGAAAATTGTCAAAATCAGTCCAGCCATTCTTAAGTATTATGGGTAAAAACGAACATACTTTTCTATAGATTGTTCATATTTTGTTATATATTCGATATCTTAGCTAGCAGAATCAAAGTAACGGTGTAAAGTAACCTTTTCGTATATTTATGATATTATCCAGGATGATCCTAAACTTTTTCAACGTGTTGATTACTCCATAATTATGAGCTGAAAAGGAACTGAAATACTTTTCTGTTTTTGATCCATTTCAACCCCAATTATTATCGCCTTTTAGTTTTTCTTTTTTCAAAATAATTTTAAAATAAAATTTGCTCATCTGTAGATTTTCCGAACGAGTCAAATAATATCTTGATGTTCCGTTTTTATTTTTTAATATTTGATTAAAACAGTTTTTTTTTTATTAAATGTATATATTAAAGAAACATTACTGTAAAGAGGAAAATATGTACTACCAAATTTGAAAGAATACAATTTAATACGAGAACCTTTGAAGATAAAACATTTAAAGTTTTCCTTGAGAATCGTTTTCATCTTTACGATACAAAGAAAAACATCCCAATTTTTATTCAGCCCACGTATCGGGATGTGCGTGTTTGTGTATGTGTGTGTGTGTTTGCATAGCCTTTGGCACGTTAGTGGTGTTGGGGCTTTGATTGAGGACACAATTATAATGTTTACATTTGCTTTTTCGTTAGACTGTCATAAATAAAAGAGTGTGTATATGAGTGGTTGTGTGTATGTATGTGTGAGTACGTATAGGAAGTTCCATCGTCTTCTGAGTCTGTCTTTGCAGGGGGGAAAACGCACAATAAATTAAATTTGATGCCAAAGAAAGATGCTTGTTTCAAAACAAAATTATTGGAGGATTAAGTGGGTGCATTTGTGTTTCTCAGAGAGTAGTATCTATGGTTTTGTGTATGTGTTTGCCAAAGGAAATCTCAACAATTTCTCAAGTTTACATAATGAATTCGGAATACTCCTGAGCAAAGTGTTTGCATGTATGTGTGCATGTACTTGGAGAAAGGTCTGTGCTATCATTCGGTTTTATGGGCCCAAATAACAGCAATCGGCTTAAATCCTTATGACATATGTACACAAGAACAAACAATGAAATTATATTTTAATTATGCACAGGCTCATTCGCACAGGCAGCACCACCCGCACCGATACAAATGCCAGTCGATTTCCTGGCAATCTATGAGTGTCCAAGTGAACTCAAAAATTCCCATTGTGATTAGTATTTATTTGATTTGCCTCCATCTCAAATTGTTCATTGGCCACCATGTGGCATATGAATTATTTATGGCTTCATGATTGTGTCGTTCTCGGAAATCAAAAGCATGTGCGTTCGTGTGTGTGTGAGTGTAAATGTTTACTTTTGAAATTGCTGTCGCATAAAATTGTATTTATTTGTCATTTATGACTTTTGTGGAATTGTTGTTGCCGTTATGGAGCTTAAAAGTGCACACAATTTAGTTATTGATCAATAAAATTCTATCGAAAGAGGTTTATTGTTGTTACGTTGACTGACAAAGGATTTGAATTGAGTTTATGAAGAAGATTAACTGAAAATCGGAAGATCATTAATATACAATTGTCATGTAATATGTCCAACATAAAGATATACGAGCGATTTATGTCCTGTGAAATTATTATTCGTTGTTTGAGATTGGGCTTAGGTAATTATTTTAAAGGGGGATATTTTAAAATATATAGAGATTAGTCCTGAACATAAATGTCATTCATAAATAGTTGCTTTAAGAACCACATTAAGCAAATTAAAAAGTCTAGGATTGGGATATGGAGATAATTTTCGTAATTTTTACTTATGTGTAAGAAGAGTACTAAATTTAGTCTATGCGATAGTTTGATTGAGGTACGTAAATAGTTTTGGAAATTTGGAGCATAGGATTGGGATATATAGGAAGTTTCGGAAATTCGCGCTTATGTGTTCTAAATTTTTACAATTTGGATTTGTGTGAATCAATAGAGCTGGAATTCCGAAATTGTGTGTTCAGAAATCCCCAAATTTTTATAATGATGCCTCTTTTGGTGTCTGATGTTTAGGTCTGGTGGTGGTTTTAGAAATGTTTACTATAATTGTAAAGTGGTACTGAATTTGGTATTGAGTGAAAGAATAGAGCTGAATTCCCAAAGTATGATATTGGGATTTGCAAATGGTTTTGCAAATGTTTGAAAGTACTTAATGGTACTAATTGCAGATCACTGCTGCTGTCTAGGATTGAGAGATGTAGATTGTTTTAAATATGTGTACTTAATGTTACTTAATTTGGTATTGGACGAAGGAATAGAGTTGAAATTCTGATATTCTTTCGAAAAAAAAAAATATATAACCTTGAAAGTCTGAATAATCAGTACATTCATTGAATGAATAATTAGTACATTCACGTTTTGATTAAAAAAATGTATCAAAGTGAACATATCGTGCATTTGGAGTACTAAAAAGGTTTAAACGAACTGTTGGAATGAATCTAAAATTTTAAGGTGTAATTTTCGCTAGCGAAAATCGAAAGTTTATATTAGGCAAATTTTCTAAATACGGAAATCGTGTCATTTTATATCACAGGATACTCCATGTGTTGAAACCCGCCTAATTTTATTATTGTTGGCAGCAGCAATTTTGCTTACCCCCGCAGGAATCCAAAACATTTATTCGTCTCATACAACCTTCAAACAATGCGTTAAAGCATCCTTCAAGAGCACAACAACGACGAAACGACTGGAGTTGGCTGAAGCAATTCAAGTCTCGTGCTCGAGGGCTGTTCAAGTGTTAATTGAATAAGAAATGAGCCGAAAGTATAAATTTATCACAGCATCACTTTGTTTGTTTTGCTTTCACATTTTCATTCTCCTGTGGCAAGTCAGTCAGCCAGTCAGTCAGTAACACCTGGCTGATGAGTGTCTAGCGGTCCTCGGCTGTCGTTTGTATCCACATCATATCCACATCCCGGGCATTCTTCATGCGAAATTCATTCAAATGCTTCCGTTCACATTTTTTTTTCGTTTTGGATTCTTGCTTTATTTCCTTTAAACACAAAGTTTTTAACTTTGGGCCTGAAATGTGAGCGCCATTCGCACACACGTACGCACGCACAATCGCACTCACACATTGACACGCGACCGTCATTTTGAAGCATTTAAGCCCGAAAGACGAAAGATTGAATCGCTTTATGCTGTTTAAAGTGAGATTTTCTTGTGGCTTTTTTTCCATTGCAATGCGATTTACTTATCATCAGCCAAGTCAAATATTTTGATTTCACCTGCCTCTTATGTTTGCATGGTGTTTACTTTGTTCGTGTATCATGTTCGGATTTAAATAAAACCAAATAAATGATCTGTATGGCTACAGCTTGGATAAGTTGGACGAGGGGGGTTGTTCACACAAACACGTCCAGCACACACACCCGCATTACATGCGAAAATTTATATTCGTCCTTCATTTCGGGGACTTCCATTCAATCATCAAAAGTGTTTACTTTCATATTGAGGTTTCGATGCATAAAGAATTCAATTAGCAGCCATTTAAATGCGAATATTTATTTTAATGTAAATGCCCAATAAGTTGCGGTCGAACCATTTAAATTCTTAGCCACAACAGCATTTCCAAATATCGACAGAGTGACTGACTGAATGTCAGTAATTCAAACATAGAGAAGGCCGTAAAATGCTATTTACTTTGGCCATAAAACACAGAAATGTCATAAAAGCAAGTAAACATGGAGCGGATGCAGGCAAACGAATTACAGCCAATGAACAAATATTTCGGACAAAGAGAAACATATTTAATCTAGTTGAGTGTATTTTCCAATAAAGTTAATTAAAACTCACTGCTAACGGATGAAAACTATTGTTGTCCATAAATGAGTCAGAAACCGAAATTATGCTGTGAAACCCGAAAATTTTGAAATCAAAAAAAAAAAAAAACTTAAATTGAACTTGTAACAAAAGTTACTTTAAAAAAAAAACAGTACATATTATAATTGTTTCATCACCATTTTATTATGATAAAATAATGTATGATAATATCAGGCAGATATTGATTGATGCCAGGTAGTGATTGATAATTGTACTATCGTAAGTGGCGCCCAATTAATATCGCACGTATAAACTTCTCGAGGAGTGTGAGGCAAGTGGATCCAAATTGATTAAAATCTTAAAACCAGATTTTATTAAAGAATATGTGTATTTGTTTAGCAAAAGTTTAAGTAAAATATAAACTCAGCTGTAAACCGATATTGATAGACTAAAGCCTTGGAAAAGGTTAATGAACTCGAACTATCGGATTAATGTGATGGACACAGAAAACAATTCTTCAGAATCGTTTAAGAATTTCAAATATGTCAATTTGTAGATATTATTCAAGAGGAAGATATGGGTGGGTGCCACTCGAGCGCTTCAATATAACTTTGTGGTGGAAATAAATATAATTGGATGTATTTTCTAGAAATTTCACATGTGGGTCAATGATGGTGGGTAGGGGTGAGATAAAGCTGGTTTTTTGAAAATTAGGACTAGAAGTGTACTAAATGTTCTTCAACGTTTTGGTATTCTGTGAACGGATACAGCTAAAATCTTGACATTTGGTATAAAAAAATATTGTGGGAAGTAGTGTTGATATAAGTAGGAGTTGTGGGATATGTGTGCTACGTGTGCTATGTGTAACAACTGTACTAATTGGCATTTAATTCGTAAAACGGATTGATCTGGAAATTTCAAATGTTTGTATTGGGGTCTCTTCTGGTTGGTAGGATTAAGATAAAGCGTTGAGTTTGGAAATACGTTCAGCAAGCGTAAGAAAAGTAATAAATGGTACTAAATTTTCTATTGCGCCAACGGATACTGTTAGAAATCTGAAATTTGGCATTAGAATCACTGTTAGGTTGTATGAATGAGATTTAGATGTGATTCTATAAGAAATGTACTAAATGGTACTAAACTTGGTTTTATGCAGTTTTTTGATACATGGCGCAGAATTTGGAAATACGTACTCAAAAGAATTAAATAGTACTAATTTAGTTTCTAACAATTCGTGTAACAATAGTACTAAAACTCTCTAATTTTGGTACAATTTTGAATTATGGGAACGCCTGGTGGTAAAACCTTGAAATTTGGTGTGACAAGCAATTCTTGGGAATGGGGTTAATGTAAGGAGGTGGTTTTGGATTTGTGTTAGGGTTGAAAAATATTTTTTGAAATCCGTACTAAAAAAGTACGAAGTGTACTAAATAGTACAAAATTTGGTATTTTTGGTAGAAATAGAGCTGGAAATATACAATTTTAGGGTTGATATATTGAGGCTGATTTGAAAATATATTCTAAAATGTACTTAATTGTATTAAATTTGTTATTTGGGAAAGGGATGGAGATGAAAATCTCAAACAAATGTGTATTGAAATTAGGCATCCTATGTAGAACTTGATAGTTAAAAATGTGATCTTTTATTAAATATATTATATTTGGTATTAAAAATTACCTTTTAAAAAAATCAATTAATATTCATTATTTCGGATACGAAGTTATATTATAAAATTAAGGAAATTATTTTATTTAATTACTACTAAAAAATACATCTTATGAAGGTTTTGGAACTAGCATCAAAAGTAGTCGAGAACCATCTTCAATACAAAATTTATTTTCAATTTTATTGTGTTAAAAATCGACAGCTTTCTTGAATAGTGACCTCACAGCCCGTGCTTGGGTGGCAAATGATATATGCCTCTGTTGTCCTTATAATGACGAAATTAACATTATTGAGTGTTGTTCATCAATTTTTATTGCTGCTCCGGAGATGCCTGAATAATGTAAATAATTTTGTTTCTTTTATTGGAGTCTTATACAAACCTCTTATATACATGCTCATGTCTTAAAATGTCCACATGTTCCATCATAGATTTTAAAAATATTCAAGAAATTAAATTAAAACAAAATTTTTCTTCATAATATTGTAGTTAAGAACTACTAACTTAATTTTAGGATATTATTCCCACAAAGAAAGGCTAATTAACTAAGTTGTTTATACCTTAAATCAATTTCATTAAATTTCATAAAATTATTTATGAAACCATTTAGGAAAATTGGTAAACGAATCTCAATAGCACACACACTGACACCCACACCGCAAATACACACACACACTCTCCCTGAGCAGCACTTGCTTTGTCCGATATGCAGAAATTTCAATTTGCGGAATGAATACCACAATCAGACCGTACAACACTTGCTGCTGCTGCAAACATAATTTGAAGAATTGATTTCCGCATGAATAAGTGGCTTTTCCTGGAATCGAAGCACAGCATACGGGTGGTAAAAAGCATTTCTACAAATAAACACGCTGACGAAAGGCAGCGCAAGGAAACCATTTAAAATTTCCACTATAGATAGATATTATTTGGAATTCCAATATCTTAGAAATTCGCTGCTTGAGAAAATGTTAGAAACAAATATGCAAATGACCCTGACAAATACGCCTTTTTTAACTTTTTCCTTGGTACTACCGTCTTTAAATATGCAGAGCGCAATGATAGATGTTAAAAGACCCAAATGAACTTTTTTGAGAATATGTTTTTTTTTCACTACAAATAACTCCAAAATCGGCTACTACCTTCGACATACCTACAGTCTCGTATGTTTGGGTATATCAAATATACATCTGCTTTATCATTTATTTCCCATATATTTTATTTAAAAAATGAAAAAATCACTACCAGGAATACTCAAAATATTTAATTAGAACTATATTCATTCCATCAAAAGTTACTTACAGACAACTGTTGTCATTTTCGACATGAACAAGTTACTCAATGTAAATTACAGTTAAATAATATCGAATGAAATAGTTTCTGTTTTGTCTCAGCATCTCTTTGTAATTATGATATCATGGCCTAAAAAAAACATCAAATATTTACATTAATCCTAGTCACTTAAATTACGTTCCCACAAATTTCAGTTTATCAGGGAGTTGTCCCGCATTTTCTCCACTTGAAAGGGATATAATTTAAAACTCATTATTCCATTAATTCGCCCCTTTAGTTGTCATTAAAATATGTTTCGCCAAAAAGAAACAATGAAAATAGATGGCAAACAACACTTGTTCCGCTTTTTATTTTTAATTAATTAAAATACATCCGAACAATATTTCAACAATTACAAACACCAGTGCCACTAAGTTCCAGCATCGAAATTGTGGAGGGAAAGTTGAGTCCCCCATATATTGGTGGCAAAGTATGTTCAAAATGTGAGAGGAAAAGTTTCCCGAACTATAAAAACTGAATGAAACAAAGAGCAAACGAAAGTTTTTTAAATGTAAGTGCTAAATAATGTTACTAACACTACAACAACAAAGTTGTAAACAAAAAACAGAACGAGCAGTCCAAACAGGGCAAGTAAATTTAGAAATCCTCAGTAACATATTAAATGGCAAACAATCTTTGAGATACAAAAAAAAGTTTCAGCGAGGAAGAGAAATGGAATTAGGAATCCCTTCAATAAATTATTGAAAGCAATTATGGAAATAGAAAAATTAAATTTTCAGACTCATAAAATATTTGAAGAGTCTTGCAAAACTTGAAAATTGAGCTGAAATAATGGTTAGTAGAACAAATACTTACTTCTAAATACAATTTTCATATTTAAAAAGGGCTTTTGCCAAAATCTTCCTTCATTTTTTTAAAGTCTTTGCTCTTAATTATCAACATGCTATTAATAGTTTCTATTCGATTTACTTATTGTAAAAATTTCCTCAAGCAATCTAAATTTGGTCCAAGATTGGACAGCCATATGTGGGCGTCTGTCATTTTTTCTCTGATATTACAAATCCACAAATTAATCTCATCAATCTACCAGTCAAATATTTTCTGTATCTAGTCATGTTCCTATCGGCTGATGTTTTCATCTCTACTAACAACAGCTAAAAAGTTTACATGATATCAAGGACTCATTTCAGAAGCATTCATTTGCAGAGAATGACCTTCAGCTTCTGTTTTAAATTCTTTTCTAAACGTCAATCGAGCATAACAACATCAATACACAAGAAGTTTATTACATTCCTAAAAATAGAAAAACAATGTCAATGAGCGACTCAACTTGTGTTCTTGGAACCCAGAACGTGTTCCATGAACTTCGTAATGAAGTAACCCAAAAAAAATCCATATGCATATGCACATGCTGATAAACAGAGTGAGATAAAAAAATGGCAACAAAGTCAAACGCCATAATTTTTACATATTTTTTTTAAACTTTATTGAATGAAATCAAAAAATGTCGGAAAAAGCATCACATTTTAGAATAAGGTTAGATTTGTTAGAATTGGTCACCTTTGGCACGAATTATGGCCTTCACACGGCCAATGAAACCGTCACACGCTGCCGAATGTTGCCCTGCGGTATTTTGGCCCAAGCGCTTGCTTGAGGTGATCGACACTTTGGTATTTTTTAGTGCCAACCTTGCTTTCCAAAATACTCCAGACACAATAGTCCAACGAATTGGTACCCGTAGATTTTGGGGGCCATTGTGCGCTGGAAATGAAGCGAGGAACCTCATTTTGTAACCATTCTCGGGTGGCGCGTGCTGAGTGCGATGGTGCCACACCATCACCATGGCCGGCGCTTGAGCTCTGGTAGCCAACCGAAGGTGCACATTTTCAGCTGACTTCTTTGGCAAGTAAACACGATCATTTTGTTTGTTTACAAACGGCTGAACAACTAATGTTTTCTCATCGGTGACAACCAAATTCGGCAGTTTACCACTTTCGGTCAAGCGAAGCAAGTCTTTAGCCTTATTTGAGTCTATTTCCTTTCTGTTGCGGTGTAAGTTTGCGCTTTTTGGAGCTCATTTTGTTCAGCCCACGAGCCATTTTCGGCCACTGCGACGCGGGTTTCGATCACGTCGCTTCTTTACATTTCGAATCATTCCTGCTGATGTTGCTGTTTTCTTCTGTCCACTTCCTTGATGTTGGGCTACGCTACCAGTATCACGGTAACCAGCGATGGTACGAGACACAAAAGATTTATTCACACTTAAATGCTGAATTGCTCTAACGATAGCCACTTGTGGTTTTCCAGCAGAATGTAAAGAAATCACACTATCACCCTTGAATTCTATCACGAATAACTTTTTTTCTGGAAAATTCTCACAAAAATGCTTTTGTACGCTTGTAAATAATACAATGAGCTGTCACTGGAATAATTTTAACAGCTGTCGGACGAGTGGCTTAGAAATGATAGCAGTCTGAATTTGGTTGCAGTTTTTTCATCTCACCCTGTATGTGTATACGTCACATCGTCACACACTGTATGTGTATACACATCGCAAAAAAAACAATAAAGAAACAAATTCAAATTTTTTGATTTGCATTACTAATATAAATAGAACATGGAATTTAATATGTTCTTCTAGAAAGAATTGTAGATGGAATTTCAAATCCCAAGACAAGTTACGACGATTTCATCTACACATCACATCACATGTTTACATACACACACACACAAAATATATGCATGTAATGATGTATTCCATGATATGTCATCATGACATGAACTGTTCTGCAAACATATGCAAATTATCCTATTTCATTTTTTTTCCTTGCTTCTAAATTTAATTTCGGCACGTAGCATTTGGAGATATTTTACATCACTCTTCACCTCTGTGAACAAATAAATAAATCAATTTTTCTCTATTTTTTTATTTATTTTTAGGTAAATACCCGAAATTCATATGAATAAATAATCACAATTTGCCATTGTCAAACAAGGAGTAAGTAAATATTTATTTATTATTTTTTTTTTTTTTTGAATTTATGACGAATGCAGAGGACGAAAGTGAACAATAAACAAATTAAATATTTTATGAATTTTAGTTTCTTGATTTGCAAACATATATGCATTCATACATAATGGAACAATTGCATAACTAACATCGTTTATAAAAATTACATTTACATTTTTTTTAATTTTCAATGAATTTTCATTATTTTAAACTCAATTCAATTTGTTTTAACCACAACATGTTATTGTGTTTAATTTGTAAATTATTTTTACATACACAAATAATTCTTAGTTTGTGTATTGGACAAAAAGTTTAACAGGAAAGATTTCTTTGTTATCGCATCCAACAATTGAAATCCTTTGTTCGTATAGAATCTGAAATATCAATTTTATTTTTTACTCTTAACCAAAGTTATAAATTATGAATTAAAACAGCCAATACACTTTGCATGCTGAATACTCTCTGCCGACTGTTCCTTAACTGATAACAGTTCCATTTCCCACAACAAATGCAGACTTAGCGGTTCTGTCACTGCTGCTGCCGTTCTCCTGTGTGTAGCACATTATCATCTGTCAGCCTAATTTCATTTCGTAACTTGCAAGGAAAAGGAAAACTTTTTTCTAAATCAAAAGAATTTTTTGCCACCATTCGCTTCTAAGAATTTGCCCTCTTCAAGCAAGTTATTGCAACTTTATGAACCTATTTATGTACAGACACAACAAAAACAATCGTAAACATACCTACATACATACTTATGTACTACATACGTGCGAGCCATCATCCCGAGATATCAAATCAAATACATGTGGAATTGTCCCGGAAATATCCTGTTTGTTACACGACCGTAGTTAAGGAAGTGTGATAACATTAAGCAAACATCATAAATAGCAGCACAGATATGTCCTTTTTTCAATTAGAAGGAAAAGGGACAAACAAACTTATGTTGAAGACTCGAGCATTTTGAAGAAGACGTGGCAGTACTAAAAAACAAAAGAGAGAAAGGCAGATACAAGTAAAATATACATGTATTCCTTGTATTAAGTTTGTTATGTTTCTAAGTGACTAACTTTTCAAAATATTAAATTGTAAATTTGAAGAAAATAGGAGCATATGTATTAAAGCTGGTGTAATAAAATTATGGTGATTGTAAATAGACTACAATATAAAACATGCGAAAGTAAAGGAACAAAAAAGCCTTTGCATCGAAAGTCAAAAATACTCAAAGTCGTGTTTTGGTGGCTAAAATATTTAATAATAATCAAAGCTTTTTGAACACTTAAAATCAGTAAGTGAACCTCTTGCCTTTAAAATCTTAGGATAATTCCCGAAATTTTAATTACAAATAATTCGAAAATATACAAAAAATGTTACTTCTACAAGAGACTAATGTAAATCCAATCAGCACCCACAAGGGAATTAACACACTTAATAGTTCTTAAATTCCGTGAAAACCTATATAACACCCTTATTGATTGGCAAATGTGGTCAACTGGTCAATGTTTAAAATATGGGATCTGAGGTGAGTATGAGGAAATGTTCTACCCGTTGAGACTTCAAAACATTAAACTGCATCCATTGTGTTATGCAATATATGACTAGGACAATTATCCATGACAAACATGCAAGCGGGTGGTACCTTTTTACCGGAAGGGAATATACATACTGTGTCAGGGGGAGTGGAAGACAGGCTTCGACAACGGTATCAACAAAAACTTCCCAGAGTTATTATGTGATAGTGAGAGATGAGGGTGATTTGCTTGTGTTGTGATGATATAAAGAGGAGGAGAAGTACAACGATTTTTTAAAAATAATTCTTAAAAATATCTATACTTTCGTATACAACAACAAAATTACCTTAATAACGGGTGGCGTCAAAGGCCAGGGTTGTATAACCGCGAACGAGGGGTTAGCTCGCGACAAGTGTATATTTCGAGTGTTGATCTAAAAGTAAACGTCGAGGTTCATACAATCACAGAGGATCGCGTTTTATCGATTGCAGCAGATTAAATATCCTTAAAGAGCTTTGAATATTAAATTACAACTAACACACCTGAAGAATGTGGCTAGAAGCTTCAAAATACTGAAAATCAGGAAATAGCGAAGAATGGGCCTGTATCTTAATGTAGGCCAAGGTATCCAATGTTTTACCACGTCAGATATTAAACAGGGACAGCCAAAAATATATATATATATTTTTTTTTTGGAAAAGTAATAAAAAAACTACCAAATATTTTTACATTGTTTTTATTTGACAATACATTTCTTCCGGTTAATAATGGAAAATAATTTCAATCAAATGGCTGCCTCGGCTGGCCACTTATAAGAGTACAACGATGTCAAATCGCTATGCGGCAGATAATGCAATCTTCAAAAATTGACGCTTTATGGGGGTTGTTCTGAAATGGTTGGCTAATAATGCCAATCTCGTAGCTAACCTGATCTGAGTCTGATATAAAAATTACAATGTGCCAAATTTGGCCTATATTATACTACTACTACTTCCGGTTCCTTTTATGTTAATTGTGATAATTTCCCAACAATGTTTAAATATTAGTATTGGTATGTGCAATATTCAAAGCAAATCGAACACATATTTAGAATTCTTTAGGAATAGAAGTGGAACGAAATATACATACCGGAACATAAAAAATTAGTAATAATTTTTAAAAATGTTGACCTCTTTTGAGGGAGCTACCAGAAATAGTTGGCCGATAAATTCCATATTTACATCAGATTGATGGTTGAGAAAAATATTTAGATAAAGCAAGTTTGAAAAGAATCGTTTCGCTTGAATCTACGTGAGGAATATACCGGAAGGGAAGGAAAGGGTCGTAACATATTCACAATCGATCTTATTTTGATAGAAATATTGAGATTTGTCGGCTTTGAAAGGAATCGGTAGCCATTTCTCGTATTACGGATTTAGGGCTGTCCAAAAAAAATTAATACAATAATTGGAAAGTATGAGATTTAAGAATATTGGATGCCTATGTCAGATTTTATATGATATACAATTATTCCAAATTTTGACCCTTGGCACTATCGTGCCAATATTGATTTAGTAATAACTCCTTTTGCAAGAACTTAGAACCTCATTAAGATACTCAAATAAGAAATGTCAACTCCATATATCGTAACTATTTAGAAATTTCCGTATCCATTGAGAAACCAACAAATTAAAATTTAATTTAATATTTTTATTTAGGGATTAATACCTTCAAAATATGTGAAATTGAACGGAAACGTCCCAAGCATGCTATACCATATTAAGGCCCTATACGGGGTCATATTCCATTATTTAAAATTTTAACATAAATGTCTACAAAATTGTAGAGCTCTTCAGAATAAGAAAACACAGGCGAGCTGTGTTTCTAGCCAATTATTTTATATAATGCAGTACAGTAACATTACATTGTCGTCGTATGAGTAATCCGTATTCGCTGCCAATACTCATACGATCCAAATGCAATTATAACAACCAAATTACTATTCATTTAAATCAACAACCCCTTCGCAAATAATTCCAAAGATAACCATGTCATTACTTCAACATTGCCACCACAAATGATAGTAAATATCTGTAATGCTGTACTCACACAAACATAGAAAATCAACTTCGTCATTTAATGTCAACAACATGGTTTTGCATTTCCCCGAAGTATTTACTTTGCCCAGTGAACTTCAGACTCTTCATTTGTTGGCCGGTGACATTTGTGAGTATCGGCATATTTTAGTCAAGCGATTGACACATGTTTCAGGATGTGAATGTCAGTAATTTATAAATTTCAACTGGGCCGGTAAAACGCCCTCGTGCGATTCCTTAGCTGCTTCAAACAGTCACAGCCAACTTCCTCTCCGCAGTCAAATGAAGGAAATCTTCATAAAAGCAACAGATTTACATTGTCACCCTCCACTTCCTCCGCCATCGTCACGAGGGGGCGTTTGTCAGCAGGAATGCGCTTGTGTGCGTAGTAGAAAAGATAAAGTACTGTAAAAGCTTGTAATAATTTGCGTTGTCATTATGAATGGCGGACAAGTTCTATTTAAGCACATCCGCTTGGGTGCTGCGGACAAGTTTGTGTCGTTTAGCTAATGATGGTAATGTTCTAGTGTTGATGTCGACGATAATGCCGACGATGGTAAGTGGAATTGCCTGGATGGTGCTGACAATGATGGCGGCCGATAGTCGTCGTTGTGGAAAGTTGTAGTTGCCGTCATCAAAAGACAATGACATTCATAATTGACTGACAACAACAACAATATTTATCTCATCGACAAAAAGTTCGAGTAAAATGATAAATTAGGATATTTTAAATGAAAGAATTGAAACAGCCAGGGGACATCTTCGTTACTTTTTCGTCTAACATATGGATAATAAAGTTCAAGCAAATATTACAAAATAAGTTTGTGATATGTTTTGAAATTAAAGGCAAGAAATTAAATAGCTTAGAATGCGTAACAAGATTTGTGTTCTATCAACATACAGACCTTTGCTCTGTTATTTAGGAATCCACCGGTTTTGTATTTTTTACGATTTCTTAAAGGAAAAGATGGAAATCGTATTAAAAAGTTTCACAATATTGCAGTTTTGAAACAGAGCGATTTATTTGTAGTTCTTTTGGAAAAAATTGCTTCGGTCAACTTCAATTTGCTAATTGACAATCTATGTATATTCCATTGTCATATCTTATCATTTTAACCTCGGACCAGACTATGAAGTTATCGCTTGCTAATTCACATAAGTTCAACAAAAAGTGAAACTGCCAACATAACAGTGACAACACAACTAACCGTAATTACCACTCCGAGAAAAGTGTAAAATAAGTATTCATTTTCTCATTGGGACAATGGTGTTCGTTAAGTGGAAAGTAGTCCTGTCCGCATTTCTTCCCCCATACTTATGCGAATGGTTATCTGTTGGAATATAAGATGCGAAGGCAAATACGACTGTCAATTTAATGATGACAAATGGATGGGCTCCATCCCCTTATTTATATTTAGTTGGTATTTCGGACAGTGGCGCCCAAGTGGTGAAAATCTAAACAAGAACTTTTGCCATAACTTCAACTTATGTCAGCCTAATTCTTTCAAGTACATCTGTTAACCTTAAAGTATATCATAAGACACAATGTTGGTTTTGGGTTTGGGTTAAAAGGTTGTTTCTTGTTTTATCAATCGACTTCTCTCAGGGCGCGATGTAAATCTGACCTTCTGGTTTCCATTTACACAATCGAATGGAAAATTTTAAATTATATAGATCATTCGTCCTCTTGGAATTGTTAAAGATGATTTAAAGCTATTATTGAGGATTACTGCAAAATGTTACCCCAAGAGGCATATGTATGGTGCTGGGCTGGTTTTTCATAATACGTGTCAAAATTTTATCAACTTTCTGTCCATTATTTCTCAAGCAGTCAGTCTAGCAACGTTATTAGATTCTGAAGAGATTGCTTGTCATTACTCTGATGGACAATTGATCTTATTGCGATAAAATTTCCATTAAAATGGCTCGAAACTCAATAGCTACAGTAGATTTTGTCCGGATCGGGTCATATTTTCTTTCTCTATCCTAATATTGAAATAAGGTAACAACGTTTGAAGGATATGAAAATTCGAAATTTTACTACCTATTTGAAGCGAAATGTATTTGTTACGTCTTTCTCGTTTGTTAGAAGTTTGATTTTTTTTAAAGTAGTACTTTCAGAATATAAGTTGCATAATATGGGTACAGCGGATGCTTTTTGTAATTTTAACGAATACAAAACTGGACACTTCAAACTAGGAAAAATACATAGAGCACTACAGCATTTTAATATGAATACATTTGTGTTTCGTATCATCACTGGTTGCGTGATACTAGTAGCGTAGCCCGACGTCAAGGAAGTGGACGGAAGAAAACAGCAACATCAGCAGAAATGGTTCGAAAAGTAAAGAAGCGACTTGATCGAAACCCGCGTCGCAGACCGAAAAATGGCTTGTGAGCTAAACATATCGCAAAATTCCATTCGGCAAATATTGAAAAATGAGCTCGGGGTAAAGGCATTGAAATTCCAAAAAGTGCAAGAACTTACGCCGTAACGGAAAGAAAATAGACTCAAAAGAGTTAAAGAGTTGCTTCGCTTGGCCGAAAGTGATGAACTGCCGAATTTGATTTTCTCCGATGACAAAACATTCGTTGTCCAGTAGTTTGTAAACAAACAAAATGATCTTGTTTATTTGCCAAAGAGGTCAGCTGAAAATGTGCACCTTCGGTTGGCCACCAGAACTCAAGCGCTGGCCATGGTGATGGTGTGGGCCGCCATAACAGGCAATGGTCGCTCTCCGCTCGTATTAATCGACCGTGGCATCAGAATAAATAAAATATCATCGCCAAAATATTCTGGAGGGTGTATTGAAGACATTTTAGCCGCAGACCTTGGACATTCCAACGGGACTCAGCACCACCGCACTCAGCACGTGCCACCTAAGAATGTTTACAAAATGAGGTCCCTCGCTTTATTTCCAGCGTACAATGGCCACCAAAATCTCCGACATTGTTTGCTTTTATTCTATAAAATTTAAAAGAAAAGTAAAAATTATGGTGTTTGACTTTGGAGCAGTTTTTTTATCTCACCCTGTATATTCAAGGCTATTTTTTTCTACCGTTTCCCACTGATCTTTCCCGGTTTGCACCTCTAAGTGTATTTCTCTAAAATTTCGAATTTCGATTCAGTCATTTTCCTTAATTCCCTATAGTGGATATTAATAAAGTCCTGGTCCGGTTTAAATTAAAACCCATTTTAAATGTTTTCATTTAACGTATCTAAATTCTACAACTACAGGCGATTCGCTGACTTTTATTTACATTTCTAAAGCTGGTTTGAATTTTTACCGATTTCGGTGGTTAACGTCAACAATGTTGTCGAAATTCAAGCAACAACAATTGCGGTTGTGCTTTACTTTGTTGTTGTTTCCCAAAAAATTGAAACTTCATGAACAGAATACCGTTCCTAACACATGCCGCGTGTGGTGTGGTTTGTAAATAATGCATCTGCATTGCAATCTCCCATCCAATCTGAAACATTTTCAGCAAATGAAACCCAAACTGGCGCAATAAGTTACAAGTAAATGTTGTTGTAATGTGAAAAAGTTCCCCAAAAATACAAGCAACCGCCAACTAGAAAAAAAATAATAATAACGTAGACAACACATTTTGTGTGTATATAAGACATGTTTTTATTTATAGTTCACTTTTGCGAGAAAACATAAAAATAGAAGTGGATTTGGAAATGATATTCTCGCTTGGTTCTAGAGAAATAATTTACCATAACAAACACTTGAATTTAAAGAAATAATAATAGTAATGGTTCTTATGCTTATTACTCACTTTTTTTGAAAAGAATAAATAAAACAGGGCTATTATTTATAATCCACGGCGCTATGCTTTCTCGTGAACACGTCAAAGCTGGTGTCGTAGTGCTGTAACTAAAAATAACATTTTCTACGTGCAGTGGCTTAGTTGTGCACCTCCTCTCTCCTGCCCGCCACCCTTCTCCCCCTTTTAATCTGTGCACGATTTAACATGCTCTACAGAATCCTTTGAATTAAATTTGGAATTATGTTTTTGTCTGAAATGTTTTTCATGTTGAGAAATTAAATTTTCATTGACATGGGTGTGGGTGAACAAAAAGGGAGGGAGAGTCACAGGAATTATGACAAGCGACAAGTACAACTTGGCAGACTGCTGGAAAAATCTAAAATTAGAATTTAAATATTTTTGAGTATCTATTATTCAGACTTATCGATGATTTTCGTAAAGATTAGCGGGTATTTAAGTACTATCCAGCCGAAACCTTAAAAATTAATTATTTCGTTAAAAACAAATTGAAAGACTTGAAACAATATTTTTTTTGTCTTATAATAAGAATATTTTAAGATACATTTTGTGGAATGCAGGAAAAATTGACGAACGAAATATCAAATATATTTGAACTTTATAAAAGAATTTTGAAACTATTCTAAAATTTGAACTCAGAAAAGAGATCAATTCTTGTGTATCTTGTAGACAAACTATTTGGCGGTTTTATATTATACAACAAATTCCAATTCCAATCATGTTCAAATCAACATTTACCAAAGCGTTTACAGACTTTATGAAACAAGCTCAAATACGAACCCATCATATCGTCAGAAATTTTCCACTACAACTGTGACAAGCTTTATTAGAATCTCGCAAAGAGAAATTTCCCACACACAAATTGCATATGGCAGAGACGTATAAGAGTCAAGCATTTGTGTGTGTGTGTGTGTCAACATCGATGCTAAGGGAATGCTTCTTTCCCAGAATTGCGAAAAAAGGACACAAAAAACCATTGACTACATACTCGCTTTTGATGATGAATTTAATACTATTCTTTGGGTTTCCCAGCTTCTCTTTTGTAGAAAGGCAGCAAAGCATTAAACAGCTACAAACAATGCTGGAATACCTGCCTGCCTGCATTCAATATTCCCAGCTGAGAAAAATACACACTCACACACACATATACACAATTGCAACTATCGACAAAACAAATGTATGAATGGAGAAAAGTCTTTTACTCGTTCAATGTAAATGTAAATTACAGCAATAAACTCTTCAAAAAGAAAAGGATAAAGGCAAATGTGCAGCACTTTCTTTGGCACTGGCATCGAGCGAGCGACCGACCGACCGAACGGAAGAGACGTAAGAAACGGAAAAAAGGAAATGTGAACGAATGTGAAATATTGTAGTATAATTGGTTCACCATCCTTACCTCTGAGGTTTCTTTTGTTCCCTGTCGTTATCAGCCGTCGTCACAAGGAGGTAAAGTTGTCATTCTCTCTGCCTTCTTTGGTATAATAAGGCAAGTAAATATGGGATATTGGCAAGAGTTCATGAAATAATTAAATGAAATGTTGATTGTCCTGTTATGCATGAATGATTTCATTCTTCTTCGATTTCATTGCATTGGCCACAATAGCTGGATGCGAAAATAAATTAACAAAAACAGTTTGCTTTCCCAGTTTCTACAGGAGAATGGTAAATCTTTGCCCGGAGCAGCATCAAATAATACTACCATACTATATATTAAACAAAATTATCTGTGTAGCATATGCGAAATAGTAAGGAGATTATATGTATATCGAAGCTATAATCTCAATTTTGTTGGAATATAGGAGCTACAACTGAATTTACATTGATTTTTACTACACTTAGCAGAGATATATTTCTTGGCTTGTCTTGTTGAAGAATTATCATCGATATCCGATTAATTTCCAGGAAAATTGACTAAAACATATACAAAAGTAATCCTCCTATCAGAAAATGCTATAAATTTTACGATTGGTCCCTAATTTCTTAATTATATAATTATTATAATTATTAATTTGGTAATAAAAGGATTTATTTCCTCCTGAACATTCTTCAGAACCTTCAAGATACTTTACATCGCAGGGACCGGTATTTGCGCAATAGTGAGTAATTACACTGTGCAAACAGGCAGCTGGGCGTTAGGAAATTCTAAGTGGATAGTATTAGGTTAGCAGTTCAAAATCCCAAAAGGATCCGCAAGAGAAATGTTTTTACGTCCTATTATATATAAATTTATCCATACACAAAGGGTCTCCAATATGTTCTTCTATACTTCGCAAGATTTAAGTTAGAGTAATTTAATTTGATTATGGGTTATATGTAGAATCATTTGTACAAAATGTGAGTCATATCGGTCAACGTTTTGGCGTAGCTCCCACATTAGTACATACCCCCGCAAAGTTTGGTAGTTTGAGTTATACGTAAGAAGAAATCATTAATATAAGCTCACGTTTTGGCACAACGCTCATATGAAGGTGTCCCCTGACTTCTGCTATTTCCGGGGTTTTGCCACATTTTTCAATTGATTTCACCTATATTCTTGGGATCTTGGTTTCTAAGGGGGTAGAAAACCTCTTTGCCAAAAATGTTGAATGTAAATCAATGTTTCGAGGTGGCGCTCATATGAAGATACCTCCTGATTTTAACAATTTCGAGGGTCTTGAACACATCTTCCAACCGATTTGGCTAGAATTTTCATATTTTGGTACAGTCCCCATATAACAGTACCTCCCAGGTCCACTAATATAATATTATGCATTTAAGACAAAAACTACGGGCCTGCCAGCTAGTTGTATGCAACATTCTTTTACAAAATCCAAAAGTTTTCTGAAGAGAGAGGTATAAAATCGGATTGCTCAAAATCTGAGTCTGTTTGCACTAAAATTAAGTTGACTTATCTCTGGGGGACAAGTTTTGATTTAGATGAAACTAAAAACGCGAGCTTTTTTATTACAATAATGCACAGATATACCTAAAAGATCAGCAACATTATACAAACTGTTCAGCGTGCTCAATCTAATTGTTGACCACAGAATTATCCTTAAAAACTGGCAAGAAATAGGAATGTAAATTGAATTTCGTTTCCATCAAATTTATGCCCAGATAAAAAATAAAAAATCAAATCTATTGAACATAGCTTGCAGATTTAACAAAAAGGCTATTGTATTAAGCAATTATCAAATTCAAGCGCTAAAATTACATTTTTGACTTGAAATAAGAATTTTTTCAAAAGACTGTTTGTAATCTACTGTTATAGTTTAATCATCTGTGTCCGAAACACCATGATATATTCCCAACAATTTATCTTACATTCTTTTTTTCGAAATTATGAGTTGAGGTAATCCCTTTTGTTAATGATAGTTTGATCTCCTTTCATTTGTTTGCACACACTCAAAGTAAACTACATAGTTATGCAGAAGTGATTTACTATTCTATTTACGCATCCAATTAATTATATATTTCTTAATTATAATCTCGTTGTTGGATAACGAAATCTTCCATCCAAATATAAAAATATCATAAGAGAAGCTGAGTGAGTAATAATTCCATAAGGATTCGGTTCTACAGCGTAGTGAACAAAAACAACACAAACTCACTTAGCAAGCACATTCATACATACATTAATTATGCAATAACAAGTTCAAAACAATTCGAGAAGAATTCCTCTGTACACCGTCCATCATAACTCGGACACACTCACACGCACACGCACACACACATTCAAATGCAACAACACAAAGCAATGTCGAACCCCCGACTCAACATGAGATAATTTATAACAGCATTAATAAATATCACGGAAGATTTAAAGCAATAAAGAAAGGAAGAAACCTGTAATAAAAATACCAACTGTCAGTGTGAACGGAAATAGCTTTAGAACGCCGGAAGTACATTATTTCCACAAACATTTAACAGCGCAAGAAATGCCATAAATTTATTTTATGTGTAATTCCAATGGAGCAACATTCAAAATGAAGATATTCCAATGCGTCAATGTAGGAATTTGCTGCACTTCTCCTAGATCCCTTTTTGTGCGCTATAAAAATGCAATCTATAAGTAATCAGCGTTAATTGAAATGCATTTGTCTTTTGAGAATTTTATTTTTTGTTCGCCATCGTTCTTCTGTTCTTTTTTGTGTCTTTGCTTTGCTTCACTGCAAACGAAGAATATAAAACTGCATTAACACTAGCATTAACAAACTCACACCAGAGTGTTGCAGGGATGACAAAACGTTCTCCTACACAAGGATCATTAGTTGAGAGGAAGAGTTTGTTTAAGAACGAGGGGATGCTGTCGGAATTGTGGAATACGACAAGTTTACTTAAAAATATTTTTAAGTAATAAATATTTTGTATTAATTACTTAATTTTATTAAGACTATATTAAGCAAGCAGTATTCGAACAACTTAAAACTCTCCATAAAAACAGTTACAAATTGGATGAATTTAATTCTCCATAAAGCATTTTATTATTGCCTCGCAAAACATGATTCAATCATAGAGTTCTCATTTATTGCGACAACGCCATTACATCCAAACTATAAAACGAAATGGCCTCCAGGTGAACACAACCTTAGAAATTCTCTTTCTCGCATTGCATTGCAACTCCATGGCTGTGAGCTATGGCATGTAAAACGCAACAATTTATTACCAATGATTTAATGGATTAAACGCTTCAATGGCAACCAACACTACAACATGGCGAAAAGTTTTTGCATACCGAACGACATGTAAGCAAGCCAGCAAACGACCAGATAGATGGTAGGTAGGTAGGTAGGCAGGCATCCGTCCGTCCATCGTCAATTTGCAATTGATAAATTATTATGTGTTTAAATCGATGATTGTTCAATTAAATAAAAGCTTAAGTGCCAAGAATTTACAGAGATTTCTGTCCCGAACCGTTTTATCAACTTTATTATGCCAATAAATATTAAATCAAAAAGTTGATTCAACAATTTATTCAAGGGATGACAATGCGTATAGCTGCAGAGGCCATAACACATCTTCTTGTTATCCTTCTACTACGCTGAGTTTAATTCTTCCAAAAAAAAAAAGAAATAATTCTAAAATGTAAAATAAAAGAAGCATGAACAAGTTTTTGTTTTCCTCCTATGTCAACCGAACAGCAGCAGCCGGGGCCCCAACACTCCAAGTTCTCGTCAAGTTGCTCTGCTGCTGTTTTACGCAATGGAAGCTTTTCAACATATTGCTGGGAGATAAAAAAGGAACACAGAGGAGATGACTTTAATAAAAGACAGCTGTGGCCCTGCCAATAACATTGGATTCCACCCACAATGACTTGTTAAGACAATAGCCAGGAAGGGGAAGGATAAATCTTTGAAATTTTCCCTTAGCTTCCCCTTTTTCGAGTGCTTTTAAGAAATCGTAAAAACATTTAAAATTGTCCAAATCGCAGTGACAAAATAATTACCTAAAAATATAATAAAATTAAATATCATTAAATATTACGAAATAAAAACGGTGTGCATTTATTAGCCCCAGTGTGTATAAATATTAATGATACTATCGATAAACAATCTGAGAAGCTACCCTAGCGGGATTCTCTTAAGAAACAGGAAGAAAACCATCATTGCTTTATGAAAAAAATTCCGAATATTTTCCTTTCTCCTATAAATGAGTCTCAATATTGAAAGAAATTAAAGTGTAAGTTAGTAAATTGTACAATCGATATTTGACCTTTTTTCTATCCTCATGGAAGCTAAACCAAAACAAAATGCTTAACATACCGCAGAATTAACCTTCAATCGTAAGAATATCAAAAAGTTATCTGTTGGTTAGAAAAATATTTATACGAAGTCTATTCGAATTTATTAATAAATTCGTATACATAAAATATTAAAGGTCTAATGGAAATCGTAGAGCTCAATTTCAGATTTAGAAATGTTGGATAATAGTTCAAGTTTCCAAAGTAGCAAGTAACAGGTCAATAGCTCATACCAAAAAAAAATATAAAACAATAGAAAATATGTGCCAAAAATTTTACGGGGTAAGATGAAAAAAACTGCAACCAAATTCAGACTGCTGTCATTTCTAAGCCACTCGCCTGACAGCTCTTAAAATTATTCCAGTTACAGCTCATTATATTGTTTACAAGCGCACAAAAGCATTTTGGTGAGAATTTTCCAGAAAAAAAGTTATTCGTGATGGAATTCAAGGGCGATAATGTGATTTCTTTATATTTAGCTGGAAAACCACAAGTGTCTATCGTTAGAGCACTCCAACATTTAAACGGGAATAAATCTTTTGTGTCTCGTACCATCGCTCGTTACCGTGATACTGGTAGCGTAGCCCGACGTCAAGGAAGTGGACGGAAAAAAAGTAAAGAAGCGACTTGATCGAAATCCACGTCGCAGTGGCCGAAAGATGGCTCGTGAGCTGGACATATCGCAATATGCCATTCGGCAAATATTGAAAAATGAGGTCGGGGTAAAGCCATTGAAATTCCAAAAAGTGCAAGAACTTACACCGCAACAGAAAAAAAGACTGAAAAGAGCTAAAGAGTTGCCTTGCTTGACCGAAAGTGGTGAACTGCCGAATTTGGGTTTCTCCGATGAGAAAATATTCGTTGTCCAGCAGTTTGTAAACAGACAAAATGATCGTGTTTATTTGCAAAAGCTGAAAATGTGCACCTTCGGTTGGCTGCCAGAACTCAAGGTTCTCCGCGCGTATTAATCGATCGTGACATCAGAATAAATGCCGAATATTATCGCAAAACATTCAACGCGTCACCCAAGAATGGTTACAAAATGAGGTTCCTCGCTTCATTTCGAGCGCACAATGGCCACCAAAATCTCCGGATACCAATCCGTTGGACTATAGTGTCTGGAGTATTTTGGAAAGCAAGGTTGGCACTAAAAAATACCAAAGTGTCGATCACCTCAAGCAAGCACTTCGCCGGGAACGGGATAAAATACCGCAGAGCAACAATTGGGCAGCGTGTAAAGGTTTCATTGGCCGTTTGAAGGCCATAATTCGTGTCAAAGGTGACCAACTCGAACAAATCTCAACTTATTTTAAAATTTTATGTTATTTCCGACATTTTTTGGTTTCACTCAATAAAATAAAAAAAAAAATGTAAAAATTATGGCGTTTGACTTCGTTGCATTTTTTTTTATCTCATCCTGTATTCAGTATTTTGATTATATGTGTCACACTTTTCACCGGGAGTGGTCCAAATGTGCTATTTGAAGTTCCTAAAGGGTACTACATCCTATGACAGAAATTTGCACACATCTTTGTAGACGCTCAACCCCCCTATATGTATTTGGTATTTTGCTGATTTTAGCGACATTATTCACCGAATTTTCGTATTTTTTTTAAGTTCGTAATGTTTGCTACAGCCTGTGACCGAAAATTGCATTTGCAATCCTCGTTTTCGTATTGGCCCAATAATATATGTAGGTACAACCAACACATGTTTAATTTTTTCCATTTGTTCCTTTACGAAAAACTTGAAAAACTAACAAAACTTGGGTAAACAAGTTTTTTGTCATAGGAGTTATTTTTAAAATAACTCCTGGGGAGAATATCCCAAGCAAAAAACAAGGAAACTGATGAGGATTGGTTGCTCTTTCAGAAACCTAGGTATTCCCTGTCTTACCCCCTTGGTAAACATTGCCATCGTTCTCCACTAATAAACAAACTTGGTTTTTATAAATACAACACTATAGGGATTAAGCCTGACTATTTTGCAACAACAAAGTAACAAAACTCTCTTCTCTAACGGAGCCTGTCCTATTTGTCAAAAACGAAAATATTGATTTTGAGAACACTGTACTTTATTTTTATCATCATGTCGTAGGTATCACTCCAAGAATTGAAATTAAAAATCTAGCAGTGAAAAAACATTATTGCTTCTCATTTACTGTTAATGATTTTATGATATTTTCTTTTTTTCATTTCTTTGTCATATTTCAATTTTCAAAATTTTTGTAGCACTGAAATACCAGAAAACTATTCACTCTAGTACTTTAATGACACATTCAAATATGAGCTAAAATAGTTTTGGTGACATTATCGAACACATTTCCAGCCTATGTCATCCCCAATCGATCCATAAATCATTCGATTTTCTCATTCAGAAAACGAAAGCAATTTCATAATTAAATAGATGTATTCAATTAAAATAGGAATTATTAAGAACACTCTGCCATATTAAATACTCATTCATGTAAATATTATTTTTCATTCGTGTAATTCAATAATTCAGTCACAGAGAAGTGTAGGCGACATCGAATGTATTTTTAAAATTATAATTTGAATGAAATCGTAGCAAATAATACGATCTAAGGTCACTGATGTATTCACTTTTTCGATTGTCACATGTGATTTTTGTTGCCTTCGATGCTGTTATTGATATTGAATTCTATTACATATTTATCTTTGGGATGTCAGTGCCAGACATGAAGAGCGGCAACAACGGCAATGATGAATAGTGGAACAGCATCTCATTTGCATTCGATTAGTCGACACAGTTGTGCGGCGGTAGCTGGCGATACGACCTCTCTCTCCGCCAGTATTGGCGTATTTTTTTATAGAACCAATAAGTCTTTGCCAGAGTCTCATTCATCCAGATCCAATAACATATTTAACCACCAACTGCCGCAACCAGCGTCTCCGCATTCCTTTAAGAATATTAGAAATTCAGATTGATTTAATGTTTTGCGTGTGTTGTGCTTTGTGTGTTTGCCAGCTGCCTGCTGCTTGCTTTTTATCGCCCCAAATTATTTCAACTTAAATGGTTGTATTCGTTAAAATAAAATCACACAGAAACACACAAATATGCTCCACAAAAAACCTCCCAAACACACATCGCATCCGATGTGATGTACCTTCGACGTTAAAGCACCCCAAATGGAGGACAAGCTTGTAGTTTTGTTCTGGCGTTTGTGAGAGGGGTTGGGTTCATTGCATGTTGAGCAAAGAGACACAAATATTTTCTGTTAAGAGAAAGAAAATGCCATTGACAAGAATTAAGAGAGTTATAATTATGTGCTTTCAAACCAAAAAAAGCTTTTATTCGAAACATATCCCTTTAATAAACATATATTTCCTTTGGAGAACTTTTCGCTTTGCCAGAAGCTTTATAAACATAAGGATTCAAAGCTTAAAGCTCTTAGGGTTATAATATATTATACTGTCCTACAAAGACTTTGAGAACTTTCTGTTATACAGTTCTGTAGTATTTATAGCACAAAAGCTTTCTTCATTTATTACTCATACCCAATCCTCACCTTGTCTAAGCTGAGTCAAACTTTTCAATACAATATTGCATTACTTCAAAAGCTTTTTGAGGATGGAGCTACTGTTGGCCAACCATTTTTACATTCAATACAAAATGATAAATATCCCAGTTGGATTTATTGGATAACATTATCTGATGGGTGTTCAAAACTGCATTCGATCATTTTATTATCGATTAACAATATTCGCCAAATGGCCGAACAAACTGAAACAGACACCAGCTGCGGTGGGTTGCGTCTGTTCAATGGGTAATATTAAAGCCGACATTCAAGATTAGGCCGTTTGTAAAATATACCAACATGTTAACTAATAAGCAAGCCAACAAATCAAAATGGCTATGAACATGCGTAGCGTTTCGTTGCCGTTCAAAAGAAGCTCGTAAATGACCATTAATCAAAGCAAGGCGTTACAACGCGTATTTAAATGGAGACGTGTGTACGGTGCGAATAATAAATCCCCAGTGTATTGGAGCAGTGTAAGGTGGATACCACAAATCAACGCCAGCAAAGAAACACCAACCCAATCACGAAAAACGTTAACAATAACAACAACAAAGTGTTAATTAATGCAACAGCTACCAATACTGGGCTGGTTTTGCACTCGCTCGGTACTTTTGGGCAATAGCCAGCTATTCGCCAAACAAGAATCGGTTATTAGTAGTGTTGCATGTTTTGGATTGATTTATTTTATTTATCAACGTTTGTTTTTTGCGCATGCTTAGACAATTTAAGGCATTTTAAATGATTGGGCAAATTATATGGGTGGGCTATGGGCGCTTGAAAAAAGGAGCCTCAGAAATAGGTATCGGTGTAACAGTTAAATGGGCTTTACGAAAAAGTTGAACTCTATAGTCGATTACGTCGATTGCCAGAGAAATAAAAATACTTAGTTGAAACAACTCTGTTTAAGAATATATCTAAAATTATTTAAATACCGAATAAGGGCAGCGCTATATGTATATATATGGGGCCTATACCAAAAGATGGATCTATATAGCCCTTTTACGGCTATGAACCTATTTTGCATCTGAGTTAAGTTGTATTCATATTCTTCATTTCGTTTGGAAGCTAGAGTGATTTCCACAGACGGACGGACATCTCTATATTGACATAGAAATTGATGCTGATCAAGAAAATATACACTATATAAACGGAATGACAAATTTAATATACACCCCATATTATGGTGGAGGATATAAAAAATTAGTAAAATGCAAAATAAGCAACTCAAAAAAAAAAGGATTTTGAACAAGAATCGACTTAGTTTTGATATAATCGGTTGTCGTTTCGAAATTTTTTATAGCACAATTATTAAAAATGTGGCCCCAATGTTCCGAGGTTTGTTGTTTTTTTTTTTTTTTTTTTTTTTGTCCCTCTAGCTCAACTAACCCCATTTTTGTCATAACCTATATCTAACAAGTAATCAAAGGCTATAGTCGTGCGGGGCCGACCATGCGATACCCTACAACTCCACAATATGTTATAAGCACCTTAGGTCCAAATCAATGTTAGAAGATTTCGCTTTTAAAATTACGTCACTGCTCAGATATTACCCTCATCATTTTGACTAGGAACATTTGCCCAATATTTACGGACTCCATCGTGCTGTTAGTTGTTGCCAGAATTTTTCCCTATCCTTAACTCATTTCTAAGGCGTGTCGATTGGCTTCAATTGTGTGATCAGAAATTTTTTCTTTTTTTGGTTCATTTCAACCCCTAAATGTTTTGCGATCATCTCCTAAAGCAAGAGGCCCCTCTGTATTTCCAAATTTAGACTCATCTATTTGATTTGTTTGTCCCCGATATTTGACTATATTCGTCAACGAAATCATCATAAAACCAGAAGTTCGCATTTTGCGTATTTCGGATATCGACTTAAGTAATGCTGGTATTTTTTCACACAAAAGTAGTACTTAATTCTACTCACAGTCCTAAACTCTAACTTCATGCGAGATTTCGTGTCCTATGGTTTCTATGTGGCGGACATCTTTAAAAACAATAGGCCTAGCCCTAGGCTAAACCCTACACTTATTTTTTGCTTTCGTGAGGATCGGACGATAATTGTAATCTGTATATATAACCCCAACCTGTGTTATAAGGTGAAAAAATTTTACAAAATATTCACTTCAATATAATGAGTCAAATTGAAAAAATAGCATGCGATAAAAAATATAAAAAAAAAACAAAAAAATATCACAAAATACTACAAAATCTATACTAACATCATTATTGCCATCTCTTTATTCGATTTTTTTAGATTTTATACTTTTCAGTCCAGTCGTTTTTTGTCCAGCCGTTCTTGAGATATAAGCATTCTACCTAACATCCCCCTTCCTTTGTATATATACATTGTATATATTTCGCAATATATATCCGATATATTTACTATCGGCATCTACGTAACGGTCAGGATTGGCCTGTTTGTTTATTTATGATTTCGCCGGAACTAAAAATATTCGCGGTTTAATGGAAAATTTGACTTCTATTTAACACAAATAGTATGTCCTATTTCACTCACTAAATATTACCAGATGACCATCGAAATTTGAAGGCTCTAGCACCATGCTAACTTCCGCATCGGTTGGTCTATAATTGCAACAATTATTGGACTACAAAATCACGAAATTTCTCAGTTTTGTTCCATTTCAACCCCTAAATATTGTGCAATCATCTCCAAAAACAGTAGGGTTCTATTCTGACCATAACCCCATCTCTATTTTAAATTAAGGATCGGGCTATAATTGCGACCTGTAGCGTGATTACAAATTAACATGAACAGACGGACGGACATACAAAGCTAGATCGACTCAGCTCGACGAGATAGATCCATATATACTTTCCTTTATGGTAACCAGGTGTTACATAATTTCTGGCCTAATCAAACTTATAATACCCCCAACACATAGGGTATAAAATAAAATATATCAAAAAACAAAAATTTTCTAAAACTTTAAATTTACCAAAAAAAGGAAAATGTTTGCTAATTCTGAAAAACAAAGTTTTTGTAAAATTACAAAAAAGCCAAAGACAAAAATTTTAATTCCCATGGCTATCTGTGATGTAAGCATGAAGCACTGATTTTTTGTGCTAAACTTGTTTGCTATTCGATAAATAAGTATTAATTTATTCAATATAATTGCTTGCAAAATTATTGTCAAAATAACCAACAAGGTAGGCTAATTCAATTCACTATAAAAACCATCATTTTATGGTGCTCGAAATTCTACACTTTTAAATTTATTTAAATTATCAATATCATTAATTCTTTCTTTCTTTTATATTTTCAGGTAAATATCCCAAAATTTGTTTTTTACAAAATACATATCCTTTTGCATTTAACTGGTGAGTACACTAATTGATAAAAATCTTTATATACTGATTATATGATTTTTATTAATTACCTTAGTTCAAAAATTCGAACGTACAAAGAGTAATTTTAATTGAAATAGACACAGTCTGGAAAAACTCAGTGCGTTCATATTTAGTTTCACCCAATTTTCTCCTTTCTGAAGACTGCAGAATTTATTGAACAGTTATGATATATCGAAATATATTCAAAAACTTGTACCTCTTACACAAACCTCTTCGTCCGAAAATATTTAATCTCCTTGTCCATTTACTAAACATTATTCAATTTTAAAGAGGCCCCCCTCTGAACGGCCTCCCCAACTGCAATCGCTGTGACAACGTTTAGTGCTCAACTCAATATTCACATACAATTCTCATTCACGCATATGTAATTTGACGTGTGATTTATTGCATTTATCGATCAACGGACAATAGACGATATGAATGGACGGAGGAGTATGCGTGTCCATACGTTTGATTTCGTCGTCTGACAGGCAGAATGTCAAATGCTGTGAAATGTCTTCCTTTAGTGTCTAATCTGAGTTTTTTGTTTGGCCAACTTGCTCGGCGTCATTTTACACGCATTTTATTTACGTCCAACTAGTATTTCTTGTATTCTTTGACATTTACACTTTGTTTTGTTTATTTTTTTGTTGTTGGTGTTCTTCATACAGTGCGAAAAAGGCTCCAACAGCTAGGATTTATGTTCCCCCCCATTGCAGTTGCTGCCACAATGTCCAAGCCATTGCCATGCTTCATTGTTGGACTGTAAATGGTGGCTGGCCAAAATTAAATGTTAACTGATTTGTTTTGGTTAGTTGTTTGTCCTATTTTTGGACAGTTGGCCGTTGGCCGGTCAGACTTGCAACCATCTCGATATGCGTTTATGAATTTAACTGCAACAGGTTTATGCAGTGCGTGCAACATTTCCATGGAATGACCTAAAGAGTTTTCCGCCAATTTGAACAACAACATAAATGCACCATTCCAAATTATTGGGACATGCTTAACCCATTCAGGGTCAACCACAATATTCGTATCTATTTAAATGGTGTTGTGTTAAATACATAAATTTAACACAAATATGTTGTTAATAAAGATGCGTAGAAAAAAAGAAAATTGTTCCAAATATAGAGTAAAAATAGAACAATATCATTATTTAAATATTATGAAAAGCCTTCACTTATACTTTTTTGACTTAATGAAATGGGAAGGGGGTGATGCAGCTAGTAGTTTGTGGGAAGTCAATGAAAATTACAAAACAAAGAGATTTTTAAGTATATGGATGTATGTGATGTGAATAATAGGAACAAAATAATAAAATACTAAAATCTCCCCCGTCACTGCAATGGGTTAATTTGTGCGTACGCATGCACATACATAAATCATGTACATTTATCCAATCCATAGAGACTAGTTGCAAACGCCAATTATAATATGGCCAAAGCATCGGCAAAGTTATCGTTAACAAAAACTTACATCTCGGTTAGCCAGTGCAGGTGTGCTCTTAGTTTTTGTTCCAAAAATTCTATTTCACCATGCACAGTGTCTAAACACACTTGAAGCAATTGCTCTTCATTTATAGTATCCTTGCCAAAGCGTGTGGAGTTATAGGCGAACATGCGTATCAAAACATTTCATTAATTTAATGCAATTTATTTCGCCCTCTTTTCGAGACTGGGGCATTCACCCTGTCGTATTCTTTGTTCTATTTAATTAATTAATGCTAAATTTACCCTTGTGCGAATAGGGCAGATACTAAATTTGTATTCGATTATTAGTTCATTTATTACTTCTAAAATTAGATGGTGAGGCGAAAACATGAAAACAATAAAAATAGTAATATTATATACGAATAGCAATGTTCTGAAAAGAAGTTAGCATGTTAAATATGCCACTAATTGATAAATCTACATATTAACACTCAAGTCATACAGGGTGAGATAAAAAAACTGCAACAAAGTCAAACACCACATTTTTTGAAATATCATCAAATTTTAGAATAAGTTTAGATTTGTTCGAATTGGTCACCTTGCCACGAATTATGGCCCTTAAACGGCCAATGCGATGGTGCTGAGTCTTGTTGGAACATCCAAGGTCTTCGGACAAAATGTATGCGTGCCCAAGGCTTTCATACACCCTCCAGAATATTTTCGCGATAATATTCGGCATTTATTCTGATGCATCGGTCGATTAATACTATAATAGAGCAACCAACGGCGGTTATGGCGACCCACATCATCACCATGGCAAGTAAACACGAATGTTTTCTCATCGGAGATAATTAAATTCGGCAGTTCACCACTTTCGGCCAAGCGAAGCAACTCTTTAGCTCTTTTGGGTCTATTTTCTTTCTGTTGCGGTGTAAGTTCTTGAACTCATTTTTCAATATTTGCCGAGTGGAGTATTGCGATATGTTTAACTCACGACCAATTTTTCGGCCGCTGCGACGCGGGTTTCGATAAAATCGCTTCTTTACTTTTCGAACCATTCTTCCACTTCCTTGACGTCGGGCTACACTACCAGTATCACTATAACGAACAATGGTTCGAGACACATAAGATTCATTCACATTTAATTTCTGGAGTGCTCTAACGATAGTCACTTGTGATTTTCCAGCCAAATATAAAGAAATCACACAATCACGCTTGAATTCCATCACGATTAACTTTTTTCTGGATAATTCTCACCAAAATGCTTTTCTACGCTTGTAAACAATGTCTCTGGAAAAATTTCAACGGCTGTTGGACGAGTGGCTTGGAAATGACAGCAGTCAGAAGTTTGTTGCAGTTTTTTCATCCCACCCTGTTATGGGCACACCAAATTATAGACGAGAATCCTATTTATGTTGGTGACTTGTGTATCTTATTATATGTTTAGAATGTAATAAATATTTAAATATGACTTAATTAATATTTAAATATTAATAATTGGAAGTAGAAATTGATGTAAAGTACGGAGATAATCTACCGCAAACTGAATCTCTATTGTATTTTTCTTTGCTTAGATGTATGAATTAATACAGACACTAACGAATTTTTGTACATATGTTTGTCCAAATTTTGCGACGTCTCTTTAAATTACATACATGTTGAATGAAGTTTGCTTGTTTTATGCCTACTTAAATCAATTATAAATTTAACTAGACCTTCCAATACTTTGTCTCTTCTTCCTGCTGGGTTATTCAAGAACGGTTAACTGCAAAGTAAGTCTACATTCGATAAGTGCAACAAAGTCAGCTGTTTTCTCCCTCCTCCACTTCGTATCTAATTTCGGGCATACTTTCAATCAAAATGTTCTCAAAAATATAAAAAGGATGCAACACCTGCTGCGGCTCATATATAACGACATTGCACAACTCAATTAGTTTGAGTCACATTTTTTTTTTTTTTTTTTTTTATATTTATTTAAATTCGTGTCTAATATTACAATTATATATACAAGTTCTGAGATTTTACTTTTTATAGTATTACAGCAGGTAAATTCAAATTGGTTTAACCATATTATCTAAATAAAATATCACAGTTAAGGAGAAAAAGGAATGGAAAACCTTTGAAGGACTTTGATTAGTTTAAGAAATTTGGAAAAAATAGGAATAAGTCTTCTTTTAAGATAAAAGTAGATTATACAAAATTTTTATAATAAATTTCTTATAAGACTGTAGTTAGATCTTCTGCATCGTTCTTCGAATGACAGAGTCTGTTGCCGCATAACCATTTCAATGGTTTTATGTCCGTAACGAGAATGTAGATGACTTGTAGAATAACGCCAAATAAGATTATGAATGATTTTTAAGTTCTTGTTTTGTATTACTTGCAGTTTTTTAATAAGATAATTAGCAGTTTTGTTATACCAGGCTTGACAAGCATACTTCATAATCGGTCTTATACACATTCTGTAAAGTAAAACTTTATTATGTATATTCAGCTTCGATTTTCTATTAAGTAACGGGAATAAAGACCTTCCACACTTAACTGCCTTTTCTAGAATTTGGAGAATGTGTTCTTTAAAGGTTAATTTACTATCTAAAGTAACACCTAAGTATTTGATAGATTTTTTTATTTCAATGTTATTTCCCTGTATTTGGAGAGGAGTGCTGGGAATACGCTTTGGCGACTTATTAAATGGGAAAATTATGGCTTGCGTTTTTTCCTTGTTTATTTTGATCTTCCATTTATTGAAATACTTTTCCACATGTTGTAACGATAATGCGAGTTGCTTTGTGATAGCATTTGAAAGTTTACCCGAGCATAGAAAGGCACTGTCATCAGCATAAAAAGCGGCGTCATGACTCCTTTTGATTGTAATATCCGAGGTAAAAATTGAGTATAAAATAGGTGATAGAACGGACCCTTGTGGCAGACCAGCTGGAATATTTCTTGTTGACGAAAAACAGTTTTCTAGGTTAACGAAAAAAGTACGACCCCTTAAAAAATTCTGTATGATTTTTTGAAGATACAATGGGAAGTTTAGCTTGTTAAGTTTGAAAACCACGCCGTCATGCCAAATTGAGTCAAAAGCTTTTTCAATGTCAAGTAAAACAACACCAGTACTTTTACGAGCAGCTTTGTTTTGTTCAACGATGTTAATTATTCTCTTGATCTGGTGAACTGTTGAATGTTGACTGCGGAATCCAAACTGTTTACAATTAATTATATTTTTTTCTTCCGTATAATCATTGATTCGTCTATAAATAACCCTTTCAAAAAGTTTTGAAACGGAACTTAACAGGCTAATTGGCCTATAACTATTTGGACTTTTTGGATCTTTACCATTTTTAAGAACCGGGATAACTTTAGCCTTCTTGAATACCATTGGAAAGCTTCCGTTTTTTAAAAAGTTATTGAATATGGAAGCAATCGTGTCATAAAAGGTCGTTGACATGTTCTTTAATATAATATTGCATACACCGTCAGCTCCAGGCGCCTTATTATTCTTAAAACTGCGGGCTATTTCGAAAATTTCTCCTGCACTTGTTAGTTGGTCTGTATTTAATTGTCCAACACAAGCGTTTTCAATACTATTAACAACTTTGTAGACTTTTGAGTTCATCGGTGATTGGTAGTTTAGTGTAATCTCATGTGAGTTCTGAAAAATATTCGCTATTAAATTTGCCTTTGCATCCAACGATGTTATTTGAATTCCATTAAGTTTAAGAGGAGGGACCGACGAAGGTTTTCCTTTAATATATGTTGATATTTTCCAAAACTTTTTGCTACCTGTGGGAAGATTTGATAACAAATTTGACCATGTTTCATTTCTATCTTTGTCCAGATGATAGTCTATAAGCCTGTTTAGCTGCTTCATAATGGTTTTTAGCATGTTCCTGCGTAACGGATCGGTTGTCCTTTGATATTTACGCAAAATAGTTTTTCGCTGTCTAATTAGGCTTATAGAGAGGTTGGATATCTTATTTAAATATGGTTTTGGGGTTTTATATGGAATTAGGTCATTAACAGCCTTTAATATATTTATTAATTTTTCCAAAGAGGATTCACCGATATCTTCTGTGAGAATTTGTGACCTAATTTCACTATCCACCCGTGTTCTTATTGCAGGCCAATCTGCTAGATGGTACAAAGGAAATTTATTTTCGCTAACTGCAATCGAACCATAAATATGGTAAGTAATAGGCACATGATCAGAAATTAGTGCATCTGGATGAGTCTCTATATCAGATATTGGTAAAGATGAATTAGATATTAAGATATCGACGGTTGATGGTGTTGTTGGAGTAGAATTTTGTCCGAATCGTGTTGGATTTGGAGGATAGTAGACATATAGATTTGTCTGGTTTTGGTAATTAAAAAGAATATTTCCGGCGGCATTATTATTTGAGCAATTCCAACTTTTATGCTGCGCATTAAGATCGCCAAATATAAATACATCATTTGTTTTATTAGACAGCGTAATCAAATCTTCTTTAAATGTTGATTTGTATTGTGGAACATAGACTGATGTAATTATAGTATTTCTGCCGCTTATTTGGAGAGAAATGCTTAAACTTTCGGAGGCATACAATTTATCTTTTGTAATTAGTTCATGTTTAATGGTTTGCTTAATCCCTACCATTACTCCACCGCCATGCGACCGACGGTCGTTTCGATAAATTTTATAACCCCTAATTTTAAATTTATGGTGAGGTTTGAGAAATGTCTCGTTTAGAAGAAATATGTCAATTTGTTTTTGACGCAAAAAATTATCTAGTTGCATTTTTGCTGAATTAGTCGTTATGCCCTGACAGTTCCAATGCATAACATGAATCTCATTAATGTTGTATGAATTATAATGCATGACGCAACATCATACCTAGAACTCGTAGCTTATCATATTTATTTCTACACTTTTGTAGAGCATCGACAGCTTCGAAATATATGTCTAACAACTTGTCGTTCGATAAATCGTCAGTATCATCAGCATGCTTATTATTGCTTAGAATGCTGGAGTAAAGAATACGATTACCAGCTGTTCGTTGATCAGCTGAAGAAGCATGTGTTGTGTGTGCACCTGCTGTGGCTGGTCTAACACGCGGTCTATTCATATCTGTTGTTAAATCAACAGCTGATTGATTTGAAGTGCCTTTGTTGTTGTGCCCAACTTCGGGAAATTCGTTTGTATCAAAACAGAACTGATCAACATTTCGCCTTTGGGTACCAGGAACTGATCGTGATGTTATTCTCCTTCGCATTTCTAAATATTCTTGTCTGCAAGGGCACTTGGGGTCGTCTGCTTTATGGTTCACATTTTTTAAGTTCTTCTTCGAACAATTAAAACATTTATACACCACAGGGCCCTCATGCTGCGTTTTATTGAGAGTGCAGACAGATGAATCATGGTTTCCAGCGCATACAGAACATACCGCTGATCGGTGACAGTTTTTAGAACCGTGCCCATACATTGAACACTTTTTACAAAACGTGGGACCTTTGTTGCCTTTAATTGGGTTTCTCCACTTAATACTGATTCCAAAAATATATCGTATTTTGCGTATTTCCTTCTTTGACACTTGGTTACGGTCGAATTCTAACATATAAATTGCGTCGTCCGCGCTGGAGCGGGTCGTATTTATTTCTTTCACACTTTCAGGGACTATGTTATGAGTGTATTTAAATTCTTCTATTATCGATTTAGAATCACGTCTCGGAAGGCCGAAGACAACCAGTTTAAAACACTTGTTATTTCTCAGATCGTGAGTATAGAATTTACTGCCGTGTTGAGTGAGTTTTTTGATTGCTTCTTCGTACAACAATAAGGAACTAGAAGTAACCTTTGTTCCGATGGACATTCGTTTGAATTTATATTGGGATCCCATTAGTGCAATTACCTTCGTGAAACTGGTTTCTTCGTCGACCACTATAGGGGGAAACTTTTCTTTCCGGGTTGAGATTTCGCCTTCCTCATCACCAGATGTGTCCATATCATCTGTATCGAGGGCTTTGTAACGATTGGACGAATCTAGAGCTGTTGAAGTTCTTGGATATTTAAACCGTGGATTGTTTCCAACAAACTTCGATCTTCGTTTTATATTTTTAGTTGCCATAGGCAATTAATTTTACGTAATTGAATAAAAAGTTTTTAATATTTTACTTTTCAAAAAAATTGTATTTGCGCACAGAAAAAAAAAACGTGTGGTATCAGCTGATTACCAGAGAGCACTGTGTGTCACATTTAAAAAATACCATATTCGCAAATTACTTAGTTATTAAAAAGCCAAATAACATTTCTCATAATTATACCCTCCAGCATAGATACATCATACATAACATCTCCAGACCCCATTACCTACCTCCGGTTGCAGAACATTGTCTATACAGGTCAATGTGTTACCATAGTCCCCATATAACGATACCTACTGATATTTTGACTGCAAGTTTAAAACGGACATGTTCGAATATAGAATCCATATACTTTTTTATAAATGTTGCCCTTATCTCATATTGGGGGTAATTGAAAGTTCCGGCTGGCCGAACTTAAGATTGTTTACTTTTTTCATCTTAATCATTTCATGTTATTGCCCTATCAATCCTTTTTCCACGACTTCATTATGTTATTTAATTTCATCTTTAATCAAAACAAGTATAATGCATTCTCAGCTATTGTTAAATGTTCTATCTTGGGTACAATGAATGCAAGAGTGTTGCCGTTGTTTTCCCATTTTCATTCAATGTCTCGGCTCGCTGCACCCAAAAAACGCTTAAAACTTCCACTATTACAAACCAACAAATAATCTCAGTTAGTACAACTATCAACTATCATATGCAATTCTAGGACAATTTAAATTTTATCAAAACTAAAACCACTGGCCAAACAAAAGCAGAACAGAAATGTTTTGTCATTCTCAACCAAATTTCGTATACCCAACAGAACGCTTGAAACTTTTGGAACTTCCAGCAATTATCATTTTTTTTCTAATCGTTCTACTCTGGGACAATTGCGGTTGAGCCAGTGGTGGTGGTGGTGGTCACACAGAAAGCAGAAAAGCCAAAACAACCCAACTTCTGTCTCAGTGCTGGCAGTTTTCTTGGCGGTGCGTGCGTACGTTGTGTAAAAAGCAGTCACTCATTGTTGTTGCTGCTGTTGGTCTAAAAATCCAAAAGCTGGTGATAAATCTCAGCTTGAACGGCTGGTTAAAGTTTGCAGGAATTTAATATCGTTTCGGCAGTCAAAGTGTTTAAATGTGAACGTTAAATAGATAAACGGACGCACATTTATCTAAGAAATAAACAGAAATGTGAATTACCTCTGAAACAAATTATCAAAAATTCATTATTTGTGTTCAACAATTATTCATAAAAAACGATCAGGAATAAAACGAATTTATGTGCAATTTAAAACGGGAGAAAAGGATCAGAACTTTTCAGGTAAGCAATGCTTTAAAAAATCAACCTTTTTTTTGCTATAAAACTAATTTCTTAGCAATGTAATTCATCGCAATTATGCAATACTTAAAAATGATGTTCGAAACTCCGTGAGAATATTTTTGAAGCCATATGGGCACAGATGATATACATACATGATTTTATTCGCTGCATGTTAAGTGGGGATTATAACATTCGAAGAGGGGGAGAGAGTGGTAAAAGTTTGTCTTGTGCCGAACCCACAAAATACCAGGATTTCCAAAATGGTATAACGTAAGATATAACAGATATAGTTCAAACTTCGCAAACTTAGATAGTAATTCACACAGGTCAGATGCCAAAAAGAAGAACTATCAATGCATTTCTCGCAAGGATTCAGCATTTTTCTATAACGACGTGTGAATAAAATTTGTATAGTGTGTAATGTTGATATATGACACGTGTCTTTAAAGTTCACACATTCCAATATATCTGATAGTACAAGTAGATTTGCAGCTAAGATGTTATAGGTCGACTGCCTTTTTATACTCTCCGCCATATTATGGAGGGTATATTAAGTTTGTCATTCCGTGTGTAACACCTCGAATTAAAGTGACATTTTTCACCGGATTGTTTGAACTTTCGCATTTGAAGTTCCTCAACAGGTCCACCTATTCGTATTGTTCCTAAATATTGGTATCTCCTTATTCGGTATTTTGATGATTTAGCTACATAGTTTTCCAGAATTGTTTCAAATTTTTTCGCTTCGGTCTTCGATTATATGGTACCACCGACAAAAGATCAAAATATTCAAAGGAAATAATTTACCTTAAAGAAAGAACAATGATTATTCGATTTTGTTCAGAGTACTTCTACCAACACTAACTTTATATGAGGATAGAATAGAACAGACCATCTTTTCACAGAGGGTAAAAATTTTAATCGATTGAAGGTTATAATCGATTAAAATTTAATAACACGCGAATCGACTTAGTGATTTTCTTCAAACTTTATATGTTTCAATATTTCTACCAACCATAAATATACTATAATTCGTATATTTCTTCTCTCTCACAAAGAACTAGAATTATTCGACGATTTTCTTCAAACTTCGTATGTCTCAATATTTTTGTCAACTATATATAATCTAAATATCTCCTTAAGGTACTTCCCCCACAAAGAGTAAACACTTTCATTTTCATAAAATGCAAAATAATTCACTGTTATTTATTGTAATTTCGCACAATGCTATACTTCCGCCAACAATAGATCTAGTGTACTTTTTTATAGGTTTTATACCCTCAGCCATTTGGCCACAGAGGGTATATATCATTTGATACGGTCAAAACGTGCCTAGTCGAAATAACGGATTTAGAGCCTAGGTCTCTTTCGACCAAATACGTTTCAGAACATTTGGAGTCGATCTATGTCGATCGATGTCCGTCCGCACATCTGTCTGTCTGGCTGGTGCGCACGATAACTCTCGAAGGGAGTATCCGATTTGGCCTAAACTTGGTACAACGTAATATTTTTGTCAAACTTATATCGAGTTCAGAGATGGGCAATATCGGTCCACTCCTTCTGGTACCTCTGCCACAAAAGGTCGAAATTTTCAAAAAAAAATATTTTTTGCACAGAAAGAGAAACGATAATCCGATTTTGCTCCAACTTTGCAAATCTTAATATTTGCGTCAGTGCTAGGTCAAATGTGAAAATGGACAATATCGGTCCACTCCATCTTAAGATGATAGAGATCGGACCATTTTTCTGGTACCTCCCCACATAGGATTCAAGATTTTAAAAACAAAACGCTCAAGGGATTCGAAAAAAGCATCCAAATGCATCCATCCATCTCCTCAAAATTCCCACATACAGACATTATTTCTAACACAAGATTTGTTGTGAAGATGATTTTATTATTTTATCTGTATTAGATGAAGTATGAAAATGGAATACTTCGGTCCGCTATATCTGTTACCTGACGTATATTTCCATTTTCCGAAAATGTCCACATATCTCATATAAAGTACAAGAAGTAGTCGATATAGTCCAAATCTGTCACGTTCATATCTCAAGACTGAGGGTATACATCTGTCGGCAAAACTGACTGATACTATTTTACTTGTTTTATTCGATAATAATTAGTTTCAATTACAATAATGCCTCAGCGCCAAAATGGCTTTTAGCGCTCATTGAACTATATTTAATAAATAAATTTCTATGTATATTAAACAAATAGGATATTTTTTATCTATTACATTTTTGTTATTAATATTTATTTAATTTTCTCAAACTTATTCGCTGTCACAAAACTTCCACTCCCTAAACAATGACTTAAGGCATGCCAACGCGCCAACAACTTTTAATAAAAAATAAAAAAAAAACTGTTGCCCCAAAACCAATCAGTTTCGAATATCTAAAAATCACTAAATGCAATCAAATTAAACTGGAAGACAGTTCAGCCTAAAACTGTCCATCACAATGTGCCAGCGATTTCCAACAAAATTCTTCACACTTGAACTGCAAACAGTTAGTTTTTTTGTTCGTTCCATTTGGGTATTTGTAATTTTTATCAATATGTCATATGACTGTCAATACCGTTAGAGAAATACATGCCGAACACACAGACCTCCACTCCGCTCCCGTCCAGTTCTTTCCTCATGACATGCATGACTGTAAACGAGATTTTATGCACTGACGTCAGACGGGCAAGTGGAAAATGCTGTACCCACTGAATTGTGGCGGATAAAGTGTCACTCGCTAAATGCCAAACGCATTTGTCGTTTTTGCAAATTCCGAAAAACATGACACAAATATCGAACGTTATGGCTTTCTGTCATCACAATTCGTATCTTTTTTTCTACGCCCATAAGCAAATAATTGGTGATCAGACACCAGATTTTATAGTCTAGTAATTCGAATATTATCATTAATGTACAGAACCCATGTTTACTGCAATAGCTAGTTAGGTTCATATCTGTGCAAATTAATATATATTTATGATCCAATTAATATTCTGATATTGATAACGAATAATGAGAAATGTTATCATAAACTTAAATTTTGAGTTTATTCCCATAAACGCTTGTGTGAAAGTTTCTGCTTGCCTGAGCTGCATGGCCAACTGGCATAGTGTCATATTACACACCTATATACCAATATTCTCTAAAATAAACAGCAGTAAATAAGTTATAACTCTGGAACTCCAATTAACTTCAAAAAATTATAGGTTCAGCTTGGCTTATCATACCACATGCTGTCGACAGATTTAGAGTCTTCATATTTGCAAATCATTTCTCATATCATTAATTCTCAAATAAGTCAATCCAGTTATTGCAATGAAAATCTTTTTGTTCTGAGTCGCAGCAAATCGATAATCTCGTTCGAACCTCTGATGTACATTTTGACAGTCCACCATTTTATTCGCATCTCTACTGGCAATTTAAGCCAACGTAGATACTCCAAATTCTCCTTGATATAGATGGCATATTACCTATCGATATTCCTTGTTGCTTCCAAACAGTTTAGACTAACAAAACCTAGGAATTCATTTCCACGGAAACTCGGAGCCTTTCTTCTAGTCGTTGTATTGCAGTCTTCAAGTTGATAATAGAGCAAGTCAAGCGGAGAGCTACAATTCTACAATTTTCTTTCTCCCACTCCATTGGATTTACACACCCACATTTTTAGCACTGTTATATTCATGTGTACCCGTTCCGATTTCAAGAGGTGCTTATGCTAACATCACTTTCAACTTTTCAAAAATAACTGGAAAAATCGAAGGACTTTGCTCTATCAATTGAAATGAGAAAACATTTGAACTGTGAAATTTTCATTCATTTCCAAAGCAGTTGTAAAATCGACAAAATGCTTACAAATCGCTCTGAATTTTATTCTGCATTAATTAACGATTATGTTTTTAATTGCGAAAAACATTATCGAATTCACAAGGCAAACAAGGTCCTTTGTAAGTATAAACACATATGATTGAGACATATATATTTTGTCAATATGTTTGCGTGTTGCCAGACGACTTGTATAACTCATCCTTGAAGTTTTTTCTCCTTCACCACTCACTTCGGGTGGCATAGCATTTCCGCTGCTTCTGCAGACGATTTATGTACATACCTACCTACATTGGCCAGCATCATCACATCAACCTGTTGACTGTTTTGCCTCTCTGTTTGTCTGTTTGTTGTGGGCCACATTTATTGCAAGCGTTAAGCAGAGTCGCTAATTCGCATACGCCTAAAAGTAAACACTAGGCAATACGCACCTTTACTCTCCACTCCAAATTCGGAAACATTACATTACTTGAGAGTTATGTTGTTAACTGGACGAAAGCTTTTTTATTTGCCCAGATACACAGAGAGAAAATAGCAGATTGACAAAGCGATACATGCCTAAATGGGAACGTCTTTATTAATTACAGTCTGTATATTGTTTACTTTTCTTTTAAGAATTGTCCAGGAAATTATTTTTCGGCGAGTTTTATTCTCTTTTGTTATAATTTCTTCGGATAGCCAGAGAGACATATTGCATGGAAAGTCAAAAGTCAATGCCTGGAAAAATCAATGCCTCATTTATAATTCCTCCTGGTTTTTTATTTTTTCTCATACTGTGAACAATTTTTAGCCCATTTCACTTTTGCTAACGTTGTTAACTATGTACCAATTGATTTATGACAAAATGACGAAATAACGAGTTTAGACCCCAGGTCTCTTTAGACCAAATCCGTTTAGGGACATTTGGAGTCACGATAACTCTCGAAGGGAGTATCTGTTTTGTTCAAAACTTTGTACATTTCAATATATTGTCAAACTTAGATCGAGTTCGGAGATGGGCAAGATCGGTGCACTTCTTTGTGTACCTCACCCCCCCCCCCCCCCCCCACACACACCTCAAAAAATTCAAAATTGTCAAAGAAAGAATTTACTCAATAGAAAACCAGTAAAGAAAGTCCTAAAGTCGGGCGGGGCCGTCTTTATGATATCCAACACCACTGCTAATTTGCTAAGCTCCACATAACAATTAAAAGTTTTTATGGGAGAATTCAATCAAACACGCTATGATTATAATTATAATTTAAAGTTCAAAGGACTAAATACGCCAAAGCTTTTGTATATTTTATATGGGAGCTATATCCAAATCTGAACCGATCTCGATAAACTTTGGGAAAGATATTTCTGAGCTTTATTTGATATATTTCCCTGAATATCGTTGTTACAGAGTGCATATTGCGGCTGCGGAGGACAAAAATAACAAATCGGATGAACAATATATATGGGAGCTATAGCTATATCTGAACCGATTTGGCATACTTATTTTCACGCTTAATTTGGCTGTATGTGCAAAATTCCATTACGCGTTTGGTGCACAATAAAAGGCAAATCGGACGAAAATATATATGGGAGCTATATCTAAATTTTGACCGATTATCTCCAATTTCAATATAGTTCGTCCTTGGACCAAACAAATGATTGGTGCAAAATTTCATCCGGATAAGGCAATAAATGCGAACTGTACTTTGTTTTCAAAAATACATGGACAGACGAACGGACATGCATAAATCGACTCAGAATGTGATTCTATGCAGATCATCAAAAGGAACTATGGTTCTATCTAGTTTCTTTTTGCCTGTTACAAACAAATGCACAAAGACATAATACCCTTACCACTATGTGGTGTAGGGTATAAAGAAAGGATCATTTGATATTGTGCAAATCCCAATATTTGTGGCAGTTTAGGCCAGGTGGACAAAATCGTTGCTCTTCATCAAGTACAAAGGGTCAAATATGGAATAATTTTAAATCTTATAAAATGTGAAATAAAAATCCGATTGTCTTCAAATTTCACAATTCTAAACATTTTTATAAAGACATCATCTGATGTGAATATGGAATATATCGGTCTACCTCTTGTACCTACCTCATAACGTGCCAAAATTTAATAGCAATGAAGCTACTAAAACACGAAATGAGCCTTCGATTTTTTTTAAACTCCGCACTTTTCAACATTTCTATCAACACAAGATCTGTTGTGAAAATGGGATGTATTCGTCTGCTCCTTTTGGTACCTGCCCCACAACCGTTCAATTTTTTATAGCCATGAAGATAGAACGCGAATCAAGCATCCAATTCCGTTCAAACTTCACACATTCCAATATTTCCACCAACAAGATCTGGTGGTTGTTCACTCCTACCGGTACATTCCTAACAATGGTTTAACCCTATGAATAATTATAATGCCGATTAAATTTTGTACATCCCAATATGAATCAGTATTAAATGATAAGTATTAGACGAATTGGAATGCTTCGATCATATTTGTACATTTTACAAAAATTATCAAATATCTCATATGCAGTACAGGAAGTAGTTGATATAGGCCAAATGTAGCACCTTGTAATATTTGTATCAGACTTAGGTGAGATACGAAATTGGCCAACTTTTTCGGAACCTCCCCCATAAATGGTTAAAAACTTCAATAATCATAACGCAAGTTAATATATATGTTCTGTTCATCTGTCGGCAAAACCGACTCATATTTTTTACTCCTTTTTCTTTTATTCAATCGAAAAAGCATAAAATATTATCAAATTGACCCTCTTAAGTTCTGACCAGTATAGATGTTCGCTTGCAAACTAATGACATTTCAATCATGTAAGAGTAAAATTTCGATTTTGAATAATACAAGTCATAGCACCACAATGACTATTTATATTGAGGTACTATTATTTGTTTCGCAACTGTATATGGAAATAATCGTCCATCATAAAATGTAAATGAACTTTTCTCTGTGTAGCCACCAGAAAGCTCTGCTTCTGTTAATTTACATGAAACAAGATAAATAAAAGCTTTTTAACATTAGCAGACCTTTGACAATGTATCGCATTGTGGTTCACATGTGCTTCATTCGAACAGATACAGATTGTTGAGGACAGAAGAGCAATGACAACACCAACAACAACATGTTGTGACGTGATTTCTTTCGTACTCCGAATTGATGTGCGCGCTCTCACAAGTGATGAGACACACGACCATTGCTCTCGGGGAAGGTAAACACAGCACAGCGAATGCATGTGGTTAAGTGGGTGGCTGTGGCGGTGTGTGTTTGTCTCCAACCAGGGGCAATGGGCCAAATGAAAACGAAAGCAAATGCATGATTTGTCTGAATTTGAAAATTAACGGCATTTTCCACAAAAAAAAATATATATGTGTTTTGTTTAAGCGATCACCGAAAAACAAAAACAACTAAACCGAAACGTATTTTTAGACGCCACAATGAAAAGTATTTAAAGATGACAAAATGTGGACACCTCCGCAAATCAGAAATCAAAACAAACGTTGATGCTCTCTTTGGAAAATAAAGAATGAGAGAGAGCTAGTGAGAGAAAATGTTGAACTACCATTGGGGTTGGAGGTTGATGTCTGGCAAAGGTCTGGCGTTGTTGTAGCACCTGCTTTCGCATTCAGGTGATTAGACCCCCAAAAATTAATTGGTATGGGTGCTTATATTTGTTTTTCCTATCGTTGTTGTCTTCGCTCATAGTTGAGAATAAATATTTCAAATTTCCATATTAGTGCCTCTCCGCACTCTCCACGCAGCATGAGGAAAGGAGGCTCTAGTGTTGTTTACAGCTGTCATTGGGGTCGGCTGTTGGTGGTTCTGCATGCTGGTGGTGCTGCTGCTCTTCGATGTCTGTTCTGTTCGCACAGAACAGAATTTTGTGTGGCTGCGACTGTTTTCAGCCAACCAGTCAGTTGATTTTCAGATACGTCTGTACATGCATGAGGTCTGCTGGCGTATCATTGCCAGTGTCTGTGTGTGTGTGTACGTGTGAATGTTTTCGCTTTTCTGTTTGTTGTCTTTTCGCTTCTACGTTTTGGCAAACTCCGAAAATCCAGTTTATCCCATGAAGGCAAAACGTGCGGACGCTTTTAACGGTTAGGCAAAAAAGAAAACAAATCAAAGCCTTCATTCATCTTCAGCGGGTTATCTCGGCGCGTTAGTGTTTCTTTTTTGGCAAATCGCGGTCGTGGTTCAACGCTCACCAGCTGTGGTTGGTACCTTTCGTTGTGAACCGTGTACGGTTACATTCACACGGGGTCGGTCAATCGGACGGACGCCTGACCCCACCAGTTGGGTCGCGATAAATCGCCGCGACGGTCGCGGGCACGTAATGTCCGATAAACAAAAATAAATATAAACAAACAAACCAAAAGAAAAAACTCGTATATCCGTAACGTAATCGTTCCGAACGTATCGCAAATAAACAAAAACAAAAAATAAACAAACGCAAAACCGCATGACTTAATGCACAACAAACAATTCACTAAATAATCGAATATTTTTGCCCGAATGCATATTGAAACAAAGCAACAAAACTATCAGAAAATACTAAATTGAAAAATGCCAGAAAACAACAAAATAAATAAATAAATAAAGAAATACATCAACTAATTTGTGAATTCTTAAAAAGCAAATTGAAAATCGTAAAAATCAAGTAAATGGAATTGATATTTTGAATAATGTTTGAAAATATAATAAATCATTTTTCAACAAAAGTGTGATCATGTTTTAAGTAACAATATTTTAGTTGTTGTTTTTCTTTTAAATGTTAACAGTTTGTTTTTATCTAATTTTGTTATTTGTTGCCATAAACACCGTTTTAGTTGTGGTTTTTATTTTTATTTTGCATAGTTGTTTCTTTTTTATTATTTGAAACTGGAATCTGTGCTTAAAATTAATGACAAAAGTTATGGCGTTGATTTAAAATGCATTCAAAAAAATCCATAAAATACCTTTGAGACGTAGAAAGTGATGAAACCGGAAATTTGATACCCTACTTAGTAGTATTTGACGAAAGGGAATTTATTTCTGATTGGGAAATTAAATATTTGTCTAAATAAATTCTAAATAAATTAATTTAGTATCAATCATAATTGATGTAAAACATACAGAATTTTTTGGTCGTGCTTTTTGATGAAATTGATTGACGCTGATGAATTATTGAACCACAGAGAGAATAATAATAAATGTCTTCTTATTATTCTCCCAAAGAACTAAATCGGCGTTTCTTACAAAAATTTTAAATAATTCTTAATTTGTGACATTTTTCCATTCGAAAAGATTAAGTGGAAAATCTGAGCATACAGTTGGTCAACTAATTGTTTCGACACGTAGAATCAATAAAGATGTGTATATCGCAACAATAAGCCTAGATTTCTTGCGTAAATAAACACATTTTTTCAAGACAGTTATTCATTTTCACATCTGTCCTAATGTGTTAAATAAGGTGTTAATTCCATAGTACAATATTAAAATGAATGAATGAGTGGAAAATAAAACAATATATTTGTAAAATTAAAAATTGAGCTCCTCTCTGATTTATGAAGGTGTGGTGTAACTACAACTTGATTTAGGGAACCAACATTTCCCCTATTTGCTCAATAATATGTTTTTGGTGACAATGGCCTCGGAGTTTGTATATTTAACGGCAGATACAAAATGGTTAGGCTTAATCCCATTATTGTGGTGGTAATTGGATGGATATTGGATGGTAATTTTTACCAGGGGGTAAGGCAGAGATAGGAAAAAAACATTATGTGACTGTCATGCATACTGTCGTTTTCACTGGCGATGAGTGATTCTCCATCCAGTTATTGGATGCAACAACCGTCCACAACCCAATGTGTTTTTTAAGTAATTTAGGTTTGTACCATTCCGTTCCATTTATGGTGACATCTATTTTCATAATAAAATAAACATTCCCCCCTTTTGCCGTATATACGTACCAACATACAGGGTGAGCTGAAAAATCTACAACCAATTTCAGACTGCTGTCATTTCTAAGCCACTTGTCCGACAGCTGTTAATATTATTCCAGTGACAGCTCATAATATTGTTTAAAAGCGTCCAAAAGCATTTTGGTGAGAATTTTCCAGAAAAAAATTAATTAATCTTTTGTGTCTCGTACCATCGCTCGTTACCGTGATACTGGTAGCATAACCCGACGTCAAGTAAGTGGACGGAAGAAAACAGCAACATCAGCAGAAATGGTAAGAAAAGTAAAGAAGCGACTTGATTGAAACACGCGTCGCAGTGGCCGAAAAATGGCTCATGAGCTGAACATATCACAATATTCCATTGACAAATATTGACAAATGAGATCGGTGTAAGGCCATTAAAATTCCAAAAAGTGCAAGAACTTACACCGCAACAGAACGAAAATAGACTCAAAAGAGCTAAAGAGTTGCTTCGCTTGGCCGAAAGTGGTGAATTGACGAAATACGTTTTCTCCGATGAGAACACATTAATTTTCCTGCAGTTTGTAAACAAACAAAATGATCGTGTTTACTTGCCAAAGAGGTCAGCTGTAAATGTGCACCTTTGGTTGGCCATCAGAACTCAAGCGCCGGCCATGGTGACGATGTGGGCCGCCATAACAGCCGATGGTCACACTCCACTCGTATTAATCGACCATGGCATCAGAATAAATGCCGAATATTATCGCGAAAATATTCAGGAGTGTGTATTAAAGCCTTGGGCACGCAAAAATCACTCTCAGCACGCGCCACCTAAGATTGATTACAAAATAAGGTTCCTCGCTTCATTTCCAGTGCTTCATTTCCAGTGCACAATGGCCATTTTGGAAAGCAAGGTTGACACTACAAAATAGCAAAGTGTCGATCACCTCAAGCAATCGCTTCGCCGGGAATTGGCCAAAATACTGCAGAACAACATTCGGACAGCGACAGTGGTGACCAATTCAAACAAATATAAACTAATTCTAAAATTTGATGCTTTTTCCGACACGACACAAATGTAGAAATAATGACGTTTTACTTTGTTGCAGTCTTTTTATCTCACCCTGTATAAATGCTCCAAAATAGCAATTGCACCGAACTTAAACTCAGACTCCAAGTGCATTGAACTAGTCATTACCAAAAAAATAGCAAAAAATGATTATATTTTTTAGATCTTTGGGAAAAGTATATGGTTACAAGAATTACAAACACTCAATTTCAAACACGATTTGCTAGAATTCAATTCAAATATTCATTATCTCTATTACAAGTAACAAAATACAAAATACGACTTATCAATAAACGCCCCTCTTCAGAAATGTGCCTGGGGAGCCCTTTTAACCAACGAGGAATTATAGGTGCATGACATCTCCCTGTTATTCTCTTTCCATTACCTTCTAAAATTGGGAATTTGATGTTTATTTATGCTTTAAAGGCGTCGGAGGCATAATATTTCTTAGCATATGAATTTAGAATAGGTTTGGAATAGGTTTTTCTTATTTTAAAATAGTCAGACTTAAAAATAATATAACAATTTAAAGAGTATCTGTTGATATTGCCAACAGATGCGTACCCTCAGCCTTGCGTTGTGATTTTTAATAAGGTTGAGCCTTTGTGGGGGGAGGTTCCGAAGGAAGTTGCCAATATTTCGACTATTTCCTTCACATTTTATGAGATATTTGATAATATTTGTAAATTGTTGAAATATGTATGATGTACCGGATATAATGGACCGAAGTATTCCATTTCCTCTAATACTGTTAAAATATTGATTTGTGTCAAATTCGAACATTTATTTCTTATTTTATACGAATAATCCAAATGTTGAACTGTTGCAGGAGGGGTGCCAGATGGAGCTGGCCAATAAATTCCATATTCACTCAGATCTCTGGTTGAGAAAAAAAAGGAGACATACCAAGTTTGAAAAGAATCGTTCACCTGGTTCACAAGTTATGAATATTGAATTGAAATAATGAATTCTAAGTTTCCAGAGGTGGTGGACCGATATCTATCATCTTTACACCACATCTTGTTTTAGTAGAAATGAAGTAAATCGGATGCTTACCTCGCTTTTATAAGCATATATAACACAAATCTTCTGATTTTCAAACTTTAATATTCCTTACAGAAGAAATTCGGGATTCGTATTACTTATCCAGACTCTTTTCGTTCGTATGGCAAATAATCGATAAAACCCTTACCTACCTCCACATTGCAATTTTATTTTACAAGCAATCTGCTTTACATACCTACTCACATTTACATGCCGATGCTGATATTGTTATTTTAATTTAAAAACAATAATGTTGCGTTTATTTGCCATTCACATTGATTTGTAATGATTAATAAATTCTGTTTTTATTGTGCGCAAAAAAAACAATCAAAACATTACTGAGGCCGTGGGAAACAATCCGAGATACTTCAGCATTCAATCACGGAGGGTAGAATGCAAAAGCGTTGTTTATCACAAAACAAATAATGAAAATAACTTTTATTATCATTTTATTATTTTTTAATAACCTCAACAGGCAGCTTCGAAAAAGATGTAATACCGTCGTGATATATTGTTGTTGGCATACATTTGACAAGATGAAATGTGTGTGGGTATGTGTGCATTTTACATGGGGGGCAAGATTGAGGATGGAGATATACCAGGCACTAACGCCACGTGACTATAAATCAGTAAACCAGTAAGTGCGTAATCCACGCTCCATTTGAGTACTGTTTACACTTCAAGAAGTACAAAACGACTGTCCTCAAGACAATTTCCTTCATTTCAGTCTGTTTATAGCTGCTAACTGGCTACTTCTATTCCCATCCTCTCCAAGCAATAAATAGAACACAACAATGACTAACATAATGTCGTCGGTTTCCGATTAGCTTTTTATGGTGGCCATAAGCCACCAAACCATCTTATGTTTTCGTTCGAGTTTAATGGATGTTTGAAACATTTGGTTGCGGTTTCGTGTTACCACCCACACACATACATACACAATTTTTTGGCAACTTTGTTTGTTTTCCTTGGGCATTTGTTATATTTCCTTGCCATAAAGAAGTTCTAGTCACAAACCTTCCGTAAAAATATACAAGGCAGTCTGACTTTATGGTTGACGTGGTTCTTCTCCTGCTTTCTCTACTTCTTCAATGCCATTGTTATCCTGTGATTACTAAAATCAGATACAAAACTTAATTGAAATACATTGTGGCTGAGTCGTCTTCCATGCGGTTTGCTGTCGATGGGTTACGGCAAACCCACAAACCCCAAATATAAATTACCTCCCTCCACCATTTTCACAGCCAGTGACATTATCAATTATATCAAAAGTTATTATGTTTATATTTTGTGTGTCTTTACTAGCTGGAATAATTAATAACAAGGTCGTTGAAATAACAATTCCACATAACCAAAATTATATTGTCGGTAGCTGGGCATATTTCGATATTAGTTTTGATTTAATTTCACCCCTTTTTGCAGAAGACATAGTGGCAGCGGAGTCAATGCGGCTTGTTTTATTTTGCCCAAGGACATTTTTCTCTTGCCTTACCACATTCGTATATTTATTCTTCTTCTTAGTATTGAACCTAGGGTTTATTTTCCCTAGAATCATTCATCTAATAATATTCAGCTACTGAATATTCAGGAAAACCGCTAAACATTCGTTTTTAATTAACTTGTATCTCATGACCGCATGGATTTGACAGTTTAATCTGTCGCTAAAATAAATTAAGTTATTCCTTTTCCCCATTGAAATCCGCTGAAATTTGATATATCCACCTTTAGCTTATCATCTTCGAGCGAATGTTATTGACATTATTCCCTGTTCGCTGGCTAAAAATTAATCATGTCTACCTTGCCTGAGAGCAAAATTGATGACATAAAAATTAAATATTACAAGAAAGTAAATCAATGCCGACAAACACTGCGCTGGCATGGGGAAGCGCACCTTTGTAGCCAGCAACCGGCTTCATATGCAAAATTAAACGCGATTGTTGCTACGAACAGCAACAGCGAACAACAACAAAAGCAGCGCCAAAATGTTTATCAAAGAACGATTAAGCAAAATCGCACACGCATCATTTTTTCCCCGTTTCGGCTAAAACGTATAATTAACGCCAAAGGGCATCGTTAACATTATTTACAATCTAAAAAGTGTTTCTTTCCTGAAGAGTTGGGGGCAGGCAATAAATAATGAATTATGAAATTAACATCGGCGCACTTCTTGTGTGAGGGGCCACTACAGCTGTGGACTATTAAAGAGCACTCCATATGCACACATACACGACCTGCCGCCAAAGCCCATGGTTGGATGTGGGTAATTGTTGTTAGATACTCTTGGCAAAGTACATAGCGAGATTTTAAGGATACTACTTGTTATTTGCTGGTTTAAAACCAGTTTGCTTTAGTTAGAGTTTCTTCACTTGAACCCCATGTGGAGGAGGTAGAAATGGTCCCATCTTTATCATAGATCTGTGTTAATGGAAATATTGATATGAGCCAAGTCAGACTAGAATCGGATGTTAATTTCGTGTTTATGAGCTTCATGGATATTCAAAGTTTTGACCCCATGTGGGGGAGGTACCAGAAGCAGTGGACCGATTTATTGCATCTTCCCAACAGACCTTGGTTTATTAAAATTTTGTAATGTTTGTAATTCGAAGATAATCGGACTCTTACATCATATTTTAGAAGAGTTATAATTATTCAAAATTTTGAACCTTGGTGGGGATGGAGTGGACCGAAAATGTATTGTCCATTTTCCCACCTGACTTGGCACTGATGCAAATATTATGATTTGTAAAGTTATAGTTTGAAAGTTTGATAATAATATTACGAAGTACCAAGTTTGGACCACAACCAGACCGACAGACAGATGGACGGACACCCCTAGATCGACTCCGAATGTGGAATTTGGTCCAAACAGACCTAGGGTGTAAACCCGTTATTTCGATGAGGAACGTTTTGGCCTATCAAATGATATATACCCTCTGTAGCCATATGGCTGAGGGTATAAACATCGAATTACCTAATATGGGGAGGTACCTTAATATTCGACCTTTACGATTCAGTGGATCTGTACAGGAATTTTTTTCTATCATAAGAAATAGTACCAATTACGAACATCAAATACCAAATTTGAAACGATTCCGGTGAGAACTGTGACACAATTCATCAAAATACCGAATAGCTGGAGGGTCCGTTATATGGGGTCTATACAAAAAGTATGTACAGGTCACTGAAAGGAATTTTTCTACGTACTAAATGCCAATTTACAGCAAATTCGGATTAAATTTGCGACTAAAACAACCAAAAAATCTTAAATCTGCCGTCACAGTTACAGCCATTTTCAATACCAAAAGTCCTTCAGACCAAAAACACATTGTATCAACCTACTTAATTTTGTTCGGAGTGACTTCCACAGGCGAACAAAATGGGAGACAGACTTGCATCGAATTTAATGCTGTTGGGTTTTTAGACCCCATTTCGAGATGTTACAAACGGAATGACAAATTCAATATACCCTCGATACTATGGCGGAGGGTAAAAAATAAAAGGGATAATAGATTTAATTCTTGAATCGATTCTTGGAATGGGATTTTTATACCCTACACCACATAGTGGTAAGGGTATTATGTCTTTGTGCATTTGTTTGTAACATGGAGAAGGAAACGAGATAGACCCATAGTTACTTTTGAGAACCTTCATAGAATCACTTTCTGAGTCGATTTACGCATGTCCGTCCGTCTGTCCATGTATTCTTGTGAACAAAATGCAGGTCGCATTTTTTATCCGATTGAAATGAAATTTTCCAAACAATATTTTTTTGGCCCAAGGACGAACCCTATTGAAATTGGTGAGAATCGGATCAAATTTAGATATAGCTCCCATATATATCTTCATCCGATTTCGGGTTAAATGAGCACAAAATGTCCACTATCAGTCCAAATTACCTGAATTTTGGCACACCCAACCGAGTTCGGCCTAGAAGCAAGTATATCAAATTTGGAGAAAATCGGTTCAGATATAGCTATAGCTCCCATATATATCTTTCATCCGATTTGATCTTTAAGTCCCTCACATTCCTACTATGCACTCCACAACCGTGATATTTGGTACCAGGTATTAGATGGAGCACAGAAATAGCTGTTTTAAATTTTATCGAAATCGGTTCAGATTTGGATATAGCTCCCATATATGTCTTCATCCGATTTCGGGTTAATTGACCACCAAATGGCCAATATCAGCCCAAATGGTCCGAATTTTGGCACATGTGACCGAGATTAGCCTTAAAGCAAATACAACAAATTTGGAGAAAATCGGTTCAGAAACAGCTATAGCTCCCATATATATGTTTTATCCGATTTGGTGTTTAAGCCTCTCACATTCGTAATATGCACTCCACAAGAATGATATTTGGTACCAGATATAAGATACAGCCCAGAAATAGCTGTTTGTAATTTTATCGAAATCGGTTCAGATTTGGATATAGCTCCCATATATATCTTCATCCGATTTCGGGTTAATTGTGCACCAAATGGCCGATATAAGTCCAAATGGACTGAATTTTAGTATATTTGACCAAATTCAGCCTAGAAGCAAGTATATCAAATTTAGTGAAAATCGGTTCAGATATAGATATAGCAACCATATATATGTTTCATCCGATTTAGTGTTTTAGTCCCATACATTCGTAATATTCACTCCACAACCGTGATATTTGGTGCCAGGTATTAGATGGAGCACAGGAATAGCTGTTTTAAATGTTATCGAAATCGGTTCAGATTTGGATATAGCTCCCATATATATCTTCATCCGATTTCGGGTTAAATGTGCACTAAATGGTCAATATCAGCCCAAATCACCTGAATTTTCGTACATAAGACCGAATTCAGTCTAGAAGCTAATACGTAAAATTTGGAGAAACCCGGTTCAGGGATAGCTATAGTTCGTAAAGAATTAGATAGATTTTGATTTTGTACCAAATATCTCATAGAGCTCTGAAATGCCCTGTATAAACCTTTTTACGAGAGCTCTACTAAATATGCATAGTGGTGTAGGGTATCATATAGTCGGCCCCGCCCGACTTTTGAGCTTTCCTTACTGGTTTGAAATTGTATTTGAGTAGATGCATCGAAAGTGTATACATATACAGGCTGAAAAAGGACTCGCTCAGCTATTTATCCGTGGATGTTCCAGCCCACCTATTTTTGAAATGCAGAAAATCATTTGGCAAGAATCAAAATTAAAATGGCCAAAATTACTACAAAATAAGTACATAGAAATGGCCCCTGGACCCAGAGCCCCTGTTTCCGTCGCTATTGTTACTTAATTTTTCACACTTGATATAAGCCGATACGTATATATCGCAGGTAGAAACGAACCTTAAATGCCCCCAAAGTATTTTAGATCAACATATATTATATTTTCAATATACTGCTATCTAATCGATACACTACTGTATTGAGAAAATCAAAGAAAGCAATAAGACTCGGTAGATATCAATACGCCACAAAAAAGGGCACTTGAAAATCATTAACTGAATCGAATTTTTTTTTGGGGCTCTGTCAAAGTTGTTGCGGCCTCATTGATGGCAATGATGATAATGTTGGCAATTCTGCTGCTGTTACGCCGTGTCGATGATGTTGATGAATTTAGTGGAAAAACAAGTTTTCAATAATGTAAACTCATTAAAACGACGATGACAAACACACACACATACAGCACAGCACAACAATTGGACAATATATCAACGGCAAGGTGAAACTCGTTACTCTTAGGGCATTTATGCAACTCATGTGATCGATCACCCACCCAGTGTCAACCCTTTCCCTTTGTCGTGCCCCTCCTCCGATACTGCCGGTGTAAGGTGCAATGGATGCACTGATTTATGGACTTTCATTAGTTTGCGAACTACCTACCGAAATACCCTTGACGTGTTGCTGCTTAACATACCGATGGCAATGGACATTCGAATTTTGTTCGGATCATGGATGATGTCAAGATTTATCTCAAAAAATACCAGGGCGTTTCTTTACATAAATTAAAGTAATGGGAAGGCTTTGCTTCACAAAACGTTTTTGTTGTTGTAGTTGCTGTTCGCTTTGCTGTCGATAACTTTAATTAAATTTTAATGGCATCTCATTCCAGAGACTTACTCTAAAAGTTCGCAAATGTAGGCCAGCAGTAAAGAACGATTAAAAGAAATGCACTGCCATTATAGCTCAGAGACGCCACCTCGCATTCGGTTTTGATCGCATTAACACTTGTTGTGGATGCAAGAGAATGCACAGATAAACTCACATGCACACACACACACACACACATGCAGCTTCATTGCATAGCGTAACAGAAATTAAAGAAAAACCATAAACCATTAATAATGCCAAATATGATAGCTGTGATCATTTACCGCACCGAAACTGAAATCCAAACGTTGTTCGATTCGTACGTGCTTATAATTTGCAATGGCAAACACTTTGCCACCGAACAGAAACGCACACACTCACACACACACATCACATACTCCATTGAGCCGAACAGAAATCAGTCAAGTTTAAATTGAAAACTAACTAACCAGCCAACCAGCAATTTCAATCAGATAACGAACCAAATAACAAGAAAGGCCAAGCTCGACGGCACCGACAGTGCGGTTGCCTACGCCACCTGTCGCCTGAACTGGATTGTGAGGGAAAATAATTTCACATTGTCCTTTTTGCAAATTTTTTGAAAAAAAAAAAAAGAATAACAATTTAGCGGAAGCTATTACCGATATCAGATTTTATTTTGTGCTTAGAATATTGGTTTTAACGAATTTGTATTTTTGGGGCACTATTATACCATGGCGCGGCAATAAAAATAATTGTCGCAGCAGAAACTATTTTAGGACAAATTCAAAATTTAGTGCACCAAAAAATCATGTTGAAAAAAACTGGGAATGAAAAAATCAAAATCCCTACAGTAGCACAAAAACGGAGTAAAACATAATTAGTTCAGCCCCTCGATTTGGCTGTAAAGTCGCAACTAATTCAAAAACTAATCAATTCAAATATTTTATAAGATCAAATTTTCCACTCGAATTTTGACATTTTCGAAACAATAGAACTTTGAAACGAACTGCATACCGACATGTAATAAATACAAAACAAATTTTGTAAAAATAAGACTTCAAAATGCTACAGACATTTGAAATGTGGCTTGGCCACAACTCACTACTGTAGAGTACAACAAGAAAATCACCGAAAAACCAACAACAAAAACAAAAAATAAACAAGCTACGAAACAAGAATGCTGTTTTTTACAAGCTGACAAATAGTTAAAAATTAAACAAAAACAGCAATAAAACACAACAACAACTCAACCTCAACATTCGTCCATTCATCTGGCCATGCGAATTTACAGTCAATCTTCAACTCAAATAAAATCGAATGCGAAAGCACGCATTTTCAACCAACCGAATTAAACACCTCCCGCCAGCAAACCAACCGACAGAACGACTGATGGACGGACGGACGATCATTGGTTGGCTCTTAACAACATCATCTCGCAGTTCTCGCATGGCATTTACCAAGCGGACACAGATGACGTTTGACAATCAACGAAACGAAAACCCAATACAGAAAACAATTGCAATGATACATGGTCCAAGAGTATTTGTCCGTTCTTCCGACCGGTCGTCCGCCAGTCTGCCTGCTCAAAAAGTTTATTTTATTTTTAAGCTTTTTTATCAGTTTCGTGTATTGTGATTCAAACACTTTATAACAATTACACACATTTGTGGCCCCCAATGCACTGTGGTTCTGTCGGGGTGAGAGAAGAATTTATGAAATTGGATTTGTTGACGAGTGCGCACGATAACTCTCAAAGGGAGTATCCGATTTGGTCCAAACTTGGTACATCGTAATATTATTATCAAACTAAGATCGAGTTCGGAGATGGGCAATATCAGTCCTCTCCTACTGGTACCTTACCCACAAAAGGTCAAAATTTCCAAAAGAAATATATATTTTACTGCACAGTAACCTTGCAAAGCCTAACATTTGTATCAGTGCTAGGTCAGTGCTGTGGTGTAAGAGTCCGATTGTCTTCAAATTACACACATCACAATATTTTTCTTAGCCCAAGATCTACTGTGAATATGGAATATATCGGTCCACTTCTTCTTCTTCCACAAGGGTCAAAATTTTGAATATCCCAGAGGCTCATAAAACGCGAAATTAACATCCGATTCCATTCAGACTAAGTACATATCAATATGATATATATTTTTATCTTTTTTAGGCGAAGCATGAAAATAGAATACTTCGGTCGACTATATCTGGTAACTCACACACATTTCAACATTTTCTAAAAATGTTCACATATCTCATTAAAAGTGTAGGATGTAACCAATAGCTTTGCTTTGCTAATTTATGTAAGGGCGTATTACTTAAATGCAACGTAAAACATATCTTTGATATCGGGAGGGAATGATGGCTTACCTACTTCTATGTTGAATTTAACCCAATGTGCATATTTTTAGAAGAAACGGATATAATGTGTGAAATATATCTAAATCTGACCGTGTTTAGGGACGACCGAGAACAAACAACGGAATCGGTGTCGTGAAAAAATTGGACTGTAGTCGAAGTCAAAGTAAAATTGATTCGCCTTCACAGCCCAGCAATTTATGGTCGAAATAACTTTCAATTAGCATATCTCATTTTAAAAAGGTCAATAACCTCCTCGTAAAAACAATAGACTCATACTGGCCACTCTGAAGATTTTTACCATGTTTTCATATCCATTTCACTGATTTTTGTAGTTTTAAATTGAACTCGCCTAAATACTAACTCTCGGTGCTTCTATTTTCACAAGTTCCATTTTCCTTACATTGGTGGGTATCAAAAGTTCGGATCGGTGTAACTTAAGGACTTTTCACTAGCTTTTAATGAGTTTTAGAGAGATCCCCTTCCTTTTGTTAGAAAAGTTATATCAAACTTAAATTTTACTTTGCAACGCCCAATGTTTTGCTGTTCTCGAATTGTTTCAGCCATAAAATGCACTGCACTAAACTTGTTCCACAATTATTTCTAACCGGTGTTAACACCAGTATTGCTTTACGCATTTTGCTTGTCTCGTTGTGTTGTTGTGTAGCTTCTGGCATCACTAACGCTACTACAATGATACGTTTGGAATTTATGTGCATTTGATTTGTTAAACAACATAGAACAACATGAGAAATCGAAAGCAAAAAAATCACATACAAAACCACAACAACAAGCCGAAACACAAAACAAAAACACAGTCATACAAACGTCACAAAGTCGTTTTATGGCTTTTGACAAAAATATGTTTAATTTACTCGGCTGAACAAGAACACCAAATGACAACAACGGCAACAACAACAACTGCGTCTGGTCGAATGCCTAGCATGTGTATCAACAATTAAGTCAACAATGTTCTCTATTAGCCAAAAACATAACAACAACAGTGGAAATTGTAAATTTTGAGAACAGAAAAAAAAACTCCAGTCAAATCGTTTTTTTTTTTCAACAACGAATTGTTTTTCTTTTTCATCGGCTATATAAATTACTGGCCTCTAAACATTTATCTTCCATATAAATACCGTATGTCCGGTGACCGATCAATGGCAGGCCTGTGTCCAAAAAAAAGGAGAGAAAACAACTTTGATTCTTTTGAAGTCCAAAACAGATATCGGTCAGTTTGTGGCGATTTGCGTTCGCTAGCATCGTTTGACAGTCGAGCCAAAGGCCATCGTTTTGGTTGGAAAATAAACAATTCAATCATTGCTCTGTGGCCATTCATTCGATTGGGAAGAGTCATTTCGTTTTCACTTAACACTTCGATGTGTTTATTTTCCAATAAAAATCTTTTTATGACGCGATCCATGCGGCCGAAGCCAGCACTTTTTAAACACCTGTCTCTTTCTCGCTGTTGCTTCGCTTTCGTATTTACTTCCAAATGGTTTTATTAACATTTTTGTGGCATCTGTGTTAATTAATAAATATTTGTATTTATCTGGTGAATTTAATGTGCGCTACACCAATGTCAAGGGAGTTCATTATAGTTTCCCTAGGTTTGTCACCGGCTTAATATTTTTTATTAGGCGATCTTCAATTACATTTCAACATTGATTTTTATAGAAATCACATCCGTTTGCAATTGGAACAGAAACTCAAAATAATGTTAAATAAATGTGATACTAACAGAGCCGAACCTCTTACCAAAAAATCGTTTGCACCTCTCGCCGAAACTTTCCATTTCGCTGGCTTTAACCTTACACTTCGATTAGCAAGTAACGACGGACTAATGCCAACGAGCTGCCGAAGAAGGTAGAGCGGCGAATAACGTCTACTGACATTTAATCTTTCGGTCATAACTCTTCCCAGCCATTTGATTTGTGTTGCAAAAACTTTTGCCCGGCAACTTTATTTTATTATCGCCATAAATTTGTTAGTCGCCGAGTTATTGGTACCAATTGACAGATGATATCGCTCGTCTTCTACCATTATTTCTAATGGAATTTGTAACGGTTGGTAAACTCATCATCTGGCCCACAGGGATTTATTTTTTCAAGCGCAAAGTTTAGCAACAAGCTGTTAAGTGAGCCCAGAACAAATGGAGGAGCGAAAGATTGAAAAGAAAGACATGGAATTGGAAGAATTCCTGTCCACAACATGATTAACGCATTTTCGTTCATTATTTCGTTAGTTATTGATGAGTTGTTAAAACCTGTATAAATTCCCAGAAGCAACTGCTAATGAATGTTGGATGGTAGCAGAACAAGTACAAGAACAACAACAATTTGAGGTGGTAGAATAAATGTTATGGTCTGGTCTAGCTCATAAAACAACAGTTGTTAAGCTGTGCAAACGAATCTAATCTTGCAAATAGGAAAATGTTTCAAATTTATTATTCCATGGAGATTTTTATTAACTTCTTTCTTATGTTCAATTTATGATGGTGTTGGTGAAATTGACTTCATTTGTTATGAAATGCGTTGGTGCTTCAAGAGCACAGAAAAGTAAATAAAACAATTCCACAATTTAGGGGAACACGAGCACTCACCAAAATTGAGATTGACTGCAATTCAGATAATTTTTATACCCTCCAAACATAAATAGTATGGAGGGTTTATTAAGTTCGTCATTCCGTTTGTAACTCATCGAAATAATAATTTCAGACCTAACAAATTATATATACAGGGTGAGATAAAAAACTGTTACAAAGTCAAACGCCATAATTTTTACATTTTTTTAAATTTTATTGAATGAAAGCAAAAAATGTCGGAAATATCATCAAATTTTAAAATAAGTTTTTGGTTCTAATTGGCCACTTTTGGCACGAATTATGACCTTCAAACGGTTAATGAAATCATCACACGCTGCCCGAATGTTGCTCTGCGGTATTTTGGTCCACTCCCGGCGAAGCGCTTGCTTGAGTTGATGGACACTTTCCAAGATACTCCAGACACATTAGTCCAACGGATTGGTATCCGGTGATTTTGGAGGCCATTTTGCGCTGGAAATGAAACCATTCTTGGGTGGCGCGTGCAAAGTGCGATGGTGCTGAGTCCTATCGGAATGTCCAAGGTCTGCGGCCAAAATGTTTGCGTACCCAAGGCTTTAATACACCCTCCAGAATATTTTCGCGTGCAAAGTGCGATGGTGCTGAGTCCTGTCGGAATGTCTAAGGTCTGTGGCCAAAATGTTTGCGTGCCCAAGGCTTTAATACACCCTCCAGATTATTTTCGCGATTATTTTCGGCATTTATTTTCACGCCACGGTCGATTAATATGAGTGGAGAGCGACCATCGGCTGTTTTGGTGGCCCACACCATCAATACGATATCGTATATCCCCCTTATAACGGTAACTCCCGATATTCTGTATTTTGATGTTTATAGCGAAAATTTTCAGTGGAATTGTCTGAAAATTCACACAAGGAATTCCTTCTAAATACTTTACTTCCTGAAAGAGAATTGTCCAGGATATCGTATAGCCCCCATATAACGGAGCCCCCCGATTTTCAGTTTTTTGATGATTTTAGCTTTACTCTCTAACGAAATAATTTAAAATTTGGTTTAAGAGTTTGTAATGGTAGAACTATGTCTCCTGCGGTAGAACTTTGTCTATATAGATCCTCTTTTTCGTATATCACCCATATAAGGGTGCCTCCGGATATTCGATATTTTGAACAATTTCGATATTCTGTATTTATGGTTGTAGCCAACTTTTTTACAGAACTGTTTGAAATTTGAATTAGATTTTACTAATAATAGAAGTGACGCATACCCCTCGAAAACTGAAATTTCGGCAGACATATTATTACACGAGTAACAAATGGTGGAGGGTATAAAAAGTTCGGGTCAGCCGAACTAAAATACTTGTTTACTTGTTATTCCCTCCGATAGAGTATATTAAGTTTGTCCGTTTGTGGAAATCACTCTAGCTTTTGATCGAAATGAAGTAGGTTGATATAACTTTACTCAGGTGTATATTTTTACTATTGAAAATGGGTATGTCTGGAAACACCCTTTGAAGGAGTTATTCATGTATGTAGGTACATGTTTTTGGTAAGATCTCTTTATTCGGTATTTGTATGATTTACGCTATGTTTTTTACAGAATTATTTCAAATTTGAAATATGGAATTCGGGATGGTTATGCAAATAAAAACAATGCCATATTCAATATTGGGACCATTTTAACCACAATTTGCAATGGAATACTCACACATACCACTCGACAACTAAATCTCGGGACTTATGGAAATATTTTGAAGTATTAATTTCCGAATAGGGAATTGAGAAGGGTCCTCAATTTTTTTTATTTTTGACTGAGCTTGACTCTTATGTTAAGTTAATTAATCTGGGCGTTAAAAGATAAAACGTCACATTTTATCGTTTCTTTTTTTAATTTTTTTATTTGTTGGTCATAGGAAATGCGTCTGTTATTACCGTCTACTTTCCGAAAATATTTTTTATTTATTTTTGGTGCAGCTTCGAATTAAATTCTACTTATCTCTGCACAGCCTTTGTAAGCCATCCACGCCGAATATGCATGCCGCTTAGCCAATGAAAACCGGGTAATGGTGGGTGTGTGTTTTAAATTGAGCTAACCGTTTTCTGAACAAATTTTAGATCAATAAGTTAGTCTTCGTTTCGATTCGTTTTAAGGTTCTTTCAATAATAACAAAAATACGGCATATAAATATGGAGCTTCATATGACGCCACTACTTTGTATCGCGGAAATTTTTCCATATGGAAAACTTTGACGTTTTGTTTTTATATCTATTTGTATTTATTATAAATACTTTTACTGTTTTGTTTAGCAAGACGTAAAAACAAATGTATAATATCGGAAAAAAATACTAATTAAAGTATTTATAAACAGCTCTTATTACTTGCATGGCAAAATTAAGAAGGTAAAGTCATTTCAAATAAGCATATCCATCTCTTCATTTTCGGTAATTTAACTTGTCAATTTTCACTGCACAGAAAACAGATTCCCATCTCTGATTTGTGTATGTATAATGGATTTGCAAACATAAATTTTGACAATGAGATGATGTCAAATTAATTATTTAAAAAAAAAATTTCTGAACATATGATTGCATGGTTACTTGTTTATAGTTCAAATGGAATCATCTTTAATTTCTAAATAAACTTTCAAAAATGAGTGAAGCCTGAAGTTTTCAAAGTTCTTCGAGTATTCATAGGGGGAAAGCATTCGGCATGCATAGCGAGTTGAACAAGATTTTTATTTCAGTAGCTTTGAATCACCAAACAATAAATTCTCTTTTCCTATAAATTCACTCTCTTTTTCTCATACACATGCATTAGCGTTCGGTCTCATTTTGGTCGACTCTGATCCTAGTCTATTTTGTTTTCTATTAGTATTATAAATACGCCATTTCAGAAATCGCTTTTGGTATTTAACTTTATTTCAAATCAACTTAAAGCTGTTTTGAATTATCAGATAGCATTCTACAAATGGTGTGTCCTTAATTAAATTGCCCCCTAAATATTAAATATATATAAATTAAATATATAAATATATATATATATATATATATATATAAGTATTACTCATAATAGAATGTATTTATAAATGTATATTAGACAGTGTAGTAACGACTCATTACTACCAAAAGCATTGTAAATTCTCCAACACCGAAAGTAATTAAATAACAAATACAAATTAGTGCACACAGCTACTACAATTCAAGTGCTATTAAAATTACCCTGAAAACAAACAAATGTCATAATTATTTATATTTTACGAATGTCGACATACATACGCACATAAAATTCACGTCAATAAATAAAAACTACGAACGTAGGTATGTCGAAAAAAAAATGCTTAAAAAATTACTAAAATCCATTATGAGTTATTTCACTTGCAGCTAGCCACAATCCGAAAGGTCTAAGTGCATAATTAATGGGCTACAATGTTTGTTTGTTTGTTTGATTGTTGCTCGGTGGACTCCTTTTTTGTTGTAAATTTTTTTTTTTCGCCAGATGGAGGGAGGGCTTTTTATTTCTGTTCTTTTTTCGAACGCGTTGAATAAAATTCATTTAAAGTCATTCGTAACATAAATATTTGTCAAGCGCAAAGCACAAAAATTAAAACAAACTTGATCATGACCTTTTTTTCGGTCCTAATAAAGAGGGATTCTGAGGCAAAAACAAAAATTGGGTAGGGAATGTAATCCAGCATTGGCCGTGGACATGGCATATAATCCCACAGTTTGACACACCCGCACATCGTAATGTTTCCAGTGGCTACAAATAGGGTTTAGCCCACACACACACACATTCGCTCAGCTAGTCAACGAAATCAATCCTTGAAATGAGTTTTTTGTATTTTTTATTTCGTTTTCCCGGACATGGATGGGTTGTTGTTGGTGTATTCCACTCAAGTAAATGACTTTTAATTTTACATCCTTTTATTTCTAACTTCACTAAGTCCTTCATTGTCTACGCCATGGTATGTATGCTGAGCCCCTGTTTATTGTTTTTGTTGTTCTCCGACAACGGAGGCACACAGTCGGGTCAGACCAGGCCAGGCGGAAGGTGGCGGCGGTGGTTACAACAAATGTTGTCTATTAAGTCATTCCATTTGGAATTCTTGCACGTTTTAGAATTTGTACTTGAATCATTTCGAAATTTATGATGTTGACATATTTTCTGGGCAATGACTGACTGGCTGACTGTTTGGTCTTGTTATGTGCCCTGCCGTTTGTGGTAGTGTCATGACATTTGTCACATTGCTATTAACAGTTGACAAATGTACGCACTTACACACAAGCTCTGTGTGAGTGTGAGAGAGAGTGCTTGCGGTGTTTATATGTAATCGTGTGTGTGTGTTTGTTTCAAACCATGCTTACATATTTATAAAGCCATTTAAATACCATTTGTGTGAAATGTACTTGTCTGTTTATTTATCATTGTGTGCCCGTGTGTGTTCGACTTTAGCAACACAACAAACTCATTTGTGTTTGTATGTCAGTGCATCTCTAGGGCGACACTTAGGAGCGGAGCAAGTCCTCTGTGATCTATTAACACACATATTTGCATAGAGCAGACATCACTTGAACATTTACCAAGTTTTTAAATGACTCAACTCAGTGGTGTTGCCTGCCATTCATCCTTGTGAGCTGAAATAACTCTGTTAGTACGCCAGTACCACACCAGACCACATAGTTTGCACTGTGATACAATAATAGCTCTGATGTTTTCAGCGTTTGTGATATGACACAATTGTGTTTCCTTGCTAACAGAAAGATGTTATTTTCTGTGAGAAAAAAGTACGCATTTTTAAGTTACAACTGACTAAAGAAAACTTAATTTAAGCTCTTCTCTAAAGGTTTTCTTGTGGTTCACACACATACATGTGTGTACATATAAATGTACTTCATTCGGTTATTATTATTATAGGTTAATTTTTCAAACATTTCCAAAATACTTGAAGGAATAGAAGGAAACAGGCATACATTTCACGAGCCATTTCTTTTTCTAATCGTGGTTAATTTTCAACGCGTTTTGTTTTTTCCAGTTTGGAACCAGTATTAAAATTTGAATGGAAAACAAAAAAAATGGAGAACCGCATAAGGGGGTTAGATGGTTAACATGTTGTGAATCGCACAGAATGTGCAGGACTTCCGACTTCGACAGTAAATCTACTGAAATTTCAAACATAGATACCATTTGTTCCATAAGATTTCTTCTCGCATTGTTGGGACTTAATTAAGACTCCATTAGAAATCAAGTTGTAACTGAAAAATGGCATTCACCATTAGTCTTATTGCTTAAATCTTCGGGCGCCCTTTATGTTCCCACTCTACTGGCTTTGTGGCGGTGTTGTTATTCCGATTTATTGATACAACTTTTTCGACGTGTTCCCATTTTTCGTTGTTGTTTGAGTTCATTGTTTGCTTTCATTGTATTCCCAATACCGAATGTATGGCAGAGCATAGATTTGATGCGTCGTTTATACCAGGAAACAGTTTCCCTTTTCATTTCGACGTTTTCAATTCATGTTTCTAACGACCTTTTGGCAGATCGAAAAACTGACAACAACGAACGAATCTCGAATACAATTTCGAATCAGGCAGCGAGCATTTGTAAAGAAATAATCCAGAATTGTGGGTGTATCACTCACCTGCGTTTTGGATTGGCTATGAAAAGAATTGCGTTAGCTTTTGGCCTCAAAACTTCAACGTATACAAACCCCTAAAGTGCGAAGGAGTTAAGGTAGATTCATTTATACATACACACATACATACCTGACACAGTTACTTCACATTTGTATGAATTCTCAGTTTCATGGCATAGAGCACCTCCAGCCATGCTGCTGACACGAAAATAAAATAATCTGCCTGACTTTAAAAATGTATACGCATTTGGGAGAAGGTACCCCCATCCCCGTGAGTGGGGGTGTTTCTTTTTGCACAATAAATTTGTCTTATTCAGATTGAACTCGAAGGGGATTTCGTGGTTTTAAGAATAAAGAAAAACAGAAACAAAATATTTAAAATAAATAATGTTTCCCATTTTCATGACAGGCTATCAAATATGTATTAAAAATAGCAGCTATTCCTGAATCGTTTTATTTTGGTACTTCTGCTCTGAAAATGTATCTGACAGCCAATTAATGAAATAAAAAAAGAGTTGTTGTTTGTGATAAAATCTATATTTAAAAGGTTAAAATTTTAAAAATAAAATTATTCTTAAGCATGGGTTTTCCCAAATTCGAGAAACACGTTCGCCATACAACAAATAGCGGAAATTACATGGCAATAAAATTTTATTAAATATATAATTGGAATCGGATTTATTTTTAATGCGCTCTTTTATTTTATTTCCCAATGTTGTATATGAAGAAAGCTATATAAAAAGCGCTATCCAGCGATTCGGAAATCAATTTTTATGGACCACACAAATTTTCCATCACCCATATCTAAAATATTTCCATCCAATATAAAACATATTAAGAGTAGGAGAGCCTAGGTATTAGGTCAAAATATTTTCAGGAATGGACTTGCTGCTAAAGACATTCTGAAAATTGAAGTTTTGTAAATTTCTAGAGAAGTTACATTAATTTCTCGAAAACTTTAAGCGATATATCGTTGGAGTCATGGTAGTATAACATTCATGTTTGGCAGTAAAACATTGAAAATCCAAAATTGTATGCTTTTCTTTTTTGTTTCTTTAAAAATAGTAAATGTATTAAAAAAATAAAATTAAACAAAAAAATAATAATAATAATCGAAATTCTTTCTTATATCGCAGAAATTATAAAAATTTATAAATTTGACCTATGACCTTAAATTCATGGTTTTTGTATTAAAATACCCTATGGCTACATTCCTCCAATAAGGACCCCATTGTTAAGCCTTGTAAAAAAAATTGTATTTTAGTCGACCTCCATTATTCTACGATTCCGGTGCTGGGCAATGAAATGTGAAACCTTTAATGCATGCGAAACTAGTCAGGCGAGAAAACGCGCAGAAAAAAGAGCCAAAAACATATTTTCCATTGTTGTTTGGTGGCTTTATTTGCACTACGAATATTTGATGTCTACTAACGTTTGGATCTGTTCCAATTGTACTTGCTCCACCTCCCACCACCCAAAACTGGGAAGAATTAACCGAAACAAGTTGCAAATGTCACCCGACAAAAAAGAACTCGAATGTTTTTGCGCAATTTTCCCTTTAAGGACAAAGTTTTTTTTCGTTGCCATTGTTTTGACGTCGACATATTCATGACGGTGTTCGAAAGTTTAGTATAGTTTTTTTTTCGGGGTTGTTGTAAAGCCTAGCAACCTTATTGAGAACCCAAAAAAAGTTTTATTTCAACTTCAGTTGTTTTGGTAACAAAAACTGTTTAGACAGTAGAAGGGATCCACAACTTCATTATAATTACTTCAAATTGTGGCAACATTTTGCAAAGTGTAACAATTAGGAACCCAAATTCGACTGGGCCAACATGACTCAAATCCATTCAAAGTCTTCACGAAAAGTTTTCCCTTTTAAATAATGTTGCCACAATGACTAAGCGATCACAATTTGATGGCATTTAAATCGCAAGTTTTCATTTAAAGTTTCCTAAACGGAGAGCAAATGTTGGCAACAACATCTTTTTATTCCATTTAATTTAGTCCTTTAAGATCGTGGTATGAATGAATGATGGCAAAAGGACTTTGATGTTATTCAAAAAGTCATTAATTGGCATTGACATCGTTTGTCAGCACCGGAAGATAAACAATAACATCAAAGAAAGACGAAATCGAATTAAGTGGGAGTGAGTAACTTAAGTGGTGTGGGTACGGCCCACAAATGAATCACTTTTAAGATAGCTGTGATGCTCCATGGGAAATCTCTCAAGAGCACAACAAAGGATTTTTAAAATTAAAAAGAGAAGTGAGAAAGAATGTCCATGTTGTGGGCCATTGTCACGTAAAATGTGGGCTAAGCCAGACATGTACGTGCATGACAAACGGATTGGATTGGATTGCACAAGAAAACTCAATTCCTTAAATCTAACACGAACTATTTCGAAATTAGCCAGTAATAGAGTTAGAAATCAATAAGACCATATCCACACATGCACATACACACACACACACTCATAAATAATATATTTTGCTCAGCGCCACTTTGCTACACCTTGAAACGCAAAGAACAAAATAAAAAAAACCTCATCCATAACCTGTAGGGGATGGTAATGACAGCCTGCTAACAACTTTCACAGGAACATTTTATTCAATTACTTTGGCACACCAGGCACATATCGAGAGCAACGTTGACAAGCAGACCGACAGCGACAGGAAACACCTTTGTAATTTCTTTGCGCTCAAAAGTTTGTCTTTGTCCAGTGAATTGGCTTCATTACTTGGACGAGTAATTTGGGAACGAGCACACACACACTTACACAGTCCCAGCAAAATATTTGATATCAAAGATGATGATTGCCAAAAAGGAGGTCTAGTTACACATTACTGATCATCGAAAATGCTTGATATCAAATTCTTACTACTTTCGAAATTTTAATTTTATTTTTCAAGTCAATTCGTAGAAATCGGGGAAAATATATCCTCTGTACACGTAGTATATTACAAAGTTGAAACGTGTATAACGGGTACGAAAAGTACTAAATTTGGTACATAGAGCTGGGAAAGAGCTAGAATTGTACATTTTTGATATTAATATCACTATGAAATGAACAAAGCTACATATACTTTCGCTGCCGTTTTAAAAACCAATTTGACAAAAGGTACGATTTTGTCCAACTATATGAGTTTATAATATATAAGGTAACTATTTCTGATGTGTATTGAATTTATTCGTCAAATTTATAACTTAAAATTAAGAAATAGTATAATTAAGCACTAGGGCTTATTAAATACACGAGTAACTTCTCTACTTTTAACATGTACATGTCATAAGCACTAAGTTCCTACCAATGGTTTAGCCCTTTTTGGTCGACTTTTTGTCATATTATTAGTAACAGTTTTGTAGGATAATTAAAAAAGTATGATGCCCCAACGTTTTTCCTCAAAACACCCATACAAGGAATGTATTTGTCCATTAGTTTACATTTTTCATATTGGTTTTTGATATTTTTTAATCTTAAATATTTTTTAGAATTAAACACGTGAAAGATTTTTAAAATGTTAAATTTGTAACGTTTAGCGTTAGACTTATATTTTGAAAGATAACAAGCTTTCAAGCAGGCGCTATATCATATCGATTACAATACCTATCAGTCGCTATAGACTTTCAAATGAAAATATGGATCGATATTGCCATCAGTTCTTTGCTAGCTTTGACATCTTTAATATAAACCAACGCATTTAAATTTTTTTAAGAAAGCAGATTGGAGATTTCGGTAGTAAGTTTATGGGCTCGGCATTTTGTTCAATTGTTTTCAATTAGAGCTCTCTACTTTATTGATTTAGTCAATTAATTAAAACCTCTTTAAAGGATTATTACCTCTTAATGAAGAGTATCCATTTAACATCGCTTGGCCTTCTTTCAGTGCTCCTTCTTCTCTCCTCGAACAGCGTAAATATTTACACACACAATTTTCGAATGGAGGGGATATACATTTTTTTTTTCATTTTGTAAATGTGTTTCATCCAAAAGATGAATGGTTTATTTCTCCTAGAGTCCTTGAGTTGTTGGTCTCGCCAACAATGGCACCAGGCCACTTTAGCTTACAATAAAAATACATTTGATGTCGCTATCATCAACACAAGCTCTTTTAAGTCGACACTGGCGTCCGAAAAGAAAAAAAAGTCGTAGAATAACATTTAACCGAAATAGAGTGTTTGTTTTTAAACATTGGCAAAATAACCGAACTAAGCACACGCCAATACGCCAAGAATGACCTTGATTTGCACTAAAAGATGTTCTTTTGTAGTTTCATCTCCGCTCTCCTTCCCCACCTCGTCTGCCGATGGAAACGAGAGAAACATTATTTGTCCAAAGGAATCAATGGAACATCATTTACTTGTGAATTCCTTGCACGTCCTTTAGTCAGTTTATGTGACATCTATTGAACAGTCAATGCTTCTTCTACTTCTACATCGTTGTCGTCGTCTCGTTGTAGCTGTCTAAAGTGAGAAATATATGGTAGCACTATATTAGTTGTGCTCCAACGAAATCTCTATATCTGAATAGAAATTTTCCCAGTGTTTGGAAAATACCACGAACTTTGAGGATAGAAATATGTGGAAGATAGCTAAGCCAATTTGATAGAAGCCACAGCTGAATGAAGTGAGTGTGTGCGAATATTAACACAATTAAGGAACACATATACATATCTTAGTTGGTGTTAGTAATTTGGATTAAAAATTACTCCAAGTAATGGAAAATATTTCAAATCAATAATTCATGTGAGGAAGTTTTAATGGATTTTCGAATGTGTTCACAACTTTGTTACACTGTACCTTGGTACCAATATTTTTCACTTTCTATGGAAAGTTCTCAATGAAAAAGAAAATTTGAGTCAATCATAACAAAGTAAAAGCGTAACATTATTTTTCCAGTCTTAAATACTATTCATTTAAATGTTTCCCTCACCGCTGTATAATTTTATCACAAATAAATTTACATGTTCCAGCCCACTAAAATGTTATTTTTATAAAACAAAAAAAAAAAACAACTTACCAAATATTAATGTTGGCTTTTAAGTTCTACAACTCCTATTTACCACGAAACCCAAATAAACCTTATGCCCACCATAACCAATTTATTCTCTTCTTACCGCATATATTTCATCCCCCCTCCCACATGAAGGCTGAAGAGAATTGTTCAACAAATGATTTCAAATTCCCTTCCAAGAACGTTTTTAATCAAACTTTTACATCTGCGAACTCATCAACTTTGGGCCCGCCTCCAGCCACCAATCTCCCTCTCTCTTTCACCATTCCTTTTAATGTATATATTTATGCTTACATTTGATTATCAGTTAATAAAAAGGCTTTGCACATTTCATTTATTATTAAGTTAAGATTAAAAAGATTTTTCGAAAAACAACCGAAAACCAGAGAAAGCCACCAGCCGAAAATTTATACAAAGTTGATGAACAATCTCACCTGATGCCACTCTTGTGTGTTTGGCAGACAACCAAAGTTGGAAGAGGGCCTATAAGTATGCCATAGAATTTAATAGCATTTATGGAGGCCAAAAAGTGTGTTAAATGACTTTTTGTCGTGTTATGACTTGGTTTGTGATAACATCGCTTCAAAAAAATAAAGATAAAAATAATAATGCTTTTAGCACCTGGCAACACAATTTCTTCTTATCTTATTAACATATATTTTATTTTTATTCCTTTTTATATCCGTCATATGAGAGAACATTATTAGAGGGTTATGACAGAGGGATGCTAAAGGCGATCGGAAATTTGAAATAGAATCATAAAACACAAAATCGTAGTCATAGCACTATCTCGCTTATGGACATTCCTGTCTATTGTCAAACAACTTACTACCTTCAAATACAAAGGTGTTCTTATTTAATAACCCTTTCCATGTGGTTATCCCAAGACTTCCTTGTCAGCAGCTTCCTTTCTTTTCGTTAACGTTGTAAATATGCTAAGGAATTGTTTGCTTCCGTTCTGTTGTCCCTGTAAATATTTGACAATACCCGAACTCACACATACATGCACACCTCCATATGTGTGCATGTACCTTCTGACACATACAAATGCCTTTTGTAACAGTCACTGGTGTCCTGACGTTTTCCAAGTTTAAAGTGTTTGCAGTTCAGTCGTTGTTTTTTTGTTTCTCTGCAGCTATCAATCGATGTGACAATAATGATGAACGTTTAACAAACTAACACCATTTGACAGCTCAACGTTTACGTGAGTGTTTTCAAATTGATAAGCTTAACACTATTATATTTATAAAAGCATTAACGGCGCCAGTGACTGATGGAAAGTGACAAAAATTTAATGGAATTAAAAAAAAATAAATGGACGGGTGAATTGTATGAAAACAGAACAGAAACTATTTAGAAGATTTATCATAAAAACTTGGTTCGTTCTTGAAGTTATATATAAATTACAAATATTTGTAATAAATATTAACACCATGGTTAGAAAAAAAAAACGACGGGTGTTTAATGGGTTTATAATATTTTAGAGGTTGAGAGTGGTGGCGGCAATAACACTGTAACATAATATTGGGGTCAACACCAGGGTGTGATGATTTTTTTGCTTCTAACCGTGAAGTGCCTCATGAAATCGATATATATATATATTTTTGCAGATTACATAGCATATTTTTCAGAACTCTATTATTTAAATGTACTATTTGCCCTTGACTTCAAAAACAGAAATACAAGTAATGTGAGATAAGATACAATTTTTCGAAATTAAAATGTATAGAAGGCGGAAAATAATCCTTGGAATTATTTTATACCCCTTCTAAGAAAATATGAATTATAAAATATTTTGTTGTATTTCGGATACAATCCTATACCAAACGATAAACGTTCGAAAATAATCGTTTGTATAACAAAATAAGTTATAAATCTTAAAGAAAATCCTAACCGAACGATTAACGTCATTCCAGACCTTTCATCTCTAAAATACATTTTCTACCCCACATTTTCGGTTCACACAAGCAATGGCTGGAATTTACACCGATGTTTTACATTTGTAGGGGATACTTCATGAAGCTATGTGGAGACCACTGAATAAGGCATTTTTGCGCAATGGTTTGAAAATAATGTCATGTCTATGTAAAATCTAAAAAATCTCCTTAGAAGAGCTATATGTGAATCTATTTGGTCTTAACTTGACACAGTTTGTTCAGGTGAAAATGTGATCGTATGATCAAAAATGCAATATAATTGGACAAACATGTCACGACTGGTATATAATTTACATCAAAATAGATGGAAATAAATTTGAACTGCATTCGACAAAATTCGGGCAAGATATTTATAGACTATATTTATTATCGAATACCGGTGTTAAAAAATGCATGCGGCTATTAAGGTGCTTGGGTTGGTGATGGCGTGGGCCGCCATAACAGCCGATGGTCGCTCTCCGCTCGTATTAATCGACCGTGGCATCAGAATATATGCCGAATATTATCGCGAAAATATTCTGGAGGGTGTATTAAAGCCTTGAGCACGCAAACATTTTACCCGTTTGTCCCTTAGACATTCCAACAGGACTCAGCACCATTGCACTCGCCACCCAAGAATGGTTTCAAAATGAGGTTCCTCGCTTCATTTCCAACGCAAAGTGATCACCAAAATCTCCGAATACCAACCCATTGGACTATTGTGTTTGGAGTATTTTTGAAAGCAAGGTTGGCACAAAAAATACCAGTGGCGATCATCTCAAGCAAGCGCTTCGCCGGGAATAGGCCAATATACCGCAGAGCAACATTCGGGCAGCTTGTGTCGGTTTCATTTGCCGTTTGAAGGCCATAATTCGTGCCAAAGGTGACCAATTCGAACAAATCTAAACTTATTCTAAAATTGGATCCTGTTTCCGACATTTTTTGCTTTCATTCAAAAAATTTAATAAGAAAATGTAAAAGTTACGGCGTTTGACTTTGTTGCGGTTTTTTTCTCACCCTGTATGGCCTTAATTGATTATTTTTAAGGGTTAAAAAAAGAAAAATGTTAATACCCTTTATACCCTACCATTAACATTATTTGCGGACTGCAGACTAAGTCATCTCAAAATTTAACCTGAAGTCGCAGTCTAACCAAAATGGCTTCATATCACAGCCCTCGTATAGACATCAACCTGTCATATTGAATGCATTCATTTAGCAATTGTAGTAGTAGTAGTGGCGATAGCAAAAAAACGTTGCATGCGCCATCATTGGCAGTTAGACTTTTTGTTTGTTTGTCCGGGTGTTTGTTACTTACCAATATTTCACATTAAAATTTGTGGTTAAACTTTTATTTGGAATGTGGCATCAAAGCCAGTTTACATTCCCGCGCATAGAGACATATTGAACTGAATAGTTGCAAGTAAGTGTGTGTGTGTGTGTCTGTGTCTGTTCAGTGTATGCAATGATATATTGTGCGGTCTGTGTGGCACAAACAGAAAATGCCAGCACAAACTCATTTATTGCGGCTTTTGCGTGTACAGCGGCACTAAACAACTCTAAAAAAACGACAAAGAATTTGTACTCAGCTAAACAATGGCGATTAAAAATTAAATATTTCGCTCTAATTTACAACTTTCCCCATTAAATGTTTGAAATAATTGCAGTTGTACTGCGGCTTTTCACAAGGATCGGGGCTGGGTATCCGCACCACTTAGGATATTCCGTTGGCCCTAATGGCGGAATGATGACTCCCGTTAAAAATGTTTTAATTAAGTTTTGCCGTCTGTTTGCTGTTGTTCACATAACAGATGCATATTTAAGACAAGTTCCATAACTTTCTTATTACTTTTTTTGCTGTTGTTGTATTCCACATTCGAAAAAAGTTCTGGCAAATATGAAAAATCTCAAGTCACAGTGGAATTTCTTAGTAGTTTAAAAAAAATAACAACAGCCAGAGAAATGCAAAATTACGAGAGAATATAAAACAAATTGTTTGGAAAGTTTAGTTATTTGGAATTTTTAACAGAGTATTTTTTTACAAAATCATTGAAAATAATTTTACAAGCTCTACAATATTTTCTTTTATTTACATGCAAAATATATTCATCCTATAGAAAAAAAATACCATAGATGCATTAAAAATGTAAAAGGAAGACACTTGCCATATTGTCTATATTAAAATCGAAAATTCACAAGCCAATATTACCCTTTGTTTTGAGATTCATAATCAATGTTGGGCTCAGTTGCATATCTGGCATAGTTTTATTTCATTCATTATCGTAAACTGAAATTTCTCTTCGAAATAACATTTCTCTTCGAGCGTACCAGCTTATGTACAGGTCCAATGAGCGGCAGTTATGTCTGAGTGATTATTTTGTAAACAATTTTTCATCAAATAACTTTATTTGTGTTATCGTAATAAAGTTCGTATGATTATTTTTCCCATCAACTGACTTTTTCTGCCATCACCCTCTGAGAGAGTGTGGCGGGGTGCAATGTTGTCATTTCCATATGGTACATTTTCACATGCGACACACACACACATATATGAGTGTATGTATTTGTCTCCGTAAGTAATTTCAATACTCAACCATACATACATAAGTGTGTGTGTGTGCTTATGCATTATACACGAATTTCATTTAATTTTTCTTCGATGCTAAGCTTTTGGTCGTTCGCTTTTCCACAAAATTTAAGACATTTTCGATTTTGTTTATTTTAATATCGAGTCAATGATTTTTCCAAACTCGAATTGAAAATCAATTCATGAATATTTAAAAGATCTCATGTGTAAATTCTCAATGGACTCTGTGGAAATGCTTTATGGGTTGAAGAATTTCCTTTGAAACTTTGAAACAAAATTCTTTATCCAGAAATGAAATTAGGAACAGAATATATATTTGTTTGTTCAGTGAATAGGAAAGGAGGAATTTACTGAAGTATACATATTGAGGTTACTAGAACGATTATAGGAATCTTTTTTTTTTTTTTTTTTTTGTAAATTTTGTTTGTATCCCTTAAAGATACTAAGCATAAAAAGTGCCACCTGAAATATGCTTAACTTCTCTTTTTATTCTTGCATATGTAAATCAATGGAAAAATCAATTCTTTGGAAAATTGAAAAACATATTCAAAAGCAAACAATATTTTTTCCAGACTATGTTTATCAATGTATATGAATGTAAACTGATAAAATAATGTTCGGGTACAATTTTTCCCTTACAGCATGGATTTGGATTTTGTATTGCCTTTATGAAATAAAATGGCCAAAGAAGCAGTATTAACAAGTTATTTAATTAATATTTTTAGGGACAAAATAGTAAAATCTATATTGTAAAAAAGTAAAATGTTTGCAAAGTCAAACGCCATAATTTTTAATTTTTTTTATTTTTATTGAATTAAAGCAAAAATCTCGGAAATAGCATCAAATTTTAGAATAAGTTTAGATTTGTTCGAATTACTCACCTTTGGCACGAATTATGGCCTTCAAACGTCCAAAGAAACCCTTGCTTGAGGTGATCGACACTTTGGTATTTTTTAGTGCCAACCTTGTTTTCAAAAATACTCTAACGGATTGGTATCCGAAGATTTTGGTGGCCATTGTGCGCTGGAAATGAAGCGAGGAACCTCATTTTGTAACCATTCTTGGGTGCCGCTGAGTGCGATGGTGCTGAGGTCTGCGGCCCAAAAGTTTTGCGTGCCCCAGGCTTTAATACACCTTCCAGAATATTTTCGCGATTAATACGAACGGAGAGCGACCGTCGGGTGGGGAGGCCCACACCATCACCATGGCCGGCGCTTGACTTCTGGTGGCCAACCGAAGTTGCACATTTTCAGCTGACCTCTTTGGCAAGTAAACATGATCATTTTGTTTGTTTACAAACAGCTGGGCCAGGAAAAACCAAATCCGGCAAAAAAAACAAATCCGGCAGTTCACCATTTTCGGCCAAGCGAAGCAACTCTTTAGCTCTTTTGAGTCTATTTTCTTTCTGTTGCGGTGCACTTTTTGGAATTTCAATGGCATTACCACAATTTTTCAATATTTGCCGAATGGAATATTGCGATATGTTCAGCTCACGACCCATTTTTCGAACCATTTCTGCTGATGTTGCTGTTTCTTCCGTCCACATCCTTGACGTCGTCTACGCTACCAGTATCACGGTAATAACAATGGTACGCTGTATATGTTTGTAGTCAATCTGACTTTTAATCTGGATCTGAAATGCGTAATATATTCCTAATATCAATAATACTCGGTACAAGAATACTGCAAATATTTCTGAAAATATTTATCAATATCAGCTCAGATTTATTGTTCAAGTTTTTTCCGTAGCAGAATGTGTTGGGTATCAAACAGCTTTTATATATTTAAACATAATATACAAATTCAGAAAATGACATGTAAATCTGTTTAAGATTATTTAACATACCAACATTCCAGTTTGTTTATCTATGTCCTACAGCACAATCCTGCCAGTGTTTCCGATATAATTGGTTAATGCAAATTATAGGGTATCATTTTATTGTTTGACAAACTTAAGCTTCTAACATTTCACACATGTCAGTTTTAATCCCCTCGTGTCCACAGAGTCCTGATCTCGAAAATCGATAAATCAAATGCATGCCCAACAACAATCACTTTTACATTAGGCCAACTGAATGTGGAGCAAAAATGTTTTGTATCCACACAGTAATTGGAGAAGTGGAAGCTATTATTTACTCACATGCAAGAATTCTGCTTAGCAGCAGTGGGGAAGCAATTATTCTATTAATTCCATTCTCGCCTGTAGAATGCAATCGCAACAAAACCAACAACGAAAATTACAATAATAGCAGTAGTAGTAGTACGAGTAACAACAGCTTCGACAGTATCCTTTAAAACGAAACACAAACATACATACACACTCGCATACACATGTCCATATGAAGAGGCATGCAAGCATGAATACTTGAATGTTATTAGCAGCAAATCGTTAGAAAGGACCAACGGACGGATCCACAAACGGATGTCCTACAAGAGAAACAAGTAAATGTTTGCAAAATATTATGCTAGCTTCCGCTGCTGTTGTAGTTGTTGTACTACAGCTACGACAACAACGATGTGTTGAAGTTAAATCGAATGGAAATTCCAAGTTATTGCAAAGAGTCGTATTTGTACACCCAGTCGGCGTTGCTCTCAGGCCGGGGATATTGGCCAGTGTGGGTGGCCTAATTGTCTGTACATGCAAACCGACATTATCTTCGCCAGGACATCGCAACGAATAGTCTAAGTGTGTTGAGTGACTACATCAAAGGATAATTGCTCTGGGACGGTTGCTTGGTTGCCTGACTGTTTGGCTGGTCGATTGATTGGCGGTTGATGCTTTGAATATGTTGGTGTTTGCTCGGTTATTTGTTTCTCCTTTCCACAAACGCTGCGCATCACTGCAGAAGTAAACAGTGATGGTTGAATGCATTTCACAGCTGAGGAATGGCCTTTGTCCTTAGAATTACAATGGTCAATGCACAATGGAAGAATGCAAGAGAACATACACGTAGATAGCTCAAATTAGCATTTTTGGAAGAAGGGATTTGATATTGGACTCCTTGTAAAGTCAATTTGGTGGTTCTAGGAATGTATCTATGCAACAATGGTAACTTGTCAACGCTACAAGGTAAACTAGAAGCGTGATATATTTCACAGGCGCCAAGGTTGAACCTAATAAGGAGTAGGTGTATCAGGAGTTGAGTATTATGTCTTAGTCCATACCCAGTTGGGTACTGTGTCTTAGTCCATATCTGAGTTTAATCCCACTTCATGTGGAAAGTCGGAGTTTCTAGCCAAAGTCGGGGAAAATTCAATGTCTAGGATCGATTTCGATCCAAGCTCAAAAATTATATCGTAGAGAATCAAAAATTTGGTGGAAAGGTCTTATAAAATTCTCATGCTATGTCATAACGCTATGACAAAAAAATAGGACAGTGGACTATCGTCCTGCAATATCCTTTTACCTACCGCTAACAACATGTCTACAATCCGATATCATTGTAAAAATAATTGTTGTAATTATAACAAGTAAAAAGACGTAATGTTCGGCCAGGTCAAACTTTTAATACCCTCCAAAATTAGGTAAAAAAAAACAATTTTTATAAAAATTATTCAAAACTGGCCAATGTTTTGACACCGGTTGTAGAACCTATTATGAATCAAAAGAACCCACTATGAAGGTACCCTTACATATGCGCTATAGGAAAAAGGGGAACTAAACATTCAATGTTCTGCCATCGGAGCTAAAAACCATTATGAACTACAAATACCAACGTTTAGAAAAATCCGTCGAAAAATTGGGCTAAATCCCTCAAAATAACGATAATTTGGAGGTACCGGGGTAAGCTCATTTTTCAATATCTGCCGAATGGAATATGTTCAGCTCACGACCCATTTTTCGGTCACTGCGACGCGGGTTTCGATCAAGTCGCTTCTTACTTTTCGAACCATTTCTGCTGATGTTGCTGTTTTCTTCCGTCCACTTCCTTGACGTCGGTCTATGCTATCAGTATCACAGCAAGGAGCGATGGTACGAGACACAAAAGATTAATTCCCATTTAAATGTTGGAGTGCTCTAACGATAGCCACTTGTGGTTTTCCAGCCAAATATAATATATATATCACGCTTGAATTCCATCACGAATAACTTTTTTCTGGAAAATTCTCACCAAAATGCTTTTGTACCCTTGTAAACAATATATTGAGCTGTCACTGGAATGATTTTAACAATTGTCGGACGAGTGGCTTAGAAATGACAGTAGTCTGAAGTTTTTTTTCAGTTTTTTTGATCTCACACAGTATATATCGATATGAAAATGCATTATATAATTCATTATCAAAATAAGGCTGTAAAATATAATTAATATTAGTTCAGTTTATATTAGCTTACATTAATGAATACTGCATCGAAACCCTACAAGAGTGATTAACATTCTAATCTGTACATATCAAAGATATATCTAATTTGAATTGAAATACATTTAGCAAAAGTAAGGTATAAAAAGGTATATACAGCTTGACCTACTGTTTCAACCAATTTCACATTTAACTATACAAAATCTCAATATTCATATTAATATGCTTCGGTTATACATAGTGTAAAATTGGTGTCTCATATATACTAAAATAGTAAGTATTCTCATTCTCTAATTCAACGTTTAGTCGTTTGTGCAGGAAAGGCAATGTTAAATGTTTTAATTATATTTCACCATTCATGCAATAATTGAGGATCCATATTTAATTTTCTAGGTCATGAATAAAAAAAATCCTTACAATAACGTCTACAAAGTAATCTGTGAGTGCATCAAGATACATTTCTTACGTATTTTGTAAATTTTCGCCATTGTAACTTTCACAAAAATTCTACACAACCTGTATCATTTTTTCTGGTGAGAGTTTTGTAAATCTATACCAATGTTTTCCATTGAAATTGCAATTTTAATTAAAATTTCATCAAGACCATGTTATTGTGGAATACCGATTCCCCCAAAATATAAATTAAAAAAAAAAACATATCATGAATACTTTGGAAAATTACACCCACCCAACCGTCAGACGTCGAATGATTTTACAAAATAACAACGAAAAGGAAGGTTGAGAGGAAATTTGAGAATTACACTAAAATAAAACCAGCCCACAGATAATGTCAACAGCATTGCAATTTGAATTTGTTTCTTTACAAATACATATGAATAACATTCCCAGGAAATTCGGTTAATGCAACAAATGAAATATAATAATCAAAATACTCGACTAGACATGGGCGATATTCTTCGAAAATTATTTATTCGTATAGCAAGAATATCACGATTTTTCGTCACACACAATTAGGGGCATCAGAAAAATGTTTATCGTATATTTTCCAATTTTTCTTAGCAAAATTTTAATTGAAAAAAAATTTGTTCTCCATACCCAGCAAATGTTAATTGACAATATTTTACTTCCTTAATATACCATGGGTGACACCATTGATAGTTACATAATTCAACTTTATATACAGTATCCTTGTGCAATGTTATCTGTCTATGTATGTGTTGTTTTGTCTGTCACTATGCCCGTCTCCCTCAACGTTTGACATGGAAACGTTCCATTGCGCTTCATCAAAAATTACTTATGCCAATATAATAATATATCTACATTACTGTTTAATCTACTTAAAGTGAAATTTAATTCCACACAGAATCAAATTCTAATTTCAAGACAATTAATTCACTTTTCTACACCCATAGATACAGACATTTGTATACAAAATATTTTTTCACCCACTTCTTCTAACCCAAAATTCTCCTCTATGAATTATGTACAGAAAATACATTTTCTTCGTTTTAGGTAAATATAGACACAAATGTTTTCCTCATCACTTGCAATATTTTTTTGTCAGAATTTGCATTACAAATTAGGCGCATCATATGTTGTTTGAGGTCTGAATAAACATAAAGAAAATATCCATTGGCACATTCCATGGCCCCGCACGTCTGGGTGGAAAATTCTAAAGTAGACGTTACGTATCCTCTTTTTATATAACTTATAGGCTTTCTTTTTTTATTTACTACTCGCTATTTACAAAAACAAAAATTCATTTCTGTCTATCCAGCCAACGACCAGGTTCATTTGCATTTTTATTCTGCTCAGCTCCGTACTGTTCTGTTCTGTGTCAGTCAACCCTCCTGGCGATTGCATATTAATGGGTCAAAATAATCACTGCCATTTACAATCTAGCCGCCACAAAATTGCAAAATTGTTTCGGTCTTTTATATCGTTGCACGGTATTGGATTAGAACGTTTAAAATATGCACTTGTATGTGTGTGTGTAAGTTTTGCAGGATATTTACATATTGTGTAGACCGTGGTGCAAAATGACAATGTATTTCATAATTCCGGCCATAACTTTCGAACAATTTTTGCCAAAACTTTCAATTGGAAAACATTTCCGTATAAAATGGCCTTGTCCTCCTACTTGATAGGTCAATTGCCGAACCATCACTAAGAGACTGAAAAATGTGCAAAATTAAATTGCTAATACAAAAATTTCGACCTTGAAGAACGAAGGACTATTTGTACATCGGAACAAGCGGACTAAACATATAGGACATAATTAAACATATGTTATCAAATATTTCTCTTCTAAAATGCATATGTAATAATGTATCCATTATTATATTATTTTTATATTTCAGCTTTTTTATATTAGAATAATTGAGGTGAAATGATAATTTCGTCCCCAAGTACGGTTTTAATCTGTAACTTTCACCGGATACGCTAGTCCAGTTTAAAACCTTTTACGTGATTGGCATGTGTGTGTGAATTAGGGATACCTCATTGGTAGTTACCGTTCGTATAGGAACATGTCCTTTATGTGGTCATCTGCTATTTCAACCTGTATCGAATATAACAGCATAGACTGAAAATAGGTGAAAAACTTATTTAAAATACCTTAGGCAATACGATATCCCAAAGTTAAATTTTGGACAAACAAAATCAATGGTTAGTACCGGCAAAGAAAATTGCAGAAATATTATTAAATCTACCAAATCTATAACAAAAAATCTGACAAGCCTTTAACACATCTCCACTTTATTGTTAAACAAAAAAATTATGTTTTGCCATGTTTACAAAAAATATTTGTGAAAAGTTTTGAAAATAAGCATTTTTTCTTTTCTTCAGATTACCAATTGATCGTTATCTTCAGAACTTACTTCGCCCATAATCATCATCTTCATCGATAAAGAAAATATTAGCAAAAGTTTACACAACTCTGTAATAATCTGAACTTTTATAGCAACTAACGAGAGAGCGTTGAAATGTGAACGAAACTTTATCCTTCTGTGGATTGCAAGTGGCGAAACTTTCACTCCATTATCTTCCTCGCATATCTATTCATGCTGTTCGCTTATACATCGCTCAGTTTCCGTCATCACAGAATAGTTTCCAAGTCGTTCAACTCATTATTCACAGTAACAATTGTAACGAATTGCTAACACACATACACTTGCACATACATACGTACAGATTTTTGAAAATAGATATAGCCAAACAAAACAAAAGTTTGAATGGAAAAGTTTTATTGCCGTATATTTTGTCGATTCGATGTATTATTATTTTTATTGAGCACATCAATATTTCCAAAGCTGTTCACAAATATTAAATGTAAATAATTTTTGTGAAATAGGTTAAGATTAAATTTGGAAAAACTAAATTTGAAGTGATCCAAACATTTTTTAAAGGTTCCCGTAGAAATCAACGTAATTAAGTAGTCAAAAGTCGGCTAAACATAAAATGAAATAAGGATATAGTTATTACCCAAATCACAGTTCTCGTACAATTCTCTATTCTTTCCGATTTTTTTAAATATTTTTAACAGAAACTGCTTAATTTTGACCGCCTGCACAGTCTGACATTTAAAATTAAAATAACAAAATGTAGATTCCAAAAAACTCGTTTTGCAAAAGGGTTTAAACATTTTTATGAAACTCTGATGAAATAAATAAAAAATGAATTGCAGAACAAAAAAAATGCCCAATGATATATAGCCACAATTTATTGTTCGCCAACACTCAGCAGAGATACACCAGGGCAAATAAATTCAAATTCATTCAAATAACAACACCAACAATAACAACAGCAATTACATCCAGCCACTACTACTTCTACTGACACCCAAGAGCTATGATTACGTAAAGTCAAAAGAGAACGCCGTAAACTCTCAACTCCCGCACCGCAGAGAACCGGAGTGGGTCACCGAAGATATTCCAACGACGGAGGAATTTTACAGTTGGTCTCCACCACTTCAACGCTGTGAAATAAATACTCGTCTCCTTGTCATGCTAGGGAACAAGAACAACGATGTTAGGCAAGTCGAGGCGACTCGTTATGCCGTATAGCAGCTGAGTTGAGCTTTGCTTCGTTAAACTCTGTGCACACAAGAACACACACACATACATACACAGCAGACATACATACATACACATTTAGCCGTTTGGTAAATAACATTTTAATTGTTTATTTAGCTTTTGTACAACCATTACTGGTGGCGCCATGGGGTCGTCATCAAGGATGTTGTTCGTCTCCTACGTTTGCATGCGGTAGAATGTGTGTGTGCGTGTGTATACTTTTTGTCTTTTGCCATTGGCGAGATGTTTTCTCTTCTGTATCCGTTATTTCTGATGTAAACAAATATAGGTTTGTAGGAAACACAAAAATATCCTATTTCCCTACTATTTATATACGTTTCGAAATGAAACGAAACGAAACAAGCATCGCGGCATTCCATAACAGTTCGGCACGAAATAATGACAATGACAACGAAACCAGCATAAGCTGTAAATAGAGACATACATACAAACATATTTATTCCTGGACTAAATTGCAAACGACATTGGTCCGTAGCTAAGGTCTGGTTGTATGTCAACATGAATTGCGATGTCGTGTAGCAAAATAACGCAGAACCATAGTCCAATTTCAATTTCTTGTCATTTGTTGTTCCAATTTTGCATGCAATATTCGGCAAAGAAATAAGATTAGCATTATATCAGTAATTATGTTACAAGGACGAGAGATGTCCTTGAAGTATGGAAATTTCCCCAAACCTTGGATAAATAATTTTTGTGACAATAGATGTGAATATTCGACGATCGGGGAAAATTTTCGAAATATTTTGTCCGCCGAATATATATACCGTCGTCGGATATGATTCTATCATGGTTCATTTTTAAGTCTAATGTTTTGTTTAATTGATGCTGCAATATTAATTAAGTCAAAATCTCTCTTTATCTATCTAGCCATCTTCAGAAGAATTCTTATGAACAGAAACAATTCTCTCCTATAATTAATAATAAAGTAGACCGATATTGTCCATCTCCGAACTCGATCTAAGTTTGATAGTAGTATTACGATGTAACAGGTTTGAACCAAATTGGATACTGTACAAAATACTTTGTACATACTTTTGAGTGCGGTTGAGGCGCTGGGAAAAACTAGCAATAAACAATAAATATTCAAAAATTACATATTTCCCAGCCGCCATAAAATACCACATGTGAACAATTCGGTGATCTTGTGCGCTGACGCATACGATAATGTGTCAGATAATAAAGGTTATGACCCACAAGCACAGATATCGATGCGCTCAGTAGATGCACAAGATCACTTGAATGAAATGTAAAGCAGCCCTGCAATGTTCTCCATTCAATATTAGAATAGATAAGAACAATTGTGTGGCTGCGACTAGGTTAAGTTAGATTAGTTTCAGTAGTACGTAAGGAACAAATATTTTAAATAAAAACAGAATTGAAATAGCACCCTAACCGTTCGGTTGGTTTTCTCTTCTCAATCATTGGTCCTTCGAGCCGGATACAAAGAATTGAATCAACAGCCTAACCATTCGGTTGGTTTTCTCTTCTCATTCAGATACTCCCGTCGAGAGTTATCGTGGGCACAATCCAGACAGACGGACGGACATCCCTAGATCGACTAAAAACGTCCAGAAACGGATTTTGTCCGAAGAAGCCCAGGGTCTAAAACCGTTATTTCGATGAAGCAAGTCATATGGCTGAGGTTATAAAAAGGAATGACTAGGAGACTTTTTCACACACTCACCACTGTGTGATGCGTTCCGCCGTTGGATAATCAGCCCATCAGGCATATTCTATGTGGATAGCCTACAAAGCCCGTGCTTTGGAAAATAGTACTGACTCAGAAGTTTTTGCAGTAAAACATATGAGAAGTAATTGGAAATTAATGCATTTAACTAAGATGCAAAAAAAATAGCTCATTCTTATCGTGATGGCAAAACACAATTTTAACAATAAACTACCTGTAATATCACATTCAACTACTCCAGGGCTAAATATTGCGAAGTTGTTAATCAGGTATACTCAGTATTAACAGAAATATTTCCTACGAATATTCCATGCTATCACTTTTCAATTCCGAAAATCATTGATTTTCATAGGGCATTAAAGGGTATTAATTTCCTTTCAAAGCACCAATTAAGCAAACTTATTTTCTGTTCCAAGAAATCCAAGGGGGAGTGCTTCATGAATACATTGTGCATTCAGATGCTTGAAAAATTTAACCAATTCATGGAATTTGTATCCAATTTCATTTCATTGCAAACTTCCAAAAATCAATATTTGTGAAGAATGGAATTGCATTGCAATTGATTGATGTTTTGTGGTCATTTCATGCTGAGCTCTTTTCAAAAATGCTATTGGAATGAAACTGTGCAAAATGTTGCCTCAAAGGCATTGCAATAATTCTGCAGTGATTGACGTGAAATTGTTTAAACTTCGGAATATTCATATGAAACCCCAATCGAATTGATTTGATTGAAATTTATTCAACATCCGATGGCTATAAATCATAACTAGCTTTTGATATGATTAGCTCAATTTCTTAGCTATATAATATAATTAATTGTTTTATTTCCCAATTATATTTTATTCTGTCAAACAAAAAAAAAAAACTTTTGTTGAAAACACCTAATAAACGCCAATAGCCAATAATAAGCATATGACCTCCTGCTGCTAATTCTAATAGAACACACATGTTCACATACTCCCACACCGAGAGAGCAATTTATGCTCATGTTTTGTATATTATTTGTATAAATAATAAAACAAAAACAATGAACGTAATGAAATTTGAAATGATAATTGGCCATGTTTATTGCTTTGGCCGTCATAACGGCATTAATAATAAACACAAATTATGTATGGGGCATTAATGACAGCAACATTTGTATTTATGGGTCATTGATAAATGAACCTGTGGGGGAGAATTGACTCGAATGTATTTTTAATACAAATTCACAAAAAAAATGTAAATGTCTAGGGTGACGTATGATTATTGCCGTTTGAAACACTTGACCAATGTGACGTATGATTGTTTTTATTGACGGTACACATACGCACCCCATAAGAATTATGGACAATTATTTATTCATACATTCAGTTGATATGAAAATATGTTTTCGTTCGACATGGAACAGAATTAGGGCATACTTGGAATGGAGTTGCAGGCTTATCAGATTAAACACGAATACAATGCAATTACAAATATAATTACTGAATTATCTTCAATTGTATGAGATAGTGCTCTGTATAAAAAACATATATCACGATACATGAAATTGTTTTACAAAACATTTTCAAATGGAGTATTCATCCAAAGATAATATACGTTTTGCAACCTAAGTGATGTTAATTTAAATCAGGGCTAGGCAGAGAAATTCAAAATTATTTTGTGATTATGTGTGTGTAGAAAATAAAAAATATTGAAAATTTCTCTTTACCTCTCTATGCACAGTGAGAAATACTTTGTTGCTTTTTTATTTTTATATCTGTTTTTTTATATTTTAAAGGGCTTACCAGACTTTTTAAAGAGCCTTTGATACGTGGAATTTCTTAAAAATATTTTTTGAAGAGCCTTTAAAGAAAGAATATTGTTTTGAGAAACTTTGATTTTTATTCGCAGGAATTCATATTTTAATAAAAAAATGGGTGTTATATTTAAACAATTTAATAAACCATAAATTATTTTGGAAGAGAAAAGACGAATGTTTAATATATTGAGATACCGGTTTAAAGAAAAATTATAAATAAGTGTCCCGCCAAAAATTTTATATAGATTTTTTATATAGATTTAATTTTATATAGATATGTGTGAAACAAAAGGATATTTAGAGCCTTCCTTAGTTATTATCGAAATTAAACTATTTTTCCAATTTAGCGTTCTTTAAATATTATAAAAACATCCATAGCTTATTATTCAGTAAGACAAGATTATAACAACGGATAGTGACCACCAAATTTTTATTTTCTATAATTTTTTCGACTGAGAATATTATATTATTATCTACTATTGGCCTCGTTATTTGACCCAAACGTGTAACTTGTTAACCTCACAATACATACCCCCTAGTCAACATAAAGAAACCCAAACTTATATTTAACGTTTCATTGAACTCTTAGTGCAATTAAAACCCCATTTCAAAACTCTATTGTGTTCTGCAATCCGTCCCATTCACCATGACTATAATGTACCACATAAAGACGCCGTACATTGTTTCGTTTCATAAATATAATATAAAAAAACACCCGTCTCTTAAAAGGCGATTACATTTAAGAGTCTCAAAGTAGCAAATAACATTCATAAAGAAAACAAACGATATAAAAGGGATCATAAACAAAACCCGAAAATGTTAACAATCGCATGGCGGTGCCGCCAGCATCGCTGCTCCTGCTGCTGCTGAACTTTTTAATAAAACACTTTAAATGTGCTTAAGGATTTATATAACTTGGGAAATTTGTCTTTGTTTGCTCCGCTTCGCGCTGGGTGTGAAAATACAAAGTGGAGCCTTGGAAATGAAGATGAATATAATTTTCTCATTTGCTGCTGAAATGATTGTGTTTTCTTAGCTTGGCAAGCAAGAAAAGTCATTTCTGACCTCTTCTTTTATTGAAAGACAACAAAAACAACAACTTAATTTAAATATATTCAATTTAGTTGTATTTAAGGCTAAAGTAACTTTTGTTGCTGCTTAGGAAAAATAACAAAGAAAGAGATACATATTAAAGCCACTCCGACCTCAATATCTATCTTTTTCTTTGTTGAAGAAAGGCAACTGCATAAATACTAGGGAACAAAGGCAAACATGATTTCGAAACTATGTTCAAATATATTTTACGCCAGGGTAAGAGTCGCCTTTATTTGCATAGATTTCGCTTTTCAATGACCGTCGATTAAGGTTCAATTTAAATGCAAATGCTGTTTATAAACCCAATTGCATAAAAATGACATTCAAAAACATTGATTATTTCGAGTGTGAGAAGTAAGAACTAGGCAGTATAAACTACTTTAAGTTCGGCCAGGCCGAACATTTTTTACTCTCCAACGTGTGAAAAATTATTTTATTGTAAAACACGTTAAAAATTAAGTCTGTGTTCCTCTTTTTGGACATACCATAAACCCATTGAGTCATTGCGGGACAGGTATCACAAGGAGTAAATCGATTTCGTTTATTTTATCATCGACTTAAAGAAGTTCTAAAATTAAGATATGAAAAGTTTGAATGAAATTAGTTATACCCTTCAATTTTTATGAGATAAATTATTATTAATTTTTTTTATACCCTACGACACTATGTGTTGCCGGTATTATAAGTTTGATTGGGCCGAAATATTGGCCTCCAACATAGTAATGTAAATATGGATCTTCCTTTCTAGCCGATCTGAGTCGATCTAGCTATGTATGTCCGTCTATTTGTCCATGTTAATTTGTAATCACGCTACAAGTGGGCGTTATGGCCCGATTCTCACGAAATTGAAAATGGAGTTGGGGTTCGGATTAGAATAGAAGCCTATTGTTTTTGCGATGAAATAGACCAAAAACAGAAAAAATCCTGATTTTGCTAAAATTATAAACCAATCGACGCGGAATTTTACATGGACTTAGAGTTTGAAGTTTGGACGGTCATCGTGCAATCTTTACCGGGTAAAATAAACTATAAACTCTATATAAAAATTACGAACCCTGTCAAGTAAAAAATAAATTAAAAAGTCACATTATTCGCTTATAAGTCAAGAACCGCGGGATAGATTTTCGCAATTCTGTTAGATTCGAAATGGTCTTGCAAGAAAAGTATTAAATCTAAGAAAATCGCGATGATATGATCAATTTTTGTTAAATTTTTTATCGCATGCGATTTTTTCAATTTGACTTACAATTTTGAATTGTGTTCTTTATAAAGTTTTTCTACAGGGTATTATATACAGGTCGCAATCGTCAAAAATGAAAAAGCTAAGGGGAGCATCAGGGCAGGGCTCCACGACATCATTTTAAAGACGAAATCTTCCAAATTAGGAGGCTTCCAACATATTGTATTAGTGTAGGGTAACACATGGACGACCCCACACGGCTATAGTCTTTGCTTACTTGTTTAAATCTTGACTTCTTGTGGGAAAATAGGCCCATATCCAAGCTCGAAGTTTTATAGAAATTTTACCTTGTTCCAAATTCCGATACACGCGTCGAGATTTATAGTTCTCACCAGACAGACGGGCAGAAATCGCTAGGAAAAATAGAATAGATCTCAATTTAATATATATCTATTTAAAACTATTAAAGACCAAAAACTATACAACATCAAAGTACTCACATTTTGATTGGAAATTTTGGCTGAAACCTTCCAAATGCCGAATATAAACAACATTGTGTCAGATAAAAAATGCATCCAAGATAATTGGAAAAGATTGTTTAACACAAAATTATACATTTTGTTGCCTGTTAACGTGCAAAACATGCCTTTCCGTTGTCTCTTAATTTGAAATAATTTCAAATCATTTTCTTTTTTAATCAAAACAATACACACATATATATACAAACTGTGTATGTATTGACAGAATGGGAGCACCAAAAGAAAAAATATGTATTTAGGAGATAGCTTTGTTCTATCTTCTGTAATTGTGCCATGGTAACCTCTATCTAGATTCCCGACAGAAGGGCATAAATAGGTACTGGCATTATTAATTTAACTAAACATTGTAGGCTGCTATATACTATATGGGGCATTCGACGAATATTTCAAAATGTTCCAAAGGTCTTATTTGAATTGGTATAACAGTAAATGTAATTGACCTTTCAAAACGTAGAAAGTGCAGCTTGTTACTGAGATATCAAACACATACACCGACATTCTATATAGGGTAGTTATTTAAGAAAAGTCATTCTACGTCCTATCCATCTCATAACCATAAACGTCTCCCGTTATTAATTGTCATATAATAATGTGTTGCAAAATAAATCACATCTAATTCCTCAGTTCACAATCCTTTTCGTTTTTATACACCAATTAAAACCAAATATATGTGATATTTGTGATACTCGTTATCCTTTGATAAGGATACAATCACAGACACAACAAATTCATATTCGAAAAAAGAAGACGTCATTTGAGTGATTCGTTTGAAGTGTCTCTGTCTCGGGTCAATGCCAAATATATTTTCTTTTGAAACTTTATATTTGTCAACAGTGTTAACGTGTCCTTTCCATCCACATTTAGATGTACCTTAAAACAAAATGTACAAATTGGATTAGTAAAATGGTCCCTTTGGAAGATAAAACGTCTTCTCGGCAATTATGTGAACGAAAGAAATTAAAAAATATGTACAAATTTAATAATTCATGCCAGTCAGTCTGTTAGTCAGTCACTATCTTGCATGTCTTTCGAACACAAGTCTGTGTGATAGTTCAACACTTACACACACGCACACCTCATGCACCCGCACCCGCACCCGCCCTGTAACTCGGTAGCATTACGTGGCAATCTTTTTGAATTTCGTATTTATTCTTCTACTTGAAAGACCTGGGGAAAACATCGAACAAAAAGAGAATTGCCAAGAAACTGTACGTTCTGGCGTGGAGCAGGAGTTAGATCTCCAATGAAATTCTGTGCCAGTGAAAAATGTAAAACTTTCGATTTTGTGTGTGCGGAGACAATGACGACAATGTCACCTCGATTCACTCGGTCTGCTGTCCTCATACCTCACGTACCACTACAAGTTGAAGGAAGTACACTCGGGGGAATATTCTACAGCAGACTTGGAATCATAAACGACCCCCTCGCCCCACCTCGCTATAAAGCTGGGAACGCAGCAGTGCATACGAGGGGATGCATATTAGCTTAGGTAAAAGAAAAATGAAAATATTTTTCTATTTAAATTTATCGATTTTCCTTAAATGGCACGTAGACTACTGGTTTTATATATAGAGAGAGATAGATGGATAATATACATATAGATTTAACGAAAATTGGAACATTTCCAAAATACATGCTGCAGCCCTGTTCGGCTCAGTTCAGCTTTGTTAGCATTCGACCGTCGTTTAATAGTTGTAAACATATTTTATGGTGAAAACGCTCGAATCCTTTACAACCAACCGAACTATAGTCGCAGAAGACACAAAGTGTTCGTGTACAAGTGGTGGTTCGATGTGTGTGTGCTTGTGTGTAAGCGTGTATGTGGGTGTGTGTCTAACTAAATGTGCAGATGTGTCTTTCTTTTTGATTATTTTCTATAGAGCAAAGGGCACAGTGGTGCATATTCCCCAAAGGAGGTCAAATCTGTAACTTGTGAACACAAAAAAAAACAAGATTTCTGTATTTTTATTTGTTAACCCAATAAAAGTTTATTGTTAGGTTAAAAGGGAAACAAATTCTATTTAATAAGCTCTTGGTCTTAAGTGTATATCGTTTTTAGGGGCTATTCAGCGCACTTGAGACAATATACAGTTACTGGAGTTGAAAATCGGTATTTTTCTGGTGCGGACACCAAAGATTCGAGAATGAAATAAAGTCCTCACAAACAAGTTTTTATTAACTTCAAAAGTAAACGGTTACATTTTAATGTGGTGACTTTATTTTGAAAGATTTCAGACTTTATGTTACTGTAATATATACTCGTACCTCATAAAAACAATACTCCTCTTTTGATTGATGCTAGCTTCAGTCTTGGGTTCATATTTTCTTACAAAAAAGAAATAAAAAATTGGCGTGTGATATTAGAAATATATGTGAAAATAATATTTAAATGCACCATTAATTTCAATCCTTAAAAACAAGGGATTCGTATTGAAATGGGATCCTCTTTATATGATTGAATCGTCATTTTAATATACGAATTTCCAGTATACCGAAAAGTGCCCGGCATTTACAAAGATTTGTAATACCACCGATTTTCTTAGTGTTTGAATATGTGCAACGAAAATTCTACATAGCTGATATTTTCAGCTTTACCTGACTTCCCTGCTGATTTAGTACATTCAGCCTCTTGCAGCTGTTTGAAAAAGGTAAAAGGATCCATGTGAAGAGTATGCTTCCAAATTGTATGGCAAATAATTTGAGAATTTATAATACTGGATATTTTGAACTTGAAACTTTTTATTCTAGTAGTTTTATTTCCGCACACTCCAGAACGTATTTTCCGTCATTAATTTTGGGATTTTTTCCACGAGCTTTAAAGTTCTACAAAATAAAATACACAATTCAATTCGTTCAACTTTTGCAACAATCTTTAAAACTGTTTCTCTCTTCTGACCCAAACTTTTTCCAAAGTTTTTAGTCCATAGCAATTATTTGAAATGTCTACAACGCATCATAAAATCAAAAGCTACTTCATCTTTTTTGGTAATCTTTGAAAACAACTCTTGCCAATCAATAATGTAAAAGTTTACAATTTGTTTGTCTGACCTTTATGTTAATGATTCCGTCCTGACCCTTGAGCAGTAGACAACGAATGGAAGGGGAAAACGAAATCCGAAAATAAAGAGTTAATGGCATGGCACGAAACGGAACAACAACTGTGTGTTCCATTTTTTAACTAAATGTCCTTATTTTATTTTGGAATATATTTAGTTATGTGAAAACCTATAAAAAATCGGTTGGCTCGCTCCACCGTAACCAAACATCCCCTCCCTTTATCACAGGCCCTTGTTATGCAAATTCTCTACAATGATTAACATACACTTGACTGATTTCATTGTTTGTGTGTGTATGTATATGCGCATATTTACGCCGACACATGTTCGCGATCACAAAGTGGAAGTTGTAGCTGTAGGTGTGCGATTATGAATTCAAATATTATCCTTTCACTTGTGAGCGTCATAGTTTTATTTTTTTCTATCTATCTATTCTAACATTCATGAGACTTGAAACAAATCTCTGGTTTTTGTTATTCATTTTCAATTTTAGTCAACGCTTTAACACCCACCACATGAAAATAGCTTGGAATTGTAAATTTCAGACTGTTTTTGTAAAAGGAAAAAATCATATGCGGAATTCTTGTGCCAAGCGAACTATGTATTTCAAATGGTGTATATTATATTCTTCAGACAAATTAGGCAGCTCAATTCCGCTTTCTGTACATTTTTATAAAAAAAAATAATATATATTTTTCTTAATTTAATTGCACTATGTCATAATTTAAGTTTATTATTTTTAGTTAAAACTCCCAAACAAATTAAAAACATTTTAAAAAGACTGAAAAATTAGTAAAAAATAAAGACTTCATCAGGTGTGGTCGACAGCAATGGTATAAAGACATTCGATTCGTTAAAATTCCTCACTAATTCGTTCTCGTCTGACGTCGAAAAATGACCCGTTAAAAATTAACATAAAAACCATTTAACTGACATCTGCCGCCAAGAAACTCTGAGACCCGAAAACCCTTTTCAGAGAAAATGACAGATAAAATGGATTCTGTGACGCGTCCGGAAAAACCTCAGACTTTAGATGGCATACAATCTAGAAATTCCCTCGGTGATGGCAATTCATCGGCAATTTGCTCTGATGTCATTGTAAGTCACAAACGGTCGCGTTCGCGTAATAACATCGACACAGAGTCTCGTTCGCCGCGTGATCATTCATCGGACGGTGTCATGAGTACAGGGGCTGTAGGTGGTGCAAATGAATTTGAGAATAACGGTGAAAATACTCCACGTCGTGAAAGCCTTAACTACGACGAAACAAGTCCGAACAGTCAAAACTCATTGGCCAAGTCAATAATGGGTCGATCAATGCGCCTGCCATGCAGTGTTGGCGCAACGACACGTAAATGTGTCTTGACTTTAGACGGATATTCATACGTAATTGGTAAGTATGAACGGTGGGATCAAAATATTTTTTTGGTGGCTCTAAAGGATTTTATTTTAAAATATGTAATAAACTCTTTTTTGGACAAATAACCTCTGGATTTCAAAGGATATCATCCCATATTTCAATTAAAAAACAATTAGTCACTAAGAACTCACGTCGAAATATGCACTTTTGAATAATGAAGATCTCAAAATTTATAAATCAAAATAGATTTTCAGATTCCAATTAAAAGTTATTAACAAAATGGTGTTGCATATTTTCATTGATATGACAATATTTTAAATTTGAGTTCAATTTCGAAGAGAAAATTATACTTCCGAAGTACTACGAAGTACTGATACAAAAAATAAATGTAAATAGTAATAACACAAATGGGTCAATATGAAAGGAATTTTAATTGCTTGTTTCTCTACACCCTCCAGAATATTTTCGCGATAATATTCGGCATTTATTCCGATGCCACGGTCGAATAATACGAGCGGGAAGCGACCATCGGCTGTTATGGCGGTCCACACGATCACTGGTGGACAACCGAAGGTGCACATTTTCAGCTGGCCTCTTTAGCAAGTAAAGACGATCATTTTGTTTGTTTACAAACTGCTGGACAACGAATGTTTTCTCATCGGCGAGAGAGAAAACCAAATTCGGCAGTTCACCACTTTCCGAATTTCAGAATACAGGTTAAAAAATGACTTAACATTTAAAACTTTTAAAACAAAGAAAGTTAGAATAATTTAAAAAAAGAAAATAATGACACGACAAAATCCATAAAATTCCGATTTATACTTCCTGACATCAATTCTTCCCAAAAATATGATCTTGTTATGTAATTTAATTTACACATTTTCATTGTCCTCGACATACATATGCATGTATGTATGTATGTATCTATGTTTGTATATCAAAACCATTACTGGCCATAATTAGAAAGGATAATTGTTTTCGTGTGGCCATTATTAGAATTTGATAGCAAAATTAACACCGCCATTCGCCTGACATACCCAGCGACAACAACAGAGAGCTGCAGCAACAATACTAACAAATCCTTTAATGCGGGTGATTATGAACTGTCGAGCTTAGTAACGCATGTAATTATGTACTCGTCAGTGCGGGGCATTAGGATAATTCTGTAATTTAGCTGAGGCAGGCAGGCACACACACGCACTAATACACGAACACAGAATTTAGTGGTAATTAATTATGCAATTCTGCTGGCAGGCATAATGAGGTAAAATTAATTTCAACTTTTGAAATTTCTACGAAATTCAGGCACAGTAGGACAAATTAATAAAAACGTCTTGCGGGAAGATTTATTTAAAAGTAGCACTTGTTCAAATAATAAAATATTTTTAATAATTTCATATCTTTTTATTTTCTTCTCTTTGTAGGTAAGTTTTTTTTCACTTCTGCCCAAACCCATGAATGTTATGACACCACAAATGTAAGTAATTCGTTATGTCCTTCGTCATTTTTTTCTTATAATATAAAAATCTTTTCATTTTCCTCTGCTCACAATTATGAATTTTAAATGAAAAGGTCATTTGTAAGTGTTGACTCTACGGCGTCCCCTCTTCTGCTACTCGATAGAACAAAAAGTCCTTTCTCAAATAAACATTTGCAAGCCTGCTCAGGCATTTGTTGGTGGACGCATTGTTTTTGTTTTAGTTTTCGTGCTCTTTAAGTTGTCCTTTGGCCATCGTAAATAATAGAGTTGGCGACATTTTAAAGGATCCGTGTTACAAGCCAACCAATGCTTGTCTCCTGGAAAAAAATGTTATCTCGAATGACACTATTATGGCTGTTTTATTAAAGACCTTCTTCTGCTCGGCATTTAATGTGGCCCACAATGGCCACTGTTGCCTTGTTCTGAGTCGGTGGCGGATTTTATGTTACAACCGACCAGCAAAAGTACCAACAAACGTTACACGTTTAGGAAAGTTTTTTTGTGGTGTTCTGTGGTGCCTGTGACCTAACATAAACGTATATTATGCCAATGGCAACGTCTACTCTGACACATGAGGCCTGGGTAAACACACGGAAACCAACCCTTTTAAGGCAAAGCCCTCGATGTGTTCTTTGCACTCAAATGCTGGGCAAACAGGAATTTTGTCTACTTAAGAATTTTTACTTTGCTAAGACAAAGAAAACAAACAATTCGGAATCCTGAAGTATACCGGAGACGTAGTAGGGGGGAGGAGGGGAGGGTAAGTCCTTCACCCGCCTCTCCACCCCTTGGCCTTTTTACAATATTTGTTTTGCTTTTGCCTCTATCCCTTACAACAATGACACGAGAAAGCAAGAGAAGGAAACAAAGACAAAAAATTATGATAATGACACAATTATGACCATATGAATGTAATAAAACGCTGGTTGTCAGTGGTGCATGGAATCGCCGCAGTGTCGAGGGATTCGCCGGAACATGTCATTTATTAATTAAAAGTATCTCTTTAATGTCTTAATACAATGGCGACCACTAAGGACCTCGTTTGACCGAGTGTAACCAGAAAAGATAATAACATTGTGGACACTTTTAATGGCATCACGTACATGTGAATGTGTCTGTGCAATTACGTACATACAGACATGTATCTGTTTCAACAAAAGCCAAACTGTTGTCAATACAACTTAATGGTCATACAGACAGTATGTTACAGCAATTTGTGAAACATTGCGGAGCAAACAATGAGTTCTCGCTCGCATTATGTTAATCGCTTTCAAATGAAATTCTTAATAGGTAATTCATGAATATTAATAATCATATTATGTTCTTATTTGCAAATCGGATTATGTCATTGGGGCGGTTAGAGATTAGTTTTTTTTAAGTATACGTACCAACTTGTTATGCAAATTATAGTTGAAAATTACGACTAGTGAAGGGGTAGGAAAGTCAATTTAAATCGTACTGAAAGAAATGCATTTTCTTGTTTGTAAGATAAGGAACTATCGTGGCAATTCGATAACCGGATGTCAAATTGCCTACTTAAAAATTAAACACCCGTAAATGAGAATTTAGAAAACTTTTATATTAAAAAAAGAGACTGAAGGAGGTTTCCATATATCCCTCAATTCGCTGATAAGTGCATCACCATTAATTAAACCTGAAATGTTAATAGGTCATATTTGTATCTTTATATAAATTAAATGGAACAAACATGTCAGCTCTCCAAACAAATGTTTGTCTATGTGGACGACGAAGGACATCTCATTAAAGAGCACTGTATAATCATCCTTACATCGAAATTCAAAGGACTACTTCTACATGTGACTGAACAATAATATTTGTGTCAAATTTTTAATCCGAATTCAGGTTTTCCATGAGTGGAAAATTCCATATTTATATTCGTAATCATTTCAGAAATAATAATATTGTAGGGAAAATTTATTTCTCGCAGTTCCAAATGTTGACACTAAAGCAAACGGTTTAGAGACCTTTCAGAGCTTTTATGCAATGCTATTTTCGGAAGCCATTTCTTCGTTTCGGCAAAAGCGGCAGTGATAATTTTGTGGGATTTTGAAAGATGTTAATGTTTTATGTCAAGAAGACTAGTGATCCAATAGTGCCGAGATAAGTGTTGACACGTTCCGTCAATAAAGATCTATCGAATGTGTTTTACTTTTGGCGTTCTATTAATATACGATATGTTTCGAAGGTATCACAGGTTTGTACTTGCCTTAAATGTAGAGTTTAAGATGGTTATTATTATGACTCCCACCGAAGTTGTGACTGACATCTTTCGGAGTTCGGTGGAAGAACATTTAGTTTTATTTTATTTGCCTATATCCAAATAACAACGGCCTAAAAAAGTTCCTCTTTACATTTTATTTCTATACCTCCCTATTTTCGGTAATTTGGTGATTTGAGCGACATTATTCACCTGAATTGTTTCAAATTTGGTATTTGAAGTTCGTAATGAATAATTCAGCCTGTGACAGAAAATTGTGTGCAGGTCCACGTTTTCGTATAGCCCCCATATAATGGAAAACTCCCTATATTTTTTCATGATTTTAGCTTCATTATTCACCGATTTTTTTTTTAAGTTTGACATTTGAATATTGTAATGGCTTATGACAAAACTTGCTCATACCGGTTCACGTCTTCGTATAAACCCAAATATAACGGCTACATTCAGTATTTTTAAGATTTGAAGACAATTTTTAACGGATTTTATTTTTTTGAAAAATTCCAAAATCGTTCCACATGTTGGAGTGTATTCTAAGTTCGCCCCTTCCGAAGTTACAGCTTTTTTTTGTTGGCATCGGTATCAAATGTCTGATCGATCGACATTGATTGGTGCTGCAGCCAGTTATTTAGAACATATAATTACTTAGAACATATACATACGATCAGTTTTGCAGAATTCCTAAAGCTTTTAGTCTTGCAGCATTACATGCCACACTTAGTCACATTTGGCGGAATACTTTACCCATTGCAACATTTATAACTCTGTTCTGCAGAATGTTGACTATCCAGTTCTTTGAAAAGGGATTACCACCAAAGTGACCTAACACTATCGATGACACGATTAATTGCAACACTGGCAACACGATTATTGTCCTGCAATAAACAGTGCAATTGCATCGTGAATTATAGTTAGATTAATTGAACTAGAATTCAAGATTCGTCGCCGATCGCCAGGTGTTTTTATTGAGCATTGACTGCTGACGACGAAAAGCCTAGAACTGAAACCATTGTTATAAATGCATGTACGTTCAGCAACGTAATAGACGAATGGGAGGAACTGAAATCGGTCTACCCTGTCGATTATCATACATACCTATATTGTTTTTTGATTGGTACATCTGTAACATAAGAAAGACTTTTTCTAAAACCGGTGCAATAATAACGGAAAACCTTAACCTTTAAAAACTGTACTAATCCAATAATTCTTTTTTATTATATTGAAAGAAAAATTGAAAATTAGATAATATATTTTTATTTATTAAACTTTCAATTTTTGCTAAAATAATTATATATCGTTTCGATAAATCATATGATTCATTAATCGATTATTCTTCTCTTTTGCCATCACTAATTTTGATGCGATATTTAATGGATCTCTGATATAGTAAGCCACTGAAAATGTCATCATTACTTTTAAACAAATGTATGTAGTTCGAAATCACTTCAATTTTTGATAAAACTACTCTTTTTGCATCCAACATAATTTCACATTTTGCACTAAGAGCTTTAGGAAAATTGATTTCACAGAGCTTAATTAAATACTACAGATAGATAATGCAGCAACTTTGTATTTAATTCGAAAGAAGCCTTTATACAATCATTCGAGATTTCCTCTTTAGCCCAGAAAGTTTATCTGAATAATCAGCAAACAAGCAGTCAACACAAAGTGCAATTAATTCAAACATTTTTGCAAATGTAATCAATTTTTGTTCGATTGATGTGAGTATATTCCAATTATCTCTTTAATTCCTGAACATTTTGATGATTGCAGAAAAAATTAACTTAAATTCGGTATTGCCATACCAAACAAAAAAATCTTATCACTGGCATCCAACAACTGAATTGTGGTTACTTCGGTGTTAGCAGAGAACAAAAGGAAAATTCTCATAAATACGGGGCGATACACTATCGCAATTTTCAGCACAATGAAACGTACTTTTACTGCACACGCATTCAAAATCTGAGTTCAAATAAAGTGCAGATTTCGGAGAATGGAATAGAGAATCCAAAACAAAACAAACAACAAAAACACAACAGAATGCACAATAGAACAATGGAATAGAATTTTTTGTTGGTTGCTTTTTATGATAAGCAATAAAGTTGTACTAAATCGGAAAAACAATGAAATAATTTGTATAAAACTTTTTGCAAAAAGAGAATGAGTGGCACAACGAAAATTGTGAAATGCAATTTTGTCGCTCTACCGCCACCACGTCGTGTCTACGTGCTGGCTTGTGTGGGTGTGATAGTTTTGGTTGTGAAGAAAAAACCATATATGGGAGATTGAGATCATAAAGAAAGCACCGATTGCAGTTGGGTTTTAAAGTTCGTGAAAGGTTGAAGCTTTTTGTGCGTTGAATTGCTGCTAGAACTGATGATGATATTTTTATTTAAATTTGAAAATAGAGATTATAGTAAAATTCCATTGGAGAAAATGAAGTTTTAAAATTTCTTAACTTAACTTTTTTGTCATTGGAACAGCAATTGACCAAATGAGCAGTAGAATCAAAGAAGAACTCTATTAACAGAGAAAAAAAGAAAAGTAAAATCGTAATATATCTTACAATTTGTTAGTTTCTATATTCTACGAAGCAGTTAAGTTTGAAATAAACAGTTTTCAGTTAATAATATGCTTTATAAATTACACTAATATTTGGTATAAGATGGTATTGGACTAATCCATTAACATTTCACACGAAAGAAAAAATCCACCCAACTCATTCGATAATACTTCACAATGCACTTACAAAATTACTATTTTAAGTTAACTCTTCAATTATGTTCCACTTATATATGTATAAATTCTATCCCACATTTCATATTCATTCAATATTTTTCTAAAATATATATTTCAAAACAAACCGAAAGAGATTAAACTGTTTGCCACATTCTCATTTGTTTCTACTGTCATGTGATGTGTCAAATTAAATCCATATGTCAATTGTACTTAAACTTTAAGTGTTTACAGACCATAAACGCTGTGTCCCACCATCCTAACGTCCGTCCATACAGACGTTCGCATAACATTATGTTTGCTTTTCATGTTCTTTGAGATCTGCTCCTTATTTAAAACATAAAGAGAGAGTGGTTAAAGTCGTTTATCATTTTGAAATATAAATGGCCATTTCAGTGAGCATTTCAAGATACAGGACAGCGATATGTATGTCCGGTTATGGCCACGGCAGCAGTACTCACTCAACCCTGCCAGCCAGCCTGCCTGCCCTGCTGCCAGACAACGAAACGGAAACTGAAATGCATCATGACAAATGGTCATGCAGCAGGAACAAAGGACTCTGCAACAAAATAATACAATTTATTTTTTGTACAGCATGGTGGATAAATGATGTTGCAGATTGCGGAAAACGATTTAAGTGTGCGAAAGCAAGGTTACTTAAGTACGGCACAGGTTTTTGCGGAGGACAGCGGATAGCGTCACTATTAAAGGACTCAATTGATTCACAAATTGAATTCTACAGTGATCCTTTAAAACAAGGTTTAAGGCAACAATAACTCAATTTTACAACAAAAGGTCGAATTTGATTTAGACGAAATTTTTGCGAAACCGAACTTCCAATTCTTTTATAACCTGATTACAGGTAAAAGTGGATAATATCTTCAAAATTGAACACATTTCAATATTCAATTCATTGTCTAGAAGGCAAAATAACATGTTCTCCCCATTACTATGCAATGAATTACTCTGACCAAAGAGTACATATCAACACTTTAGTGGTACTATTGGAAGTACATAATTGCTTTAACCTGATATTGTGAAAGTTAAACGTTAGTAAGCTTGTATTTAAATAATTACTGATACGAATGAGTACTTAACCCATTACGCTCACCTGTTGGATTTTTCAAAAAGTAAGAACACCCTCCTTCAAAAAAGGAAACTTTTTAAATTAATTTTAGAAAATAACTAAAAATTATAAATGAAAGAAGAAATTATGAGGAATTATTGTCAATATACTGAGTAAGATAAAAAAAACTGCAACAAAGTCAAACGCCATAATTTTCGGAAATAGCATGACATTTTAGAATACGTTTAGATTTGTTCGAATTGGTCACCTTTGGAACGAACTATGACCTTGAAACGGCCAATGAAATCGTCACATTCTGCCCCTATGTTGCCCTGCGGTATTTTGCCCCATTCCCGGCGAAGCATTTGCTTGAGGTAATCGATACTTTGGTATTTTTAGTGCCATCCTTGATTTCCAAAATACTCCAGACACAATAGTCGAACGGATTGGTATCCGGAGATTTTGGTGGCCATTGTGCCCTGGAAATGAAACGAGGAAACTCATTTTGTAACCATTCTTGGGTGGCGCATGCTGAGTCCTGTTGGAATGTCCAAGGTCGGCGGCCAAAATGTTTGTGTGCCCAAGGCTTTAATACACCCTCTAGAATATTTTTGCGATAATATTCGGCATTTGTTCTTATGCCACGGTCGATTAATACGAGCGGAGAGCGACCATCGGCTGTTATGGCGGCCCACACCATCACCATGGTCGGCGCTTGAGTTCTGGTGGCCAACTGAAGGTGGACATTTTCAGCTGACCTCCTTGGCAAGAAAACACGATTATTTTGTTTGTTTACAAAATGCTGGACAACGAATGTTTTCTCGTCAGAGAAAACCAAATTCGGCAATTCACCACTTTCGGCCAAGCGAAGCAACTCTTTATCCCTTTGGAGTCTATTTTCTTTCTGTTGCGGTGTAAGTTCTTGCACTTTTTGGAATTTCTATGGCTTTACCCCGAGCTAATTTTTCAATATTTGGCGAATGGAATATTGCCCAACTTACACTGCTGGTAATAGTGGTTCTACATTTGTTTACACCAATTGTCTTGAGTATTTTTTATTATTTACAATCATTTAGAAAAGTTCTTCACTTTCTTATCCTTTAAACAATTCCCCGGAACATTGAATTAACATTAATTCGAAAATTAAACATTCTTTCATTTATTTCACATCAGAAAAGTAATTGCAATTGTCAAAGTTGAGCACAGATTCGCTATGGCATTGCCTGACAAATATTAAGTTTTATTAAATTTTAGTTTGATGTTTTTTTTTTCGTTGTTATTTCTCCATGCAACCTTTGAAAATCCTTGAAAACTAACTACAGCAGTCATTACCACTACCTCGACAGCAGCACACAGTTATTAGGAATGAATAGTTCCAACACTATCAGTACGGGAACGACAATGGCAGCAATAACCCCACTAGCAAACAGAACAACAATTGTACAACAACAAGACACATCATCCGCTGGGGGAGCAGGAGGAGAAAGTCTATGAATCGGAACTAAACATGTTTCCACAATTTCCGCACTCCTCCTTTTCCAAGCTCTAAAATACATGGAATAGCACAGAGCACAACATAGTTGTGGTTGGGATTTGTTAGGCGCCCAAATGATGACAAAACCGGTTGGTTGTGCCTCCGGGCGGCATACATAAATTTCCAAATAGAACATGAGCACTCTGTGTTGGGGCAAGTGTGTGCATGTGTGTGGGTGAGTGCGACACAAAAATGTCATGTAAAAAATTATAGAGTCGTTGAATTTTGTAACGAATAGGTCTAGGAACGGCAAGTTGGTTTTGTGGCCCCACGTCTGTCTATATGCCAACAGAGCAGTCAGGCAATTTCCTAGCTAATGTTTTATGATTTTGAAAGGCCGTGTGTTTGACACAACGAAAATGACTATATTTTGCACTGAAATTAACAGATTCTGTATTGTGTTTTAAAACTCAATGGGGGCCTTCGTGATTTAAACAATCGTTTTCCACATCACCTATTTAATTGTTAGTAAAGGAGAAAGTCTGAAAAAATTGCAACCCTTTAATATAGAAGAACACATGTAGCGTTGAAATGTCATGAATGATCAAATAAATAAATTGTGTTAAATTTTGTAAAAATGTCGGCGGATTCCATTATCAAATTCACCTGAAAACATTGAAAAAATTTTCAGTAGAGGTTAGAGACGCTGAACATGAATACTGAATTATTAAACGAAGGTTTTCGAGGTCTCCATATGAAAGGGGGATTTCAAATTTTCAAATGTCCGTTTCTTATATCTTGAAATTCTCGACTTAGATCTCATAAAATTTATATATTCTTTATCAACATAAAATGCTAATCCTATTTAACCACGCACGCCTTCTTGTCAATTGAAATCAAGATAGAGGTCACCTTATTTTTGTAAAGCTTTAAACTTTGGGAAAAAGTGTATTATGTCCAGGCTAATTGGTTTTGAATTTGGTTATGTCTGCTCCCATATAGGTATAGTACCCTGAATGTAACACCCCCATTTTCAATCAAATGTGGTTTAATAATTTCACTATTGGGTATAACCGGATTTAAGGTATTTTAACGAATTTAGATAAATTGTTCAACAAAATTAGTTAAATTTGGTTTTTAGGTTCGAGGAAGTTATGAACACTTTCTTTAGACAACGAAGTGGCTGCAATACGATATTTTGAAATATTAATATTAAAAATCTAATTTTGTTAAACTTGTTTCTTTAAGATTCTTGAAATAGCCTACACTTTCCTGCCGAATAGACTGGAATTAGTCATTTGTGTTGTAAACGGCGAAAAACTATATGGCCAAGTATTTACAGGCAGGAATGTGGCCCAATAGTAAAACTTAAATTGTCAGTGCAGTGCCGTAGGACACGGGCCTCCATGCCACCTTCATACGTTTACAAATACCCACATCGAAAATACGGCGCTATTCTCAAATTTTAGGAATCTCGATGAATTTCGATTTGTCCACATTGTAATTTTCTTAGCTGATGAATGGCATACATAATTCTATACTGCCGAATTTGACGTTATTTGTAAATTAGGTGACTTAGAAAAATTTTCAACCCCAATTCCAAGATATCCATTAAAACACTTTATTTTTTTCAATTTATTTTTTATATCGAATTTTCGAACAACAATCCCCAATGCTGTGTCAAATTGAAGATGCTTTTTAGCCAAAGAAAACCAAAATGATAAAATTATATTGAACATTCCTAGGCAGTGACAATTTCTAATTCTGGTTTAATGGACCGTGCTTGTGTTCGCAACCACAGAAACCAATCTCTTAATCCAACACACAAATATTTCTAATATTGCCATTCGAGTGGGAATGAATATTAAACTGATTTTAAATGGATTCTTGCCATTATAACAAACCCCGAGGCAAACGGGATTGGAGTGGTAGATGGCAGCCGAAACAAAGCCAACGGTAGATGGCAAACATTTCCATTATGGATCTACGGAAATGGCAACAACACAATAACATCGAACATTGATGAATGCGCATTTTCCACTTTCCACTTGTATTTTCAAGGGACTGTAACAAAATTGTATCCGTTCACATCAGCCAGTGTGGGCGGTCATGGATGTGGGGCGAATTGGCATCACATCACAAATGAGGATGTTTTCCAGACTTGCATGGGAGTTGCTGTAGCTGTTGTTGTTACTGCTGCTGCTAATGCTGTTTTCACAAGTCATTCATCGGAAATATTTTCTCGTTAAGTTTTCATGCAATTTTACACCGAGTCAATTTCTGTTTCCCTTGATTTGTTCGGAGCGATAATGCCTGCTATCAAAATGTTGCCGCTGTACAGACAACTACAACTACCTTTGCCTAGTCATACATCCACGAGTACTTCATAGTTATTTCCCAGGCACTTCAAGGAATGAAATACGAAAACACATTATCGTCATAGCCACCCGACAATCTGAGAACGCCACTGAATATTTTCCCCGGCAGTGGAGGTGGCTCTCAAAACGTCTAAATGAGATTCAATAGAAACTCAAAAGATTACAAAGCAACTTGTGCGGATTATAAACACAGCTTCGCCGAGGTGTTCATTTGATTCCATCTCATCCTTCGGATTCCGAAGAAAGGAAATTCTTGGAGATGTTTTTCTTTCTCATTTATAATTGGGTTTTTATTATCTCTGACAACAAACAAAATCTTAGGCTGGAAAAACAACCACCTGTAAGGAAATGGAAAACTTTTACAAGGGGGCACAAATACTCGACACTGATTCGAGACAGTCGCCATGCTGTCTTGTGGCTGGATTAAAATGTGTGCCAGGGAATAATTCCAGATGCTGGAATATCTTTTAGTTGGAATTGAAACAACACGAGCCGCAACAATAACAAGAAGTATCCAGTGGTTGAGTTGGTAAAAGGAATAGAAATGCTCAAATCGGGTAAAGTTTTTGAACCTGTGCCGGTGCTGTTTAAATAACTGAATACCATTCTTCTTTTTTAACTAAAAAATCTCATAATTACGGAGAATTTCCATGATTATTTATATTGAGATTTTTTTTAATTAGGCAGTTACAAATAATTTGCATGAAACCAATTCACAACAAGTCCACTGATCTCTGACTTGATTAACTTTCATCCACTAAAATCTATTTACATTTTAAATTTCTTTAAAGAACAGAACAGTCGAGTTAATTATATTTTCATTAGTTGCTGTTGATTCACACTTTGACCTCTCCCTCCTCAAAATATTGCTTCTTTGTTGAAATTCAGTTTTGTCCATTTGTTATTCCATAATTTGTAGAATAAAAGCCCGACCAAAATTACATTAGCCAACTTCACAATGGTTCGCACCATGGCTCGGCGCTCTCTGCAAAAGGACGCAAAAGTCAAATACAAAAAAAAAACTTTTAACATTTCAAAACTGCAAAGTGAAAAGTCAAAATACTTACGCTGACATGGCTTTTGGTATTTGACAGACAATGCCTTGGTGGGCTGCTATGGTCAGGCTGATGACTTTATTTGTCAGGAGCTTTGATGTCGTCGCATCGCTATTGGGAACAGTTGAGTTGCTGGCAACGAGAGACCTGTCCATTTGGAGTTTTCGTTGTTTTTGTTGTAGTTTAGATAATTCAAGATAATGTATTAATAATGCCGTATTTCCTATCTCGAATTAGGAAAACATTTCTCAGGGTCGCGTGGCATATGGTGGTGGTGGCGGCTAATGAATGCGGATGTCACTCATTCGTCATAGCAAACTTGCGATAAATGCCTATGAAATTTTAATGTTAATTGTTTTCGTTGGGGAAATGTTAATTTGATATTCGATCTCTTTTCCGATGAATTTAGCTTAGCTGTATTAATAACGAATCGTCTTTAGTATCTGTTTATGTCACAAACAAATTAAACTTCTATTGAAGCCGAGCTATGAAACTTTGAACAAAAAACTTAAAATCATAGAAAATTAATTCCAGCAGCTGTCTGCTTCCATTTATTCCATCAACTGAACAAACCGATGCGTATAATTAAATATTGACAATTGTCAAAAACATAACTTCCTTCTCCAAATGGAGGCGGCCAATTATCAAGGACGTGTCCGGGGCAGATTTTGGCGTCGATGGCTTTGCAAGTGGACACGTCTGTTGTCGTACACGCATTTAGAATCAAATTTCAATTACTTTTTTATACAAGAATGAATTTTAATTCTACAAATAATTGTGAAATTGTGCCAAATATTTAATAGACTTCTATCTAAATGACAAACCCAAAAGCAAGACGAGCAGTTCGATATCTTGAAATATTATTGTTATATATATATTTAAATAACAATAACTTTATAGTTTTATTATATTGCTGTGAAATATCATAGCCCTCTGACCAGTGACAGTTAAGATTTTTACCTCCGGATTTCAGACCAAAACTGTTCACAATATATTGTCATTTTTCATACCTTGAATATTATAATTTCTTGCTGCATGAGTGAATATTGATCCTTTCATGGGATAATAGATCAAAGTCATGCATTATTTGTTATTTAAGCAAAGTGGCATTTTCGGAAGAGATCCATTAAGAGCACCTACTTGGCGCTATACCAAAAGGTTAACCTACATACAGCTACAGCGTCTATTACGAGGAAACTAAATTCAAACATCTATCGTTGACAATGTAGCTAAAATCCTATGCTGAAAACCTGAAGGTGCCTTTCATGAGTGCTATATAGATATGTTCTGCCACTAGAGGTATGGCGCATTACAAACGGAATTTGTGGATATAAATCAAGGTTGCTAAAATCCAAGAGTACAATTTCATTGACTTTCGCATTAGAGTAGCTGATGGCTTCAAAAATGACATTTAAAACAAGTAAACAAAGGTAGTAGTGCGGGCCGACCATGTGATACCCCTTAGGCTCAAATCCAATTCAGTTTATCTTTTAAAAAATTCCATACAGTTCTGCACGAAAAAACCTTTGGTTTTTGACCGGGCATTTGCCCTATATTTACCCTTCTCTGTCGTGCTGATTGGTATTCAAAACAATATCACATATAAGATACGGTCAATGTTACTCGTCAAATATAACCCAATAGTCATTCAAAATGCTTGACTTCTACCCTGTTCTTAACTCTCTGCTCATAAAAAATTCTGTGTCGTTTAGTTTTTGATTGTGACCTGTAGAGAGACAGAAAAAATAATTTTTTGGTCCATTTGAACGCCTTCAAAACAATAAGCTCTGATCCTAACCCTACCTCGATGCAAAATTTCGTGAGGAACAAACGCTAGCTGCGGCCTGAATATAATACCCTCAACACACAGTGTTGTATTGGCATATTTTTACGATTTTCTTAGATTTTATCCTTTTCTGTCAAAAAACCCATTGCAATTTGGTGAAAATAGTTAAAATCCGTCCAGGGGTTCTTGATTTATATGTGGACATTTTCGTATTTTTCTTCATAAAATTTAAATGGTATATTTTACCCGCTAAATATTATCCGATGAACACCCAAATTGGTAGGCTTCTGCCTAGCCCTAAACTATATTCCCATGCAAAAATCCGCGTCGATTGATCTATAATTGGGACGTATAGAGTAGCTACAAAATCAGTGATTTTTTTCTCAGACACAATGAAAGGTGACATAAATCATGTATCACCTAAATGCAAAAGCAAACAAAAAATATAGTCCTTAATACAAGTTTTTTGTTTTAGGACGAGTTGTTTAAAACATACCGTGTAAACGCCTACCCTACCATAATATGAAAAAAACATATAGCGCTCCACTCCTTAAAATACTTATAAAAAGAAATTTACTTGAACAAATACCAATGCCATAGTTACCTGCCATATCTCACGTAAAGAATGGGGAAATATAAGCTAGTGTCTTTTTTACAGTTATATCATATGCAAAAAAGGCGATTTAAAAGAAAAACAAAGAACGATATAATGCTTTTGTGGAATTCCGGGCATTTATCATCAATTCGACTTTGGCTCCGCACAAAATATAAATATTTTCAAGAAGGATGACAAACGCATAAATAGCGATTTTGTGGAAGACGTAAATATTCCAATAATCGCATTTTTACAAAAAAGAAAAAAAAACACCACTCCCCCACCACCAATTAAGAAACTCCATTTTTTCATTATTTCACAATAGGAGTTACATTCATTTGATTATTCCTTTTTTTGCCGTGAAATCGACATTCTTTGAAAACAATTTCAAATCAATCAACTTTATAGCTTTCATAAAAACACAATACATTCGTTTTTTTGTCCACCGACTGCGCAATTCAAATGAATTCAGCTAATTAAATAAATGTATGAAAATATTCCTTTGATGCGACAAACCTTCTACCTTGCCGGCATTCCATTAAAATGACCACAACTTCAATATTTAGTTAATTACAATGCGGTCAAGCTACCACAAAAACCACTGGGCCACAATTTTGGCCAGCAGAGGTCAGTTTCGCCAGTACAACTAATTAGTGGCCTACCGTAGGAAATTCTGAATATTTTATGAGCTGAAGCGAACAAGATGGCAGGAGAGCATCCACATGTTTCCACATGCACGGGCCGCCCGGTTAAGTTGATGACTTGTTTTTTTTTTTAGATATGATTATTATTTTATAGAGAAACGTTTTAATTGCCATTCCATTTCGTTGACGATGGCCGTTTGCGTGTTTGTAATCCCTTGCATTTGCACACTTTTTAATATTCAATAAAGAATCCCCGGGGAAATTCCCTTAAGAGCATTATTCTATTATTACCGCTGTCAGATAATGCCCACCCTTGCCAGACGTGAACCCCGCTCACTGCTTGGCCACATTCATAAGTAATTAGCGATGAAGAAAAACTAGCAGAAAGTATACTGTCTGAGCTTAATATTTTCTTTTTTCTTCTTCTGTTTCTTCGTTTTGTTTATTATGAATTAACGTTATGTGTAAATACGCCAGCCTCCCCGCCCCGTTAATTTTTGGCCGGTGTTTATCGAGGGAGGTACTTGTCAGTTTCTCTTATTCGCTGCTGGGTCGGTCAGAAGGAGGAAATTGTAGACGGAAAGGGGAATATGGACTGGTGATTATTCAATCATGCAAACAAGAGCTTCCTGTGGCGTCAGTATGAAGTGTTCAAAGTCTTCTTGGGGTATTTCAGTCCTGAAAGCGTACAAAGAAGATAAGCAAAATGAGGCAAGAAGGAGAATAGATAATATTTTCGAGTGAATGATCAAATTGATTGATGTGAGGATATATGTGTGTTTGTTTTTTAATTTATGTAAGTAGCCATATTTACCCTTTGTCATAAATGGAATTAACGCCGGATACAAGAACAGTCAACTGTTTAATGTCTTCATCCAGAACCTCTAGTAAATTCACCATTTGTTCTTCGTCACTGGTGTTGATAATTGTTAAAATCGATGAGTGGCCCTTGAGGGATCTAAAAAATAATTAACATTATTATAAATAATATTTTTTATAAAATAAAAATATAAATATTTTAAGCGTTAAAAGACAAAGGAGTGTTTTTGAAAATAGGAAGATATTATCATAAAGAATACTAAATTTTTAAAGCTTCAATAACTTGATTTAAACAGTAAAGTATTATGGAATTTGGTATAAGTCGGGTGACATATGTGTGTTCAGGTCATTTACTACAAAATAACAATTTGAAACTCTAATTTTCGTCTTTATCGACAAAAATTACTTACTTTTTTCAAGCGCAAATTTTATCGTAACAGTAAAATTAAAGAATATAACATTATTTCCATTTAAAGAATTTAGCGAATATTTCATTTACGTCGCTAATTTACCGGCAGATTTCTTTAATTATAAAAATTAAAAGTAAATAGAAAAATTTAATATCGATGTTTGTTTTTTGTCAAATCTGTCGTTAACGAGTGCACGAATAGCACTACAGGTTTCTCAGTAAATATTTCGCAACATTTCCAAACACATTGTTCACCTTTTTATACCTTCAATTAGATTTGTCTATACTCTAAGGAAACCTATAATTACCTTGTTACAGTAAATACGTTTCGAGAAATGACCTCTAATGCCGTTCGTCCTTGTTCCATTACTGGCAGTTTTCTCAATTCGATGAGATCCTTGTAAACACTATAATGACTTTTCTCCAACGATTTTTGAATTTCCAAATTAAGTTCCTCATAGTTGGGATGGACAGGTAGCCATGTCTTATCGGCATTGGAGAAACCTGATAACGAAATTGATAATTAAAAACAAAATCCAAAATCTATTTCCCTCTAACTAACCTGCATTTTTCTCGCCGCTCCATTGGAAAGGAGTACGTACTGGGTCCCTGGAGACTTCCTTATATTTATCCGGACCAACGTTGCGTGCCGGTGGATCAACCGTATCTTCCCAGCTTATATCACGAAAATCTTGCATTCCGATTTCATCGCCCTGCACAAAAAACATTAAAACGACCTCATCACAAGTTTTCCATAAATACTCACATTGTATGTCACAGCCACGCCCGGGAGAGTCATTAACAGCATATTCATGGCATCAACACTGTCAACTCCCAACCTTGAAGCTATGCGTGGATTATCATGATTACTCATCACCCAATTGGCAACATGGTTCCGGGGCATATATGTCAACCACTTTTGGATATTGAAAACATAATCTCTGGCATCCGATGTTTGAGAAATGTCGGTAAGCAAGAAGAAATTAAACGGGAAATGAGGACCTTTGGAACCATCCGCATTCTCGTAATAATCCATTAAAAATTTAAGATCGGCATAGGCTTCTGTCATCATTATGCGGGCAGGACCTCCATGCTTTTCAGTGTACTCGTCGAGCAGGTTACGCCAGTGATACAACATGTCATACACCTCGGGCTTAAATGATATTCTTGCATTCAATTGGATAATCGGTAATGGTCAAATTGGCAAACCTTACCAAATCTTTTGTATAGATGTGTTCAGTATAAAGATGTGAGGATTTATCTTGTGTTTTGCCGCTCAGCGGCTCATCTCTTAATTCCGGATCCTCAAATAGGTGATTGACCGCATCAACGCGGAATCCACTGACACCCTTGTCCAACCAAAAGGTGATAACATCGTCCATAGCTTCGACCACTTTACTGTTGCGATAATTTAAATCTGGCTGTTCGGCCGTAAACTGGTGATAATAATATTGTCCCCGTTCAGGATGCCAAGTCCATGCTGAACCATAAAATACCGATTGCTACGAATTTGTCATGTCAGAACAAGTATGACTCAAATATATTTATAAAACTGCCTTGTATTTACCCAATTATTTGGTGGTTCCATTTCGCCATCCTCGTTTATATGACCATCTGCCCAAACGTAAAAATCCTCATAACCTTCCTCCCTAGCTGCAGATTTAATGAACCATTCGCACTGGTCCGACGAATGGTTGGGTACAAAATCCAAAATGATTTTGATATTCAAACGATTCGCTTCAGCAATCAATTCCTCAAAATCTTCCATTGTGCCATACTCCTCGTGTATAGCTTTAAAGTCGGAGATGTCATAGCCAAAATCAATCATTGGTGATTGGAAAATGGGACTCAGCCAGGTGGCAGTTATACCTGTTTCCGCTAGATAGCTTAATTTCGACAAAACGCCTTTAAAAACACAAACACACAGATATTAGCCTTCAATTGTAACAGATCGTCGAACACACAATACCTCTCAGGTCACCGATGCCATCATCGTTGCTGTCCATAAACGATCTTGGATAGATTTGATAGAACACTGCCGTTTTCCACCATTCATTGTCGATGTCCCCAACAGCATTGCTCGCTTCTTCACTGCTCTCTGCTGATGCTAACGCCGCCATTGTTTGAAGAGCTACTAAGGCGACGAACAAAAAAGAGAAATATTTAAATGAAAACATTTCCACCGAATGTCCGCACGATTCTCTACAACTGAACGATTCTGTTTTCTTTCTATTCTCTTTTCTTGTACGCTTTATGTTTCGCTTCGGCATATTCACGGGTCACAACTGAACCCTATTGCAATTTGCATTGATGCTTAAATATTAAAAATGCACCTCATTTCGCTGAGTTTTTCACTAATTATTCCATTGATTTTCCACACTTTTTTTGCACAATTATTTCGTTGAGATTTTCATTAAAAAAAAAAACAGATCTGCTATCTCCAATATTAGTTTAATTAATCGCTTTAATTGTATGTGACGATGTGTGAGATTGTGCGACTGACAACACTTTCCCAAACACGCTACAAACTACTCAGAGAATTTTTCGTTGCTCGCCCATTCAACAAAGTGTGGCGTGTTTGTCATGTGGCCAAATATAAAAACAACTTTCAGATTAAGGGAGCGGACTCATCGACAGGCTGAACCAAATGTTAGCTGCAATTCAATGTGACTGTTTTGTTCAATTGAAAACATTCTGTGGTGTGTAAACGATCCGGCCTGTGTTAATATCAGCCAAAGGGTAAATGTCTCTATTTCATCATATCGACTAACGATGTCATAAAATCCAATTAATCATTTTCTTCAAAATAGTTTTGCATGCGAATATGTGACGTCCTTTATCCAATTTGTTTCCCATTATATATATATGTATTTCAATTCTTTTATATCCATTTTAATTTAGATACTACAGTTATTTACAAAAAAAAAATGGGATGACTAATTATTTAAAAATTAATTAATTCATCAATAACAATTAAATTCGAAATAAAACTGGTCAAATTTATATGCTGGAATTCCACTATTGTTGTTGACTTATTTATTGCATTCTCAAAAAAAATGTGTTGCGTATCCTTTTTTGGACTTTTTATTTCATTTAGACACAGTGGCATTCCATATTCCATAGATTTAGCATTTCATTTATTTTTCTTCGTATAAAAAATAATTCCAAACGTCTCACAACAATGGTGACTTATTTATAACTTTTTTTAGCACGTCATATTTGGAATCCGCTACTTTATATAACTTCCACCAAAACTCGGAATTCATCACATTCATTGACTTTTGGTAGTACAGTACTTAGCGCTATTTAAATATTCGGTACGGTTCGGAAGACCCAAGGGTTATGGTTGATTTTTGTTGAAGTACAAAGTCTCAAAAATAGTACAAAGTCTCTCCTTTTTCGATCGGTCAATCTCAAAGGTACAATGTTCCGTACTTTCAGCTCTTTCGTTATTTAAAGTACGAATTATTATTATTATTAGTACGAATTCCAAATCATTTTTGTGCAGCAAATTTTAATTTTCTTCTTATTCATCCAATAATTATGTTAAACAAGTAAAAAAGTAGTAGATTCGGCCGGGCAGAACATTGAATACCCTACACCATTTGTATCAAATTTTGAAATTTTCAGAAAAAAATCTGTTGAAAATTCTGTTAAAATCTTAAAACTGCAGAATATATCCGGTATATTGGGGTCTATACCTGGTAAAAGAATATAGGTAGACGCATCGACACAGCTGCTGGACAATGAACTGTCAAACCAATTTTAGAATTGAAAATGTTGAATGAAAATTATTTAAAAATTGTTTAAAACGGAAAATTATAATATCCTCCGAAAGACGTCGTATAAGAAAAAGTATAAAAATCTACTTATATATGAAAGAACATTTAAAAAATTTTGACATATCAATGTTCCCAATCGATGATGCATCTACCTGTATTCTTCTATCAAGGGTCTATACGAAGACGTGGACCTGCATAGGCAACTTTTGTCATAAGCCATAGTCCATGAATAATGTAGCTAAAATCTTCAAAGCTCGGAATATAGGGAGGTACTGTATGTGTATGTTGTCTACAGACAAAAGACTTATCTGTGCAAACCTTTAGCTTCCTATCCTTATTCGTTTTGACTCTAACGTTATTACAACAGACTACCGGATGCATAGGTCTTAATCGTCTTAGAATGTTGCGCTGATCAAGATAATATACTTTTATATGTCTAAAATTATTATTTTGATGACTTACAAACGGAATGACGAACTTAATATACTCTCCATACTATGTATGGTGTAGGGTATAAAAATGGCACAGTTTTATATCTTAAATTTTTGTTCAAAAAAAATTATTAAATTTTCATAAAGTAGGTTAACCCATTATTCATATTATTTATATTTTTTTATACAAAATTTTATACAGATTTTATCCATGTCGTCAGGATTTATTTTTTTCCGGATTTATTTAATCAGATTTTCATTCAAAACTAGCCCTCCATACGACAGGATTAATTGTAATTCCGGAGCGGAATCTACAAGTTAGCGGAAAGTATCGGTGTGTACTGCCATTAGTACTGCGGTACACTCCAAGCCCGCAAAGTTTTCCGCGTGTTCTTTACATTTTGTATTCAAACAATAATAAAACATTTGAAGATACATTATTTTCCTTGCAGACGTTGCTGACTGTCTGAAACTTTTGTTTCAACTTCAATTATCTCCATATTAGCTTTGTTTTTGTTTGTTATCCACCTAAGGGTGTATCTAAACCAGCGAAGCTCAAAAATCAGACCTCGCTCACCACTCCAATTTCTCTTAGTTTTTTTTTTTTAAATCAGCAAAAATCCAATGTTTAAACTCAATTTATATATTTTTGTAATAATTCGCATTATTAATAAATTTAAATAACACCCAAGTTTGAAAACAATTGAAATGAATCTCTTAAATAATCTCTTTTTTGGACTCATATGCAAGCACACGGGTTTGAGTAGTGCTGATCTAAACACACAAGTTTAACCCATTGGATCTAATAACCAAGTGGGTTAATCTTCAATAGTATAAATTTACTATTTATGTTTACTACCCTTAAATCCAATGTGTAAAACTAGTACAGTTCGACGTTATTTCCACTGCACATATTACACTGTAGATGACATGCCTAAAAGTATGCTTTACAATCAACAAAAGATTAAACTGTAAATTGAATAGATTTACGCCGTTTTCTTCGATTCATTTAGACAATTGTAATTGAGATGAGATGGGTGAGGAGCATTTGGCAAGGACTATAGAAGCAATTTTTTTTTTTTTTTTGCTTCAAGTCGTTGTCGATTTAATAAAGCTTCTGATTTGCATTCAATAATAATTTTAGTTTGTTGGCGAGCGTAATTGTGGGGAGGTGAATCCCTCATTTTTTTACAAAATAGTTTTGGAGAAATTTCTCTTAGTGACTTTTTTTTATTACTCTTCCATCAATTATCAGAAAGACCTCGTAATAGACAATGACCATCAATGCTATAAAAATCATACAACATCCAACATATAGCAACTTTACTCCTTAATCTGTACAGAAATAAAATAGCAGTTTTGCTGATGTTGCTGAAATACTCAGAATAAAGGAGTCCTTAACAACAGTTCTGTGAAACAGAGATATAAAACAAAATCTCCTCAGCAAAAAAATTCACCAATAAAAGTCCTGGGTTGAAAGTAAAAGTCAGAGTTAACTCCTCTCTCGCGCATGTATAGATAGACATAAACGTATGTATCTGTATATAACCACGTATTCATGCACGACCTTGTGGGTCATGTTACAATCTCGTCCTGATGATGTTTCAACCACAGGCACAAATAAAAAAATCCCATTGAAGTTTGTTAGTTAGCTGGTTTGTTTGTTGGTTGGTTGTTTTCAATAATGAAAATGCATCTAAGCGAGAAAGGCGTTTTATGCCACTGCCGGATAATAAAACTGCAACAGAGTTGTTATAAACAAAAAACCTTCGTCGTTAAAATGAATTGTAAACCGAAACACCTCTGTAACACCCACATGATACGCACACACACATCTTCTTTAATATATTTCACAATGTTTGCGAATACAATATATTCCAATTGACGATGTCAGGAATTGAAAATTTTTTTAATGTTGTTTTATTTAAACACAGCTGACTTCATTCCGAAATTCGTTAAGGGCTATGAAAATAGCAGATAACATTTGCATAAATATTTTATTAAAAAATTCTTCTCTCTTTTTCGAGTTTTTCCTTTTTTATTATAAGATTAGTAGCCACTAGACGAAATTTAAAAACGTTTTTTTTTATTTTAAATTTGAACATTTTAATATGTGTCCTTACATTTTAGTTGAAAAAAAAAACAACTGCCCCTTACGGCACTGGCAAATACCCATGCCTTGTTCGAATTCGCTGTGCAAAACTCTTATCATCCTTGAGGAATGGCAGCTTTAATCGAATTTATAGTTATTCCCTGGAGAATGGCATTAAAGCATAATACCGATGATATAACCGGAATCCAATGTGTATGAATGTTCCTCGCAAGGAAAATGTGTAATATATAAATTCTTGGAATCTTTACACGTATTTTGTCAAATTGAAAAACTGGAAATGGAATTTACTAAACGCTTTCACACATTCGTTTTGTGACATTCTCTCTTTGAAATATGTAGGCAACAAAGTCAACATTTACAATAGACAAAAAATTCACACAGTACTTTTTATACTTACATATATACGTATGAATGAACATTCATGCGAATGATATAGGATTTGAAAGTGTGGGAAATTTTTGATATCTGGGAAATATTTTTGTCACCATACGGAAAGGTGTAAGTCTTTGGTTAATATTAGATTGCAATTGCGTAAAGGCCAGACGAATGGACGTTTATAAAAAGCATTAAAAATATGCCACCAATATTTGTGAGAGTTAACATGAAATTGTGAGCAATATCGAACGGTATCCGGTCAGGTATTTTGAAAATATGCAATACGTAGACACAAGACTTATTCTTTTACATGCAAAAATCTACACCATTGACCATTGACTTTTTCCTAGAAAATTGTACACTTAATCGACAAATAAATGCAGCCACGTTTAAGGGTTTTGTTTATGTTCTTATGTGGCGAAATTTTTTAAATAGACAAATTTGGACGATTAAAATGTAGCGGCATTATTGCCGATTTCTGGTCGACTTTTAGTACTTTAACGTTCTGAAAAAGTTCCCTCGGACTGAGTTACAACACTACAATATATGGGAAAACCTCCTTAGGTCCACACCCATTTTTGATTCGAAACAATTTTACAAAAAAATCAATTTCAAAAATGCTAGACTTTCCCTTAACTCTCTCATCATGCAAAATTTTGTATGGATTGGTTTTTAATTGTTAACCGTAGAAAATATTAAAAAATTTACAAATCAAAATTGTAGGTCCAAATATGAAAAAATCGGATGCGATAACAATTTTGACAAAGAAATGTTCACTTTTTATTGGCATATTTTTGCACGATTTTCTTAGATTTTATCTTTTTCTAGCAACCGACCATTCCGAATTGGTGAGAATTGTCAAAATCGGTCCATCGATTTTTGACTTATAAGCAGAAAAACTAATGAATTCGTGTACATATAGATTGTATCTTATTTGGAGTGTACCCTATATCTTGGCTATTAGTATAATGTATTTGTGCGGTTTGGTGGAAATGTTATATTTTTTCACATAAAAGTTATGGTCCATTTTACCCGCTAAATATTGTCCGATGACCGTCCAAAATTGTAGGCTTCTGCCCAGCTCTAAACACTAACTCTATTCAAAATTCCGATTGGTTTATAAATATGGCCAGTAGAGCAATAGCAAAATCAGGAATTTTTTCTGTTTTTGATTCATTTGGTTCATCTCCAAGAACAATAGGCTTCTATCCTGACCCTAACCCCACCTCCATTTTCAATTTCTTGAGAATCGGGCCATATGGGCGACCTATAGAGTGATTGCAAATTGCAATGGACAGTCGGACGGACGGACATATAGCTAGATCGACTCAGCTCGACGTGATGGGAAGTTCCATATATAGTTTCCTATGTCGGGGACCAATACATAATTTTTGACCCAATCAACCTTATAATACCCCTCACTCATAGTGTTGTAGGGTACAAAAGTAAAGAAACTAAGCTATTGTGGTTATTTCCCGATAACCTACCACCCGATATAAATATATGGAATGCTTTGTAAACAAGTGTTTAAGCTTCTACTTTAATTGGACAGTATTAGATACATTAAGGTCTTCAAAAATTATATATATTCTAAAGATAATTTTTCCTCTTATTTATTTTTAATTTTATTATTCCAACTGAAAACAACAAATTATTCAAATCAAATGCCTAAAAACAAACAAAAAGCCCACAGTCTCGGTTATATACATATGCAAATTGCTTAAAATAAATGTACAATATTTTTTATTGTCAGAAATATTATTAATTCAGGTACACGCTTTACACCATCAATGACATCTTTTATTAATTCGAAAGCAAATACCAAAAATCTTGATATACTCTGCCGTTCCTCAAAAGCCTAAATATGTAAATATTCGGCGTGGTTTAAGAGACCCCATTCCAAGTTCGAAACTCCCATGCCACTGTTTTATTATCTGTTTTCGTTTAAGCTGGAAATTTGTTAACGCAAATTCTATCTTTATAGCTTTCGCAGAAAGGTCTTAGCGTATGAAGGAATTCACGAAAAAAAAACTCATTTACATATTTGGTAACCAACGAACGAACGATAGGTGGTGGGTAGGTGGCATTGCTGCTAAAAGATGTATCCTTCAGATATGTTTATTTCATGCATTATAATTTCGCTTCTATGACCCTTTTTAGCATCGCTAGAAAAGGGAGATGTGCTACTCAAACCGTTTGTGGCAATGCTGTAGACATTGAAGACGTAATAAAAGGTAGATTATATTGGTTTCAATTCGGTATTCACAACTTAAGAATCAAAAAAACAAAGACAGGAGAAAACGCCACAAAAATGTTTTATGGTTTCCCATTCACCAAGTGAATGAGTTGATTTTCTTTCAGAAAAATAAAAAAGAAAAAACTTTGAAATGAAAACCAAGCCTGAATAATAATTTTCCTCTGCCTAAACTTGTAAGATTCCGTGAAGCCTTCGTACGCCTACTAGCAACCTTTCCAGCCTCTCCTCCGTAGCTGGCTTAATTTATATTTTAATAGAATTGTTTATTGCCCGCTTGAAATAATGAAAATAATTTCAAAGAGGAAATATCACTAATTAGTAAAATCTGCTTAGCTTTTGATTTGTTGCGAGTCGCTGCCCATTCATCGCTCGAAGAAGAAAAACGGGAAACAAACAAACAGACAAAAGTATCAATAGTGGCAAAATGTAATCATTTCCATGGGGTCTGAATTAAGAACGTAAATTTCAACTCAATAGGTTTTTTGCGTTGTTTCAGTAAACAACTTTTTACGTTTTGATAATTTCGAAAAAAAGAAACATTTAAAAAAGTAGAACAAATGCTTCTCGAGAAATATTTTTCACCGGGGTTCTTTTTCTCCAAATTAATTTTGGTACACAATGGGCATATAATCAAGGAAATTGCCACCTTTTATTGAAATGTTAGGTATTGTTTGACCACAAATGTCCCCAAAGACTAACTCTTTATTAATGAGGATTGCGGATTTTTGTGATACAGCATTATGCACATATCTAAAATTTTAAATCATATATCATCATCTGAATAATGGTACACTACGCTGTAATTATTTGTTTATTTTAATCTTATATCTCCCAAAAATCTGTAAAAGATAGGCTAGCACTTTCAAAGTACCAAAATACCACTTTTTGGTACTTTGAAAGTGCTCATTATTTAAGTGTCATTATTTACTTCGACTCATGTTGAAAATATATTCGTAATGCCAAATTACTGTTACATTACCAGAATGTGGTTAGGTATTTAAATACCGTAAAAATCAGGCGGTACCTTAGTCGAAACGTGGACCTATATCGAAAATTTTTGCTGTACCGAAGAAAATTTTCTGCGGGAAGGATTTATGTCCTCTAAGAAAATGAAACATGAATTAACTACTAATGTTTGGAAAAATGTCTAAGAAATCCTAATAAGTAACAAGCAAAAAAGCAGTAAGTTCAGCTGAGCCGAACTTTAATTACCCTCAACCATTTGGAACGAATTTTGATATTAAAAAAAATCCGTTAAAAATTCTTTTAAAATCTTAAAAATACCGAATAAAGCTGTTATATTGAGCTCTATACGAAGACGTTGTCGTACATAAGCAACTTTTGTCATAAACCATCACAATATTCAAATACGAAACTTGAAAAAAACCGGTAAATAATGAAGCTAAAGTCATCAAAATGCCGTAATTTTGGGTGTTAAAGTTGTATACGAAGACCTGCATAGACAATTTTCTGTCACAGGATGTAGTACATATTAGGAACTTCAAATACGAAATTTCAAACAATTTCGGTGAATATTATACTATACGGTGAATAATATACCTAAAATCGTCCAAAATACCGAATATAGGAAAGTACTGATATATAAGGTCAATACGAAGGCCATGGACCTTCACAAACAATTTTCTGTCAAAGACTGTAGTTCCCATTAAGAACTCTAAATTCGAAGCAACTCCGGTGATTAATGTCGCTAAAATCATCAAAACACCGAATATCGGGGGGGTACCTTTATATGGAGGCTATACGATATCGTGGACCGATATAGCCCATCTTCGAACTTGACCTCCTTTTGACTCTAGCGTATTTACAGCAGACGGACCGACGGACAGGGCTAAATCGTCTTAGAATTTTACGCTGATCAAGAATGTATGCACCTTGCTAGGTCTAAAATTATTATTTCGATAAGTTACAAACGGAATTACGAACTTTATGTACTCTCCATACTATGTATGTGAGGTGGAGGGTATAAGAAGAAGGTAAGCTCGGCCGACCCGAAACGTTGATACCTTGAGCTATGAGGAAAACATTTTAAAAATAATAATATCGAGTTTCAATATTCGAGCGAGATTCATTTACCGACAAAACTGGTAGATAAAAATGTAGAATAATCGGAAGTAACACTATATAGAAAATGAAACAATACTTAAAGTTTCGTATCCTTTAAAAATGAAGAATAGTAAAGTAACTTAACGGGTGGTGCGCTTACACAGAAGCGAATATACTTTTACTGATAATTTTTTGCAAGAAGTAATTTCCAAAGCAATCAAAAAGTATTTAAAGTACAGAAATTTTCAGCAGAAACTTCTATAAAATGTGGGGCGATATCAAAACTTGCACCAATATAGACCACTTCATACGGACATGGTATAAAAATCTGATCAAAAAATACTTTGTGGTGTCTAAAGTAAATATTTCGAGGAGCTACATACTATGGTGATGGATATAAAATGAGGGTCAGTGCTGAATGGGAGCTTCAGTAAGTCTTACATTTTCGGTACACATTTATAACTTCCACCTTGAAAAGGAGGGTATATTAACTTTGTCCCTAAATATTCGTCATGTTTCACGTTTTTCACGGCTTTGTCTAAAAATTGGTATTTGTAGTTTATAGTATAGTAGTATAGTATGTTTCAGTTCCGGTGCCCGAAGATTTAATATTTGGGTCCACGTTTTCCTATAACGCACATATAACGATTAGACCAATATTCGGTATTTTGATAATCCTAATCACATTTACCCACGAAATTGTTTCAAATTTGATATTTAAGAAGATTTATTAGATGACAATCCTTCAAATATAAAATTTCCTTTATGGGTTCCCGTTTTGGTAAGCCCCCATATAACGGCCTCACCCACTTTATGGTTTTTTGAAAAGTTTAATGGCATTGTCCAAACGGCCTTACTGGTAGTTATAGTTTAAAGTGAGACACGTTTAAATTTAGATTAATTCAGATTCGACACGGCCGAACTAACTCTTTTTTTTACTTTGTTGGATGTTACCATGTTTTATGCGTTAATTTTTTCTGAAAAATTGTCACAAATTGAAATGCTATAAATTTTAAATGATTGTTAACTGTTCACCTTCACCACACAGCAAATCTACAGATCTGGGGGAATCTTAGATTCTATAAAACGTTTTTAAAATGGTAGGACCCAAATTGTATATTTTTCGTACAATAATTATGTTATTCTTATCATCCACATACCGATCTTCAATCACTTTTTCTAACTCTTCTCTTACACAAAAAATTAGAATGCCCCGAAAAGAAGACAAACTGATAAAAAAATATTATCTATTTAAAATGTTTACACTGTGAATCACAACAGCTTCTGTGTTTACAGAAAGAGTCATTCAGACTGTTTTTTGTTGTGATCACCTTCAAAGAGTACTGAACAGAAATTAAGTCATTCATATTTTAAACAATCATTTTGCCAATAATAAGTATTTCTATTTTTTCGCATCTTCACTTTACTTTTTAATGTTACTTCAACACCCAGAATAAACGACAATAACGAGCCAAGGTCATTCAGCTATCAAGTTTAGCAAAACAACAAAACACATTTTAAGTTTTCATCGAATATTGCATTTATTTTGTTTTGCTCTGATAGAGCCTCATTTAATGAACTACAGATTTGAATTCGACAAGTATTTCAATCAAAGAACTCGATATCTAACATGGAGCATCTTTGACGCTGTTGAGAACACGTCCCAACTTTCGGTATTCACGCTGGGTGCACTCGAATTCGCAGCGATTGACATAAGTAATTCCATTCGAACCACAGACAGGCTTCTTGTTTTTCAAATCACAGGGGCAATAAATGGCCTGAGTAAGACTCATCAGGGCACTCAGGCTTAGGATGAAAAACAGCAAAACGCTGAAATATTTCATTTTCACTAGTTCGTAACGGAGATGACAGAATAAGACTGAAGTAAGGTTGTTCGCTACTTGAAGACAAACGTGTGTTCAATGATAACGCTGAACTGAAACTGAATTTCCGAAACTAGAGTTTATGTGTTTTTTATTCAAATTGTTTATTTGCTCTGAGTATTTTTTTGTTTTGAGCAAACAAAACGCCAAAGATACAGAGACAGATTCAATGTTGTCAAAGTTGCGGTTTTTTCGGCCGGACCAATCTCTAAATAACATCCACCACGGGGAAAAGAGAATCTATGGCAATAAATACTATCAAGACTAAATATTCGAGCGGGGTTTAAAACTGTAAGTCAAACTAAAATTCATTAAAAAATTTGGGTTAAACCGAAAAGCACACGATAACGTTTAATGGGCGCTAAATCGGAAAGTGAACCTACACTTTTTTCTTGCAATAAGAATAAGAAATAAAATACAGTCATTTTAGTCGTAGTATGACTTAGAAACTTAAAAAAAATAACGATTATCGAACAGTACCTTCATATGGTGGTTATACCGAAACGTAGCATACGAACACAAAGAACCCAGCAGGATTAAATGTTAAATGTCACAGTCCAGCTAATGAACTAAAAATGCATTAGTTATCCCATTATTGTTTTGCACTTTTTACACCGCATGTTTAAAGGCCAAAAATATCACCTTTGCTTATTTACCTTTTTGTCTCAAGCACTGATAGTATTGAAATAAATTTTTGACATGTTCTTGCGTTGTTACGTTAACTAAACACTTTAGTCGAAGTTCCATACTTCTTCCAATAAATTGTTATCGGGTCACAAAACGCAACATTGACAATATTTTATTTGTTTAATTGTTTACAATGCGTAATTGTTGTTAGAGAGAAAAGAAAATAATTCGCACCTCTCCTTCACTCCCATTCTTTCAATAGTCCGTGACTGAGACCAACTGCCTTCGATACTTACTGGCTTATTAAATAAACAATTCTCTCTCTCTCTCTCTCCATCTCTGTTCAGCCTATTTACATATGTTAATTAATTAAAAGCTAATAATTCAAGTTGAAGTACATCATATGTCATTCAATATCCAATTACATACATTGTACGTTCATAATTGATTCATAATATATTCACCACAAAATTTTACATAATCAATTAGTTTTTTTTTTTTGCAAACGAAATGGAAATTAAATATCAAATTTTCATTTGTAAGCAAAAATAATATATTTTTCTAGAATTTTCCATAACAGTCACAGTATCAAATTTTCTTCATTATTAAACGCATTTTATTTTAATTTGCTATCAATGAAAAGATAATCAGGTGTAGCCGTCATTAACAGGCTTTCCAAAAAAGCAATTCAATGTCGTAAAACAATTGGCTTATTTGGCAGACGTAGGCGCACGTTCTTCCCATAAAATATTTCGAAGCGAGAATATTTGCATTTAAGGCAGACAAATATTCATATCTTCTACTTTAAAGAGAATGACAACAATCAAAAGAGAGACTTTTCAAATCGATTGAGTCAAATTGAAATTTAAGTGCTCATTACGAGTATGTGTTGAAGTCGTATTCATTCGGTGTAAAGTGTGCAGAGGCGGACCAATGGGAGGGTGGTGTTTTTGGAAAATGTGCAATATGACATGTCCCATGACATGTCTTTGTTGTTATGGGGATTACATAAAAAATGAATCGGAATTGTAATTGTATATAATATTTAGGTCCAATTTCTCTTAGTTTTTGTTAAACAACCGAACAATCAATGTCTACAGGGTGAGTTAAAAAAACTGCAACAAAGTCAAACGCCATAATTTTTACATTTTTTTAAATTTAATTTTTGAATGGAAGCAAAAAATGTCGGAAATAGCATCAAATGTTAGAATAAGTTTAGATTTGTTCGAATTGGTCACCTTTGGCACGAATTATGGCCTTCAAACGGCTAATTAAACCGTCACACGCTGCCCGAATGTTGCTCTGCGGCATTTTGGCCCATTCCCGGCGAAGTGCTTGCTTGAGATGATCGACATTTTGGTATTTTTTAGTGGTAATCTTGAAACAATAGTCCCACGGATTGGTATCCGGAGATTTTCGTGGCCATTGTGCGCTGGAAATAAAGCGAGGAACCACATTTTGTAAACATTCGTGGGTGGCGCGTGCTGAGTGCGATGTTTGCGTGCCCCACACCTTGATACAGAATATTTTCACGATAATATTCGGCATTTATTCTGATGCCACGGTCGTTTAATACGAGCGAAGAGCGACCATCGGCTGTTATGGCGGCCCACACCATCACCATGGCAGGCGCTTGAGTTCTGGTGGCCAACAGAGGTGCACATTTTCAGCTGACCTCTCTGGTAAATAAACAAGATCATTTTGTTTGTTTGTAAGTTCTTGCACTTTTTGAAATTTCAATGGCTTTACCCCGAGCTCATTTTTCAATATTGGCCGAATGAAATATTGCGATATGTTCAGCTCACAAGCCATTTTTCGGCTACTTCGACGAGGGTTTCGATCAAGGCACTTCTTTACTTTTCGAACCATTTGTGCTGATGTTGCTGTTTTCTTCCGGCAACTTCCTTGACGTCGTGCTACGCTACCAATATCACAGTAACGCGCGATGGTACGAGACACAAAAGATTTATTCACATTTAAATGCTGGAGTGCTCTAACGATAGCCACTTGTGGTTTTCCAGCCAATATAATGAGTTGTTACTGGAATAATTTTAACAGCTGTCGGACATGACAGCAGTCTGAAGTTAGTTGCAGTTTTTTCATCTCACCTGTACACTTTGTGGGGTCTAAAATGTATATTTCGATATGTCACAAACGGAATGACTAAATTAATATACCTTCCATACAATGGTGGAGGGTATACAAATATCACATTACCTCTCATTTGGTTGGACATTTTCCTGTTCATTACAGAATTGCGCCAATATTGTAAGTTCATTGAGAATTTATTGGTGTCGGCTCAAACAGTACAATTGCCAGTGACATTAAATCAAAAAATTCACTAAAGAATGATTATGAAAACACTAACATATAAAAACTTTTCGAAAATGAACGAAAGCTATCAACATTATTAAAAATTTTAAAGTTCAGAAAGGCATTTAAAATGAGCTGCCTAGTTTACAAACTTTATTCGAACATATTCAATGGAAGTATATAGTATATAGTAGTACTACACTATTCCTACCATATCTGCACAAATTTGAGTTAAAATTTTTCTAGATTATGGTAGAACAAGAGAATAAAAAACTGCTCCAAAACACTCATTTAAAAACTACAGAAAATGAACAACCCCATGAAATGCACTCAACTGCAAACTCCTTATCAAATACCCGCATGTTTAAAAAAATTCACGTCAACATTTGAGTCACTCAAACTATCGCTCTAGCCACCGATTCAAAGTCACTAACAATAACACGACTTCATTATCATTTCAAAAGAATTTTGCGGGCACTTTTCACACATTATCGGCAACAATATGGAAATGACACTTTTATTAAAATCAAATGCGGTGAATGCATACATAAATACCTAGCAAAAGTCCCCGATTTTATAGAAAATAGAAAAAGAAGTAGAAGTCTAATGCTAGTCGGGGGTAAAGGGATGCAGACAATAAAAACAACAAAAATCGTAATTAAGCCCAACCACCAGAAATGTTCCATACCCTCACACGCAAGGTTCTACCCCGCAATGTCAATCCAAATGATACAACAGAACCAAAATACCCCTTCGCTCTATGAATGATCGCATACATATGTACGAGTAAGTTTCAAAATCACCACAAGATAAGATAGACACGTCAATACGCTCGGCGGCGCAGTACTATTTCAACAACGACAGATATCGATTATCAAGGAAAACAATCGCCTGTGGTTTGGCTCTTCCATGAGTTAGTTAGCTCGCATATTCGAAACGCTGAAGATACCCAGAGAGTGAACAAAAGCGAAATGAAGTTCCTACATCTTATCTTAGCTTTGGTCTTGGCGATCTGCGCCTTCAACACACAACCTGCCAGTGCGGAATTGTGCCCATGTCCACGCAACTATGACCCTGTCTGTGGCTCCAATTTGGTGACCTATTCGAACCGCTGCGAATTCGAGTGTTCGAAACGTGAAGTGGAACGCAGTGGACGCAGTTTGGGTTTGGCACGTTCTGGCCCATGCTAAGGAGATACCGACCAGTGGATAAAGAAAGTGTATTTTCTCCAAATTAAGAACATTATTGGCAATAAAAAAATGAATATTAATTGTGATTTTTACGTAAACAAATAAATCAGATGTAATCAAATCTATTGTGTTTTCATATTGTGGTGATGAATTTTTATTTTTACGAAGTTTTATTTAAAAGGAATAGTTATTACGACTCTCATTGTTATGTGCATCCAAATTCGTTTTTAGTGAAAAATTAACAAAAACCTTTTTTTTAACCCCACACCACATGGTGGTAAGGGTATTATGTCTTTGTACATTTGTTTTTAATATGAAAAAGGAAGCGAGATAGACCCATAGTTACTTTTGAGAATCTTCATAGAATTACTCTCTGAGTCGATTTATACATATGCCAGTCCGTCCGTGAACAAAATGCAGATCGCATTTATTATACGATCCAGATGAAATTTCCCAAACAATATTGTTTGGCCCTTTTGAAATTAGTGAGAATTTAGATATAGCTCCCATACATATATTCAACCGATTTCGGGTAATTTATGCACCAAATGGCCAATATCAGTCCAAATGACATGAATTTTGGCACATCCGACTGAATTAAGTCTAGAAGCAAGTACATCAAATTTGGTGAAAATCGGTATATGTTTCATCTGACTCCACAACAATGATCTTTGTTACCATATATCACATACGTCCCTGGCAAATTATATCGAGATTGGATCAGATTTGGATATAGCTCCCATACATATCTTATCCGATATCAGGATCGATTTTTTCATATTCAATCGAATTTTTCCATTTGGTGAAACTTGGTTCGATATGTCTGTTGCCCCAATAATTTGTTTTTAATATAATTCTTATTAAAGTCATATCTTTTCATTTAGCTTTCGCAAATATCAATTACTGATTCAAAGTCGACGAATTTTGATACAATTCAATTGAATATATTTTAAATTTGTCTACCCTCTTATTTGATTATACCTAAAATTGTGATTTAACTTGAAATATAATTTCATTAGAGCATTCTGCCCAGAAGTATATGTTTATCACCTAGGACTTCTAAAATGTATCTAATTTCGTTGCCACAAATAGAATCGAATTGTTGATGGATACCCAGATGAATAACAGAATTTCTTGGTCACCATAAGATCCTAGATCGTTTTACTGAAGTCCGTCCGTCACATTATTCGATGTACAGCTCTTTAATTTGGCACAATAGTTGACATTGTGTCCGCTTTTAGGCATTGGCCTCCTTCCGAGTTTCTCTGAAGTTTGTATGCCGAGAACATGCCTAATTCTCGGCTTAAAAAACAATTCAATATAGGGCCATTATTTGGCATAGTTCTGTATAGATCCAGTATCTGATATAGCTCCCATATAACGGAACCTTCTTCGAGATAGAATGCTGACAATGTTAAAACCTTGTAAATTCACAAAGTATTAAATTTGGAATTTATGATCAAATCTTTCTGATTCATCTCATCCATCTTTGGAAGGGAAAGATTTGCTGGAAGGCAAGGTATTTTATGGGGAAGAAGGTGTTTATAGCTGAAAGATGTAGATGCCAATTATTCCTCAGATTCCAGTTCTACCCACTCACTTGTTCCTGCGGAAAAATATTCAGTTTTAATCCCAATATTATGATTTACTACAAACAATTTTCCTCTAACCCCTCCCCCTCCAGTACCCGCCAAACTGTAACATTTTTAAGGCTTTAGGTTCGAAACGATTTAATTTCATTTTAACATGTTTTCCAACATGAGGATATGAGTTGAAATACCAAAATAAATTGCAATTTAATCAAATGCTCTCTTAATTGTACACACGCACTTATAGACAACCACAAGTAACATTTATTGGTTTCTGAATTGTCGCCCAATTCGAACTAATTCCAAATAAAAATAATTTATAATTATTTGCTCATTGAATTATCCACACAATATTGAATGACAAAAATTAAAAGTTTACCAATTGAATGTCGTTGTCCAAACTCTAAAATAAAACAAGCGTATGCGTACAAATGAGTTTATGGATCGAATTGTGTAGTTTGTTTATTTCAAATCAAATTTGCCAGCAACGCATTAAATTTTGTTTGGTACCATAAATAAATGGCAATGGCAGTATGCAAGAAAACCAAATCAAAAACAAAGTCTGTGGGGGTGGAGAATTGCTTTCAGGAAAACCTTCCGAGTGTATTTTAGGGCCCCGAAAGCAGATTCTCTTTGAGTCAGGTGTTCTTATTTTATACATCTCTCTGCTCTATAATAGAGTATTTAATTTTAACAGGTCTCTGTTATGCATCTATATTTTTTTCCTACACTAATATTCCAAGATTCATTTGTCGTTATTCACTTGGGAATAATCATAAAAAACGGACCAGATTTCTATTAATAAAAACTGGGAAAACTCTATGAAATAGTCTTTCCTTCGAAATAAATGCGTAACTCAAATGGCTTGCCAAGCATATTTTCCGCAACCACAAAACGTTTAATTTTACGCAGCTATATCAATAATGGAATTTCCAGTAATTTCCTAGAAAAGTCTATAATAATTATCAACAGCATATCACATTTAGACAGAAATCTCAGTAAAAACACCGTGATATCGGAAATGAAACACTTGAGATAATCACCTTGGAATGGTTTTGTTATTTTTTTAGAAAAATATAAAATTTGATAAATACAATCTGGCCAATTTAAATTCGTTCCGTTTCATGAAAACTATCGACTGCCAACATTAACAGCTACCGGCATGTGCTAAACCAATGCTTCTTCCTCTGCGGGCCAACTTCTTTTGGGCACACAAAAATTCACAAGAATTTGGATAGGTTTGAGAATCGGTAGCACAGACGGGGTCCAAAATACGGGCACACTTGCAGACTTCACCATCAGCTTCAGTTTCGCTGTCAAGGCCGGCCACACGATAATCAGCCGAAGCAAAAGCCAGCAAGGCCATTAGGACCAGGGCAAACACGGCGAATAATTTCATTTTCTCCTGTAATTCCGAGTGTTTACAACACCGAATACTTCAATAAACTGAATGGCTAAGAGCGACATTTTCCTGGTTATAAACAACTCCAAAACAGTTTACGTTGGAAATTCTGTGGGTTTTTTGGCTGTCGAGCGTGAATGTGATAAGGAAGGTTTTACGAAACAAAAACAATAACAACATGGTCATATATTTTATTTAAAAAATAGCATTGTTGGACTTATATTGGTTAGAAATGATTAAGGCCACAGAATAATAAACAACAGTGCATGGCACTAACCCAGCAAACCAATTCATGCTGATAAGCAAAATGCATAATTTTCTTCACGAATGCCTAGAGAGAATCCGATTTTGTTTAATAAAACAATTTAGCTGGGAAAAAATCATAATGTATATTTATTAATAATTTTGTAGGTGAATATACAATAAAAATTTACCAATTTTCGTATGTATTGGTCTTCTTATCTGTCAAATATTTACCGTTATTATAGTACAGCCCAGAGGACTGACAAAGATATCAATCATGAAATATTAACACGTAGCTTGTTTTCTATGGTAACTCCAAATCACTATCGGCCTTAAGTACCCCGATTAGAATTTAGCACAGCAATCACAGAAAGTGTGCACAAGCTTCGAACTTCGGTATGATTCATTCAACCACACAGTGCATGCAGATAAAAAATTAAGGTATGAATCATTGACATAGACAAAAATACTGCGAAACATCAATTCGATCAATTTCACAAAAGAGAAGGAATGTTGTGGCATGTACTCGATATCTCCAGATGGAATATTTGTAACGAAGTTATTCTTAGGAAATGCCTTGCTCCAAAACCCCAGCAAACGCATAGGAACATACGTATTAGAGAGGCAAGATGTTGCTAAAAATTTGTGTTAATAAATAAATTTAATACAACAGATTATTTATTTCCCAGTTCCAGACAACGTTGGGACTTAGTGTCCATATTAGGATAAATATATAAATAACCATACATCTAAAAGTGCGTAGGTCATTCGTAGCCACGTGATTCATTCTAGTTCACTGACCTAAAATCAGTGATTGAATGATGGTCAATCCAGTTCAGCATTGAATTCAAATATGCAGGGTGAGATAAAAAAACTGCAACAAAGTCAAACGCCATAATTCTTACATTTTTTTTAAAATTTTGTTGAATAAAAGCAACAAATGTCCGAAATAGCATCAAATTCTATAATAAGTTTAGATTTGTTTGAAGTGAAACCGTCACACGCTGCCCGAATGTTGCTCTGCGGTATTTGGGCCCATTCTCGACGAAGCGCTTGCTTGAGGTGATCGGCACTTTGGTATTTTTAGTGCCAACCTTGCTTTCCAAAATACTCCAGATACAGTAGTCCAACGGATTGGTCTCCGGAGATTTTGGTGGCCATTGTGAGCTGGAAATGAAGCGAGGAACCTCTTTTTGTAACCATTCTTGGGTGGCGGGTGCTGAATGCGATGGTGCTGAGTCCTATTGAAATGTCCATTTAATACACCCTCCAGAATATTTTCGACATTTATTCTGATGCCTCTTTGGCAAGTAAAGACGATCATTTTGTTTGTGTACAAACTGCCAAATTCGACAGTTTACCACTTTCGGCCAAGCAAAGCGACTCTTTTGGGTCTATTGTCTTTCAGTTATGGTTAAGTTCTTGCACTTTTTGGAATTTCAATAGCTTTACCCCGAGCTCATTTTTTCAATATTTGCCGAATGGAATGTTGCGATATGTTCAGCTCACGAGCAATTTTTTGGCCACTGCGACGCGGGTTTCGTTAATGTCGCTTCTTTACTTTTCGAACCATTTCTGTTGATTTCACTTCCTTGGAGTCGGGCTAAGGTACCAGTATGACGGTAACGAGCGATGGTACGAGACACAATAAATGTATTCACATTTAAATGCTGGAGTGCTCTAACAATAACCACTTGTGGTTTTCCAACCAAATATAAAGAAATCACACTATCACGCTTGAATTCCATCAGGAATAACTTTTTTTCTGGAAAATCTCAACGAAGCTTTTGTACGCTTGTAAACAATATAATAATCTGTCACTAGAATAATTTTATGGCTGTGGCTTAGAAATGACAGTAGTCTAAAATTGGTTGCAGTTTTTTCATCTCAGCCTGTATACTAACGCCATCCTCTGCGCTACGCTTTGCCACAGGATTTGTAATCTGTATTTGGTTTTTGTCATACAAATATGATATGAAAAAATAAACACCCAAAGTTTCATTTCCTTAATGTAATTTTTCATTTATCTTTAAAAATAAAATATAACTCTGAAAAAATCCTTCCACATTTTTACAAGGCTTTACCTTATTGGGTTTTTAGATATTTTAGGGTGTGTACAAACTCAATAAACGATTCAGACTCCAATGTCCACCGTCTACAATAAAAGGAGATATCATAGTTTTCAACACCTAGAAATATATGTCGAAGATCCCATCAGCTGATTTGATTTAAATATATACGACTATCTGCCCACTCTCTGATATAATCCGCACAAAAATTTCAATACAGGTCGGGTTTGTCTACATATAATTACACTACCCAATCATCATTATATTAAACATCCCAGCGGCACTTTCTAACAAAATGGACTGTACTTTTGGTTTTAGCTTTTGATAACGTAAATCCCTACCTAAAACTCGAATTCCGTGTGCAACTTTGTTAAATTGTTGTAATAGTGTTGTAATAATTTTGTAAAAATTAGCTATTGCAATTTTAGCATACAAACATTTTAAAGTACCTTCTGTCAAAGTTATATGTGTTCAATGGATTTTGTTGCATGAATTATATGGGCATTGCAGAGTTGTATTCTTTTTATTAATCTACCTCATATTATTGTAGTATTAACAGAAGATATACAAATTTCGATCCAAATTTAACGCCATCTTTGTATAATCTCAAAAATGGATTTGTGCTGAACTTCAGTTTATTCCAAGCAGCAGCAGCAGTTAAACCCTCAATATAGAAGTACTCATCATGGGTTAACCATTAAAATGCTTCATTCTTCGTTCCTTTCAAATTTTGCAAAATTTAAAAGAAACCCGATGCCGTGAAATTGACTTGTTCCCAGTATAGCATTCAGAATACAACAATAACCAGTTTCCCCATCCGTCCTACAAGAAGTTATTCCTTATATAATTTCCAGATTTCATTGTATTGAAGCTAATCCCCCATTTTGAGTTCATGTTACATTTGTTTCCTCTTATCCAACACAATGCTTCCAAGTCATAAATGAATTTGTATTTTGCAAACCCTTTTGTTGGAAACACAACAACAGGTGCATTGAATGTCTCTATGAAAACCTATTTTCAGGGTAATTTTCCTTTACAATCGCTCTTGAAATTGCCCTCGTCTCACCATTAGATTCAGTTAACCATATCCTTCCTTTCTTCTAAGTGGCTTCGTAGGAGGATTCTTTGTTATTAATTTTCAATGACCCTAAACCTGTGGCTTTTTGTCCTTTAAGGAAATGAGAAAATACATCGCCTCCCCACCCCTTGTGGTATCTACGGCCAATGATGGTGGTTGATGGTTCATAGATTTAATTGAAAGTCCTTTAATGATGGCAACATATGCTACGACCATGTAATTTGGGGCGTTACTATGAACACTGCACAATAACAACAAAAACAAAATATAATACTATTTATCCATTAAGAATTTCGGATATTTTTTAGATCATAAAGTATTATAGACAGCCGAGTAATTTTGATTTTTTTTCTTAATTTTATATTTACAGTTGCCAGTACACCAGAAAATATACCCAAACGGGAGGATTCATCTTGCTCGAGCGGTGTTGGAAGTGGTAACATTAATAGCGGTGGCGTTGGTTGTTCCTTGCAAACTGGTAGTGCGTCCAGCAATCCATCCGATTGTAGTTCCAGTACACAAGCAATACCAGGTGGTTCTGCCGGAGGTAGTACAACAACTTGTGGCAATAACAATACTCAAGATTTCTCCAAGATCTCAAGTCCTCCCAGTGCTGATGGCCAATCGGAAAGTGTAAATTTCTCCATTACAAATAACAGCATTGTCTCTTCAATCAATGGTCAAGTTGCAAGTAAGTATTAGTAGGTCACATAAATGAAGGTGATGACATTTTTGAACTATCCCAAAATAAACAATTAAGCAAAGTCTACAGTCGTGCGGGGCCGACCATGTGATACCCTACAACACTACAATATTTTGGAAACCCCCTTATGTCCCAATCCATTTCGTTTTTGAAATAATGTCATAGAGCCCTACACAGATGTTACCTTTAGTTTTTGACCGGGGACATTTGCCCAATATTTATGCCCTTCGTCGTCTTGATAGGTATTCAAAAAAAATTCACAAGAAAGTTGTGTTCCATTTTACAGCTTAATATAATCCAATGGTCATTCAAATGCTAGCCTTCTTCTCCGTCCTTAACTCTCTCCTCATGCAAAATTCCGTGCCGTCTAGTTTGTCAATTGTGACCTGAAGAGGGACTGTAGAATCAGAACAATTTTAATTTTTCGGTCCTTTTGAACCCCTAGATGTACATTTTCAAATACAACAAGCTTTGATTCTGACCCTAACCCTACCTTCATGCAAAATTTCGTGAGGATCGGACGATAATTGCGACCTGTACAAAATATCCTCAACACATAGTGTTGCGGGTTGCAGAAAAATCTTAGAAAATGTACAATTCAAAATTGTAAGTCAAATTGGAAAAATCGCATGCGATAAATAGGATGGCAAAAATTGAAAAATGCAGCAAAAAAATATTCACTTTTTATTGACATATTTTTACGCGATTTTCTTATTTTTATCCTTTTCTTCGAAAATCAGTCCAGCGGTTCTTGACTTATAAGCTGAATAACTGAGATCAATTTGCGTTACATATAAATCGTAACTATTTTGCTATATATCTTGGCTATCAGCATCACTGTAATGGTCAGAAGTGGCCTTTTAATGAATTTGTGATTTCGCCGTGTATTTATTTGTCATATTTTTGTCATAAAAGTTATGGTTTATTTTACCCGCTAAATATTGTCCAATGACCGTCCAAATTGGTAGACTTTTACGAAGGCCTAAACATAACTCCATGAAAAAATCCGTGTCTATTGGTTTATAATTATGGCTTGTAGAGCAAGTCAGGAGCAATCAGGATTTTTTTCTCTTTTTGGTCCATTTCAACCCCTAAACATATTGCAATCATCTACAAAAACAATATACTTCTATTCGGATCCTAAACTCATCTCCATGCTTAATTTCGTGATGATCGGGCCATAATTGGGACCTGTAAATTAACGTGGACAGGTGGACGGAGGAACATACATAGATCAACTCAGCTCGGCAATGTCGGAAGATCCATATATAGTTTCCTATGTGCAGGACCAATATTTCGAGGTGTTACATAATTGTTGGCCTAATCGAACTTTTAATACCTCCAACACATAGTGTGGTGGGGTATAAAAACGAGCTAGGGTTTTAAGCACCTTTAACCTTTCAGGGTCTAGCTTTGTAAGGCATCCCTCACATATTTAGTGGCTATATTATTACATATGGCTTGTGTAATTTGATATGGCCAAAATGTGATTTATCCAAATAAAGGATCTGTTTAAAAAATCAGTCGTAAGACATTAGAGCCAATTTAGCGATGTCAGTCCGCCCATCTGTATTTTTTTGGTATCTCAAATGGAACAGTTGTCACTTAGGAAAACTGAGTTATACATTACATATACATATACATTATACATTACATAAAATAATAATAATGTAAAATCTATCTATGTAACTATGATTGCCAAATTGTCGAATACTATAAACGGTAACTACAGTCCCAAATCATTTTTTCATCCAAAATAAAAAAAAAAATTGTTGTTTACTCTTATCGAATTATGGGTAGAATTTCTCAACCTTGAATTTCTCAGAAGAAATAAAAACAATTTTGCATAACTGATTGCGATTGAATCCTTTCATTGTTATGGGGACCTGTCAGTTCCATATTTGTATAACAAATTTCGAAATTGATTTCGAGTAAATAGGCTTAGTAAACATTTGTCTGTCTGCCTTCTCTTAATTCAGGCGTTACAAAGAAAATCATCGATTCATAATAAAACAGAATCCTTTATGGAGTTTACATGACTCACCAGTCCTTGTGCTCGACACATGTGTGTGCGGTGTGTATGTGTGTTGCCGTACCGCATACACATTTTCGTTAGTAAATGAACCTATTGGGAAACCCAGAAGCGGATTAAGACAATGGAAAATGATGAATTCTTTACCCAATAGAATATTGTGCAACGATCCCAGCCCCCGGCGCCAATTAGATGGCCGCATTTGGAACCTGTACTTCGATTGATTGTCTTTTTGTTGTACGGCAATACAATAACGAACTATAGTATTTTTTCCTATAAATGTGGAAGTTCATAACAAAACCAGTGATAACATTGGTGCAAAAGACTCACAAGGCCAAGTCCGAGGTGTTTCGCTTTAAAAAAAATACATTAGTTTATGACACACTTTTTTTATTAAGCCATAAGAAAATAGAAAAAGTTAAGTAAGTCAACTGAAAGATGAGAAGAATAATTAGATTAGTTCCCAAACTTCATTCCCTAAATCAATGTGAATGTTCTACCAATATTTCATATGCATATAGACAGTATAGAAGAAATAATTGCAATTGTTATGCTAAGAACCATAATTAGGTACGGATGTTTCTTATACTCTAATAAGTAGTTGAACAAATTAGCAGAATTAGTGTGGCCTCCTGAACTATAAGCTGGAATATATCACTCCCAGTTTAGTCTAAAATGTAGTAGCTGAGGAATTTAAATAGCTTACAGTAAGTTGTTTTAGTATTTCTTAAGGACAGCAATCCCTCCTATCTTAAAATCCCTAAATCGGGAACGATTAAATTCCTTCAGAAATTTACAAAACTGACGTGATTTTCAATTTATAAAAATAGTCGTCTCCTTTTGCTACCTCAGTTTTAATATGTTTACTATCGCATCGAAATCTGAATCTGATAAAATGAAAAATACGAGATGCACCCATAACCGTAATTGTGTCCATATGGGAGTCTAACATTTTTGGGACAGCCAAAGCAGATACAAAAACAAACTCTTTTACCTCCTTCTTCACTCATGTTTGGGCCATTTTTGCAGCTGCCCTTTGCTCATAAATTTAAAATTCTTTTCTGAAACATCGTTGTCTTCTCTTGCTCTGTTTTCTCTTCAATAAAAAAATCTTATAAATGTATTCTACTTTTCATTATTTTTCAGGACACGGGGCTCTCACTATAGTTCGCCGTTCGAATAGCCGCAAAAGTTTTACTCAACTTGAATCACAGCATTTATATCAACAACAACTCTCGTCTACTCCAACTCCATCGTCGTCTGCCAGAGGCTCGTTTCTAGCAGATGAATCTGTAGGAAAACATCCCGCCAATACTGCAACCGCACCCCAGCACGACAATCGCCTCAACGAATCGTCGTCGTCTAGCTTTACCCAAGAACAAACCTATTCCTCAGCACAAGCCACCTTAACACACAACGCTCAACTATTCCAGACTACAACACAACAATCATCTCCCTCAGCAAAAATGTTACCCACATCACCGAACACGAGCAATATAGCACCCATGCCACCTACAGCCACCGACACTATCCCGGATGAAAATGTTTCCGAATCGAATATGTCCACGGATGAAAGTACGTCGGCACTCGGGTCGGCCAAAGCCAATCTCGATTTGGCCACAGAAAATTTACCAGCTGTCGATACACCAGATGCCTGTGACAAGGCTGCACTGAGGTAAGAAAAACTGGACGTTTTGTTTAATTTTTATATAGTGACATGTGCTATACAAGGAATCTGAATAGTAAATAGTGAATAGGAAAAGAGTTGAAACCAATAAAATAGATCGCAGCAAAATATAGAGGAAAATATAAATCTATATTTTATGGGCATGTCTTGCAGTGCGTATCTGTATCATTTAAACTATCATGCCGATAAAAAAAACAGTAAGGACAGGCCAAAAGTAGGGCGGACCAACTTTATTATAGCCTACATCATCATGCGTATTTAGTAGAGCTCCTGTAACAAAAAAGTTTATATTGGAAATTTATGTAAAGTAGATCATACCAACTATGAACCTTATTTAAATGCATATCACAATTTCCGACTCTGAATCGATTTTCAACAAATTTGAACAATAGAAGGACCCAATAACATTGCTGTATAGTGCATAATATGACTTCGATAAGAATTATATTAAAAAATATTTATTGGAGCAATAGATAGATCGAGTTTTACCAAATGGAAAAATTCGGTTAAATATGAAATATAAATATGTATGAATATGTAAAATCGGATGAAGATGTATATCAAAGGTATACACAAATCTGAACTGATCTTGATAAAATTTGGCAAAGGTATTTCTGGGCTGTATGTGATGTCCGGTATCATATATCATTTCTGTGGAGTGCACATTACGAATGTGTTGGACTTAAACACCAAATAGAATGAAACATATATATATGGAATCTATAGCTATATCTGAACCGATTTTCACCAATGTTTGAAGTACTGGTTTCTGGGCTGAATTCGGTCAAATTTGCCAAAATCCAGGTCATTTGGACTGATAATGGCCATTTGGTGCAGAATTAACCCAAAATCGGTTAAAGATAGATATTTTTGGGAGCTATATCTAATTCTCATCAATTTCAATTGGGTTCGCCCTTGGGACAAACACAGAAATACAATAAATGCGACCTGCATTTTTTCGCAAAAATATATGGAAAGACGGGCGGACGGACTGACATGCACAAATCAACTCAGAAAGTATTTCTATGAAGATTCCCAAAAGTAAATATGGGTCTATCTCGCTTCCTTCTCCATGTTACAAACAAATGCACAAAGACATAATACCCTTACCACTATGTGGTGTAGGGTATAAAAACAGTCCTGTCGACTTTTATTTAAACTTTTAGCTCGAAATGTGATTTCATGTTACAGAATTCGACTATTGGCTTTTGAAAGAATTTGAACAAGGGTTTTAGTTTTTCATCCGGGTCAGTCCAGTCAAAATCGGCATTTTTAACAAATTGAATCGACGGCGACTAATAAGTTGTATTACTTAATGTAATTACTATGTTATTTGTTCTTGTAATCTAATCATTTATTTCTCTTCCAGATTACGCTATCTTCTGCGTATGCTCAGCACCGGCGAAATATCTGCCGATGTTCTGCAAAAGAATCTGCATTATGCAGCTCGGGTCCTGGAAGCAGTTTTCATCGACGAGTCCAAGTAAGTATTGTTTCGCTAAAGAGCAGCGCAACTCAATGTTTATTTCACAAAGATGCATTTTTATGCGTGCGGCTGATTCCGCTGCCGACAAGCCTGTGTACGCTAACCTAAAACTGTAGAAAATGATCTAAGGCAACTAGCGGCGATCATGAGTTAAACAGCAGCAGCCCATGCTACCATAGCGAGCAAATAAATAATTTTCTAGTTTCTTAGAACGTTAGTTCGTTGTGATAACAGTCACTTGAAAGCCAGTGATGCATTAACGAAGTTAAAATTGGAAATTGAATGGTGAGGTAACGCTTTTATGGGTAGATATAATCATGGTTTGCAGCATCAACAAATAACACCAGCATCCGGATCTACTAATCCACATGAAACTAATCAGACAATGTTTTTCTCTCTCTCTCTCCCATCTCTTCATGTCCCCGAGACCCGTACACACTTTTCATCGGCATTACCATTACCATCAAGTTAAATGTTAGCCTCTTAACCATTGAAGTTCTGAGCGAGACATCAGCAATTATTGTTTGCGTCATAACACTCAAACATCATTTGGTTGTACATAACGCTTTGCTCATCATCTGTGTCGAAATGTCATTGCGCGAGTTATTGAATCTACCCTTGATGTACTCCTAAGCTAATAAATAGTTTCCATTTGGTTGGTTGACTTGCTATCTGGCCTGTCCTTCGGGCCATTAGACAAACATTCCAACATACATTGTGTTCTGATCCGCCAATTCGATGTCTGCCAATGTTGCTTTTAGTGTTTCATGTACAACATGTTGTTGTTGTTGTTCTACGTTTTTTAGTTTAGACATTGTTTTCATTTTGATTTAATTTTAATTTTTGTTTTCTCTCCTCATCGCCCACGATCGAATAAAAACCAATCGAACAAAAACTCTGAACAGAAGTCCCACGTCAGGTAAATCCAAAATGAGGCAAAATTCCAGTGCATCGATTGAATGCGAAGAGTAAGTTTGAGTGCGATGTGGTATTGGCCACATTCTAACAATGTTTTGTTTCAATTGTCCCTTTCTGTTGACTCATTGCCGTGACTTTTAGCTCATCCCACTCGCTATCACCATTTGTTTCCCAGTCTCCTTGTCCCACAAAAAGCTAGCTGTGCGTGCCACATTTTCGTCTTCGGCCGCACAAAACTCATTCGACTTTCTAACTTATCCTAGGGCATGTTCTGAATTTGTGTTACATACATGGAGCATATAAATACGTTCTCATCAGCATCATACATTCATTCATTCATCCATTCGCCCATTTATCGTTCCTGTTCCCCCCGTTCGGGGTATCATAATTTCAAACTTCTAATCATAAATGCTAAAACGCCTCTCATTTTGCCTAAATGCTCTGAAACCCAGTGTCCTGTATTTCCCATTTTCCATATGGATAGATAATGATGATTGGTTTGAGTTTTCCACAATCTCAATTTCCTCCAATTGCTGTGTTGTGATGTTTGTATTCCCCAATTTACTTATGAATTTTAGCTGCGTGTTATCAAAGGAATAAGTCCGTCTCCTCCTACTGATTTCACCTCTCTCTCTCTCTCTCTCTCACTATATTATATATAAATATAAATGTGTATCAACAAAGTCTCGTATATATGTATTTCAGTTTATCAAGTCCATATACACACACATACAGTGTATGGCTATATAGATATGTAAGTGTGTGTTGCTTGTGAATCTAGTTTTATAAATCTATACATTTGTCTGTGTGTAAATGTAATGCTATTTGTAGTATCATAAGTTCTGATTTAGTTGTTTCAAGAAGAAAAGAGGGAGAGAGAAACAAATGTGTAAGTAGCGTCTAGTGGAGCACCAACATATTTTGGTGGAATTGTTTTTTTTTTTATCAAATATGGAATAATAGACTAATATCAGCAACTAAATTATTAATGTATTTTTTTCCATTTTTTTGGTGTATTTTACGCGCACATGAATTTGAATACAAAAGAGAAGTCTGTTAACTTTTCCACATTTTTAAATTTCTCTTTCACTATTTCTACTCAATCTGTACTCATCATTAAACAAAATCTATCTAATTTCGATTTACCTAATAACGGAAAACTGAAAACTCGGCTTAATTCAGAGTAACTACATATATAACTATATGTTCGATAGATATGCGATACGTTTTGGCTATATTCAATATACAATAGAAATATTTTGAATATGCCACAGTAAATAAAAGTGCTATTATTTTGAACATTCAGGTATATATCATGGTTTACTTAAATAGATCTGTTCAAATCAGTCTTTAGATTTGGGAATATTTATATGAGACTCCAATTGTGTTTATAGTTCCAAAGTAGGTCTGTAATCATTCTGAGAATTTTTGAAATACACAGTGCTTTATGGTACTTGTTGTATCCTATTCTGAGGTTAGTTTATTTATTCAAACAACAAGCAACAGCATTTTATCGTTTTCCAAGCCCAAAACACTTTGCATAAATAAATAAAGGATATGCCTATTAAAATGCATATGTTTGTTTGTACATGTATATAAATGTGTCGAATTAATTACTTATACCCTTTAAAGGGCAAAGAAGATACATACTGTCGCTTAATTGAATAGCATTCCAACAACATTTTATTTTAAATTCATATTTTTCACAATTACATGAAAGATCGCGAATTATGGCTTTTAAAGGCCAATGAAACCGTCATACGCTGCCCGAATGTTACTCTGTCGTGCTTTGGCCCATTGCCGGCGAATCGTTTGCTTGAAGTGATCGACACTTTGGTATTTTTTAGTGCCAACCTTGCTTTCCAAAATACTCCAGACACAATACGGATTGGTATCTGGAGATTTTGGTGGCCATTGTGCGCTGGAAATGAAGTGAGGAACCCTCTTGGGTGCGCGTGCTGAGTGCGATTGTGCTGTCCAAGGTCTGCGGCCTAATTGTTTGCGTGCACATTTTCAGCTGACCTCTTTGGCAAGTAAACACGATCATTTTGTTTGTTTACAAACTGCTGGACAACGAATGTTTTCTCATCGGAGAAAACCAAATTCGGCAGTTCACCACTTTCGGCCAAGCGAAGTAACTCTCTAGCTCTTTTGTTTCTATTTTCTTTCTGTTGCGCTGTAAGTTTTGCGCTTTCTGGAATTTCAAGGGCTTTACCCCGAGCTCATTTTTCAATATTTGTCGAATGGGATATTGCGATATGTTCAGCTCTCGAGCCATGTTTCGGCCACTACGACTCAAGTCGCTTTCTGCTAGTGTTGCTGTTTTCTTCCGTCCACTTCCTTAACGTCGGGCTGCGCTACCACTATCACGGTAACGAGCGATGGTGCGAGACACAAAAGATTTATTCACTTTTAGATGCTGGAGTGCTCTAGCGATAGCCACTTGTGGTTTTCCAACCAAGTATAAAGAACCTCACCAAAATGCTTTTGTACGCTTGTAAACAATATGATGAGCTGTCAATGAAATAATTTTAACAGCTTTCGAACGAGTGGCTTAGAAATGACAGCAGTCTGAAGTTACTTGCAGTTTTTTCATCTCACCCTCTACAGTAGCACCTTAATGTTAAGAGGGAATGCTATTCAATTGGTACTAATATGATATATCCAGTTCCAGTTATTTTATTGTTTATTCTAAATAAGTATATATAAAAGTTAAAAATATATATATTTCATGTAATTTTGGAGTGAAAACTGAAGATAAAAATAAACGTAGAAATAGCATTTTTTCATACCACATACGAAGGTAATGATTAGGTTTTGCTCGACACACTAATAATTCGAGTACCATTTTACGATAATTGGTAGGGAATTCGAAAATATAAGTGCATCATTTCTAAACTTATATCGCTTACTGCAAGTACTATAACATTAAAAAAAGAGGTCGATTAATTTCAAATCTAAAAACTGTGCGTCCAGTTAGTATATATAAAAGTTAAAAATATATATATATTTCATTTAATTTTGGAGTGAAAACCGAAGATAAAAATAAACTTAGAAATAGCATTTTTTCATACCACATACGAAGCTAATGATTAGGTTTTGCTCGACACACTAATAATTCGAGTACCATTTTACGATAATTGGTAGGGAATTCGAAAATATAAGTGCATCATTTCTAAACTTATATCGCTTACTGCAAGTACTATAACATTAAAAAAAGAGGTAGATTAATTTCTAATTTCTAAAAACTGTGCGTCCACAAGTGTTTCATATATTCAATTACTAAATCGATTACAAATTTAAAACGTAAGAGGCTGAGAGCTTGCTAAAGCGCCAAAATATATTTCTCGCATCCACAATTTCAGCAATCATATATCTAACATACATTCACCATTAGCAACACATTTATGGTTAAATCACCAAGGAGTTAAAGAAAATAATGTTAATTGAAAATTTCTTTTATTTTATCTGTATCTTATATTTTATTGCCGCATCTTTTTCTCAACCATAATGTGAATTTTATGAATTGGTTTGCCTTTCAATTAAAAAATACGCTCGTTACATTGCGGTTGCTCCTTACTGCTCTGCTAAATGCTGAATTTACTGTTATTTTTCGACTGTTTAATGCTATGTTGATCTATTATGACATGCAAAACAGAGAAGATCCTAAAGCCGGGCGATGTAATGGCAACTGCAAAAATGTTGAATGCCAAGAGCATCAGCATACGCACAATCAACAACACACATCTTCCAGGACAGCGGGGGGCGAAACGACAGCGGTGGCATCCAGTGATAACAACAATACCGATCAGAGTCAATGCTCTCTGAGAACAGAGGAACCGGGAAGAACGCCTGCATCCGGCGACGATGAATCTAACAATCAAATTAGCATAGACAGTCGGACAAAGGGAGCATGTCTAGCACCACAAACGCATAGCGGGCCAACAGGCCCGCCGGCCACCGATGCACAGCAGCCAAGAGATGCCGAAGAGAACAAGTCCACATCCACCGCCGCCCCAACAGCCAATCCTCAGAATAACAGTACTGTTAGCAGTAGCAGTTGTAGTAACAAAGCAACCATTCAAAGGCAAAAACGTCTGAGAACACCGGTCTGGGCGAGATCCATGTCGACAAACAAAACGTACATAAATTGCTACCTCTTTACATACCTATACTAAGTTATTTTAGTTGAATAAGTATTTTGGTATTTTACCTTATGTTTGGTTTGTATTCTTTTTTTATTGTTTTCTCCTCCTCCAGCTACACTTTCTTAACAAGAAACCACAAAGAACAACACCGAACTAGAGCGCAACAAATAAAACCTGCCGACTGTTCTTGTCTGAAACAATTTTCTTCTCTTGTACTGACTGATCTCTTTTTGTCTATTAACTGTCTGTCCCTTGTCTCTCTCTTACTTACCAAACGCTCTTTTGTAAATAAAATTCTTCACCTTTTGAAGCAATGTGCATGCCTTTTAGCGATTTCAGCGTTTTTAACATTCCTATATATGTATGTATGTTTGTATGTATGTATTTAAAATATTTTGAACTAGTGCAACAAATGGATCGCAAACGGCATGAAAATCTATATCTGACTGTTGGTTAAACTAAAGGACATACCTACTACATAAACTACACATATATATTTGAATAAAAGATATATTATTATTAATTGATATTGATTTGTATGTGTATTTAATGTTATTTTTAATCCTGCGTTTACAAAAAGAAAATTGAGTTCAAAAGCTTACACAAATCAGTTGTAAAAACTACCATGTGGCAACTTGACTCATCGCAATATCGGATATCCTTAAAATTCTATAAATAAGTAGACTATAGCCACTATACCTTTGTGAGAGGAGCTAGTCCACACACAAAGAATCTAATCGAATTGCAGTTAATTGGTTGGGAATTGAAGCGGAAACCAAAATACTGAAAATCAGGAGAAACCGTTATATGGAAACTATACATAAATGTTGGTTTCATCCCAGGAACGATATCAATGTCTGTGCAAAATTTCAACAGACATACGAGCATAGCTATATCGGCATAGAATTTAATGTTGACCAGGAATGTGAAGGGTATGACTATGAATGTACACTTACAAATTCTATTTGTTTAAATATTCATTAATCCTTTACTATCCTTTTCTTTCATTTAAAAAAATTGATTAGGGTTTTTATTTGCTCTGTTCCAGTACTTGCAAGAATCTACTAGCTTTGCATTTTTAGATATCATAAAGGGAAAATCGGTTATCGCAGTAAAAACTTTTACTTTCTTGCAGTTTTGGAACAGACCGATTATTTAAAATACCACTCTGATTCAAGACTATTTGTCTCGTGTAAATGGCTGGTAAAGTGAAATTTTCTAAAATTGAATAGCGAATTAATTATTGCTAAGAATTTTGGAGAGAAGACCACGGAAGTTTAGTTTTAATATACATTTAGCTTTTAATGAAAACATATACAATTTTGTGCGGTTTACTCTTAAATTAGAATAATGTGGAAAAAAGTGTTATATAAACAATACAACTTGTTGCAATTGTTATTAATAAATTTAAATTTACAAGACTCTGGCTTTGCATTTTTCCAATTTGAAAACCCGTGATTGTAAAAAAGCTGTTTAGACCAGTATTCGGTTTCTACCAAAATGGTTGCGTTGCATACACCCACCTTTTCCCCATAATCAACCATTTTTGTACGGTCGTATTACCCAAATTCGCAAGGACCATAAATCTATGCAAATCAACCAAACTTAAAAAACTTTTGACAAAAAATTAGATATTTACATTATTACAAACATAATACAATAAATCAAGGTAGGACTATGATAACATATAATTTTAATCATTTTATTTTCTTGGCTTAATATGTCATCATTATTTTTTTGTGTGTGTATTTTTTTCAATAATAAGACAATTGTTCAGAAAATATTGAAATTCAAATTTAATGCATCAAGTTGTTTGGTTTTTTGATTGTTTTGTTAGTAATTCTAACAATACAAGCCAGACAGGTAGACCTCTATACTTGCAATTTTGTTCAAAGTTAGCCTACATTGTACCATGGTACAATGAAGAGAAGGTAGGCCAACTTTGAAAAAATTGCAAGTATAGAGGTCTACCTGTTTGGCTTGAAATGTCAGAATTAGTATCAAAACAATAAAAAATCAAACAACTTGTTGCATTTATTTTGAATAAATAATTGAAAAACGCGATAACTGAATGAAAGGCCAACACTTCTTTTCAAAATCATGTACTATATATCTCTGAAGGATTATTTCGCTACAAAAAATCTAGATTTTGTCGATGTATACGTTGAAATAAACATTTTGAAAACACCCGAATTTGAATATTTTCTGTTATTGAAAAGAAAACACATACATAAACACATGGTACAATGGTACAATGCATAAACAAATAAAGATGACATATTAAGCCAAGAAAATAAAAAAATAAAATCATATTGTATCATATATCATTGTACCATGCATTGTACCATGATTACAAACATATTGATCATGGTACAATGAAGACAAGGTAGGCTAACTTTGAATAAATTACAAAACAATAAAAAAGCAAACAACTTGTTGCATTGATTTTGAATAAATAATTTAAAACCGCGAAAACTGAATGAATGGTCAAAATTTCTTTTCAATATCATGTTCTATATATCTCTTATGGACAAAAATTGTAGATTTTGTCGATGCATTCGTTGCAATAAGCATTTTGAAAACACCCGAATTTGAATATTTTCTGAACAATTTTTTATTATTGAAAAGAAGACGCACACATAAGCAAATGAAATTGACATATTAAGCCAGAAAAATAAAAAAATTTAAATCATATGGTAGTTCTGCCCTACCTTGAATTCATTGTACCATGATTTTAATTTTTTTATTTTCTTGGCCTAATATGTCATCTATATTTGTTTATGTATGTATTTTCTTTTCAATAACAAAAAAATTGTTCAGAAAAAATTCAAATTCGGGGGTTTTAAAAATGTTCATTTCAACGCATGCATCGACAAAATCTAGAGTTTTTGTAGCGAAATAATCCTTTAGAGATATATAGTACATGATTTCGAAAAGAAGTGTTGACCTTTCATTCACTTATCGCGATTTTCAATTATTTATTCAAAATAAATGCAACAAGCTGTTTGATTTTTTATTGTTTTGATACTAATTCTGACATTACAAGCCAAACAGGTAGACCTCTATACTTGCAATTTTTTCAAAGTTGACCTACCTTCTCTTCATTGTACCATGGTTCTGCCCTACCTTGAATGCATTGTACCATGATATTGATGATTATTTTATTGTTTATATGCATAGTTTAAAACAAACAATAAATAAAATCGTACGCAACCATTTTGGTAAGAATTTCTATATTATACCATACTATAAAATGAATGTTATCGTACAAATGTGCTGGAAGATGTTGTTCGCTTTTTAATTTTTTTTCTTGAGATTTCGTCTAACACGATTTCGCAAACAGCGATGGTATAAATTGACTGACGTAAACGCCGTGTTTGTTTGATAGTGTGTAACCCAATTGCTGGCACACCAAACCCAGCCGACTTCGGATTCTTAACATTTATCGTTTACCCTAATTTTTATCAATCATTCTATTTTGTTATGCCGATTTATAGATCCCTTCTCGATAATTTGGCGCGCCTTTTTCTGTCATTTGTTTGTTTATATTTTGAGTGTTGTGCAAAAAAACAAGAAATCATTTATAAATAGTTGTGCGTACTATATTGTTGGTATCAAGTCATGTCAAAAGTTAAGGCCGATAAACAATCACCAAAAGAGAATACAAAAGCAGAAAACAGTGATAATGAATCAATAGTAAGTTCTGATCATTCGCAAAAGCATCTAAAAAATTTAATTCTCGGGAATATTTCCACTCCATTAGGATGATACAGCAAGTGTCGCAACAAGCACTACCTCGCGCAGCAAGTCCCCTGGCTCTCGTGGACGCAGACAAAGTCGGGGTCATAGTAAATCAAAAGCGAAAAGACCGGCGTATAAATACGAGTATATTTCAATCGTTATTCTTAGTTTTCATATAAACTAATAACTTTGTTTCTCTTAGCTGTCATTTAAAAGAAGATCATGGACAGGCTATTTTCGGTGTGTCTTTCAATCACCTGTTGGGTAAGGATCAACCAATGGTGTTTGCCACAGCGGGCAGTAATCGTTGCAACATTTATGAATGTCCACGCAAAGGTGGCTTAAAACTAATCATGTGCTATGCAGATCCTGATGTATGTTTTGGTTTAGCATTCTAATATTTGCCGTTTCACACTTTCAGTCTATTAATTTTTCAGCCTGATGAAGTTTTTTACACATGCAGTTGGTCTTATGATTTGAAAACATCAGCTCCCCTATTGGCCACGGCTGGTTATCGTGGTGTTATTCGCGTAATTGACATACATAGAAATGAATCGGTGGGAAATTATGTGGGCCATGGGCAGGCTATCAACGAACTGAAGTTTCATCCAAGACAAGCGAATCTCTTGCTCTCAGGCAGCAAAGATCATGCCATACGGTTGTGGAACATACAAACGCATGTGTGTATAGCAATTTTTGGTGGTGTGGAGGGTCATCGAGATGAGGTACTATCGATAGACTTTGATTTACGTGGAGAGCGTATAATGTCCAGTGGCATGGACCATTCTTTAAAACTGTGGCGCATTGACACGCCCGAATTTAAAGACAAAATTGAAATGTCCCGCACCTTCAATCCGAATAAATCCCAGCTACCGTTTCCTACAATTATGCAACATTTTCCAGAATTTTCTACAAGAGACATTCACCGCAACTATGTGGATTGTGTACAATGGTTTGGAGATTTCGTCCTCTCAAAGTCATGCGAAAATTCAATAGTATGTTGGAAACCGGGACAGTTACACCAAACGCTGTCTCAGCTAAAGCCAAACGATCCTTCGTGTACAATCATTAGTGAATTCAATTACGATGAGTGTGAAATATGGTTTGTACGTTTTGGCTTTAACCCTTGGCACAAGATTGTAGCTTTGGGCAACCAATATGGCAAAGTGTATGTATGGGAACTGGATCCATCGGACCCTAGACACACACATTCCAGCACCCTGAATAATATTCGATGCACTTCAATTGTGAGACAGACTGCATTTTCTCGTGATGCAACAGTACTGGTATGGGTATGCGATGACGGCACAGTGTGGCGTTGGAATCGGAGAAATGCAGAAGTACACACACCATAATACATACATTCATTTCACATGTTTTATATAAGTTATGTTTTATTATATAAAATATAATTAAAATAAAAAGTTGTTTTTCTATCCACCAATTTTTGTTAAATATTTCTATAAATGACTTAAATCCTATTCATATATTTAATTCTGATTTCGGAATGACATCGGAAATAAGCATTATTTAAAGCCGGTCGTTAAAATCCGCACATTAAAAACATCGTCTTTTAACATTAGTTAAACAGTTGTGTTATTTTTTTAATCTAACTTTAAGATTTGTTGGTTGATATTTAAGAATATTTATGAAATAACGACAGTTTATTGTAAGAAAAAATCTACTAATCTCTAATCCATGATGAGTTAGTTTCTAACAGACGACAAATTATTTTACATTAAACATGTATCTATGTAAATTAAATTATGCATTTCTATGTTAAATTGAAAGTATTTTTTTAATTATTTGTGTGTGACTTGCGTTACTAGTTTTGTTATGGTAGCATATCCTTGTTATTGTATGCTTGTATTTGTACTTGTTCCCTTTAATATTCTAGTAGATGTTCTTCTGCGTCCTCCACTACATTATCCTACTCCAGTGCCTCCTTGAGTGTTACCATGGCGAATAGACGTAGCCGACACCACGTATCTGTACAACACCAACAACACGAGTCCAATAACAACAACGACAGAAACAACTTTAACAATAATAATTATCCACTGGGGTTGGTTACATTTAAAGTATTCTCCTTGTTTGGTCTTCCATCCAATAGCTGTGAGATGTGTGTATACATAGTAATATATATAGATGTAGTATATTTGTCGTTCTCATTGTTGTGTGTTTATAATAGAAAAATCAAATCGAAAGATTTCATCTGATCGATGTGCTGCACTCAAGATATGTTTTAAGTCAAAATGTTATTAACATAAACATTTAAGTGGTAAAACTATGTTAACGAGTAGAGGGTGTCAAACACATTCAGCTGTAATATGATTAGAAAATGAACGAATTCTATGGACAGCACTAGGATATAGTAACTAATCAATTCGATTGTAGAGTCTGTGTATGTAAATATGTTATTTATTTTTAAGTACATATATTAATTTGTATACTTTGATTGGTATTTTTGGGTTGCAGTGTAATGGAGGGGTGTATATGTTCGCAAAATGTTAAATGTTGGTTTCCCATTTTCGTATCTATTAACACTCGGTCACATTTATAACAGGTTTCAAATGACATTCATACCCATTCGATCGAATGGTAGACTCTGGGTAGTTAGAAATGTTTATGTTGAGAATTGTTTTTCACATTAAGTACATTAATAAACCATTTAACAAACTCAGGCTAGGCGGTAAAATTTGCAGGTTTGCAAAATTAATTGTCGAAGAAAAATTTCTGTATTAGTACAGCACAGAAATATTTCTAAAAATAAACAGAAATATCAAAATGACAGCAATAATGCATAGTTTTTTGTGTTGTTTATGATCCGTATAGAATTATTCACAAGAATTACTTTGATAAATTGGTAATGACGAACCGTGACTGGAGAACACCTGACGTCACTATTTATTTTTTTTAAAGAATACCGACAAATCGAAGAATAACTTGAAATCATTTTTTAATACTTCAATTAATTTTAAAGACTTGGCCACTTTATCGAACTGATAATACTTCGTAGACAGGCGTCTATTAAACAAGGCTGTGTAAACGCTGATTGTAGCAATCAATTATTTAAAAAATAAACAAAAAAATCTATATATCTTTGTGGGTGCGTATGTATTTGGCAAAAGCAACATCACATTGTTTCGTCTTAGTCAAAAACTGGAGACACTATATGATCTACAAATAAAAACCTGTGTCCCAGTACATGGCATGGCTCTCCTAAAAACCCCATATCAGTTGTATTGACTTTATCAAGCGAACAATACCTGTGTTTGTTTGAATAAAAAAACAAAAAGCGTTTTTACTTAAAATATTAGATATTAGGCTATGGGTCTGTGCGTCGGAATGTATAAACAACACACAACATATTCAAAAGGGTTCCAAACTGTTATGGCAAAAAATAAATTAGTAACTTTTAAATCATTGACTGTGATCGCACATGTGAATGGACGACGATCAAATACGAAGGTTCGCAAAGCGATTTTGTGTCTTTAAAATGTTTTGATTTGTTGATTGTTCGAATTAATATAGAATAGAAATGCTGCAGCAAGAACCGACGCCATCGCTGCAATACGGGATAAATAAAATGTATGTAAACAACAATTTATAACTAGACCAGTTGACGAGTTATAAACGTCGGTAAAATTAACTAAGACAAATACTTTTCATTATATGTGTTCATATCTACAAAGATAATGTGATTGTGTTTTTATATAAAAAAAAAACAATTGTTGTGTGTAACATGTACCTACATATAGTTACGCTGATCCGAATTTCGTTTAATTATTTAATTTAAGCACATCTTGTTAGCAATGCTAGATAAATTCCATATTATAATGAGAGATTTTTGGTTTCTTTATTAAACCCCAAATAGAGAAATGTAAATTTAAAAATACTCAAGTCAAAATATCCGAAACTGAACTAATGACTTTAGCAAGCTCAACGGTATTTGTTGGATTGTATTTGAAAATTGTTTGGTCAATTTGAAGGTCATGATGTGTACGAAATGTTAACAAGTTTTGTTACAAAGCCTGACGAAGTACGTTCATATTAATTTTATGTCTGACTTCACTTTGGTATTGTTCTCCCTTCAAATTTGTCAAATTTGCCCATTATTTTCGTGGGGTTATAATCAATCATCAGTTTTGTCCTTATAGTCCTTGAATCGGTATAACAGAAATGAATAATAACACAGGAACTCGTCCAGAAATTGCGAACATTTTCATGTCGTATTCGCGCCACGAATCGTCTTTAACTTATCATTTGTCTTTTTAAAGGCAATCTATCTATCTATCAATTCATAGTCACGGCAACATCAATACATACATTGAACTGATACCACTACTGTTTCAGTCCATGCCCAGTGGTATCCATTACAGGCCACCTTCACTCTGCCCTAACAACCACAGTCGGTGATAACATGATTTTGGCCATTGCGAAATTGACCTAAAATCGGCAATTTGAATCGTTAGTGCGACTGGTGGGAGGAAGTCGTTTCATAGTAACCAAATAAAAGTTCGCATTTTATTATCATCGCGGTGGATACTCATTCAAATTACAATGCCCTTATTGTGTTGGTTTGTATGTTTAGGGGCGGAGTGAGGCTAACCTAGTTCCTAAAATTCCTGTCATTGTAGAATGATGTTGCTACCCAATGCATAGGAAAACACATCAGAATATACTTACATTGTGTATGCGAATAATGGTGTAGTATGTTTACATTTATTAATAAATGTACAATCGCAATTTTCCCAAATATGATACAAAACACTTCTGTATGTGGTATATTAATATTATGTTACCGAACATACGTCATGTTTGCCCTTAATGAATATTAAGCTGTGACAGGCTAGCCTAGCTATTTGAAATGGTAGACATTTATGTACCTTCATGTGAAATTTGAAATGAGTTTCTTAAGGTTGTGTAAATTGGCATCTATCTCTTAAATATTTTGTGGTTGCTATTAATTTAGCATCATCTCTATAGAAATCTCATTGACTAAATATCTGCATATACATGGGCTTTCAGCTGGACAGAATCTTGTGACCGAAATTGTTTAAATTTTAATAAAGGAAAATATTTTTAACGGTCGTTCTGGGACTATAATCTCCGATATTTTACTTTGATTTTCTCGATCTAGCATACCATATTTAAAGCCACACAAACCGAGAATAAAACAGCTCAAGCCTACCAACATACAAAAACCAAGGCATTTTTTATCATAACTTATATATTGCTATTGGGACTGGACTATAATTAATGTTGATACATGATACATGCTTGCTTATAGGCGTAATGATCAAAACTGTTATTTAGAATTTGTTGAGTAATTTTGTTCTATATTAATATGAATGTACCGTGAGTTATCCTAAAAGAGTGAGTTAATAATACAGAATCGAGCGTCGTAATAAAAAATAATGAAATTGTGTAACTGAATAGTACTCTTCTAGCAACATTATTTCATATTCGTTTAATGTTCAGCATCATTAAGGAATAACGTTACATTGGCATGTCGGACATTGTTCTTATTATCCGAGAAAATTTTATGTAGACATAAAAATAAATGTTATTTTTGCTACCATTGACATTGGATGCTCCTTAGATGAAAAATATCTTGGGATTGGTTGAATCATCATGCATCATTAATAAAACGTTCGTGGGTTTCTTACTCTTATTCCACCATAACCGTTTGGATAATGTCATCGTTTGAATTGAATTTGTAAATGAAACGCCATAGATGATCGAAATTAAAAAAAAACACTTGGTTAGACATTTCTATAAGTAATTCGTGTTGTAGTTTCGATTGGCCTAGTTTTGATGTTTTAAGGGTGTCTGTGTCAGCTTAGGAAATAATATAACGGTTTGCTTAAAATGTTTAATTTTTTTCCAAAAATTGGAATAGCAAAACTTAACTCCTGACATGCAAATCCCATAAATGGCTACCCAAACAGCCAGTGGTTTGTCCTTCGAGGGTTACTTGTGCTCATACAATATTTGTTTGTGTGTATGTACCTATTTGCATTTGTGAAGTGAAGATAAAAAACTTTGGGTCAAATGGAAGAAATACCCCAACATTTTCAGGTGTTTTTCTATCTGTTCTCGAGATTATCATTCATTGCTGTTGTTGTGGCTAGAACTCACAGCCAATTAATGGAAAAGCCATAGCAATTGTTAGTACCAGCAATAATAACAAGAACGACAACAACGCTACCTAAGGAACAATAAAAATTTATTTGCTTTTAGGATTTCGGATGACATTTCATGACTCGATAGCATTTCTTTTATTTGTTGATGTTGGTGGTTAGTTGGTGTTTATGGCCCAAAATGCCAAAGCAGCCACACTAACAAATGGATGATACCGTCTTCTGTATATGTATGTACGAAAGGCAATACTTGTACTAAATTTCGTTCTCGTAGTGGCAACATAATTGATATCCTTTTCTTATGGAATCCTTATAGAAACAAATTTATAACGTTAATCGCAATAGCGTGAGCTAGCCAAAGTATTGCAGCAAAAACGAAACAAATTTGCGCCACTGAAAGAGTAACAGACAATAACGGACGCCTAGGTAAAACGTTGAATGGGGCAGCGGGAGTGGGAAAATGTTTTTCTTTAATTACCATCGAAAGAAATAAACTAAACTGGTGGACATTTCGAGAGATGGATAAATGGATGGATGGTTCATGAAGTTAAATTTTTTGCCAGCATTTAGTTTAAATTGTAACTTCGGACTATTGAGTCGCGTCTAATGCCATCAACGGTTGTACGAAACATAACATCCTAAAACGTCCCTTATATACATACGTGCAGTCTTATGTGAACATAAAATACGAATTTGCAATTGTCACTTGTGGATAATGAGTGCGTGGAAATGCGTGACAAATAGATACAAATTTTGATCTACTCAAGACACTCATACCAGTTTTTATCCAATGTGAATATCTCAATCTGTCAGTAATCTGAACATACGACTTAAATATTGAAAAGATTTTCGTGCAGAAGCGTCATGAGTCGCTTAAGACGTGAAAATAGTCGCAACAGTATAATTACCGTGGAATTAATTCAGTTCATAATTCAGTATCGAGCTAAGGAGTCCAAAAAAAGGTGTGCAATCCTTCTGATTTCTCAATATATGTTCCAATTGGATTCAAGTTTCCAGCGGAGCCTTTGTTGAATTCTGTTTGTGTGTGTTTGCGCTTGCTTCAAGACTACGTTGAAGTTTCTTATATCCTAAATGTTGTATTTCGATGACATAAGGAAAGTGTTAAAAAATTGTTTACGAATTCGTAGAAAGATCTGCACAAATAGTAATGTTTTGTATTCCCTTAACCCGTAACACCGTAGTCAAATGCATATTAATAATGATGAAATTCATTACAACATTGTTGAATGAAAAATAGAAATATTTAGATCAAGTGAGTGTTGTGAAGCAACAAATGCACTGTTTTTACAAATGAATGAAAAAGAGGTAATAATTTTGAACGATTCTGTCTATTTGGGACAGCCGCGTAATATGTCTGATATGCCACCAGGTAATACATATGTAATATGTGATAATTAAAATAAACAGGGCCAAATGATCCCGTAAAGGTATCATTGCAGTTGTGATTATTTCAATAGGATCGGATAACAGAGCAATGATCAAAAAAGAAAAGTGTTTATTTTTATAGCTTTTTAAAAAGGGTGTATATAAAATATTTTTTAGACAAATTTAGAGGAGTATCATAGGAAAAAAGAATAAAAGAAGCCGCCACATTTGACACTATTTCAAAAAAGCGTATTACATGAAACAAAGACAGTAAATATATCCCATCTTTAACTTTATGAATGTTGAATTTGAAATGTTAACATTTACTATTTTATTTTGTTTTTGATTCGAATCTGTAGATATATATAGTTTTATATAGTTTACAAATTCGCTCTTAAAAGCCAGTCTGGATGTATTTAATTGTTGGCTCAATTTTTCCTCTATTTTATGGTGAACTATTTTGCTCGATTTATGGTTGGATACATGGTAGAAAAATACAGGTAGATGCATAAACGATTGGGAGCATTGATATTTCAAAAAAATGTAAATGTTTTTTCTAATATAAGTAGATTTTAATATGTTTCCTTATACGATTATAATTCGCGTTTTTTCAACATTTTTTACAAATTTAAATAATTTTTCATTCAATCAGCAACATTCAACATTTTTAATTCCAAAATTGATTTTACAGTTCATTGTCCCAGCAGCTGTTTCGATGCGTCTACCTATAGTCTTTCCATGGTCCATGGTTGGATAATTAGGCATGTCAATTGTCATGTTAGGGACTTGTTTTAATTTAGGGACATTTTTTTATAAAGCAAGGACTGAATCACATGGAAATACGCATACTGTCGTGAAACCTTTTTACTAAATAAGGCCAACTTTTGCACAAAATAGTTTCGTCTTTAAAAATTACTTACTTACTCCTTTTATCATGGGATATGATTAAGTGATGCTGACCCCATAAAATTTTAATCTAACTTTTTGACATTTTTCAATATTCTATTGGGTTTGTTTATTACTGGATAGTGCTGGTTTACAAAGGCTGATGCCTTCTAAATCAAACAAAAAAGTATATAAGCAAGAAGTGAATCTTTACTTATTTATTTTTGCTTTTCGGAAATTTAAAATTACAATTAAAAATATTAAGAACAAATGAATTAATTTCATCTTCCCTAGAACAACATACTCTTAATAATTAATTCAAAATAATAGCAAATTTAAGAAATTTTCTTTGGGTCTAACTTTACGCACCTATCGCTCACATACTCAAAGGGTGTCACATCTTAAAAAATGCAATTTCGAGAAAACACATTTAATTCCAAAAACGGAATTTTTGAGTTATGCCATTCTTTGAGTAAACGAGTAATATGTACTCTATATTAATTTATGTTCGGAACACGCCTTCTTTTATCATTCCTCATATACAATTCAAATGTCTTTAAAGTTTTATCAATATCCGTTGTTGATATCAATGAGACAATTTTTTTTAATAGAAACATTAATTAATGACTTTGCCCTAATTGACACATTTTTATATTATCTGTCTTAAAGCGATTGGTTTATTAAAAATGTAAGCGTAAGATATCAAGATTGTCATAACTCAATTATCGATGCTAAATTACTCCATATTATATCTTAAAAGCTATTTAAACGGAGTAGGGTAGCTGAGCTCCAGTTACCGGCTCCAGAAGAGAATATTTAGAAGTAATTATTACTCAAAAATCGGTACTAAAACATAATCGGTAGCTTAAATTTACACACCATTATTCGACGTTTTTCACATATGCCAAGCGATTTTGGCGCGAAGTGGTTACAAGGGTTGCATATTTTTAAGAAATGCATACCAGAATACAGGCTTTGAATCAGCGAACGAAAACAAACGATACGAATATCGTACGGCTCACACGAAGTCACAAACTATTAAATTTTTTCATCGTTCTGAACTCCAAACAAAACAGAACCACAAATATTTCAATGACAGAAATACACAAACAATACGATTGCCTTAATGTAATTCGGCTGTGGGTTGCCGAGATGTATCGTTTGCAAACGAGTCGCCATGAAACATTTCCAAACGTTTGCCGTGCAAAACGATGACTGGAACATTAAGAGCTGTCATTGTAAATATTGTTTTTTGTGCCTCTTTTCGTTGTATGATGTACAAATAAATAAATAAAATGCGATGGATTTAACTTAATATTACTTTGTACATTATTTAGAATGAGTTAATATACAGGGAAACGTTTGCAATGTATTTATATTGTACTGCTTCGTTTCTAATATTGTTTTGTCTAATGTTGCTTTGTTTTCGTTTCCACTCACCAACGCAAACAGTACAACTTAACAACAAGTCCCGTTATCTTAATATCGATTTTGTTTCGTTTCCTACTTCGAGAAAATACAGAACGATACGATTGCATACTGTTCATATAGTTTATTTTCGTTCGCTGCTTTGAAGACCATCCACATCAAATATGCCAAATGTAACGCTTTAGTAACGACGGAACGTGTGACACAATGGCGGGTATGTGGTGTCTTTCGGGTTCTACTTCTCATTTTCAATGCAAATTTAGATAACAATAACATCGGAATCTTCAGTTTAATGTTAATATAGAATTACATACGCATGAAATGTAGACAATATGTAGTGAATGCCAATGCCGACATACGTTTTTCCTCTGGTTTCCTTTTTAGTATTAATTAGATTTATTGTAAATACTGATGGAAAACTAATCATACCGCAAACTCTTACAAGAAAAAGAAAACTGAAATCAATGCAACCTCTCTGTCAACGACTCACAAATTTGGAGTAGTGAACTCTTAATTCATTGAGATTGAATTCGTTGATATAACTTATACTTCTGCGTAGTTCCGCTTTGCAAACACATACCGATAACACATTTCTGCACTTTGCATACTTACCAATACTCACATTTCACATACATACGCTATACTCAATAACAATAAACACTCACACATAATTATGATGCACAATTCCACTAACCGAACTACCAAACCCCAACACCACTAACTTGCCTGTATTAAGCCAACAAAAAAAATTACAGAAATTAGCGCACTCCCTAAACATAACAAGACTTTCTAATTTCATTTGATTTTGTTTCTCTGTTAAAAGAATTTTGAACTTTATTTAGGCTTTTGCTTTCCTAAATTAGATCCTAGCATTTTATTTTTTGTATTTACCGCTAAGTTTGTTGAAAAACCTTTAAATTTTTCCGTTCGAGTTTTTGTTTTTGGATTTTCGTTAGAACAAATCTTGCAACGAAATACTAATAATTGTGATTTTTATTTCTCCTTTGTCCTTCTAAAACTCCCAAAATATCCCACCAATTGTCCTTGAAACCCTATAGACGCCTCGCCGATGAAGACGATGAACTGTCCGAAGTGCAGCCGGATGCTGTCCCGCCAGAGGTGCGGGAATGGTTGGCATCCACATTTACGCGGCAGTTGGCTACCACGCGTAAGAAAACCGATGAGAAACCCAAGTTTCGTTCAGTGGCACATGCCATACGGGCTGGTATTTTTGTGGACCGCATTTATCGACGAGTTTCAAGTACTGCGCTTATGACTTTTCCTCCAGAGGTGGTCAAAGTGCTGAAGGTAAGGAGAAATAATGTCGGATTATGTTTAACGAACAGATGTAAATGGAATTTTTTCTTTGGTAAAATTTAGACATTGGACGACTGGTGTTTTGATGTATTCGCTTTGGCAGAGGCTGCCAATGGCCAACCTGTCAAATACATTGGCTATGACTTGCTCAACCGATACGGCATAATTCACAAGTTCAAAATTGCACCCGCTACCCTGGAAATATTTTTAAATCGAATCGAGGAGGGCTACTGCCGCTATCGCAATCCATATCACAATAACTTGCACGCGGCAGATGTCACCCAAACGGTCCACCACATGCTGTGCCAAACGGGCCTAATGAACTGGCTAACAGATCTCGAAATATTTGCCACCCTGTTGGCGGCTCTCATCCATGACTACGAACACACAGGAACGACCAACAATTTCCACGTGATGTCCGGCTCGGAGACCGCCTTGTTGTACAATGACCGCGCGGTCTTGGAAAATCATCACATAAGCGCCGCGTTTCGTTTGCTAAAAGATGATGACTGCAATGTGCTTTCGAATTTATCACGAGAGGAGTACCGCGAACTGAGAACACTCGTCATCGACATGGTGCTATCCACCGACATGTCCTTCCACTTTCAGCAACTGAAAAACATGAAAAATCTACTCACACTCAATGAGGCTACTGTTGATAAGTCTAAGGCTTTGGCCCTGGTCCTCCACTGTTGTGACATTTCGCATCCTGCCAAACGTTGGAATCTCCATCATCGCTGGACGATGTTGTTGCTGGAGGAATTCTTCCGCCAGGGTGATCTTGAAAGGGAATTGGGCCTGCCATTCAGCCCCTTGTGCGATCGTAATAACACTTTGGTGGCCGAATCACAGATTGGTTTTATCGATTTCATTGTGGATCCTAGTATGTCTGTCATGGCGGATATGTTGGAGCATGTTTTGGCACCAATAGCTCCGATGTGCAAGAACGTCAATGCAAGTATAGATGCTGGCGATGTGCCCGTTGACGGTCCCCCATCAACGGGTAGTACGAGTCGAAGTAATTTGAAAAATCGTCCAACCTGCGAAGCAATAACCGAAGACAATGAGAATAAATCTTCCGAAGATGCTAACAACTCCACACAGCCAGTGGCAACGCAAAGTAAGGGAGTTGTCAGCGGTGGCGGATCGAGTTCATCAGCTGCAACTGCATTTAAACATAAATTTACGATTCGTAAACCCTGGGTTGCGTGTCTAACTGACAATAAGAAAATATGGAAGGAACAAGCCATTAAAGGTACGTCCCATAAGAAAATCTGTATTTTTTTCTTTGAAGTGAAAAGGAAAAACTTTTAGATTTTCCAGAAATGTAAAATGGAAGAGAATAAATTGAGCTATTTTCTAATCTCAATAAAAAATTCTATTCCGTTTCTGAGATATTTTTTTCCAAGAACAACAATTAATTCTTACTAATTTTTACAGATGCAGAAGCCAGAGCAGCTGCAGCCGCATTAGAAGAATCTGATAAAAAATCTGAGGACTAAAAACCGGATCATAGACAAACTTAAAGGAAAATGATAACCGATACGTCCATCGTATGAACTTTGAAGTTTAAGCAAAAATACATTTGGATGAAAGCTCAAATATATTATTAAAATACAAATTAAGTAATACTAAGTAATACTAAATTCTACAACTTACTAAAAGGACCCTGAAAAGAAAGCCATAAGAACAGCAAGTTATTCAACCTAATTTTACAAAATTGCTATAAGGACTAACTATTAATACATTCACAAAGATAAGTAACCCAAACAAAATAAAAATACATACATATATATTTTAAAAAGATAAACTTATTTACAAAAAAAAAAAAAAAAAACGTCAAACAAAAACACCACATGATTACGCTTGAATTAAATAAAAAATATATTTAAACATGAGTATGTATTTTCCTGTGTATGTTATTTTTTGGAAACAAAGAATTTTGTAAATATTACATAAAAGAAAAATATATATGTACGCGTATGTACACATATTATAAACATTAGAATATACCGCAGAAATAATTATTCGCAATTATATCAAAGTAATCCTAAGTTGAGATAATCAATTTTTGTTAAGATTTATATCAAATTTTATGCTGCTATGTCTGTTACAATGAGGTAAACATAAGCTTTTTTTGTTGGTACAATTTTTTTGTTATTATATAAACATTAAAATAAATTTAGGCCAAAATTGTTAATATTTTTGATTTGTTTAGAATTATTATTTTTTTACGTGTTATTGTATGGAATAATATGTTACACGTTTTTCTTTATATCTCAAAGATTTGTGAAGCACTCCTAAATGTTACACTGGAAAGGGACAACATCTTTTGGTTGGTACTAAAGGCAAACTCTACAGTTATACCCATGGTACAATAACTAATGGTAGAATAAAACTACCTTTAAAATATCACTTTTTTGTGCCCATATTCTGTCAAAACACACACACACCACGTGTATATGTGTTCATTGTTTTGAATAAAAGGGGGAGCAATTAAAATGTAGTTCAAATTTAAATGGGGAATAAATTAACCAATTTTTGGAAAAACAATATTGCCTTTCTATTGCGGATTTAAATGTGTGGTATAAGTCCTACCATGGTGTTGTTGTTGTACAACAATTTGAAACAAGAAAAAAATGTTGGTTGTAAATAATATTTACTAATATCATTTGGAAATTACGTTCACCAAATACTGAGTCCCACAACTAAGACCACAAATTAAATATTCCTGGGCATTAAGGGCAAGACTCATTCAGAAAACGTATTTTTTTTAATTATATTACTTTCAACAAAACGTCAGCACATGCAGTTATCTTTAAATAATTATACCATAAACCCCAACATGTCACACAGGTTTTGTGTTTTTCTCAATTTAAGAAATGTGAGAAAAAAATTAATATAAACAAATCAATTGTTGCATGTTTTAAAAGCATATTTGACGAAATAAGACTTTAGAACCAAATGTAATCTTGTGGTTCTTCTAGGTTCAACATACATTCTGGTTGTTCGAGGCTAATAACCTCTTCCTAGCAGAATCAATTATTCGCAACAACTTTTTTAATGTAACGTTTTTATAAATACTTGAACCAGACCAAAAAAGCAAGATTTCAAAATTACGATTGAACAGGAACACCTTTCACATTATTTATACATATTCTGCAAAGAATAAATTAAAAGCTAAATGTCTTTGAAAATTGTTGTATTTATTTAATAAAAAATGAATAGGTACGCCATAGTACAATAATTAAAAGGTAGGTCAGATAAATCACTTAAATTCAAACATTTCTTATGATAATCAAATTTAATTGCCCTGTCCTAACTTGTAATGAATGTTTCATGGATACCCACAAGGTACAATAAAAAGGAATTGAATGACTATCTGCTGATTACAATTTTTGGTGAGCGTGCCCAACGTGTGACAATTTTGTTTAACTTGTGTTGATAATAAAATACTTACAATTTAAATTTAAAAATGTTAGCTATTTTTCCCAGGGAAGTGAATTATTAAACAGTTTGGATACAATATTTGAAAGTGCTTTTAACTCATTCCAAAAATGAGAAAAATATCAAATAAATCGAAAGAACAACCGTATTTTAGCAGTTTAACGAAACTGTTTTACCTCCTTAGTGTACCATCAATACGCATACGAAATATTAATATTACAATAAAAAAAATTATTACTAATATTTTCGTATACCAACCTGGTTAATACGCTGAATTTTTTCGGCATTTCAGAATCTGTTTTTACTGAAGTAGGAATCGAAAAAGTAAATGTTTCATCGTAGTAAGAACAAAATAAAAACATATTACCCCGACTTTCACATATTTAAAAAGTTTAGTTTGTATTTTATATTCAAGACCGAAAAATTTTCGAGCTTAACATTTGGATGCACAATGAATATCTTTTTATGAATTAAATGTTTTTTTTTTAATAAATTCAGTTGGGATACCTTTGTCTTTTTCTTAAATGATATGAAATTTAACATTAATGAATTTTGTTCCAAAGCAACTAATTTTTTTATTTTTTTATTGTATATTTTCGTCACTTGTTTTTTTATTAAAAGATTCGCCATACATAGTATTTGAAAATGCTTACAGCGTCCAATAAAACAATATCACAAGGTTTTAAAATAACTCCTTTTTAAATGCAATTTAATTTAATGTATTTATAAGAAGAAGAAGCAAACAATAACATGTGATCCTTTGACTTGTATTTATAAGAAGAAGAAGCAAACAATAACATGTTATCCTTTGGCTTGCAAAATAATGATTTCTGTGCGTATAATATGTGTAAAATATATTAACCTAAGCACACTGTGTATAAAGCAAGAAAGGAAAACAAAACAACAATAAATTGACATATACATGCCTAACTATTAAAACATACACTGAAAGTGATTTCCACAATGAAAATGTACCTAAAAACTGATTGTCTTTATTCTATTCTACAACAATTGTAAATAAGTTTGACTGTCTTTGCCTCTATCTATGCTAAACTTGGATTATTTTTCTGTTTTTTTTTTTTTTTAATAAAGAACAATTTTATTTGTTATTGCAAATTTCCCCTTCTCGAATCTTAACTATTTAATTAGGAAACTGAAAAGAACACAAATACAATACTACATGCTAAGAAAACTATTTATTATATAGCCTATAACTCTATTTACTATTACAAAATGGAATGAATGAAAGAATGAAAGAAAAATCGAGGATTGTTATTTATTTTTATATAAATTTTGAATCAGGTTTATAGGTTGGTTGGTCGTATGAATGAATGTGTCGAAGAATGAATTTTTTGTTACAAACTGGTTATGTTGATCCTTTGGTTTTTACAGTTATCAACTCAATTGAGAATACACACAAAGTGTTTAGAAATAAAAACGTTTTTTAAAATGTCTGATAGCGGGACCAGTCTTTTAAGGTTTACCATTGCTCTGAACAATCTATTTAAACTTTATTTCTGTTAAATTGACCATTCTTTTCAGTATATTGGAGTAGGAACGTATTTCGCAGGCCGAAAACGCCACAAACATTTATGTAGTAAACATTAAATAAAATTAGACAAACTCACATTTTACGATCAAATAGAAAGAATATAATAGGAGCAAAACATGCATTGGAACAATGTTAATTTATTTCCTAATGTTTTTCGAACCCACATTCAGTTTTAATCAGAGCAATGGTAAATATACTTAGCAGTAAGGTACCATAATATCAGCTGAAATTGGGATCATAGCTTTATTAAGGTAGTAAAAACAAATGAAATACACACTCGATTTAAACTATATTTAAAAAATAATACATACATATATGTATTGCAAAACATTACCAACAACACTGTTAAAACGAGCATCAAATATAACTAATATAAAACAAATATCTACTACAATTTATTTTAAAAAGAAGAAAAACAAAACAAACAACAACACTGCACGCAACATCCTACTGAACAATGGATGGACAGAACTATATTGGATATATTAATACAGTAATAGCAAAACCATCAACAAATAATATTGGTTTTACAAGCAAACAAAAACAAAACAGAACATTGACGACCCATGAGATATGCAAATGGTTAAAGATTATTTAAATAGAAAACACAAGATTCCTGTATACTCTTGTTTGTCGATATTTTCAATTGACGTATATAAATACTTAAAGTAACAATTTTCGTGAAAAACATTCCCGATTGTCCAAGATTCCAGAGGATGCTATATGATGAGAAAGAAATCTTTTATAAGTCCTGCAAGGCTTAATATTTCCCAATCGATGAAAATTGAAACCTTCGCTTTTAGTTTAGGTTCTGTATCCGATCACCGAAATTCCGTCTACGAGGAAGAATAAGATTAATAATTTTAATTTGTTAGTTCGATGGAAAATTCAAAGTGCCAAATGACCCTACAAGAAGCTAATAGCTTTGCCATTTTTTGGCAATTTTCAATTCAAGATTTGAAATAGCAATTGTTGTCTTACTTGTCAAGCACACAAGTCAATGGAGAAAGTTGTCGGTTGGTCAGCACACTTAATAGTGGGTGGATGCGAGAAGCTAATAGCTATGCCATTTTTTTTGCAATTTCCAATTCAAGATTTGAAATAGCAATTGTTGTCTTACTTGTCAAGCACACAAGTCAATGGAGAAAGTTGTCGGTTGGTCAGCACATTTAATAGTGGGTGGATGCGGCACATTAATCTATGAATGTCTGATTTACAAGATCTATGTGATGTATGTGTGACAAATCCAGTGGATTTCAACTGTCAATTCAAATGAAATCCACTGAATTCCAGATTTGACGATAAGCAATGGAACTGACAGTTGAAATTCCTGTTTTATCCAATGATTTTAAAGTTTTTTAAATTCGACGGCAATTTTTTTAACTCGTTACAATTTGTTTAATTTAATCTGATTCTAGTCGAATTCGATAGACTGCATTTGGCTCGTGTTCTTTTTCGAGTGTTTAAGAACAACTGAGTATAAGCATTCATAATATGATATTGTTTTCATTACAAATGATTCATTAATGTCAGCTATAGAAGAAATTCGCTGTCGTAGTTCCCAGAATAAATATTAGCTTCTTCGTAATGAGAAAAGTAAATATCCATCTTAATTAAAAAAATAGCGTCGTGAATTCCAACTTGACAAAAAATATATCTTTTTTCACTGATAAAAAGAATGACATTTTTGATACCCCTATAATAGCCACATTATTACATTAAAAACAAACAGGGTAAGCTATTTTTATTCTGATTATAGAGCCACCGATTTTTTATTCTTTTTTTATTTCATATTCAGGAAATGTTAAAAAAACTCGCCGACAAACATTTGTATGCATAATAAAAACCTATTGAGGAAAGCGCATCCAAAATATTAAACCATCTTTAACATTTGTCCATCTGTCGTCCAATACTTTTTTATTTCTCTGCACTCAGTGCCTCTACGACTGTGAAAATAATAAGAAAAATAAAAAAACTGTTGAATACCTATTCCAACATACACAAGAACAACAAAATCGCTACTTTGAATATTTTTGTGCCGTTCCAAACTTACACTTTGTAATAATTGTTGATTTTTGATTCTTTAAAACTTCTACAAGCAACACTAAAATCTATCAATTTTATTTTTTGCTCTGTTGACGCATATCGTTACTTTATATTTAAAGCAAATTAAAGAAAATAGATATAAATTGAATGCATAATGAAACATGTTGCAATAAATATTAATTAATATTCAAGTAATCTGTAGCATACACAAAAGCAAACAATGTAATGTGTAGTTTTAGTAGAAAACTATTAGTTGAAAATAAGCTTAATTTAAATTATAAAATGCTGCTGCTGCAAAAAAAATAAACAAAGACAGCAACTAGATTACAAAACGACAAAATTAAAAAAAAAAATTAAAAATAAATACATTGAAAAGAAAGCAATCATTTAAAATTAGTTGGTTTATGAATAACAGCAACAACAAGGAAACAAACTAGATTATATTAAAGTAAATACAAACTTAATATATAATAAAAAAGAAGAAAAATAACAAATATTTAAAAAATAAAAAATATACATATACACTAACAATGTAGAAATAATCCTATAATGACACAAAATAGTATACATGTATGCAAACATAGAAACAAATCAACGCACCTATCAACAACCAAATTTCCTAACCATGTAAAAATTTTCATATCCTCACCTAACGTTTCTCAAGTTTTCATTTTTTTATTTACAAAAAAAGGCAAAATTATTATTTAAGATACTTATAATGTATTTCCACAAATACATTTGCAGCAACAAACAACAAAAGCTACATTAAGAATTTAATAAACTTATATATTTATTCGAAACTCACCATGACAAAGTGAATCGTTCTACAAATTGCTAATATAAATCATTATTAACAACTGAAATCTCAAAAAATAATAAAAAGACATTTATTATATCCATATACTTATATATTTACTATACATACATAATAAATCCAAAAGAATAATAAATAAAAATAATAAAACTACTTACTTATAAAATAAAAACAAACGTTGGAAAGACTTTTATTTGACAATTAAAACGAGTTAAAAAAGCAGCTAAGTTCGGCCGGACTGAACATTTAGTATCCTACTCCATATCCGAATATCTGCAGGTACAGTTGACCTCTAAAGCCACAGAAACTGGTGAAAAAACGTAGCTAAAATCATCAAAGTACCGAATATTTAGAGGAACTGTTATATGAAAGTTATACGAAGGTGTGGACCTGTATGGGCAATTTTAAAATTAAAATTAATCTACCTACTTTAATTTGTTCAGAATCTATAGCGATTTTCACAGACGGACTTATCAAGAATATATATACTAATACAATTTATATTTCGAGGTGATACAAACCGATTGACAAACTTAATATACCCTCCATACTCTGGTGGAAGGTATAAAAATAATATTGTCAAACTGTAGCTTAATTTTCAAAACGCAAATCACATGGAAAAAAATCAATGACTTAAAATTAGTCTTTAACTTAAGATGACACACTGACTATAAAAGCAGACCGTAATCAGACCCAAGTTGAATAGTTATGGCAAAGAAGATTCAATTTAGAATATCGCAAAAAATCTTTTACTGATGATTTTCGGAGTGACAACGGAAAGTTAATTTTGATTATTTGCGCATCACGTAATTTACAGTTATATTTTATTCTGGAATATATGAAATATTCTTCAGTTGTTGATATTTTTAATACTTTAGGATTGAGTGACTTCAATATTTGCACTCATTCCCCTGAAACAACATAGACGACATTATGCGTATGGTATTTTTTTTATATGAACAAGTGTCTTATAAAATTCTATGTAGTTAGAATTACAACATACAAATTGTATGAATCTGAATTAGATATCACGAACATTAAGAATATTTAGTGCTGAACGGATCCATGTAAAAACACTTTAGTGGAACAATCGAGAATTTTTGAAACCAAAATTGATTGCAGAGTTTTGACATTCTACTAGAATATTTTCAACTTTGATAAGCTGACCACAGAAAGCATTGTATTTTCTAGGGATATGAAATCGAGTATTTATCTGATGCCCAAATTGATTGCAGAGTAATGACATTCTACTAGAATATGTTCAACGTTCATAAGCGCACCACAGATCGAACATCGAGCTGGAATTGTATTTTCAAAATAGTAGCGAGTGTTAAATAAGCATTTGCCAATCCTGAGTCGGGCTAGAAAGATACAATCGGATCTACATAAATCTGGATTTAAGTTAATCCTTGGACGAAGACTGTCAATATTGTAAGACGAAATGAAAACAGGGCGTCTCTGCTATATGAGTACTAATCAATGCTTCTTGCACCATCTTATCGGCGAAAACGACGATCTTACACTGTCATATCAGTTTAGAATCTTCTTTTGTTTTGGAGGGTCTTTATATATTGTTTGGCTTGGACTATGGCCCTTTTTACAGCACCCAGTTCCACTGTGAATATACCTGTATAGTTTGACAGTAACATTTACTAAGAAGTTACAAAAAAAAATACGACTTTCTCTCGAGAGAGAAAAAATGCAAAAAATAAACGGACAGCATTTCGAATTTTTTCGAACATTTGTAAGGTAACAGCTGCTCGATAAAAACAACTTTGGAGCAAATCTTAACAACATAAATATGTTTATGCAGTTTATTGTTTTTATATTTTCATTACGAAAAATTAATAATAACCGTCTGCAACAAATACCTATTTTTCCTGGATCTCCAAATGATATAAGCGTGGGTGATGGTGTTCTCCTAAGTGAACCAAATATCATCATCCACTCTTTATTTATTTTTTTTTTTTTTCATCTTTACTTACGTTTTATTTGTCCATTTTTGTTGATAAATTCAAGAGCTTTTTCCTTCAGAAATAGATTGTTTACAAAAGAACTGAGTATTGAACAGTTGCTGCATGGTAGAATTACAAGGTAACCCTTTCAGGCCAGCTGTAGTCAACTTGATATGTCAAACAAGTTGTTGTAATTCGAATTCGCCGTATAAATACATAACAGAAATTCAAACATCATAGAGGAAAAAATAAACACAAAAATATAAAAATCAAATTTTGTGATATAATTCAAATAAAAAAACAGAATTTGAGGTGCTGTGCTGTTTGCAAAAGAAAGGATAGTGAACGACAAGCAACATTTTTCAATGTACCCAAGGAAGAGACGAAGAGGTTGAAGTGGAGTGCGATTTGTGGGATCACTTTAAACCCAAACGCCAAAATATGTTCTCATCACTTCAACCCAAAGTATATAACGGGCATAAGTTGCAGAATGAAATTATTACCATGCGCTGTACCAGAGATGTATCAATTCTATTCTGGTGGTTCAAAAAAGAAATGTCCAGGGTACGTATTTGCTAGAAGTGAGAATATACATTAAATATATAAAATACGGTGTATATATAGCGGAGCCCAATGCAAAGAAGTCGGGATGCTTCAGTGTGAGGCTGGAATAAATAAAAATGACAAAGAAATTGTTATGCCCTACCATATCACAGAACCATTAATGAAAGATGCCGAAACACAAATAGAGTAAGCATTGTTTGGACATCTCCACACACACACACATTAAGTCTTCCATGGTAGGTACATGTACCTCCTGATACTCCGTATTTCTATAATTATTCGTTTATATAATTTTGCTTATAGCTCAGTAATTTTTGTTTCGGAGAATTATGTAAAAGTTCTAAGGAAGCTCCAAAACCAAGTCAAAGATTTGGAATTGCAACTCCTGAAGGCGAATTCGGCACTAAAGTCATTGAAAAACATATTTAGCAAAGGCCAAATCAAAAAACTGGAGACCAATAGCAGAGTAGAGTGGGAGTGGGAGGATATTTCAAATGCCATATGTCTGCACGCTTCCGGCCCTTTGTGGGGGAGGTACCAAAAGGAATGACCGGCAACACTCCATATTTACTCCAGACATTGTAAAGATAAAATTATTAGTATGTGTGAAATTTAATTAGAATCCGATGTATATTTTGCATTCTATGAGCATTTTAATTGTTCCAAATTTGGGCCCTTTGTGGGGGAGGTACTAGAAGGAGTAGTCCAATCTTGTCCATTCTCCCACCCAATCTTGGGGTAATGCAAATATTACGATTTGCAAAGTTTGAAGAAAATCCCACAATCCGTTATCTTTATATGCGGTAAATTATTTTCAATGAAAATGTTGACCTTTTGTGGGGGAGGTACCAGGAGGAGTAGACCGATATTGCCCATCTCCTAACTCGATCTAAGTTTTACAAAAATACTACGATGTACCAAGTTAGGACCGAATCGGATGCTCCCTTCGAGAGTTATCGTGCGCACCAGCCAGACAGACGGACGGACAGACATCGCTAGATCGACTCCAAATGTCCTGAAACGGATTTGGTTCAAAGAGACCTAGGGTCTAAAACCGTTATTTCGGCTAGGCACGTTTTGACCGTATCAAATGATATATACCCTCTTTAGCCATATGGCTGAGGGTATAAAAACATTAAGTTCGGCCGGGCCGAGCTTTGAATACCCTCCACCATTACCTAAGAAAACATTTTTATACAAAAAGTATCTGGATTCAAACATGTTCCACTTTAAACTACAAATACGACTGAGATCGGTAGGAGAATGCAGTTAAAGATTTCAAATACCAATAAAGTGTGTGGAACCGTTACATTGGAGTCATACCAAAACAGGAACCTATATAGACATATTTATACTAAGTGGATTTCTATCTACTGCAAGTTTTAAAAATACCAAATTTGAAACAATTCCGTGGGTAAATGTGACTAAGATCATTAAAATACAGTGGGGACCTTTATATTGTACACAATTCCGATAGATCCACCGTAGTTACACACAGGTTTAAATTCACAAGTTCCACGCATATATGTACATTTATTATTTACTCACTTTTAATGGCAAAGCATCAACCCTAATTCTAATACAAAAGGATAACTTGGAATCTTTACACATTTCTTAAAAACCTATATCTAATGCTACAAGGAGAATTATTTATTTTATTAAGAGAATACAAAATAAGTGATAACATAACATATATTTTGTATTTTCGCACTGGATTCTGTGCTGTTAAAAATGTCGTGAGGGAGGAACCGGAAGGAGTGGGACGACATTGCCCATCTCCGCATTATGTTTGTTAAGAGTTTTGCGATGCACTATGTTTGGATGATGATCCATTCTACAGCTATCGTACGCACCAGCAATACAGACGGACGGGGCGCCTCCAAATGTCCTGAAACGGATTTCGTCGAAAGAGGCGTTATTTCGATCAGATACATTTTGGTCATATGAATTTATACAGACCTTCTCTAGCGATATGACTGATGGTATAATACGTATACACTTCCAGTTATTGTAGTATTTTCAGTTTATATGTTAAAAAATATACTAATCTCAACTAATATATACATATGAATAAACAAAAATAAACTTATCCAATGTTTCAGAATGAAGAGTTCTGATTGGTGCAAACCAATTTGCCCCAAATTTTATACTTCAAATAAATTCGCCCTGGTTAAAACTTTGACATATCAAGTTTCTAAAAAAGTTGCTTTGTTGTAATTTTCGCCTATGTTGCTACCTGGTATTTCTACCATGAGTTGCTGTTACTGGATAATTCTTACTGGGGAAATTTTCCCAGTAAACAAATACTTACTATAGCTCTGTTCCAGAACCTGCCAGAATCTACAAGTTTTGAAATTTTTTTCGTTATCATTAAGGGAAATTCGTTTATAGTAGTAAAAACTTTAATATTCATGCAGTTCTGGAACAGACCAAATTTATTTTGCCCCTTATAATACATTGGAAGAGGTATCACTTTCCTTGCAGAAGGTCACCAATGTGAATAATCACTATATTATTTTTATAATGCATAATTATGTATATGTTACAAAACATCAGATGACCGGCATTTATATCCTCCTAAGGGTGTATTTAAACGCACTAGGTTAACCCAATGAATCTATTATAAATGAGTGTTAGGAAGATAAAGTCATGCAATCATGTGATTGTTTTTCGACGGGATTGAATAATTTTTGGATTAATCAACTAAATGTATTAAATCCAGAGGGGCTAGCCCTCAGTGCTGTAAACGTACCTTAAATTTTAGGTGCTGCCAGTAAGTTTAATAATCGATAATCGCAAATCCGATTATTATTATAGTTGGCAATGCGATCTGCGATGTATTTTGCGAATGTTATCGACTTTTCATCGCTAATTTGACACCGCTAGAATCGAAGAAAAAATACCAAAGACAAAATAAGCGAAGAATAGTTTTTCAACGAGAATTTTCAAAAAATAACTAAATGATTGTATAAAACGCCATGAGTAGTCGGTAATATCAAAGGCATATATTATGGCTCGATATAAATCTGTGTAAAAAATATAAAAGGGTAATAATCAGTGGGTGTCCGACTTGAGACCATTGAAGAGCTACAACAATCTTAGAAAACAAACTGTAAATGTTACAACCTACAAGGCTGGATTATTACCAAGAAGCTGTTTTTCATTGAGAGAAACATCGTCTAGTTGTTGAGTTCTGCAATTTTTAAATATTCTACACTCCTCCGCCAAATAATCATATTCTAGTACCGTTCAGACGCCCCACCCCCACCCAAATAATAAATACATATGTACATAGGCGACGGCGACGTTGGGTTAAGCCTACAAGCGATGACAAAATTTGGTGACTGGTAAGTTTCACATGTTCTTTTTCCAGCGAATTGCAAATTTCTCTAATGACATTGTGTTCAGGTTTTCTGCTCAACGTGGTACCCCATGAATAAATATTTGTTTAATTCCATTATTTAATTATGAAATTCTTATCAAATTTGTTAGTGCCAGCCATTTGTTGATCTTGTTATGTACACACTCTAAGACAAGGTCTCAGTACAACACGTATTCTGCCGCTGTTACGTTCATTCAAAAGAAAAGAGTTTAGGGAGGCTTAAATATATGCTTGTTCTATCTTTATAAAAATTGGTTAATCAATTGGTACATTGATATCATGGTTTTCGATCCATTTCAATCTTCTAATGACAGTCACGTCTGCCTGCACAGAGGACTGCCTCCTAAAACAACTAAAATTTATATTTGAGCAGAATAAATGTAAGTTAAAATTCTGCAGCAACTGCAGCTATTTGCGTGGCCACAACTGTTCTGTTGCTTTCCACATATTGTTAATGTAAGTGTGCAATGTTGACCTAACTTTGCTGGTACTTGGTTTCTCTGTTCTTTCTCTTTTGTGTCTGCATCTGTGCATCTTAAAACATCTGATCACAAGTGGGTGAACGGTTGGAGTAGCAGATTATATATTGTAAGTGTTGCTGTCTCCAGCATATAAAGGAAATGCCATAAAAAGTAGGTAGTCGGCGAGTCTTTTAAAATTAATTGTGTGGCTGTGTGTAGCTGCTACTGTTTACAAGTATGTTCGCCGAGTAACCCATTCAAACTGTATAAAGTTATCTCCATTCATGTAAACATATTCTATGACGCCAGTGGTTCAGCAGAATGTCGCTAAGTCCATTTGTATCAATATACAGTTATTTAAATTATCGGTTGATTGTAATTATGAGGAGCGAATGCTACTTATGAGGTTCCTTTAAATAGCTGTCTTTGATAAGATCTTTAAAAAATGTATGAACAAAGTCATTAAACTTGTTAAGCTTGCATAAGGATACGTATTCACTCTTTGTAACGTTAAACTCTATAACTCGGATAAGAGTTTGGTGGCATATTAAACTCGTAATACTGTTTGGTTCACACAAATAAATAGGAAACTACGGAAATACAGGGATTGGTTGTAGTAAAAAAACTGTATCTTTACAAAAAGGTTGAGAATGTCAAACGTAGTATGAAATACGAAGGAACAAAATACTATGGTTTAAAGTAGTTGTAGTATATTTATATTAATATTTTGGACCTAACTAATATTCCTTGTATGTTTATATTTATTTTAAAATGTAATAATTATTATTCTACTGTTTTTTAGAACCACTAATCACGTGTGAATAAAGAGAAGACGCCACGTATATGTCCAGTGGAATTCGTTGACATCAAAAAAGAGAACAAGAAAGACATTGATTGCATTTATTAGTCCAGAATACTTCTATTAAGATATAACTTTAAAAAGAAAATCGAAAACTTATTTAAATCCTTAGTATTACGAACACATCTGAAATACTACCACAACAACTACATAAAGCTACAGATTACACATTAAAATGGGTAATAAAAATTCATGTTGTGCCTACTCGAGTCCACAATCGGACCGAAAGTCCAAAGATATACCGCCCGTCTATGAGGAACGTCATCATATACACCAACACACCTCGCAACATCATCTAACAGATGGTGTAGTTCACACAGCATCTACCGCTGCCATACACCACAATCCAGAAATGGTGGACAATTCACAAACTCTACAGCATATATCAGAGCGCGAGGCGACAGAGGGAGAAGAAGACCCTTCTGTTGACCCTACCGCAGCCACAATGTTTCTCGAACGCTCAAAAGTGGAAAACGGGGGCATTACACGCAAACGATCTCAGCACCAAATAGCACAGCACAATTCTTCCGGTGGCTTGAAAAAGTCTTCTTCGTGTTCCACGATATACTTGGATGACAGTACAGTGTCCCAACCGAATTTAAAGAACACCGTCAAATGTGTTTCTCTAGCCATTTATTATCACATAAAAAATCGTCAATTTGACAGACGTCTAGATATTTTTGATGAGAAACTACATCCCTTGACACATGATCCCGTTCCCAATGATTATGATTCGCACAATCCCGAACACAGACAAATATATAAGTTTGTACGTACTCTATTCAATGCGGCCCAGTTAACTGCTGAGTGTGCCATCATAACTCTAGTCTACTTGGAACGTCTGTTAACTTATGCAGAACTGGATATAGCTCCTTGCAATTGGAAGCGCATGGTTTTGGGTATGCATCTAAAGTGTGCTTCACATTTTTTGTTTACTTATTTTACTTTCATTTTCGTTTTAGGCGCCATTCTGCTGGCCTCCAAGGTATGGGATGATCAAGCGGTATGGAACGTAGACTACTGTCAAATCCTTAAAGACATTACCGTGGAGGATATGAATGAGCTGGAAAGGCAATTCTTAGAACTTTTGCAATTTAACATCAATGTTCCATCATCAGTATATGCCAAGTACTACTTTGACTTGCGAACTCTGGCCGAAGCCAATGAACTGTCATTTCCCACTGAGCCTCTGTCCAAAGAGAGGGCACAGAAACTGGAAGCAATGTCACGAGTAATGCAAGATAAGGTTACAGCAGAAGCTTTGAAGAATGGCATTAAGAAATGGTCGTCTATGGACAACATAAGCCAAGGTGGACCTAGGCGTAGTGTAGCTATTTTATCGTGATTTTTATTAGTCTATTAAGATGTAAGTATAATGCAATAAAAAAGCCCGAATCTATGTATATTAATTGTAACATTATAGTTCATTGTACACTTCACTGTAATCTAGAATTGAGATCTAAATATCTCTAGGACTAGTGGAATATTTTTACAATCCAAAAACAGATGTTATTTTCTGAATATTTCCGTCAGGCCTGCAGAGCTGTATATATGTTGGCTCCAGTATTTCCACAACATGACAATTTTTCTGTCAATTTGTATTAAAATCTTTTAACCCTTTCAGTGTCAATGAAAATTTTTGTCGAGATAAAAATCTGAAATTCCGTACTAATTTACTAAAATGTGCTCAGAAATTCGAAAACGAAACTAATAGAATATAACTGCAATATTTTTAAATAGCGAACGTGTCTGTTATTAAAAAATATCAAAACTAACGGTTCGTAAGAAAAACAAAAAATGGCAAAGAAAGAGAGTACTTTTAAATGTCAAATATATTTGACAAAAACACTGAAAGGGTTAATTAGGGGTTATTAGAACCCTTAACGGTCGGCAGACTGTAAGCGGAGTGCATCAAATTGTTATTATGTAGTCTGACATAGCTATTTAGTTTATCCATAATCATAAAATGATCTGATATGGACACAATGTTATGGCCTGTTAATTGTTCGATTGAAAAATTTGAAACTTGCTCTCCAGACAGACTGACAGCTTCTTCCACAGCAAAATGGGGCCAATTTGTAACAATATAAAATTATATATGCACACAAAATGAGCTGATCCCTTTAAAGTGTAATGCTATGTGATATATGTCCAATCACGATAAATTTAACTATTAGTGATAATGGAAGTGGTATGAGATTTTCAATGTGTTTTTGCAAAAAAAGAAAAAATAAATATAATATCTTATTTCATACTTGCAATTTTATTCTTCAAATAATACAATTTTTAACATTGTTTAATCTTACCTTATATTTATTTTACAGGTTCGACAATGGTTTTGATGCAACATTTGAGGTTTGCAAACTATTTGAAAATGAAACGGAAACTAATTGCCAAAATTAAATATTCTTTTTTTGTGTGCACATAACAATTTTCTTCGATATTAAAGCGTTTGCTTAGCAAAATGCTGCTGAACACAAAACTGAATATTATTAATACGTATTAATTCAATAGCGAAACGTTTTAAAGTAGAGAAGTACACATGAAATTACTATCAAATACAAAGAACTCCAATTATCAGCTACTACAACTGAACAACAAACGCAATTTTGAAACTAGATTTTAAACCCAAAAATAAACGAAACTAATTCGTTTAAATATTTTTATGGATCATTGATTTGGCTGCTATAAGAAAATAATTAAATTATGAAACCATTTTCTTTTAATGTTTGTTTTTATTTTTATTCTTTTTTTTTTTTTTTTTTTGCATGTTAAATATTGTATTTGTATATTGAGCAGATAAACTAAAGCAAAACTTTTGTAATGAATTTATGTGATGTTTAATTTATGTTTAATTAAATTTCTGAAACTTCCTCTTGTTTATAAATACGTTTTTATTGTATTGCAATTTTATACTGTAAGAATCCGGATTCCTTAAATAAACGAATGGATTAGAAGGTATAGGAATATGTAGAAATACAATGGCGTAGTAGGTATGTGACAATAGAAAATTGCAAACATTTTAACTATGATATGAAGTTGATACACGAGTATAAGTTTATTTTAAACTTACAACCAGCGTGATAAACAAAAAATTTACGCCGTTGCAATAGGAATGATAAAATTTAATTTTAAACTGCTTAAGGATTACTAACTATAAAAGGTGACACAAGAATTTTAAATACCAAATACTGATATAAAACCAGATATAAACGACCAGGAGCATTATGTGAAGTACGTAGAAGCACGTTTGTAGTCTTAGTTTTTTAAACTTTCGGAAGTGGAATATATTGAAGAGATAACAATGGGAGAAGCCAATAACTTGTAAGTGGTAATCACAATAATTACCCAATTGTCAAAAACATATAATTTTATATTTTTTATACATAATTCTAGCAACAAATACAAGACGTTTTATTGCGCGACATGATGATACGTTGTAGATAATTTTTGTTTACTTTTTTCCAAATTTTCGTTTTGTTCTAACTAAGCACTAATTTCATACGTACATATGTACTATGTCGTCAAAATATCCATCATTGTAAGTCATAAGTAATAAATCAAATCTTGCATACTGCATACCCGACGTAATTTACGTATTCAATAAATTTAAATATTTTACAATGAAAACAAAACAATAAATAATATAAAACAAAAATCAATTTCAAATATCAACAAAGTTGTTTGATTTACTTAATGGGTGGAATTTTAAATACCTATTGAAATAAACTTAAAAAGTGGGGTGGTTCAAAATCGATGTCAATTTTTTTGGCGGATCTCCCTTAAAAAACTTTATTTTGCCAATGGGGCTTCATGTTATGGAAATCTCGATTTTTTAATATTTGGCCATCAAATTAAAAATCGTTCTCTCTCATGCCACAATTGCAAAAGTAGAACAAATCTCCCTCCTAAATACAATGTTGTCTGTCAAACCATATTCACAATTAATACATGTGCATGTATTGCTGTAAATAAAAAGTAAAATAATGTCAAATTATTTTAAATTCAGTTCCAAAAGAAATTCAAATTTTCGACGTTAACGGCCAACAAATTGTACAATTTTTGGATAAAGGATATAGTGTTACTATATAAGGTTTAATTTTGAAGAATAACTCATTCACTCATGTTTTGTGGACTTTCCAATGCAAGAATTTTGTTAAAAAAAATGGAAAATAATCAAGACCAATTTTTGCATGTGTAAATTTGACACTATACGACTCCGGTACAGAGTTGCATTTTTCCTAGTTTCTTGAAGTTGAGCAACCAAACCTACAGATGTGGCGATTTGGACAAAGAAAATAACAAAAATTGCAGAAGTGGGATGGATTCTTGTTCTGTGAAAATATAAAAGAAAAAATGTTTCCTTTGTACAATTTCTCTTTTTTATAAAAAATTTATTAGGTGTGTCTGGTTACCCTCAAATTTGTAACAATTGTTGCAAATTGTTACTGGAAGTCGTCTGTTAACAAAAGATCAGCAAAAGAGAGCGACTTGGCAGTTCTTTCGCTGAAAGTTTGCAAATTTTTGCTGGACCAATTTCTTATGCAATCACTTGCAACTCTTCTTCTCCTTCCGGACATTTTAAAACATATTTATTTTGAAAAACGCAAGCACAATTTTTTATTTTTCGATTCATTTTTAATTTTTGTGTTCTTAATTTCTCTTATTTGCGGATAGATTGAATATATATTTTTAAAAATAAATAAATATATATTAGAAACTTAAAATTCTATCACACAAAAATTAAGAAACTGATTATATAAATTGTTGTTCCCTTTTGTTATAAACATGGTAAAACTAAGAAGGTAAAGTCATTTTAAATAAGCATTCCCATCTCTGCATTTTCTGTAACTTACCTTGTCAAATTTCACTGTATAAAAATAGGATCCCATCTCTGATTTGTGTGTATACAATGGATTTGTAAATATAAATTTTGACAATGTTGTCAAATGAATAATTAAAAAAAAATGTTATATGATTGGATGACTTTACCTTTTTAATTCTACCATGGTTATAAATGTTTAATTCCCATGTACCTTGAATTTTTTGAATTTCTTTTGAAATCAAAATACTAAGTTTGTTGTCAATATAGTTTTCTCGGCAAACCTCATTGCTCAAGTATAAGGTCCCCTGCCAAACGACCTGACTACCAAATGTAATGTCAAAATTATTGTGATTGTTATCAAAGAACAAAAGATAAACTAATAGCCAACAAAATGTAAGCAAATTTTTAAGCTTCGTAAAATTACAGAAATACAGCCTTCGCTATTTAACTCATTTTAAAAAAGAGAAAAAATTTGAAAAATATGGAAAAAACTTGTTGTACATAATTTTTAATGAGTCTGTTCTACCTTCTTATTGTGCCATGGTAAAAATCAGAATAGTATTCCTTGTTGTTACCATGGTACAATAAAAAGGTCAGGTAGAGCTATCAGCTGTTTACAATTTTTGTCTAAGTGTGCCCGACTTCTGCCAATTTTTTGTATGTATTTATTGTTTTGAAAATGATAAATAATTTTTCAAAACCAATAATTGGAAGACATATACATTGCGGCTCGCGTATTAAAGTTATCAACCAGCCATGAAATTGAAAGATTGAACAGTTTGGATCATGTTTTTGAGAGAAAATTCGGTCATTTCATTCATTGTTCGCGCTATTTGACTCATTAAAATATGAGGGAAAGTATGAAAAAACAAAAATATAAAATTTTGAATGAGTTTGACAGCAAGCGGGCATAGCCTCAGGGCTGTATTTCTGTAGTTTTACGAAGCTGTTCTACCTCCTTATTGTACCATGGTTGTTACTACCAGAATTACAAAGTACAGTAAATGTATTTGTGGTATTAATCCGGGTAGATGTTTTGTATGTAAACGTACTTTAATATTGACAATGACTATCCGTACTAATTCAAGTTCGAACTTAACAATTCTCATGTAACAATAGAGATGCCATATTATTGAATATACAAGATACGAGGAGACAAACTACAATTTAAATCCGTTTTTACCGTTTTCATGATGTGTTTTTGTGTGGAGTCAAATGAAATTTCAATATTTTTTATTAAATTTTTAATTTTACAAGGTCCTCACATCATATTTTAGTATTTGTAAAGAACACCAATACAGCTGCATTTATAATTACACGTCATATAAATTTTTACATGCATGCAGAAAAAGTAGCCAATCGCATGTTTACAAATGGTCAAAAGAATGTAGGGATTCAAAACTAAAACAACTGTAAAACCCGTGTTGTCCGTAAATACCCTGATTTCCATAAAAAACATGAATAATTGGAACTCGGGACCTTCTTTGTATAAAATAAATAAATAAAACAAAAAATCCAGCTATTTTGATCTCTATATGTCAAAGAACTTTGCTGCGCCCATCATCAATTTTTGGACGATTTTTTATATTTTCATAGTTAACATTTTCATTCAGTAAATAAGTCCACAATAACCTTCCGAAAAAAATTAAAGTATATTGACAAATTGCACTAAAAATCAGCTGTGCTCTCTATTTGGTGTAGTAGACCGGTTGAGAGAAATTTGTCTAATTTGGAAACTCTACCGAGTCAATCAGTTATTTATATGCGTATGTGTGCCGATGGGGAGGATATTTTTCGGTGTAATATAAAAGTTGAATGTGTTCATTAAACTTGGATCCGTCAAGACACAAGGCTTACTAGATAAGAATTGCTGCATTAATTGCAATAAATAAAACTAAAAAGTGTAAATAAATTGATATCAAAGTTCAACAATCCCCAAATAGATTGGCAACACTAACATGTAGTGAAAATAAAATAAAGAAACGTCAAGTGGCAGAGGTAACAAGTGACGGAATTTTTTCATCTTCGCATCGGAACAAAATTTTCCTGTGATTTTAATTGTGTATATGGATAAATACAGACGGAAAATTTAATAATAAACTTTTCGCAATTTGCCGCGGCAGTGAAAATATTAGTACGACACGAAAAACTTCGAATACGACAAAATATAAAGAAAATTTGATAACATAACACATAGTACCAGAGGAAAAAAAAAACAAGAAAGTTGACAGCTAATAGCAGAGGAAGAGTCACAACACTCGCATATACACATTCACGTCTATCAATTTATTTTGAGAACATAACAAGTGATTACCAACAAGAGTGAGTGTGTGGAAGAGCGAGAGAGTGAAACAGAGTGGAAAACTATAAAAACAAAGATAGTAAAAGCAGATTTATTCGACGGAAAAATTTCGTTTTGTCAACTGCGTTAATTAATTTTGTACGGAGTCAGCAAGCGAGCGACTTTATTGGAATACCGTTCTGAGGACAAAAATAAAAAACAAAGCTGCGACACAATGGATGACACCAACAATTCATCCTCGGCTGCTTTTCAAGTTGCGGGGTAAATAAATTGCATAAATTTACAATACTTTATTGATCATCTTGTGGATATTGAGCACGGTGTAACATTAGTGAACCATCGTTATTCTTAAAAATTTAATAATATTAGATAATATAATGCGTTGCACTCAGATAACACTGCAATTTTGTATTTGCCAGTGAAAGTCTTGTTCGTCTGACGTCAAAGTTAACAAAACATTCGTAACTAAAAACATGAAATGTCTTTCGAAATATTGCATTAGATAAGTTGTAGCTGTTGTTGGGATTAAGGGTCCCGCGATTGGAATCGCCAACAAATTTATTTTTTTAGCAATCAAGTTAATTTTACGAATTGTGAATTGTCCAGGGATACCATAATATTTTATGTTTGTTGGATATGCTAACAGAATTCGCCAAATCAAAATCTCTTCATCGATTTCTTGTTCAAAATTGGTTCCCGATGTTTACGTTTAGAAAAACATTACTTCATTAGTTTTTTCTAATATACTTGGGTAACTCCGATCCGAAGATTGAAAAATACTGGTTAGTAACGAATGTGATGTGATGTATGCCAATCGTTTTTTGTGGACAATTTCACGACGATTACTTTTAGCCATATTTAAATTTTATTTTTTGTTCAGATTTTTGTCATCTTTTTTATTTCGAAGTTGAGAAATGCTCAAGTTTTGCATAGTTAACTCAACGTAATCACATCTACAGGTGGCTCATTAGTGCTACAAGCTGTGGAAAGAGTATTTTAAGCCAATGTAAATATTATTTTTTTTAATTTTTCAGAAGCAAACAAGTAATGGATGTTGCACCCACCAATAAATCACCATCATATGTTAAACTCTTGATTAAAGCTTCCAATCAGCAATATGACGACCAAATAATCGAAAGCGACCTTTCTTGGACGGTAAAGAGACTAAAGTCCCATTTGGCATTAGTTTATCCCAGTAAACCGGTAAGTATTGCAATATGTAATTATACTATATATATAAAAGGTAGGGTATATAATGTTGCAAATTCACAACTTATGCTTTAAAAAACACAATTTTATTGGAAGTATGTTGTAGGCATGCTGAGTAAAAATGAATTGATAATTTGTTTACTGTTTATATTTATTTATTGTATTTAACCAGTTTTTATGCATATTGGCGAATAAAACTGGAAGTGTGCATATTATTTTGTTTTTGTTTATCAACAGCTGTTGTCTTTCCCGTATCTACTAGAAGAAATTTCATGAAGTATATAAACATAGATTGATTTCAATGCATATTCATTTGAAAAGTGTATAAACCATTTTTATAGTTCTGGATATGTGTGACCTGTCATTTCAGAAATAGCTTCGGGCCAGACACTTCGCTTTAGGTTTCAACATAACATTAGTTCCAATGTAATAAATTATTTTCTTTTGAAAACTAAAGCATTTCTTTACCTAGTATTGTTGTTTATAAAACAAATGACATGTTTGTTTATTCAAGTGTTTTTGTTTTGCTTTTATCAGAAAGCTTTCTTATCAGTTTTTACACTAGCCGAGAGATCGACAAGTGGCTGTTTTCTATTTGCTAGAATTTCTACGTTTCAAATATTCGTTCCCCGCACCGAAAAAGGCACCATAACATTGTGTTTGATATAAATTAAATGCCAGACGTAATTGCAGGGCTTGAATATCAAATGAATCTCGTTAGTCAATAAGTTGACGTATGCTCACATGCAATCAAAACACTGGTATTGTGGACGATATTTTTGAAGAATAGTTTCTGCTTAGTTTTCTTTTATTGAACTTAATTTTCTTCACATGACTCTAAATATTTTCTATTCCATTTTTTTTAGCCTGTGGCAGATCAGAAGTTAATCTACTCTGGTCAATTATTAAATGATAATTTGCAACTGAAGGATGTTATACGCAGCTACAAAGACGTTTATACTCACAATCATATAATTCACTTGGTTTATACACCGAAAAACTTGCCTCCAGTCCCTCCAGCAGCGGCTACCTTGAAAAAATCCAAACCAACTTCGTCAACTTCCCCAGGATCTAACAGCATGGCATCTGAAGATGGAATACGTCAGAGGCATACGTCATCTAGTGTTGGTAATACATCTACTAATCAAAATGGAATTCAAAATCAGAGAAATCCTATGGGCTACTATTCTCAATATATGCCGCAGTCTACAACTACTAGTGGCGGAGCTGGACCTCCATTGACAGTTCCTGATTATAGCCAATACAATATGCAAGCGCTGGCAATGCAGCAAGCCGCCATGTACACATGGATGCAACAAGTCTACACCCAATATATGGAACAGTGTTTAAGAGCGTAAGTTCAAAACATAATGTAGAAAAGAGTGGAGGTATATAATTTAGAGGGATTAAATTGTAATATCGTTCACCATTCTGGTTGTTTCTTTTATTTTCTCAATCAACACATATTGTTTAATGCAACCGTCGCTCAACCTAGCGGTAATCCGATGATATTTAACCATCGTATGTCCTTAGAAAACTAGATTTTCGATTTGTTTACATATACGCAATATAAGTTATGCATATTAAATGCACTATTTGTACCATCATTTCTTTTTTGTACGTGTACCATTTCTGTTTTAGAGATCACCAGTAAACTTGGGTATATAACTAGTTTAATTATATCATAATCTATTTCAAAAATTATTTACAGGTCTAACAACTTGAATGGGACTTCAGACGATGGCAATAGAACAGCACTGCCGCCTTTTTCTGCATTTCCACAAAATCCATTTTTACCCCAATTTCCACAAACTGTGATACATAGCGTGGCTCCAAATACCACAATGACAGCTAATACTGTTGCAGAACAACAACAGCCGGCTCAGGAGCCAGAGCAGCAACCCGCGCAGGCGCAAGTTGCTGCACCCCGGTTTCCCAATATGCCGCAGGAGGAAGCCGATAATAGGGATTGGCTGGACAATATATTTTCAATTACTCGTTTGGCCTTATTTTTGACAATATTGTATTTTAATTCATCGCCCCTACGTTGTTTAGCTGTGGTCATTATAGCAGGTGGCATATATCTGTAAGTCAAGTTAATGCATTAGAAAGGTAATTCAAGGGACTATTAATATAATCTAAACTACATTTCAGATATCACATTGGCGTCTTTCGTTTTCGCCATGAACGGAATAATAACAACTTGAACCGCAATAATAATGCAGTTCAAAATGCTGCCGTCGATCAAATTAGACAAGGAGTTGGTCAGCAGCAACCCCAAGAGGAGCAAGCGAATGCAGCACCCGAAAATAATGTCAATGAAAACAATGGCGATGCTCCGGCCGCAGTGGTTAATAATACTGACCAACCAGCAAATGCTAACAATTCAAATGCAGCAGGCGGAAGTGAAGTTGTCGCCAATGACAACAATGAATCGATGATTTCCACATTGCGCACATTTGTTGTCACATTTTTCACTTCATTGTTGCCAGAAACACCAGCTATCTAAATGAGATGGTGCAACAACACCACATTATGAATGCTTTAATCCTCAGCAATATATTTCCCCACATAAGATTATCCTCTACATTTCCACATTAGCCGTTATTGATTGATGCATTGGAACGATCCCGATAACCTACATATTTATTGCACATATTTAATTAAGGCCTTATGTTTAGAGCCAAACTTTACTTTCCAATTCGGGAAATTTATTCGTTCATGTGGACGAAATTAAACTGTTTGTTTTTCCTTTTTCAGTTTATATCAATCCTGCGTTACAATTAAATTTTTATTAATACTGTGTATAGAAATTTATAAGTGCGAGAAAACTATTATATATGAATGTTATTATTTAAATTACTGTTTCCCCTTTTTGTTTAGTGTATACGTGTTTATAATTATATATTTTTCTTAGATTAGTTTTAAATATAAATATATTGAAAGAAAAAAATCAAAACTACATGTAAAAATATTAATAAAAAAACTGAATGTAAAAATCTCACGTTTTTAATTTCAAGCAGTTAATAACTCGCTTTAACTTTTCAAAACAAATAAAGATATTAAATTATTACAAAAATTAGAATAATTTGTCGAAATATTTGCATGATATATAATTACAAGAACATAGAGGCCATTACTACATACGTAAGGGTAGAAAAAAGAAAGACTGCCTAACTAACACTTACACTTAAACTAGTATACGCTGGACACTTGACACAAGAATAGAGTCTCATTTGCACAATCTAATATGGTACTTGACTTTTTAGTTTGTTTTTTATTCACATCCAAAGCACCTATGTTAGATGTGGGACATATTTTACAACATTTATAAATGAGCTCTTATTTTCGACATTCCGTGTAGCGTAAAGATAGTAATTAGGCTTAAAAATCTAAAGACTGATATTTTGTACTTATTTCATTACTATTAGCTAAAGCCTAGACTCGAAAGATTTGTTTTAAGTATATCTTTAAGGTGTCCTGAAAGTTTGTTAAGGATTTTTTTAACCAGGGTTGGACGCTCTGTTGCTCGTCTCTATCTGCAGACCATTTAAGCGCAATTTAAGCATATAGTCAAATTATGCAGACTAAAAGTTATTGATGTTTACAAAACATTTGTTAGTGTATTCGTCTTTTTAATGGATTATCCGTAAAAAACCTCTTGACAGCAAGAGAATATTAAGGTTGAAACTCGTCTTCGTTGTTGGCCCCGGGCCCTGTTTTATTATTACAAAATTATTACTCACCCCAATTATGAAAAAAAAAATTCTCATACATTTTGTTCTAATTTCCCATTGTTGTTGTTGTGAATAATGTGAATACCTTTGGTAACATTTATCGCTTTGAAATTGCATGGGATTTTTTTTTTTGAAAAAAAAAAAAAAATGAAAAATGTCTAAAATGACATACGTAGACCATTTCACAGTTATCAGCAAATATAATTTAATGTTCGAAAATATCAGCTGATTTTGTTTGTTCCCATAATTTGGTAATAGCAAATCAATGTGAATGGCAATTCCCACGACATTTTATTTTGTGAGTGGGAACTCTTATTCCCTTTGTGAATGGGAACTCCCTTTTATTCTGTAATAGGGGTGACTATTAACTTAAAGAAAAATTTATGTTCACGAATACTTAAACTAATTTCATTTGCTGTTAGAATATCTAAAAACTAAAATGGGTTAAAAATAAATTTTAAAATAATGGCAAATCGGCCCGAAGAAAACAGTTATTTCTTAAACCAATAAAGACCCCAATGCCGAAATTATTTTTTCCATTATTTATTATAAACGAAGGAGTTTTGTTTATTAATTAAGATTTCGTGATTGTCAAAGTAAATAGAAGAATGCATGTTTCCGATTTTGGTCAAAATAGTTCCATAACATTTTCCCTCAAATCTGTAGCTTTCGTATATTCTTTGGAAACCTTTTATCTTCTATGGTTATATCTATATGCATCAATACACTTTTCCCACCAAACTCAAAATAATAAGGATATTATTTGCCGGCTTTCTAAGTGATTTCGGTCCAAATTTAAAGCAAAGGTCTTATGCAATTCTTATGTTTTTGGAAATACTGTCTTATGAATTTATGAAAATGTAGCAGATTTTTGGAATGAAGAAAACCCGTATGGATTTCACAGGAAATATTTTTTTAACAAAAATAATAATATTTTTATACCCTCCACCATACATAGTATGGATGATATATTAAGTTCGTCATTCCGATTGTAACTCATCGAAATAATAATTTTAGACACAACAATGTATATATATTCTTGATCAGCGTAAAATTTTAAGACGATTTAGACGCTACAGTTCAAACTAATAAAGACAGTAGTACTTTACCGCCTGGAAGAGAATTATATATATTTCCACGGGCTATACGAGCCCATATAACAGTACGCCCTGATATTCTGTATTTTGATGATTTTAGCCACATTTTTCAATGGACTTGTCTGAAATTCCACACAGGGAGTACCTCGTGAGTACTTTAGTCTCTAAAATAGAATTGTTTACATATGTCTACGATATCGTATAGCCCCCATTAAACAGTACCCCCCGATATGCGGTATTTTGATATACCACCTTCCAATATTCGGTATTTTTAAGATTTTAATAAAATTTTTAATGGATTTTATTTTTTTGAAAATTTCCTAATACGTTCCAAATGGTGGAAGGTATTCAAAATTCGTCCCGGTCGAATATACTGCTTTTTTACTTATTTTTGCTAAATTTCATAACAAATCCGGTTCTAATTCATCCACAATGTGAAATCATAAAAACATCTCAAATAGAGAGAAATAATTCAATTTGCTGTTTACAATAAATGTTACCAAGCAGAAGAGTAAGACCTCTACAACAAAATAAACAAGTAAAAAAGCACCTAAGTTCGGCCGGGCCGAACTTTTCATAACCTCCACCGTTAGGGAAGAAATTAAAAATTTTCAAAAAAAAAAAAAAAAAAACCGCCGAAAACAAATGAAAACCTTTTTTATGAAAGCTATATTTTTGTCATATGCTGTAGTAACGATTCGGATATTTAAATACAAAATTGTGAATAATGTCGCTAATATCATCAAAATACCGAATAAAGGGAGGTACCATTGCATGGGGGCTATAGAAAGACATGGACCTGCACAGAAAATTTTCTGTCTAAGGCTTTAGTATCCATTACGAATTTCAAATGCCACATTTGAAACAATTCCGGTGAATAATGTCGCTTAAATCACCAAAATACCGAAAATAGGGAGGTACCATTATCTGGGGGCTATACCAAAAGGTGGACCTTCATGGCCCATTTTCAATGCAGACACAATATACATTTGAGTAAAATTTTATCAACCTCTATATTTCGTTCTACAGACGGGCAGACACCGCTAAATCGACATAGAATTTTATGCTGATTAAGAATATATATGCTTTGTTCTGTTCTGACATATGCCTGACCAGATGCCTCGGACAAAACCGTTGTCCAGTTCAACGGTTCACTGTGATGATCCTAGCTTTGAAGATCCTACCTTGTACATAATTGTATCATGGTTCATATTATATATGTGATTACACATCGGCATCTACAACTCAAAAGTATTTTGACCAAATGAACATTTTGAAACCATTTGTTAGGCAACGGATATCTATCTGTCATTTGCTTGGGAGCGTGGATGCACGTTTATAGAAACGGTGGCACAGAATATTTTGTCTTTGTGCATTTGATTATAGCGTTTTGACGGTCTGCATAGCATCAATCACCTTCTAAGTATTTGAACATTTGGAATATATATTGACATATACGCTCGAATTTAGCATTGAAACATGTTTTTTAAATTTGTTGAAAATCGGATCCGTAGAGCTATAGTTCCCATGTATACATTTCACCCGATTTCAAATTAAGTATCTCCATATCAATTACATTCAAAACAAGATGTCAAAAAACAAGATACAAGAAGTATAGGGTTTAAGATTTCATAGGTTCATATGTATGATTACGTCCCTTTCCAACAACAACTTCCTAGATCTGTAATCAATAATTTCCGACGACTTTCGATCTCTTAAAACTAATAAAATTAAAGCATCGCTATTTATATCACCGCAAATGTCTCCATTCTTTTTTCAAAACATAATACGATGCATCTTCTGCTCCTGTATGTTTTTGGTCCATTTTGTTCTTGAAATAATGACAAAATGATCGGAGCCACGAGACAATGCGAATTGTCATGACAAATGTCCTGTATTTCAAAAGTCATGGCCCATTTCACCCCTGCGTTGATTGGTGCATAATTGTGAAATGAAGAGCGTCTTAAATCAATCAATAAATTTTGATTTATCTATCATTTCAACATCTAAATATTTTGCAAACATCTCTATAAAGAATAGACTTCCATTGTGATGCCGGCCCTTACTCGAAATTCGGTCCATAATTTTGATGTGCTGAGTGTTTGCAAACTGACATGGACAGATGGACGGACGCACATAGCTAGACCAGCTTTGCTCGGCGAGATAGGAGGATGACGAATATATAGAGAAGTTATAAACATTCTCTTTCATGAAGCAAATAAAAATCTGTCACTAGGAGCGATAATGGTTTTGTTGTCTAAGGAATTAGTTTTAAAATCAATTCGATCTCTACCCACCATAGTTCCGTCCAAACAAATGTTTGAAGATTTGTGGTTACGGTATAGCTTTTCAGACGTAAGTATGTATGACGGCTGCTGTCGTTTCGAAACGTAGCTATTTAAATTTAGTAAACACTTATATGGCTAGAGATTTCAAGTATTTTTAACACTGTTTATATCAGTACAAATCGAAATTCATTCGAGACAAGATAAGGAGGTTTTGTGCCATAAAACTTGGTTAGTTGGTGACATCGAAACTACGAGTGTAAATGAGTGTAGGTGTGTGTGTGGTGTTTACTGATTATCACCAACCAAACGACAGGCCATAATCGCAGAACACAACAAAAACAATCGTAATTATTTGAAATTATCATCGATTTGGGATAAATACACATCCAAAGCGTAAGGGAACATCAGCCAGCGTGTGCGTACGTGTTTACATAGGAACATTATTATCAGAATTCGTCGGGTCGTGCACATGGGATTATGTCTGGACATTATCAGTGTAACAAAACAACACATCCATGTGCACCACACATATGCGAATAGAGTTGTGGTACAATCAGTAATATCAACAACGCGGGAACCCCGATTTAATTTTGCACCATTTTTCATTCAAAAAAATAACGTCTTACCAATACAAACTTCTCCGGCACACACACAAGCATAGAGTGTTGCAGGCACTGGTGCTTGAGAACAAAAAACTCAAATCTGATAGGGGCTTGGCTCCTAAACGATTTTGGTCAGAATTATTTCAGCTGTCGAATCAAGCGGATCTCCAGCGAACGGATACGAATTTCAAAGTGGAAACGAGCAACGACATCGGCCATATCAGCAATTATTTTATAGTGAAATCGAATCCATAGCCATAGTGACTTTAATACGTATGCAATCAAAATGATGCGACTATTGCAGTCTCGTGCAGCAGCATGCTGCACAAAAGAAACAATTACAAAGTCATTCAGTAGATGGCGCCATGTAAGTATAGAGCGGAGAGTCTGAAGTGTGAAGTGGGGAGAGCCCATTGATAATTTGTAAATTGTCTCCCATCTAGCATGGACGTGTTATAGCCATACGTCGTGAAGATCAATCAGTTTGGGAGCGTAGAGCTGCACTTGGCCCCTCTCATGTCCAGAAGCTGGTTAAGCAAGGTGTAAAGGTTATAGTGCAACCATCAAATCGTCGTGCCTATCCCATGCAGGTAAGTGATGCCGATCGAAATGAGATTTTAGTAAAAGTGTTCTATGGAGATTTTAACAACCCAAAGATTGTCCTTGAAATGACACCCACCAACTCATTTCAGGGTGATATTCTTATGACTGCCCCACAATGCTTATCATCTTCAAATATTTGCAACAACAAATTATGATACAACATTGCAAAAATGTCAGGCACACACAAATAGTAGACGAAAAGCCACTGCAAATTCTCTTGTTTCTGTGCAAGGTATATACACAGTAATATAAGGGTGTACCGGAGTACTCAAGTACTTCCGTAGAATCTGAAGATGAGGAAAAATAGCTAAAGAGAATTGTTGTTTCATTCAGAAAAAAAGTATGTAGTTCGTTTACTGTTGATAGCCTTTTATCAGTTCCATTGACATTATTGCCAGTCTAACAACCGTTTATACATATATGTATATGTGTGTGCATCGATGTCTATAGGACTTTCTATTTCACTTGAATGCTTCTAAGAAATCAATTGCAGTTGTGTGTGTGTATGTGTTAATTGCAAGATAATTCATATCTGAAGGGGCCAGTCTCGTACGATTTATATTGGGGGTCTGATAAGGAAAATAGCAGCAATTGTCTTTGGAGGATCTTCAATAGCTATTTGGAACGTTTATCAATTCAAGTTGAAAATAGCATTCGTAAAAACATTAGTTATCTTGAAAATAGTTAATAAATAATTTATATGTGTGCGTTGAATGGGTACGCAACAAACTCGCCTTCTCGAGGACACATTTTCATAGTATTGGGAGAAAGTATTTTTAGAAAGTTAGATATGTTTCCAAAAGCAGCTTGTTTTCAACATGTGTAGACTTTAGCGAAAACACAATAAATATCCACAACTAGCTTATGGACCACAAGAGATTTAAAGTTGTCGATTTATTCCGTATTCAGAAAATGTCGTGGAAATTTCCATTTAAATATTTGTGCACTTCTTTTTTTATCATATCGCACAATGCGAGCCGAACAAAGCCGAACCATTAACAATAAGATTTTATGAACATATGTCGAACCATTATCTGCGGCGGCAAGCTTGCAGATTGAAAGTAAAAACTAACGAAACTCATAAGAATAGAATTGCGCTCAGCCATAATTCAAATTTCTCAAATCCAGCTGATTAAGGTGACTGATATTGGGGCGAAAAACACAAAAGCTAACGAATGAACGACATAACAATATGCTTTGACTAGCTGATTTATCAGCTACAATTAGAATTGCGTATCTCTGTACATGATAATTCAGAGCGTGACAATGAGGACACCTTTATGTTCACATGTGACTAAATTTAGAAAAAAATTAACGCTTGAAACGCTGATCTAAATCTGTTTTGGTAGATATTAAAAACCCTTTTGTTACCTATAGGCCTACCTGCAAGCTGGTGCCATCATCCAAGAGGACATCAGCGAGGCTTCCGTTATATTTGGGGTGAAGCAAGTGCCCATCGATGCTCTCATACCGGGCAAGACCTACTGTTTCTTCTCGCACACCATCAAAGCGCAGGAGTCGAATATGCCCCTGTTGGATGCCATTCTGGAGAAGAAGATTCGCTTAATCGACTACGAACGCATCATCGACGAGCGCGGAGCCAGACAGGTGGCGTTTGGCAAGTACGCCGGTGTTGCTGGTATGGTTAACATTTTACATGGCTTGGGCTTGCGTCTGTTGGCTCTGGGTCACCACACACCTTTCATGCACATTGGCCCAGCTCACAACTATCGCAACTCGTCCATGGCCCGTCAAGCTATCAGAGATTGTGGCTACGAAATTGCTTTGGGCATGATGCCAAAGTCAATTGGTCCTCTCACCTTTGTCTTCACTGGCTCCGGAAATGTCTCCCAAGGTGCTCAGGAAGTTTTCCAGGAACTGCCAATTGAGTATGTACCTCCAGAAATGTTGAGAAAAGTTGCCGAGCACGGAAGTGAGTACAATGAGGCAACAAAAAAGGGACGATTTTTAATAGCGAAATATTCCCTATCTCTTTTTTCAGGTCAAAATAAACTTTACGGCTGTGAGGTCAGTCGATCGGACCATTTGGAACGTCGCGAGGGAGGTGGCTTTGATGCCAAGGAGTATGACGAATTTCCCGAACGCTATATTTCCACGTTTAGCCAAAAGATTGCACCATACGCCTCGGTTATTGTGAACGGCATTTATTGGGCTGTGGGAAGTCCTAAATTGATCAGTATTCCCGATGCCAAAAATCTGTTACGACCAGCCAACACTCCTTGGTTACCCACCAGCAAGGGCAGCCCCTCCTTGCCTCATCGCATGTTGGCCATCTGTGATATTTCTGCTGATCCTGGCGGTTCCATTGAGTTCATGAACGAATGCACCACAATTGACACACCCTTCTGCCTTTATGATGCCGATCGCAACAAGGACACCAAGAGTTTCAAGGGCCCCGGTGTTTTGGTGTGCTCAATCGACAACATGCCCACACAGATACCCCGTGAAGCTACCGACATGTTTGGTGAATTGTTAACACCATTCGTTAGTGACATCATCAAGAGCGATGCCAAGAAACCACTGGAGGAGGAAAACTTTGCCTATCCGATCAAATCGGTAAGACCAACAGATACGGAATCGGTTTTTTTGTTCAGTTAATTAATTTCTTTCTGCTTACAGGCTATTATTGCCAGCAATGGAAAACTAACAGATAACTATCAGTACATTCAGGAGCTTCGTGAAGCCAACAAGTGAGTATTTTTTGTTGCAAGAAGAAATTGTTGTGGTCCACAGATGGGAATGATGCCAATATTCACTGAGTAGGGTAGGGGATGTATTCTTCTATTCACTGTGTAGGGTAGGGGATATACAGTGGCCTTAAACCCGAGGTTTGTAATGGATGGAGATACATTACTCACAATAATGTACATGGATAAGTTGTTTTCAAAGCAAGATTTACTCAGTCACTTCATCTCAGAGAGTGAGCACCCTCAAATATAAATATTGCAAAGAAAGAAACGGGAGGTATGGAATTGATAATTCAGAATCTATTGCGGGGCTAACCTATAAAATTTTGTGAGATAAACCAAATTCACATTTTTGAAACAACTGATCGAGGTTATTTCTCCCAGTAAAACGAATAAATTGGAAGTTTGGGACTGTCAACATTTTTTTCTCTCTCTCTCTTTCTGCTCTCTTATCATAGACTTTTGAGTAAACAGACGGCAGGTAGTGACCTTAAAAAACAATTGATACCAAACATCGAGTATACAACAGACTTATATAGATAAATCGCCATCTTGATCTTCACATATTTGATCACGTGATTCTAATTGATAAATATTTATTATAATTCATTTTTCCATTTATAATTCATTTCTTGCAGTTATCGTTCACGTCACAAGATTGAAGGTCGTTCAGATGCCGACAAAAAGGTGTTGGTCTTAGGAGCCGGTATGGTCTCGGCCCCCTTAGTTGAATGGTTGCATCGTGAAAAGGATGTTTCGATCACGGTTTGTTCGCAGGTTAAAGAAGAAGCTGACCGCTTGGCCAACCAATATGCCGGTGTGGACAGTCTTTACCTAAATGTCACCGAGAGCACCGATCATCTGCAAGAACTTTGCGGTAAGGCCGATGTGGTGGTTTCCTTGTTGCCCTACAGCTTACATGGCATGGTGGCCAAGTACTGCGTAGCTGAGAAGACTCACATGGTCACTGCCAGTTATGTAAATGATGAAATCAGCGCTCTTCACGACGAGGCTCGTCGCAATGGCGTGACAATTATGAATGAAGTCGGTTTGGATCCTGGTATCGATCACTTTTTGGCATTGGAATGTATTCATGAGGTCCAGGAAAAGGGTGGCGTTGTTGAATCTTTTGTAAGTTTCTGCGGTGGCCTACCAGCTCCTGAGCATTCAGATAACGCGCTGCGTTACAAATTCTCTTGGTCCCCACGCGGTGTCTTATTGAACACTCTGTCCGCTGCCAAGTACTTGAGCAAGGGACAAATTGTGGAAATTTCCGGTGGTGGCGATCTCATGTCAAATCCAAAGAGCTTAGACTTTTTGCCTGGTTTCGCCTTGGAAGGTTTCCCCAATCGCGACTCTACCAAGTATGCTGAGCTTTACGGTCTAGGACGTGACATACACACCTGCTTGAGGGGTACAATTCGCTACAAGGGCTTCTCGGAATCAATTCAACCCATGCAACTGTTGGGTTTGATTGATCCTGAACCCCATTCGCTGTTGCATCCAAGTGGACCTGATCTAACATGGCGTCAGCTCGTGATCCATATGTTGGGTCTGGTGGACACCAGTATTTTCTATGAAAATTTGAAACAAAAACTAGTCGAACGTATTGGAGATGCTGACTGCTTAGAAAGTTTGGGATTGTTGGATGAGACTCCTGTTGTGAAGTTGAACACTCCCTTGGACACTTTGAGCCATTATCTTGCTAATCGTTTGGCCTTTGGTAAGTACTATTTGTGAATGTAGTTTTTTGGGTCAATATAGATCGGTTCTAATTATTCATTTGCTTTGCAGAACGCAACGAACGCGATTTGGTTATTTTGCGCCACGAGGTAGGCATTCGCTGGCAAGATGGCCGTCGTGAGGAACGTGGCATTAATTTTGTCGTATACGGTCAACCACATGGTCACTCCGCCATGGCCATGACCGTTGGCAAGCCAGCTGCCATTGCTGCCAAAATGATTTTGGATGGAGAGATCCAGGAACGTGGCGTTGTCCTTCCCTTCACTCCAGACATCTATCGACCAATGCTTCAGCGTTTACGTGCCGAAGGTTTGACGGCAACCGAAACCACAAAATGGATCCAGTAAATAGCAACACCGGCTTTGTGTAATTATATGTTTTGTAATATTGTATTTAATATTAGCTACGTAGAGTAAGAATTTTGAAAAAAAAAAATAAAAAAATAATAAAAAATTAAAAAAAAAAATACATTTGTAATGAAATCAATATTTTCATTTGCGCCAATCCATTTATTTAAAAGCATTAGATGAAATTGTTAGCAAGTAGTGAAACAATTCTTTTACAGTTCATTTGCCAGGTGTTGTTGTTGTTTTTTCGATTTCTTTTCGACAAACTTAAGGGTTAGTCCGCGTCAGCGTTGCAAATATAAATGGGAACAAACCCACAGGTAATATGAAACCGAAAAGAAACCCTCAATTGTCCGTGCAATGGGACAAAACATGTATGAGTATCAGTGCATTTGGCTGTCAGGATATACCTATAGGATAAATGGACACATATACATGTGTATGACTAAGGTGTCGAATCAGTTTAGGCCCTCAATCTTGGGGCCACATTTTTATCACATTTAAATATTATTATATACTATTGAGGAAAAGGAACCAAATATATTCATTCATTGAGTCTTTTGAGGATGTCACACATAACATTACACCCTCTAAACAATTGATAATTTTCAGACTTATTTTAATTCGGTTATATAAGAATGTCCGATAAAAATTCTCGATATACTTTTGAAACTTTTGCTTTCAGGGTTGCTGCTATTTATATGGCAAACTCCTGCAAACTATAATATTAAGTCTCGCTTTGTAGAGGTTATCCAACGACAATTTACCAAAAAATGAAAAATGCGATTTGCGTAAAGAATTATGTGACACTTGAAAAAATGTAGCAGTTGTTATTTTAAGTCTAATATTCAATAATTTGAATAAAAATGCCTGCAGTATACTTTACTTTAGATTTAAAATAATGCAAAACACCAGACTATTTTAAGAAAAAACAAGTAAAAAAGCTTCATGTTCGACCGGGCCGAACTTCGAATACCCTCCACCATTTAGAAGGAATTTGGCAATTTATGTAAATTATAAAATCCGTTAAAAATTCTGTTAAAAATAAAATAAAAATACCAGATGTAACCGTCATATTAGAGTCGAAATGACGACGTGGACCTGCAGAGGTCCATTACAATATTCAAATGCGAAACATGAAAAAAAAAAATTCGGTGAATAATGTAGCTAAAATCATCAACATGGGGAGGTACTATTACATGTGGACCTGCACAGACAATTTTCTGCCTCTGTCCGCAGTATCCATTACAAACTTCAAATACCAAATTTAAAACATTTCCGGTGAATAATGTCGCTAAAATCATCAAAATACCCAATATCGGGAGATACCGTAACATGGGGGCTATACGAAGACAATTTTCTGTCTTAGACTGTAGTATTCATTTCGAACTTCAAACACCAAATTTGAAACAATTCCTGTGAATAATGTCGCTAAAATCATCAAAATACCGAATAACGCGACTGTAACATTATATGGGGGCTATACGAATACGTGGACCTTCACAGACAATTTTCTGTATAAAATTTGAGATATTTCCAGTGAACAATGTCGCTAAAATCATCAAAGTACCGAATATCGGGAGGTACCGTTATATGGGGGCTATACGAAGACGTGGACCTGCACAGAAAATTTTTTGTATTAGGCTGTACTATCCATTACGAACTTCAAATATCAAATTTAAAATATTTCCGGTGACATGCAATCACTAAAATACCTATACCAAAACGTGGATGACAATTTTATACCAATATCAGAAGTCCTGCAGACATAATAAAAATTTGAGTAAGTATTTTTCAACCTACTTAATTTCGTTCGGAAGCTAGAGTGATTTTCAGAGACGGACAGACGGACGGACATCGCAAAATCAACATAGAATTTTATGCTGATCAAGAATATACATACTTTGTGGTGTCTAAAATGTATATTTCGATGTGTTACAAACGGAATGACATACCACATATACCCTCCATATTATGGTGGAACGTATAAAATAACTTAAAAAATACCAATTGTTTAGAGTGTGTAAAGTAATATGTGACATACTACATCCCATGGTAGAAGAATATAGGTAGACGCATCGACACAGCTGCTGGGACAATGAACTGTCAAACCAATTTTGGAATTGAAAATGTTGAATGAAAAATTATTTAAATTTGCAATTGTTGATAAAAGCGGATTATAATAACCTCCGAATGACGTCGTATAAGAAAACATATAAATTTCTACATATATTTGAAAAAATATTTACAATTTTTTGATATATCAATGCTCCCAAGCTTTGATGCAACTACCTGTATTCTTGTGCCATGCTACATCCTAATATCAAGGAGGGTTAAACAGGGGTATTTCGCCCTTATTTGGGTTACTTCCCGATGTACACTTTCAAACCGCGTACAAAAATTGTGGAATAATTTTTACTTTGGTGTTCAAAGATAGAAAATAAGAGTTTAAATCATGCGAAATTTGCATTGATGCTAATAGAAGACCTTCTTATGGTTCGTTCTGCGGTTTTCTTTTGTTACTTTACAGTCTGCACAATTAATAAGATGGAAGACAAGAACCTTGAATTTTCGTTTCTTTTTTTCTGAAAACACACAATAAACAGACGTAGACATAGCCAGGCCATAGAATACGGCGAATTAATCCTGAATTGTACTCTGCACATTTGTGCGACAACAGTAAACACATACATATTTAGGTCTCAGACAGTTCATCATTTTAAACATTGTTCAAGACAGACAAACATACATTTTTAGGGAAGTAAGACACGCTAAACAAAGAACATACACAAACACAAAGGACATGTTGCTGATATCCTCTACGATTCTGTGTTGGTAGATAATGAAATAGCTTTGTTTTGTACAATCCGTTTTTGCTTCATAGTGTGCACTCTCATCTCCTCTAAATATGTATACCTAGCGAGTTTTCATTGTGATTGATTTTGAGATTTGATCTATTCTATTTCAGACATGTTTTAACATGCTGTCATCTACCTGTGTTTGCAATAACATTTATTGCGCGTGTAAATTTATAATTAGAATAATATTTTCCTAGCCGATTTGTAGGGGTTACATATCACAGATGTTTATATATTAAGTTTTTCAGTTCAAAGTGCAGGTCGTGCGCCTTCCGTTTTAGTGTATTCATATGAAACTGGTTTGAATGAAATTTTGCCACAGACATTCTCCCATCATCCACTATTTATCGTAACAATAATTCGAATGATGAGAATAATGGTTTGGCATTAAATTAACAAATACCTTGACTATCACCTAAACTAAATTTGTGTATGGGTGTTGATATTATAAAAATATACAATTTAGATAAAAATATAATAGGCCAGTTGAGATGCTAGATAAAATGCTTAGAAACATTCAAAGCACATTACTTAACACCCTACACATCGGCTATATTTTCGATATTAGCAATGTTTTTAAGCGTTTTCTTTTTGGCAAAGCGTTAAATTGAAATGTTATTAATTAATTCGTTTTAACCAGGTTATGAGACATTTTGATTCGCAGAGGAGCGACCTAGTCGGTTGGATATAAAATTGAGATATTACATAATTGTCCCTGACCTATGTCTTCTCTAAGTATAAAAAATTGTTTTCACATATCCTACAGTTATTATTCAAAACGTTTACCTTTGGTGGGGGAGGTACTAGAAAGAGTGAGATATTATTGTCCATTTTCACATCTGATCTAAGTCTCATCTAAATGTAACGATATACCAAGTTTAACATATATCGGGTACTTCCTCGGCTCAAATTTTGAACGTCAGTATTCATAGAACTTCATTTTGAACTTCAGTATTCAGTATTCATTTCTCAAAACTTTGCCTAAAATAGGAATTAATATTAAGATGTGATAAGTTTAATAAAAATCGGACACTGATTTCACATTTTATTATCATTATTATTCAAAGTTTTGATCATTTTTGGCAGGGTATAAGAAGAGTAGGCAAATATTGTTTAAAACCTAATTTAATTCTTATCTAAAGTCTACGATGTGCCAAGTTTGTATCATAGTCGGATACTCGCTTCGAGAGTCATCGTGCACACATACATATAGACTTGCATGGCTAGATCGACTCCAAGCGTCCTAAAACAGTTATTTCGTTTATACAAATCGATTTGTTACGTATCATTGCTTTAACCGACAATGCCGCATGGCCGGCTAATAGGGTATAAAAGAAAGCTCACCAACACAATTGACCACTTATTATTCTGCACTCTCGATGTTTGCACTTTCAGTTAACTCTCAAGAATCGACCGGAACAGACGTGCCGAAAGTGTTTTTGTTAGTCGGGGACAAAACAAGATTTGGTCGAGGTTTCGCCGTGTAAAAGTGCTAGCCTTGTGTTTTATCTTAAAAAGTAGACCCGCGAATTGCGTTCCAACATACGAGTATGACCCATAAGCGAATTTAACCGTTATTATTTTCACCAAATAAACGTAATTCCGCGGACGCAAAAGACTTAAGTGCATATGTACCGCATCTCACTGCTACTCTGAATGTTACTCGTAAAATCTCAATTTTATTTTTAATTGTTTTTTAAACCAACTATTTAATGGAGTAACAGCAAAGTTCATAATAATTAATAAGGGGATAAAAGAGAATATTTATTATTCGGCTGCAGTTTATTAAAACGTGTTCCAAAAAACAACTTAAAATTAATAAATGCGGGAAGCAAGCCTTGAATCTAATGATAATTACGGTTTCTATCCAACCGGAATGAGAAGTGAAAACAGAACGATTCAGAATTTATGGTCGTTTTTGGCATTGGTATATCAATGCATAGGTTTTTGACTTTGATTTTAAAATTCACATTTCATTGAACTTAAACCCAGCTGCCGTATTTTCTATAATTAGTGTCAATACATGATTACGTATGTTTGTATGTTTTCCCCACAAGATTACTGGGGTATAAAGCCAGCTCTTTTGTAACATAGAAAAATATAATCAACAATATATGATATACAAAGAGCGTCGTAAAAAGTACTTTGTACCATCAAAGGGTTTTGTATAAGAAACACTATGTGTTCCGTTCGCCTTTCGTTTTATATTCAAAATTGTATATACAAATGTTTTGTAGTTCTAAAAAAACAAATTCAAGAACTAAAAAAAACGTATTTATTGTAACATAAAAAATGTTAAAATAAAAACATGCTAAATTTAGCCCGTGTACACGTAAAGTTGTGTGATTTGTGATTTGTTAATTGTCATAAGAAATGCCAAATGTAGTGGAAACCACTATTCGTGGGATTCCCCGTAATAATCGCCGTGTGTTTTCACTGTATGAATTTTAGATCAACTTCCCTCACACATTCCAAACATCATTGAAATTTGACATACATAGCGTCAAATACTCCAAATCATTTATATTGGAACTATATTGAAATCTGAATCAATATCAATGTAATTTGACAAATTTTTTTGTAGACCAAATTCCGTTTCACATTCCAAATTTCACTGAAATTGGAGATGCATAGCGTGGTTGGTACATCAAATACATGAAATCGGCCAAAAAAATATATGGGAGCTATATGCAAATCTGAACCGATTTCAATATTATTAGGTAAATTTATTTTTATACCAAATTGCGTACGCATTACTAATTTTAAAACTGTATATTTAACCGATCAAAAGATATTTGCATACAAAATCTAAAATTATTGAGGTACATCCGATTCCAGTTCCAAGTGGAATTTCAAAAATTTATATAGCCTATGTTAATTTCAGGCAATGCTATATTTTAGAATACATTTAGTTTTGTTCGAATTGGTTACCTTTGGCACGAATTATGGCCGTCTAATGAAACCGTCTAACGCTGTCCGAATAGTGCTCTGCGGTATTTTGGCCCATTCCCGGCGAAGCGCTTGAGGTGAACTACACTTTGGTATTTTTTAGTGCCAACCTTGCTTTCCAAAATACTACAGTTATGGCGGCCCACACCGTCACCATGGCTGGCGCTTGAGTTCTGGTGGCTAACCGAAGGTGCCCATTTTTAGCCGACCTCTTTGGCAAGTAAACACGATAATTTTGTTTGTTTACAAAGTTTTGAGTCTATTTCCTTTCTGTTAAGTTCTTGCACTTTTGGAATCTAATGGAATATTTCGATATGTTCAGCTCACCAGTCATTTTTCAGAAATCACACTATCAGGCTTAAATTCCTTCACGAATAACTTTTTTCTGGGGTTTCTTAAAAATGACAGCAGTCTGAATTTGGTTGCAGTTTTTACATCTCACCCTTTAAGGGGAAACGATGGCAGGATTCGGGTTCTGCTCTGGCATCCCTTTATGTCACAAAATATACCATGCGAAAACGTCAAGCTACGTATGTACCTACACCTTTACATGCAGAGCTCATAGTTTTCATTCACAAAATCGAACTTACAAACCGGGGAATTGTAGTCTGACGGGCGCACTCTGTGCTAAGGTTACTCATTACTTGGAAATGAGTAAAGTAAGTTATTTTGTCTTTTTATTTTTTAATGAATAATTAATTGCCATCAACCTAATGACAATGCTACTGTTTAGATTGTCTTTTAATTGTTATTCGGCCCATACAGCTCCCAAGTTTCTGCTGGAAAGTTTTGTTTACATTGCCTTGTAATCTGTCTTCCAAATTGTTGTTGGAAATTCTATACACTTTCCACTGGCTGAAATTAGTTTTATTTATTTATTTATTTATTTTTTTTGAAAAGATAGTATTTAATTAGATTTATAATATTCGGCTAATGTAATGCCAGATTGAAAGTGATCTACATAGTTTTCCCCAACATAAAAATATGGCGTAATGGAACGACGCTCGAAGGTTTGTAGGGACATTTGGTCCTTCCAAATGCTCTTTGTTCCTGCTTTAGACCCATTTTCTACACTCACTGTCCTTTTACATATAGAACAACATAACTATGTATTTACCTACATTCGTATGACATGTTCGTTGAAGTACACGCTGCTGCAAATAAAAATAACGAAAGCATTCTAAAGGAAGTAGGAATAGCTGTTGACACTCTCCACTCTCGATTGGTGATGCACAGTGGGTGATTTTTATTAAGTTTTTATAATGTGAAAAAAAAATGGTTTAATTTCCACAACTTTGCTTAAATACAATATGTGACTTTTTTAAATTTATATTTAATAATTTATAAATATTGAAATTAAATAGTGTTTGTGTATTTGGGTCTTACGGTCGTACCACATATTCACAGTTTTTGCTCAGAGGGGAATCGGGATCATAGTACAATAATTTCAAGGTAGGGCCAAATTTACTAATAGCAAATGCAACAAGCCGCAAATTTCTTCACAATATCGAGTTCCTTATTCAAATACAATGATTTTTCACCCCAAAACACAATCATTTATTTTCCCCAAAAGTTGTAAATATTAATTAAAATTCAATTCAAAGAAAATCACATCACAATAGTGCAAAACCTACTGAGTTCATTGTCGAATTGTTGTCAAAAAAGTTTTCTTGGTCATCTTTATCTAGACACTGATTGTGATATTTGTTTTTAATTTTCCTAACTCGGTACTACTCGGTAAGAAAAGTTGATAAAACAATAAAATCTTTTTCCAAAGTTAGAAATTAACAAACTTCAAATTTTTGTGACAATTCGAAATGAAACTACATTGCAATAAATAGCTGTATAAAAATCTTCCACTGTGCCGTATGTGTGTCTTCTCATAATCAGTTCCCCACTAATTTGGAATCTTGCGATAGCCATGAAACAATTTTCAGCTGATTAAAGTCAAAAACGGTTGATAACGCCTATTCTGTAGCTTTTTGCGTGTAGAGTGATGAGCATTTGGAATGCGATACATATTTTGCGACAGTCGGTCGATAGTGTGCCGCGCGAATAGTTGTAACAAAGACGTGAAAAAGTAACAAAAGTTGATTTGAAATTTCTCCAATTAAACAGAAGCGAACGAAAATTTGCCCACAGTTAAGGTTAGGCTTTTTAAAGCCCCGACAAACTAAATCATTTCCCCGGAGACAAGCAAGAGGACACCATTACCGCTGACAGTGACAACATGTTGGGCGTCAAATATTTAACAGAAGCCCATTTGAAGGGCTTCGAAAAATACAAGGTAAGAAACGTGAACAAACCCCCAAAGAGTGCAATAATTTAATTAGAGTTGACGACACCGGCAAAAATGGGCTGGACACCTAACAAATTGAATCAAACGTACTCGAACGCTACATTTGTTTGCAGATTATTGTGTTCTTTTAAAATGTCATCGATTGTTTGTTTTTCAAATATTTCTATTGCCTTGAAATTATTTATTTTTTTGTGAAAGCAATTTGTTCCACATGAATTCAAAGAATAGATTAAAACACCCACACACTCTCACATTGCTGACCTTAGATTACAATTTAATTGCATTTGATTATTTCCACGTTGTTGCTAAAATTTGTTTATGTTCGACTAGGAGGGGCTCTAAATTTTATAAAATTATACTGCATATAATTTTTATGAAATGCAAAATCTGTCAGTTACCTATGCAACATACATACGTAGGTCCTCAAAGCTTGACTTTCAAGGAGTTTCTAACAGCATAATAATGCCTATTGTTCACTGACCATCCTCACAACCATCCCCAATCAAGCCCCCCACATTTCCAAAAATAGTCTTCAAACCGGATCAACATCATTAAAATGACAAACCAAGACAGTGACACTGTTTCTTGATTTATTCGTTTAATTGGATTTTTGTTGGTCAATTGTTGTTATAAAAAAAATATATATCACCACCTTTCTGTGACCGTTCATCCGTTCGCATTACCCCTCCACTGATCATGCTCGCTTATCTGCTTCGTTTCTTTATTCTGAGATTTTGTTGTGCTCATTGGCGGAGAGTGATCTTTCAATTTCATTTCGTTCTCCGTCCGTCTAATTCCGTTAGCGTCCCGATTGTGGGGGGCATTGACCAAGTGAAGCGTCGAGTGTCCAGTTTTGCAAATGAATTTTTCTCAATGGAATTGTAAATTGATTTCTTAAAATGGAATGAGACATTGTTTTTGCTGAACTCACTAGGGCAATGGAAGAACCAGAGGGTTGTGCGTACCGACAGCGATAAGCGGGCTGGTGTGTTATCATCGTCACAAACGGGTGTCTGTTTGGTGGAGCGAACATGTTGTGCCTGCGGTCTAAAATAGAGATTTGTTGTTGAGTTGTTGTTTTTGTCGACAATAAACTTTTGTGATCTTAATCTGAGGATTCGCGTGCGAAATCTCACAAATGAAATTCGGTCAAAAATTATGAGAAACATGAGGAAACTTAAGAGGGATATAAAAAACAGGTTAATGAAATTTTTTGTCTAAATTTCCTTACACCAAGATGTAATTGAAGTAATTTAATACACGTGTGAACATGCATACATAGATACGTCATACAATAATAATTAATTAATTGTTGCATAGAATGCTGTCTGGCCATTGCAAGCAAGTTCTTATTTAATTAACAAGAATTAGCAAGGACACGATAGTATATATTCCCCACGAAGAAATCAGTAAATAACATTTACATTTACATATAGGCTCATCCGCAACATGTGTGTTCAGTGCAAAGGGGAAATTCTTCTGAGTATAACTTTGAACAGTTTTCAATAAATGTTTTTGAATTTTTTGAGATTAACTTATATAAGTACAGTAATATAGAATAGAATATCTTCGTAACAAAAATCACCAATATGGGTCACTTCTCAAATATAAACCCAAATCTGTTCAGATTAGCTGCTTAATGTAATTGATTAAAAGTTTTCGGTAGTCGCAATTTATGGGTTCAATAGCGACATCTATCAAGTACATATATGAAGTACAGGGTACAACTATGAAACTCTTTAAGATCTAGTTTTCAATGTGTGTTCCAACCAATCTTATATAAATCCCGGCCAACACTAACATGAAGTCTAAAACGACTCAATTAAAAAATGTATAAAAAATCGAACACCTGTCATTCATATCATACTCGGCTGTTTGCAAGGTATTGATTTTATTGAAAAAAATAATTGCAATTATTGTATGTATTTTTAGCGAAGTTTTAGTATTAAATTGGATGTCGTTGTTTTGATGTCTCTGCGTATATAAAAATATCAGTTAAACTGATATATTAATGGGAATCTAAGTCTGGGAATTGAAAATTCCCTTTGGGGGAAAAACTAGTTGGTAAGAATATTAAAAACCATAAGGAGATAGAGGCCGTAAGTTGCACTTTTATGATGTATGTAGTTGGTATTTTTTTTTTGCTTGTGACCCTGAAGTGCATCATAAAGTCGCAGTATATCATTACTACAGCTTATGTCTTCATTTCTTAAACCGGAAGACGATGATCACAAGAAGAGATTATGATATTAATGTGGTTCTCATGGGCGAGAAAACTATACTTCGATGTTTTCGGTGTTCAGATTTGAATTTAAATTATACTATCACGAAAAACTAAACTTCCTGTTACATTTGTTTCCGCCAATTTTTGTCCATTTTATGCAAAAACCCTCTGAGGGTATATATCGACGACCAAAACGTGCCTCACTGAAATATCGGTTTAAGACCCTACGTCTTTTGGAACAAATCCGTTTCAAATCGGTCAACTCCTTCTGGTGTCGGATGGTTTTTTTCTGTTTTATGTGCTTAATGAATATTTAATTTTTGTGGGGGAGGTACCAGAAGGAGTGGACCGATATATTCCATCTTAACACCAGGCCTTGGGTTAATAAAATTATTAGGATGTGTGACATTTGAAGACAATCGGACTCTTACATCACTTTTTATAAGAGCTTTAATTACTCAAAATTTTGACCCTTTGGCTGGGAGGTACTTGATAGAGTGGACCGATATTGTCCATTTTTCCGCCTGACGTAGCACTAACGCAAATATTTGGATTTGCAAAGTTGGAGCAAAATCGGATTATCGTTTCTCTTTCTGTGCAGAAAAAATATTTTTTGAAAATTTCGAACTTTTGTGGGGGAGGTACCAGAAGGAGTGGACCCATATGGCCCATCTATGAACTCGAACTAAATTTGACAAAAATATTACGATGTACCAAGTTTGGACCAAATCGGATACTCCCAGCCAGTCAGACAGACGGACGGACACCGCTAGATCGACTCCAAATGTCCTGAAATGGATTTAGTCCAAAGAGACCTAGGGTCTAAAACGGTTATTTCGACTAGGCACGTTTTGACCGTATCAAATGATATATACCCTCTCTAGCCATATTGCTGAGGGTATAACTAGCCATATGGTTGAGGGTATAATTATACCGCATTTCATAAAATGTAAAGGAAGTAGTCGGTGTGGTTCAAAGCTGGTACGTTATAATATTTATATAAGACTTAGGTCAGATATGAAATGGACGATATTGGCCCACACTTTCGGAACACCCCATAAATGGTGAACAGTTTGAACAATCATAACGCAAGGTTGAGGGTATACATATGTCGTAAAAACCGACGGATAATCCTCTTTATTGATCCTTTACTAAATTTTAGTGTGTACAATGGTCAAGTAGCTTCTTATGTCAAATTGATACGCCAGCTTTTATTCATCTTGTGTACCCTACATCACATAGTGGTAAGAGTATTATGTCTTTGTGCATTTGTTTGTAACATGCAGAAGGAAGCGAAACAGACCCATAATTGCTATTGAGAATCTCCATAGAATCCCTTTCTGAGTCGATTTATGCATGTCAGTCCGTCTGTCCGTCCATGTATTTTTGTGAACAAAATACAGGTCGCATTTATTATCCGATTGAGATTAAATTTTCCAAACAATATTTATTTGGTCCAAGAACGAACCCTATTGTAATTGGTGAGAATTGGTTTAAATTTAGATATAGCTTCCATATATATCTTCAACCGATTTCGGGTTAATTGTGCAAGTAATGACCAATATTAGTCCAAATGACCTATATTTTGGTACATCCGACCTGATTCAGTCTAGAAGAAAGTACATCAAATTTGGTGAAAACATATATTTTAGATATAGCTATAACTCCCATATACATATATGTTTCACCCTATTTGGTGTTTAAGTCGCTCAAATTTGTAATATGTATCCCACCATAATGATACTTGTTACCAGACATCGGATACAGCCCAGAAATACCTCTGTCAAATTTTATCGAGATCGGTTCAGATTTATATAAACATTCGATATATATCTTCATACGATTTTATGGTTATTGTCCACCATATATGCAATATCAAACCAAATTGGGAAGATTTTTTAATATTCAACCGAATTTTCCATTTGATGAAACTAGGTCCGGTACATAAATTTCTCCAATAATTTTTATACCCTACAACACTATGTGTTGGGGGTATTATAAGTTTGATTGGGCCAAAAATTATGTAACACCTCGAAATATTGGTTTCCAATATAGGAAAGTATATATGGATCTTCCTAGCTCGCCGAGCTGAGTCGATCTAGCTATGTATGTCCGTCCGTCTGTCCGTCTGTCCGTCTGTCCGTCTGTCCATGTTAATTTGTAATCACTCTACAGGTCGCAATTATGGCCCGATCTTCACGAAATTTAGAATGTAGGTGGGGTTAAGGCCAGAATAGAACCCTATTTCTTTTGGAGATGATCGCATAATATTTAGGACCAAAAACTGAAAAAATGCCTGATTTTGCAGTTGCTCTACAGGTCGCAATTATAGACCAATCGACGCGGATTTGCGCATGTAGCTAGAGTTTTGGGCGGGGAAGAAGCCTACCAATTTGGGTGGTCATCGGATAATATTTAGCGGGTAAAATAGACCATATCTTTTGTATTGAAAAAATTCAAAATTTTTCATTAAACCGCGAATATTTTAAATCCCGGCGAAATCAAAAGCCATGACAAGGTTACTTCTGATCTTTACATTCATGTTAACATCCATCAAATCGGATATATAGCAAAATATGTGCGATATATATGTCTATCAAAGAAGATAGCTTGAAAGATCTCATATATGTCGAGAACGGCTGAACTGATTTCGACAGTTCTCATTAATTCAGAATGGCCTCTTGGCAGGAAAGAAAAAACGTCTAAAAAATCGCATAGAAATATCTCTCTAAAGATGAAAATATTGATTTTGTAACATTTTCTCATATTTTTTCAATTTTGTCATATTTTTGGCATATTTTCATTTTGAATTAAACATTCGGTAATATTTCTACAGTTAACAAAACTAAGTAGTTAGGATATCCTGATATATGATATACAGATCGCTTTTATGGCCCGATTCTTACGAAATTTTGCATGGGGATAAGATGAAGGTCAGAATAGAACCCTATTCTTTTTGGAGATGATCGCCATATATTTAGCTGTTGAAATGGACCAACAAAATTGCAAAATTGTCAGCAGGTCGTAATTATCGCCCGATACTCACGCACATTTGAATGGGGGTTACCGGTCATTGCAAAAGCCAAGCAGTTTTGGATGGCCATCCAAAAATATTCAATGTGCGAAATAGTTTGCCAACTTTTGTAGACAAAATACGAAAATGACCATTCCAGTGACTTTTTGGAGAATTCACAAATACAGGAAAGACGCACTTTTGACTATTTCGTTAACGCTGATTTCATTGAAGAATATATTCAAATGTCTGTATCTCATATAGATGCATTTTAGTCAAAAACCAATGATAAATGTTAATCTTTTGCCACTTCTGAGAGATTATAGGTCTTTGGGAAATACTGGTTCCAGATCTAGGAAGACCATTTACGTACAAAATCTGCCAATAAATTGGAAATGAGCAAATTTGTTTAAGTTGCTATTATTTGAAAATTAGAGAACGAAACCTGATGGTTTTCTTTTATTATTTGTCACAATATCTTGTGGAATTCGTTCGAGTTTCTCGCCTATATAAACTGTATCGTTTATTATAGTGTTGTAGGGTATTCAACGGTCGGCCCCGTTCGACTGTAGCCTTTGCTTACTTGTTTTAAATATAATTCTTATCGAAGTCATATTATGTACTTTACAGCAATGTTATTTGGTACTAGAGGTACAAAATCCTCCGTCTCATTTGTTAAAAATCGATTTAAGGTTCGATATAGTTCCCCAATTGTGACTACTCTAAAGCCATGATACGCATTCAAATAAGGTTCATAGTTGGTACGATCGATTCCCATAAGTTCCCAATATAAACCTCTTTTGTTACGGGAGCTCTACTAAATACGCATAGTGGTGTCGGGTATAATATAGTCGGCCCCGCTCGATTTTTGACTTTTCTTTACTGGCTTATTGATCCTTTAGTAAATTTTATTGTGTTTAATGTTCAAGTAGCTTCTTATGTCTAATTGATACGCCATATTTTATTCATCTTTTTTTTTTTTTAATTAGAATACGATGTAGCCATAATAAATATGTATTTATACGATTTAAGGAACCAAATATTTAAAATCGATCCTATTAGGAGTAAATTCGGTACATTATTGGGACAACGTTAACTTCGGGGCATTCCTGACCCATGATAATGCATCGATATTTGTTATCAATCATGTTTTATAACTAATAATCAAAAGTAAATTATATGATTAGACGATGTTTGATTTTGAATATCACGTTTACCTTAATCTTAGTAAGTCATTATCATTCGCCATTGCTTATCGGGCAATTGTTGTTTATATTATTTTTCTTTGCCCTAATTAACACCCAACACCGTAACTTTAATTTTACTTTTTAACTTTAATCTTTTTTGGTTTTATTTCAAAATTGTAAAAAATATAACATAAAAATATAATACATATTCCGATGCCTTTCGACTTTTTATATTCCTTCTGTGAAGAGACACTTGGTAAATGTTCTTGCGATGAAAGACATTTTTCGACATCTCTGTAGGCAGATTCCATAGATGGAAGATGTGTTATTCATTCATATTCATACTCTCTTCTATGTGACCGAGGGTATGTTAAACTTTTCTGGGTTCTCCCAATGGCAAAACTAATAAAAGAAAGAAACATGAATTTAGTAAATATGTCAAATTATGTCTGCTTTTCTCAGTCCTTTCGTGGAGTAGAGATCTTCGCGCATTGACTAGGGTCTAAAGTAATTTCCTCGCCTTATGAGCAATTTTAGAACTTTTTTTTGTTTTAATATTTATAATGTTTATTAACAATTATGAAAATAGTAATATAGACAAGATAATAATAAAGAAATGTACTTAATTAATCACTCTTTTCCCTTTTCAGTATAACAGTATTGACATAGGATTTCTCAGTGTTTATGTTATGCACCCGTTTTGGAATAAATGTGTAGAGGTAAGTGCTTATAAACCCTAACAACTGTGTCCAGCTATTTAAACTATCCCATTTAGTTTCTTCCGATGTGGTTGGCGCCGAATATTCTAACATTTGTGGGATTTCTTATGACGGTGGTTAATTTTCTTCTGCTATCTTACTACGACTGGGACTTTGAGGCAGCAAATCCTGCAGAGAATACAGTACCGCGGTGGGTGTGGTCAGTGGCGGCCTTAAATATACTGATATATTATAATCTAGGTAAGTTGTGTGTGCGTGTGTTGTGAAATATTGCTTTGCTGACCAATGCGTTGCTCACAGATGGCATGGATGGCAAACAGGCACGGCGTACCGGTACAAGTGGGCCGCTTGGTGAACTGTTCGACCATGGCTTAGATTCATATTCGGCTGTTCTGATACCCATCTATATGTTTTCGTTGTTTGGATCGGACGATTTGCCACCTATTCGTATGTTTTTCGTCATCTGGAATGTGTTTTTGAACTTCTATTTGACCCATGTGGAGAAATACAATACCGGTGTAATGTTTTTACCTTGGGGCTACGACTTCACGATGTGGGTAGGTAGAACAACGCAGATTTGATGTTTTCATCTCACAGACATAATGCTTTTTGTTTTATTTTAGGGCGTAAGCATAACACTGTTTTTGACTACGGTAATAGGGCCAGGTATTTGGCGTGCCCGAACAATTTTCAATCTATCAATGGCCAATGTGTTTGAAATCATCTTAATCGGCTCGGGCATTGTCACAAGCCATCCAATCATCATCAAAAATATTTATATGTAAGTATTGACATAATGTTGGTTAGGGTAATCCGGCGTTGGTTTAAGCTCACCATTTCGAAATTTTCTTTTGAAGGAAATAAAAAAACAATGATGTAGGCAGGAGTGCTCCGAAATAATTAATTTTCGGGCATTTTTGTACATTTTACATTTGCAATATTGGACAAGCTTATGTGTGACCTGTTTTAAAAAAATGTGATTTTTTAAAAAAATATATAAAGGAAATATTTTTCATTTCATTGAACAAGCTTGCTCAAAGTGTGTTTCAGGTCCTTAACTTTTTGTTGTGCACCCGTGAAAGAGTTCCGAACAGCCTGTTCAGAATGAAAGGTTCTGTTAACGTCGCTCAAAGTAGGGTATATAATATAATTTAGAGTATTTATACTGATGACTCAAATAATCAAATTTTTCGGGATTTATGCATATTCGTTCGCCAGTTCTTCTAAAAATCCAATATACATGACAGAAAACTGCCTGTTCAGGTTCACGTTTTCGTATAGCCCCCATAAAACGGTACCCCCCGATATTTAGTATTTTGATGATTTTACCGACATTATTCACCGGAATTGTTTCAAATTTGGTGTTTTGAATTTCGTAATGATACTACAGCCTAAGACAGAAAAGTGACTTTGCAGGTTCACGTCTTCGTATAGCTCCATTATAACGGTACCTCCCTATATTCGGTATTTTGATAATTTTAGCTACATTATTCACCGATTTTTTTATTCAAGTTTCGCATTTGAATATTGTAATAGTTTATGAATGTGCCTATGGCTATGCCGGTCCACGTCGTCGTATAGGCCCTAATATAACGGCAACATTCGGTATTTTTAAGATTTTAATGGAATTTTTAAGGGATTTTATTTTTTTTTTATTTTGTGAAAATTGCCAAAATTGTTCCAAATGGTGGAGAGTATTCAAAGATCGGCCCGGCCGAATCTACAGCTTTTTCACTTGTTCAGAATTATATTCAATTTGATATTTCGTACGATTTCTCATAAAACCTATGCACGGCCCGAGGGTATACTTAAATTTGGCGTATACTTAAATTTGGCGTAATGTCGGTTCTGTCTGACTTTTCGTTTACCTTCCAGGCTGTTATTAAACATGATTCTTTTTTTAGGTCCTACAAAAATAAGACTGGCAAAATGAGGCCATTTTTGGAAGCAGTTCGTCCAATGTTCCCCTTCCTGTGGCTCTTTTTCTTCACCACAATTTGGGCCTTCTATTCTCGCAATAACGTTCTGAGCCTGGAACCACGAATTATGTTCATTTTATTCGGAACGTTGTTCTCGAATATTGCGGTGAGTAACCAAAAAATCAAAGCTGGAAAAAAATATTTATTTAAAAAATATTTCGCAGTGTCGTTTAATTGTAGCGCAAATGTCTGATACCCGTTGTGACGGTTTCAATATACTCATGTGGCCCCTGGTAGCCACTGTGGCTGTGAGCTGTTTTCCATGGTATGAGCAGGTGATGGGCAGTGAAATTGAAGCAAATGTCGAAAGGTGGATTGTTCAGGGTCTGACAATATTTGTGACCATAGCTCATTTGCACTATGGACATGGATTGGTGGGTTTTGCTGACGGCCATTCCGACGTTTTTTATAATGCATTTCTTTCTATTTTGCAGGTTCGGGAAATGTGTAGCCATTTCAAAATACGCTGCTTCAAAGTAAGAGATCGTCCCGTAACGACAGCAGTTCGTAAGGGTTTAAAGCATGCCGAATAAAACACATCTCAACTACCCAAATCATTGAGGGGTATTTTTTTCCAAGCACTAACAACCATTGGGGCCAAGTAAAGCAAAATGTGTGATTGTTACAGAACATGGATATATTTTCGGTTATCCTTCTTGTATTTATGTTGTGTTGTCGCAATGGTGTCAATGACAAACTGTAAACGTGTCACAGTTTTTTTCTTATTTGTGTTTGTATGTTTGTGCGTGTGTGTGTGGATAAGCGGAATGTGATCATAAATTTAAAAGTAGTTTTTCTTATGAAAATATATTCTAACTTAGGCTTATGTGTATGTGTGTGCATGTAATGAAATCTATGTGTGTTAGGTATGTAATTGAAAAAAAAAAAAGGAAAAATGGAAAAACGAATTTAATTCTCAGAAAGTAGCCTCTTTATCTCAATTATTTTTGGGTCTCAACTTGAACCATGTTAAGAGACACATTGCCCGTTATCCGTCATGTATCTCTAATACGTAAGTGTATGCATCGTTTGATTTGGTGAACATAATAAATAAATAGATTAAATGTCAATTTAATATATCATGTCGGTAGCAACGTCAGAATTGTAAATATACAAATATAACAATATTCTAAATCTTATTTATTCAATTAGTGTATATCTATTTCCATAAGCGTATTTTAGAAAGATATAAAAGAAATAATAAGAGAAAATAAATCATTAGGATTTGAAAATGCAAATGTAATTCGATTTATAAATCTGAAAAGGACTTTTTAGATTTAAAAATTAAATAGACGGAATTGTATTTGCCTTTAACACTTGGTAGATTGAATTTTCCTATGGAAAAATATCACAAGACTGAGCTCAGCAATATCGAAAATATCGAAGAAGAAAAATATCAATCGAAAAAAAGAAAATAATCTGTCAATCATTCAGGAAGCAATTCAAAATAATATGGGTTAAAAACTCTGCATGCAACTAATAAAATGGGTATATCACATAGAACGAATTATTCGAATCTATAAAACAGTTATTAATCCTATTTATTGATGGACATGTTAAAATAGATTACAAAACCAACACCGGCGGAAGAAGAAATGCAGCCAACGGCCGAGATCGTTTAAGAACACTGAATTACTTCGCTCGGAGCAAAGCCGAGGAACGCCACCAAAACATGGATTAGATTGACAAAATACAAATTAAGAAATACTTTTAATTATAGCTGTAAGACGTTATATTTTTACATACATAAGTGTATACATTTGACACATATTTATATACATAATAAAATTGTAATGACAATCTGTTAATTGTCTATGTTTGTTTTGAGGGACAACGTACGATGAAGACTTCTTCCTGTGAATGGAAACCGAATTTTGTAAAAAGATTTTTCGATATTTCGTTCGACGCATTGATCATGGTACGCAAGGCATGGCCTTCTTGTGAAACTCGTTTAAAAAATTCCTTGATGAGCACTGATGCAAGGCCATGTCTTCTGTAGCCTTCTCGAACATGTAGGGTTCCCAAAAATCCGCATTGACATCTAAATGTAAAATATATAAAAACAATTGTTAAATATTTTAAATAGTTCTGTTTAGGACAAACCTTGTACACCAAGCCACTAGTTCTTTGTTGTCCTTGCGATACACGCCAAGACTTATATTGTATTGAATTAAGGATCGGATAAATTCTAAAGAACCTTCTTGACGAGAATACCAAATGTCATTAACAATTGCGGCATCTGAAATATTCAAGGGCTCGACGACAAATTCATCGGGACATCTTAAAATAATAATAATAATAATGAAAAATATCAATATACATTACAATTTGCGAATGATTATAAATATAACAAGGATATATTAAAACAAGTAAGCAAAGGCTACAGTCGAGCGGGGCCGACCGTTGAATACCCTACAACACTATAATAAACGATACAGTTTATATAGGCGAGATACTCGAAAGAATTCCACAAGATATTGTGACAAATAATAAAAGAAAACCATCAGGTTTCGTTCTCTAATTTTCGAATAATAGCAACTTAAACTGATTTGCTCATTTCCAATTTATTGGAAGATGTTGCACATAAATGGTCTTCCTAAAGTTGGCAAACTATTTCACACATTGAATATTTTTGGATGGCCATCCAAAACTGCTTGGCTTTTGCAATGCCCGTAACCCCCATTCAAATGTGAGTGAAGATCCTGCTAACAATTTTGCAGTTTTTTTTGGTCCATTTCAACCCCTAAATATATGGCGATCATCTCCAAAAAGAGTAGGCTCCTATTCTGACCCTCATCTGATCCCCATGCAAAATTTCGTTAGGATCGGGCCATAAATGCGATCTGTATATGATATCCTGATATCCTAACTACTTAGTTTTGTTAGCTGCAGAAATATTACCAAATATTTAATTCAAAATTAAAATATGCCAAAAATATGACAAAATTGAAAAAATATGAGAAAATTTTAAAAAATCAATATTTTCACCTTTAAGAGATGTTTTTATGCGATTTTTTTAGACGTTTTTTTCTTTCCTGCCAATAGGCCATTCTGAATTAATGAGAACTGTCGAAATCAGTTCAGCCGTTCTCGACATATAAGACATCTTTTAAGCATATCTTCTTTGGTAGACATATATATCGCACATATATTGCTATATATCCGTTTTGTTGGATGTTAACATCAATGTAAAGATCAGGAGTAACCTTGTCATGGCTTTGTGATTTCGCCGCGATTTAAAATATTCGCGGTTTAATGAAAAATTTTGAATTTTTTCAACAAAAAAGATATGGTCTATTTTACCCGCTAAATATTATCCGATGACCACCCAAATTGGTAGGCTTCTTCCCCGCCCTAAACTCTAGCTACATGCGAAATTCCGCGTCGATTGGTCTATAATTGTGACCTGTAGAGCAACTGCAAAATCAGCAAATTTTTCAGTTTTTGGTCCATTTCAACCCCTAAATATTATGCAATCCTCTCCAAAAGAAATAGGGTTCTATTCTGACCTTAACCCCACCTACATTTTAAATTTCGTGAAGATCGGGCCATAATTGCGACCTGTAGAGTGATTACAAATTAACATGGACAGACGGACAGACGGACAGACGGACGGACGGACATACATAGCTAGATCGGCTCAGCTCGGCGAGATAGGAAGATCCATATATACTTTCCTATGTGGGAAATCAATATTTCGTGGTGTTACATAATTTTTGGCCCAATCAAACTTATAATACCCTCAACACATAGTGTTGTAGGGTATAATGAAAGTATAAGTTCAGTTATTTTAATGACAGTCAGTTATTAAATGACATTGTGGTACATCGTAGCATAATTATCAAACTTAGATCGAGCTATGAGATGGGCAATATCGGCCCACTCCTTCTGGTACCTCCCTCACAAAGGTCTGCAAATCATAGTATTTGTATCATTGCTAGGTCAGTTGAGAAAAAGTGTAAAATTTTTGAATAATTATAGCTCTTATAAAATGTCTTTGCATTTCGCGCATATCAATATTTTTACCAACACAAGATCTGGTGTGAAAGTCGGTCCATTACTTCGGGTACTTCCCCACAATGGGTCAAAAATTTGAATAATTATATCTCTCATAAGATTCGAAATTAACATCTGATTCATTCTAAACTTCACACATTTCAATATTTATTCTAACACAAGATCTGCTGTGAAGATGGGATATATCGACCCACTACTTCTGATACCTCCCCACAAATGATCAAACATTTTCAAACTGATATCTCTCATAACTTGCGAAACAAGTTAACGATCCTTTCAAACTTAGTAAGTCTAAACATTTTTTCCTCAGCCAGAGATCTGATGTGAATATGGAATTTTGCGACCAACTCCTTTTGGTACCTACTCCACAAAATTTCAAAAATATAAAAATTCGAAATAAATGTTCGATTTTCTTTAAATTTTGAGCATACTTATACTTTCATCTGTATTAGATTAAGTGGTATACTTCGGTCCGCTATATTTCTACATTTTACAAAAATTATCAAATTTCTCATAAAATGCAAAGGTAGTAAAATGAAAGTGTTGAGCAATGGTCACGTTTACTTTATTTTTACGCTCATAGTATACACGTGCATCATGCACGTGTACCTTTTACAAACAAAACAATTACAAAATTCGTTTGTTCTGATATACAGCTTTAATTCACAAACAGTTTTTTAAATTAATTATGTCGCTTTGATAATACATTGAACTTACCTAATATGGGAATACATAGCAGCATTCGGATCGTGTTCATATATTTGTAGATTAACCTTTCGGTATTGTAATCCAATTTCCTGAAAGGTTTTCTCCACTATGTCAATTAGTGATGCCGGCAGAGCTGTTATTTTAAAGTTGGGATCCCAGTTGATTGACCGGAGTGCCGTGGATACCTCCTCCTCGTCGTACGTCACACAGTTTATATAGTACTGATACATATCCTTCAAAATCAAATTAAGTTGAACTTTAGAGTAGATATTCACTCATATTGTTTTGTTTTACTTGTTTTCGTTTATCTACCTCGATGATAAAGAGCCCACTTTTCCGCCAAGAATTACTAACGACATATGCTTTTACAAAATCCAATTGTGGATTTGATTCAAACCACTGAACATAATTTGTAAGTGTATAATAGCCATGGCGAGTTTTTAATGATTTTTCTTCATACAAGCCACGGAGTACTTTCAAATCTTCAACTGTTTGTAGTAATTCAAATTTACTCATTTTTTATATTTTCAGTTTTTATTGGTATTGTTTTATTCCGAGTTATAAAAATGCGTTTCCTGATGACACATACTGGACGATGTATAAACTACAACTAAACGATGTAATTGTTTTCTACACTGAGTTTAAACAATAAAGAGTGTGAGAGAACGTATTTTTTTCTCTTTAAACATTATTCTCCATCTGGCCAGGTGAAATTCTCCGCTGTGGGTAAAGTACGTAGCCAATAGCAACGATCGGTTACGGTAAAACCAATCTTTTCGAACATGCCTCGCGATGCTTTATTATCCTCGTTGACAAGTGCCATAACATCCTCGCCCTGTTCACCCAAAGAGCGAGCTATGGCACGGGTTACAACGCTTCCCAAGCCCTGGCGCTTATATTCGTTTTTGACTTGTAGTGCGCCCAAAAAGCCACCCTGTAGGCTATGTGGAAAATAAATGTATAAATATTGTTTGCCGTATTAGAGGCTTTTTCTTACCGTAAACACCATGCCACCAATTCATCCGTTCCATCAGCATAGACGCCCATGTTTACATTCCAATCAATGAGTCGTTTTATCAGAAACAACGAGCCATTGTGGCGATTGGGCCATAGCTTGTCGATTGTTTCAGCATCAGTGGTAGAGGTAAGGGGTTTAACATAAAAACCTTTCGGACAACTGGAATTGGGAGTAAAATAAATACGTATGCATGTTTAAGAAATATTTTAGTTAAAATTTCTTAAAAACAAATATTGATATGTATTTCTAATTTCAAATAGGGGAGAATCTGAAAGTGGGTCCACTTATAACAAGCGTATCCTAGATACTTGTTAAAGTCCACGAAATAAAGATACAACCCGCACCAAGTCTTAAATTACTCAAAAGATATCCAATATCAGTACAAAATTCCCACTTTTAGAAATTTTCGAGATGACCCAATTGGTCATAATTTTAGTTTTCACATGCTGGCCGTTTTAAATAGTTTTCATTTGTATGTTTAAAAGAAACATTTACCTTATTTTCAGTTTCTTCGCCACATTGTGCGGCATATAGTACATTAGCGTCAGACTATCGTATTCACACTGCAGACCTTTGTTGTGCACAATATTCAGCACCGACTGTCGGTGGCACTCACGAAAAGAACTTACTTTCAGGCCAATCGACCAATCCAATTGTTCCAATGCCCGGTAGAGATTCTCACAGCTGGTGGTATTAAGAGAACCAAGAAACACTTGATATCGATCGACAACAACATAGAGAGCTTCCACATGATCGCTCTCCTCTCTCATCGTGTAGATCTTCAAGTTTTTTATGTTGCCATCCAATCTCTTCCATTTGTAAAAATTATCTAAACAATAATAGCCAACGCAGTGTTGGGGCCAATCTTTCAAATACAGATCTCTCAATTTGCAAATATTCTCAAGATCGTTAACTTCGATTAGTTTCTTATCATTTTCTATGGCAGACATTCTTGTAATCAAAAATAAACGAAGTACGGTTAGGACTGAGCGTATCAAGCGTAGATCTTGCTTGAGAGACCAGATAATGGAAACTAAAACAATTTCAAATTTTAGCTTGTTCTCCATGTGAGAAATATACGACGATTTAGAGTTGCCAAGCAATGTTAATATTGTTGTTGTATCTTTTTTGTATCCGATAATACAAAAAATTAAGGGGGATGTACATCAGAGCTGAGCAAAATCCTAAATAAAAAAGAGATTAGTTAAGAGAAAACTTGAATTACGTTTTTAGCTGTATTTATTTCAACCAAATTTAAATATGAATCTTGTCTTACATTTTGTATAAATCAATTATTGGAAGAATTAAATAAATAATACATAAATATTGATTTGTTGCCGGGTTAATGACAACAAAGAATAATTGAACTGGTGCGCTAGAACACATTGTTTATCAGCTAGGATATACATACATATATACATATGTAACACAACCCCTTTTTATAATGTTTTGAACTTGCTATTATCACATGTTTTTAAATTTCAAGAAATTTAGCCAACGAAAGTTGTCATAAGGTATCCAAAAAAACTTATATTTATTAAAAAAAGTTTTCTTTTAAATATTTTAAAAAATAAAATATATAATACAAAACTATTTTTAAACTTTTTAAAGTTACATTAATGTTTAAATTTTATCCCTCAGTTATTAAAAAAAAAAAACAACAAAAAAGTAACAATACGGCTAAATTATCGTGCAATATATTTTCACTGAAAACATGAATATTTCATATCGATGACCCACTCTATTAAATAACACGTTTGTTGGGTTATGTTCTCTCAAAGATATAGTAAACTTTGTATATGTTTTTGTTTTTTTAAACAGAGGTGAACAAATCAGATAAAGAGATAATTAAAGAGAAAAATGTTAAATGATTTTTAATGCTTTATAATTTGTTTAACTTTTTTAAAACATGCATGTCATCTGAAATGGTAAAAAAAGTAGTCATTCAATGTTATGTCTGGCTTTCAATATTAATATGGTGGTGGGATAAAGTTCACATGTTGGGTATAATATTTTTTCAACATGTGACTTTAAAATGTTAACAGTAAATTTAGAAAAATGATAATAAAACAACACATTTTATTAAAAAAATTAAACATTTACAATACAAATATTGATCTGGTCGAACTTATCTTCAACAACTTTCTTATAAAGAATAAAATTCAAAAAAGTTCAATCTTTTAATTTTCATATGTTTTTGTCTCCCTACGTTAGTAAAGTAGTAATTTGTCGGTCCCAACTGCTACGTTATAGAGAAGTTCGACGGAACGTCTCGTTGCGTATTTCGAGGGAAAAACATCACTATAGAGCGTTTTCATAATTGTCTAATTCTAAAAAATTAACATATGTTTTCCACAGTCAAATTTATTGTGATTGATTAATTATCAACATTTCACAGATAATGATTTTTATGTAAATGAAAATTTAATACAATGTCTTGTCGAATAATTTTCGGCTACCTTGTTAATGTGCCGTCACCAAAGATTACACTCCGCCACTTGTAGACAATAAAAGTTTTTTTTATTAAAACTAACAACAAAAACAGAGGTGATTAGACACTCTCTTTCCCGCTCTGTTTTTTGCACTGAATATGAGAGCTTTAGTGCAAAAATTTAGTTTCCTTCTAGATGTTGTAACGTGTGGAACTCTGACATTTTGCGGTTGGATTTTTTTAAGAGAAAATATGAATAAATTAATTGAGATACCAACAGAGAATTGGCCTCAGCTACGTGATTTATATGCTGGACATAAAGATAAAGCTTCATGCTATAACACCATACAGACATTCATTGATTGGATCAGACAGGAACCTTCCTTACCCCTCAAGATTTATTCTCTAAACAGTGAATGGCAGATGACTGGAACATATGTGGCCCACTTAATGGTAAGCATGAAGCGACTGAAGTTAACATTTATTCAATGAATATTTTTATTATTTTTAAGGCTTTTAATCAAGTGTTCTGCAATACGCTGAAAGATGATTTATATGAGTTGACTGAAATTTTAAACTGTTTTGATAACGGTCATTTGATAGCTGGCTTTCAAGAGCGGGTCTTGCCGGCTGTTGATAAATATTTTCTTGATTCGGGGCTGAGCAAGGATCAGTTTGGAAATACTTGCACCATTTGGTACCACATTTCTAGAGATGAAGCTCTAAATTTTGACACCAAGTAATAAATTTAATTTACATTTGCTAGGAAAAAAAACAATAAATTCTCTTCCCCATAGGTTACCTGAGAATATAACAGCTAAAGATTTGAACGAGAGTTACGCCGAACAAATAAACAATGTGTGGCCTCATCGCAGCGAGGGTTCGGTGAACTTTGTCAAAATGCTCATACGACTGAACAAAAGCGTGGGCCTTTTCGAAGATGGCAAATTGGTGGCATGGTGTTTGTTGTAAGTATCATATTTGGTATATTTAGATGTCTGACTAATGTTTCTTTTGACAAAAACAGACTGCCCCTTGGAGCCCTTGGTCTATTGCAAGTTGAAAATACTCATAAACGTAAAGGGTTTGGATCACTTGTTGTAAAACTGTTGTCAAAATTCCTAGCAGAGAATAATATCGAAGTGACAGCTCCAGTTGTCGTTAAAAATGTTGCTTCACGTTCTATGTTTGAAAAATTAGGCTTCAAAGAAGTCGACAAAGTTTATTGGCAATTTAAATTATGAAAAAAAAAATCCAGAAGCGGAAAATAATAATTTTCAGTAAATGATTTGAATGTGCTTTGTTGTTGTTTTACTTTATTCATCTAGATAGGGGATGTGCAAAGGTTTATGACAAAAACATAACATTATCACTTTTTTTGTTTTAAGAACCCATTTTATTTCAAGAAAATTGACATTTTACATGTCAATGGGAACCTTTTGAACATGTCAAACTTATTGCATAACATATAGATTGCACTTGATATTACTATCTAATGAAATGAAATGTAAGGCGGCCATTACAATGGATGTTTAGGATAATCCAGTATTTTCTATTATACCCTCCACCATAATATGGAGGGTATATTAGTTTTGTCATTCCGTTTATAACAACTCGAATTATACATTTTTGACCCCACAAATATATATAGCTTCCGAACGAAATGAAGTAGGTTGATAAAATTTTACTCAAATGTATATTATGAGTGCAGGACTTTTGGTATTGAAATGTCCATGTTTTCGTATAGTCCTCACATAACGTTACCTCCCGATATTCGGTATTTTGATGATTGCTAAAATCATTCAAATTATTCACAGGAATTATGAGTAAAATAAATAAACATAGGATAATATGAGAGGGTGGAATCAACACAAACCGTATGTTGGGCAATATAGTTTCTTTTCGATAGCTGTGTAAAGATCAGGGGCTGGAATCTTGCTTGTGAATAAATCAAAATTAAAAAGTTTCGTAAACGTAACGCTAACAAAATGACGCAAGGCAGTAAACATATGTATACGCATTTTCAGGACTGATTGCAATGCCATCTATATTTTGTGACACAAAGACTAGCTACTTTTTTCCCACAAAATGTGTACATGTTAAACATCAACATCGTTTATAAACATGTTGAGTTTGTATGCTGTGAATGCCTGGCTGTTTGACAGATGCGTATAAGCGATACGGATTCATGTATCTCTCATACGTTCCACCCCACTTGCAGTGCACGCGGTTCCGGCAACTCGGCGAATAAGGGTTACTTTTATGGGTGTAAATAAATGTACAGGAAAAGAAAAGTACATTTTCCATTTTCCATCCCTTATTTTCGAGCGGTCGATATTAGCGCCTGTGAGGTTTCTTTGCCACCCGAATGATTTTCCCTTGTCAATTGGCAGTTCGTTCCACAGGAGACAAGTGCTTTTTTTGTTGTTTACCCCAAGTTTGAATTAATCAATGTTTATTTTGGAAAATTAATTTCGGTGATGGTGATTTTTCCTTTAACCGTTGCTGGTGAGTGGAGACAGAGTGAAAAACTTATTCACAAATTCGTTTTTTAAAAAGAAAATAAACACCATTTGCGAAGATTCCGTGCAAATACACACAGTGCAAAACACACGTTTCTAGGGCAAAGAGCATAAACTGGATTTTTGAATGTCAAGTGCAAACGTGAAAGAACGCCCCTCAGGAATGGCTCCCATTCTACGGAAATGTCACAGATTATTTTAAACAAAATAATTTGGAAATTTTAATTCAAATATTAATTTTTGAATGGATTTTGGTAAATATCGGCAGACATAAATAAACAAAAATTATGATATCGATGATAACCTGACCCCCAACAAGGCTAGTTTGTATGTAAATTTTACCGTTATTGGCACGATTCTGTATTGGTGGGTGTAGAAATGTGTGTTTTTTATGAAAATTATATAAGAAACTAGACAAATTGACCATATTGTGTATGTTGCAGTCCAGAAAAAAACACGTAGCCTTAAACGTGCACACTATCAAAATATATGACATTCCAAAAGATGTATGTATGTATGCATGTTTGTAGATATGCTCGCAGCCAAGGCGCAAACTACAAACACCACAGTGAATGCAGCATAAGTGAAATTGAAACAGGAGAAAAAAAGAACAACATTTGTTTTAGTTAATCGATACGTTAATTAGAAGAAGGTACGCAAAAATGGTCTGAAATCAATTTGGCTCTTTTAATCGACATTTGCTAATACAATTTGGCATATAAAGCGGAATGATTCCAATTCTGAGTGTGGCTTTTTTTTTTTAAAAATACACTATATATAAAATGCGTTGTCAGGGAATTCAAAACCATTCGAATGCTGAATATTTTTATATTTTGGAAACAATTGTCTAAACTATTTAATAGGAACCAAATCCGAATGAGTGCAACGCATATAGTTAATCTCTGGGAACACAGTGTCCACCAGTGCTACATTGAATTTTAATTTATCGTTTTTTGAAGTATATATCGAGACTAACACATGTTTTTATCCTCCACCATAAGATGACATTTGCAACACCTTGAAATATTCGTCGACAACCCCATTAAGTGTATACAATTCTGAATCGAGTTAACGATATCTGCACGGCCTTTTTTCGTAATAATAGATAGGTCAAAAAATTTAGGATAAATTAATGAAATTTGGTATAGACTTCTATTGAACTCGTATAATATTTGGCGCTGAAAATATCAGAAAATTGTCATTATATGTCCATTGTTTGATTTTTTAAGTATTTTGAAGATTTCAGACATATATTTTTCCAAATTTGTTGTAATATGGTATTTTAGGTTCTCAGGGGATATAAACCGTCCCTGCCAACAATGTTTATCATTGGTACCCATATGGCTGTGCCTCCTGACATTTCAAAGATTTTGTGGTTTCATTGGATGTGATCCACTCTACGAAAAGTTAATTGGTCTATGACGCTTCTAATGGTACTGGCCGATTTAATGTGCTTTAGTCCCGGCTAAAATTTCCATCCGATTAGGCTGCTTTGGAATATTTTTTAAATACCCCAAAGTATATTTTTGATCAGCATACAATTTCATGTCGATGTAGCTATGTCTGTGGAAATCATTCTAGCTTCCAAACAAAACGAAGTAGGTTGATAAAACTTTACTCAGATATGTTTTATGTCTGCACTTTTAGTATTGAAAACGAGCTATATATTGGTATGAACCCCATATAAGTGTAGCAACAGAATTAATTTTTTTTGTATGGTAAAGTCCAATTTCCAAATCGAATTTGCTGTAAGTTGGAGATATTTGTTTCCAGTTAGTAGGAAACATCCTTGCATAAAAGTCAAAGTTTTGGTATAGATCCTATATAACTTTACTTGTAGGATTATTGTCACAGTTTTTACCGGGATTGTTTAACATTTGGAATTTAGAGTTCCTAATGTCTGCATAAATCCCCACTTTCGAATAGTCCCCATATAACGGTATCTCCCTATATTCTGTATTTTGAAGTATTTAGCTACATTTTTCAATTTTCCACGTTTTCGCATAGCCCCCAAAAAATAATAATTACAACAGGATTTATTCCAGTTTACAAGTTCCTTCCAAGGGGTGGAGGGTATTAAAAGTTCGACCTGGCCGAATTTAGCTATTTTTAAAATCAAATTAAGTTTACTTACCAACTAACGGAAAATCATATTTCTCATAGAAAGTCATTATCCGATTTGGTTGGATTTTTTACATTGTGGAATCAACATTTACAATTAGTTCACAACGTTAAATCTAGTGTAAAGATGGAATATGTAAGTCCACTCCTTAGGAGGTACCACAAAGTCAAAGATCATAATTTTAATATAATACTTTTTTTGTTACCTTTTTATACCCTCCACCATAGTATGGAGGGCATATTAAGTTTGTCATTCCATTTGTAACATCTCGAAATATACATTGTAGACCCCACAAAGTATAAATATTCTTGATCAGCACAAAATTCTATGTCGATGTAGCGATGTCCGTCCGTCTGTCCTTCTATCTGTCTGTGGAAATCACTCTTCCGCACGAAATGAAGAAGTTTGATAAAATGTTACTCAAATGCTCAAGTCTGCAGGACTTTTGGAAATAGGCCATGTAGGTCCACGTTTTGGTATAGTCCCCATATAATGGCACCCCACTATATTCAGTATTTTGATGATTTTAGCGACATTATTTACCGGAATTGTTTCAAATTTGGTATTTGAAGTTTGCAATGGGTACTACAGCCAAATTCGTTTCAAATTGTGGCCGGGCCGAACTTGCAGCTTTTTTATGAAAAAATGCTTAATAATCCTAATTCTAATAAAATATAAAACGAGTCCCGATTTTCTTTCTTTACGCTTCGAATATCTTAATACTTTATATGTTTATATGACAAAGGTGGAATGATATGTATCATCGACTGGTGTTATACAACTGTCGGCAAATCCGATTCATATCGAACTTAATGTTTTTTTAGTGTTTACTTACAAAAATTAATATGAATTTTTTGTTATCTATTTAAATTTTTTCCCCGACGTTTCCTCCCACTTTCTTAAAGCAAAAATCTATATCAACTCTTATTAGAGATACCCATAAAGGGATTTTTAAATTTTGAAATCTTTACCAGTATTTTTTGTCTTTTATTTTTTCTATTTCGAGGTTAAAAAGTATAATAATAATTGTCTGCCATGTAAATTAATATTTTCCATTTTAAGCCAAAATTACAGGTCCTTTTTTACTACAGGCTAATTTGAGTAATTTGGAATACCTGTGAAAGTGCATGGGCTGCACCACATGAAATAAAATTAAAGGAAATTATAAAACACAAAACGATATCAAAATCTTTTTCAAATGGTGACATATCATTTCCAAACAACTTCCATACAATTTACAAAATTCAAATGTTTAAGAAAAATTCCATTTTTTGCCAGATTGAATTAAAAAATATACCGTTTTTTATTTTTGAATATGTTTTGACGTTATTATACCTCAGAATCTAGTTATTTTAAAGATTTTAGTTAAATTCTTGCCTGAATGTCAAGTAATATCCCCGAGCCCTATAATTTGTTGCCCAAACAAAGTGTCTGCCATCGCCTTGTTATTCAAATATTGTTTTTTTCCATGATGTGAAATTAATAAATTTCACATTAATGTTCTTGACTTTAATTGACCTTTGTTAATTAATAGTTTTTTTTGTAATAACTTGAATTGAATGTATTTGTGTGTGTGAGTGTATATTAATTTATTGCTTCCTTTGTCTATCAATGTCATTGGAAATATTCCCAAATCTAAATAACATTTTAAGATAAATGTTATTTATTGGAAAAGACAATGATGAATGTGTTTAGAGTTAAGGCTCCCCAAAAACATTTCGGAAGTTCCATGAAAATGAGACATTCTGTTAAGGAAACACCCACAAGGTGTGGACTTTTACTTTTGGGCCAAAGAAAGATCTTCAAAATTTGATAAAGACTTTATTTGGTGACAATATCATAGTTACCTCTGACAAAACCTTACTATGCTATTTTCAGCTTGAAAATTAATAGCTCAATCTTTTAATAGTAATACATCCTAGAAATTGTAATGATACGGTTTTTGATATATTTTGATTAACCCGAGGTTATTACAAAAATCCACAAACATTGAAAACTACTCGGAATTCGGATTTTTTTTGATATTCATATCAGATACAATTTTTTCCAAACACATTTTTCTAGGAGGTTGTTCTTGTCACAGAGAACAAGTCTCTCTATACACCTACATAACATCTAAATGAGTCTCTTTCCTATTAAAAAAACTCCGTTAGATTCCCAGTTTGAGGACATTGAAATGTGGACTTTGGACACTATATAATGATCCATCTTTACCCTACTCTTTCCAATGTAGAATATAATGATAGAATATCTTCTTGTTTTGAGTTTTCGATGACGCACACAAATATAATTTGTTTGTCTAGACGTCTGCCTGGTTGTGTACAAGCCTCAACAAATATATCGTCACTACGAATCGACAATGACGAAACTGGCAGCATTTCGTCTATTAAATATTCCACCGGGGACACATGTACGTACATATGTATGCTACAAGTATATAATTACATACACAAATGACGATGAACGAATGAAAAATACAAAAGAAATTGTTGTCAAGGAGGTGTGTCAACAACCAAGTCAAAACAACATATAAACGTGCGTCTGTGTTTTGGACATTTTTCAAAAAAAAAAATAATATCGTTATTATTTAAGATATTACACTCGAAAAGTTTTGCATTCGATGTCAAAAGAGTCAGTTGTCTCTCAGCAGTCGACATTATTAGTCCTTAATATTTTTGGTAGTTCAATTCAAAACTTTTTCTCATTTTTTAAAAAAGTTTTCACCAGTTTTCCATTTTATCAGTGATATCATTTTCTAATTAACCAGACTCCTTTTATAAAAGAATATATTTATATTCAATATTATTTTACTTTGTATAACATTCAATATCATCAACCTAAAAATAATTTCGATCATCAGAAGCTAAACATCTCAATTTATTTATGGATCATGATTTGGTTGACCTACAATAGTACCCAATGAATACTATATATTCCAGGGAGACCTTCAAATTCTGGGAATTATTTTCTTTTTTTTTTGCCGTTTGGTGTTCAGAGTTGTGGTATTGGAATTTGAATAACACGGACTCAAATATACTGGAATTTTTAGAAAAACATTAACAAACAATTCGCAGAATTATTGTCATCCTAAGCTTAGATTAGGCCTCTATTGGTAGACTCCAGAGTGTTAATTGCTTCTTCATCTTATTTAAATAAGAAATAAAAATCTATGCCACTCCAACATCGGATAGCATTTAATTTATGTTGAACCGAAAAAAAAGGAAAAAACTTCATACATTTTTCTTTGAGTGTCTTCGGCTATATGTGTTGGGCTAATATTTCATATTGAAGACAATTTTCAAACAGCTGCAGATGATATTGTTAAGATCCGTACCGGACATTAGAAGTCCCTAGAGAGTAAAATTCAAATGCCAATGCATATATTTCTTGATCACAGCGACAGAGAGAGTGAGAGAGAGAATAAAGCATCTAAAGAAAAATAGATAGGAAAAATACTACTCCTACACACACACACACACGCACGCATGCACGCACCCCAATACATTATGCATATGTGTTATTTTGTCCAGTACTGTTTTAGATTTTGCAAGGTGAGGAGCTCTGGCGATTTTGGTGGCGATCCAACGACACGGGAAACAATGGACAAATTATTAGAGATACCCCCGGAGAAATGGCCCCAGCTGCGTGACTTGTATGTGGATCACAAAAATCGGGCATCATGCTACAGCACGCTGCAGTCGTTTATCCATTGGATCACTCAAGAACCGGAATTGCCGTTGCGGATTTATTCCCTCAACGATGAATGGCAAACCAATGGAACTTATGTGGCCCATTTAAGTGTGAGTACCTGGTGTAACCATAACCATCTACCAAATTGTATTTATTGTCATATCTTCTATTCTCTCAACAGGCCTACAAACAGTTATTCTGTAATACCCTGAAGGATAATTTAGACGACCTGATTGTCATATTGAACTGTTTTGACAATGAAAATATTGTTGCCGGCTTTGAGGAACGCCTCATACCGGCCGTAGACAAACACTTCCTTGACTCAGGTTTGAGTCGGGAACAGTTTGAGAAATATTGCACCATTTGGTACCACATTCCTAGAGAAGAAGCCTTAAAGTTTGACATTAAGTATGACAGTTGTTGTAGTTGCATCTTAACTTCATAGTAATGGTTTCTAATTCCGTTACAGGCTACCTGATAATATAACTACCAAAGATTTAGATGAAAGTCATGCCGAACAAGTTAACAATGTGTGGCCTCACAAATGTGACGGATCAGAGAATTTTGTCAAAATGCTAATACGGCTGCACAAAAGTGTGGGTCTCTTTGAGGGCGACAATCTGGTGGCTTGGTGTTTGAGGTAAGGGTTAATTCTAAAAACTAAAAACAAAACTAAATACAACTCTCTTTTTCACAGACGACCCTTGGGATCACTTGGCCTACTTCAGGTCGAGAACACTCACCAACGCAAAGGCTTTGGTTCGCTGGCTGTGAGATTGATGGCAAAGTTCTTGGCCGAAAACGATTTGGAAGTAACGGCCACTGTCGTGGATGGAAATGTTGCTTCGAGCGCCATGTTTGAAAAGTTGGGCTTCAAACAAATCGACAAAATCTACTGGCAATACAAGATCTAAAAGTATTAACAGGAATAACAGAAACTCATGTGATAAAAAGTAGCGAAATTGACAACCTATATACTCATACTCATACAAACAAAACCGACAGACAAACAAACAAAGAGACATACATACATACAAGTGTATATCAAGAATATTTATGTTTACTTTCAACTATATCTCTCTATCTATCTATCTACCTACCTATCTATCACTGTACAGTGTTAAGAACTATATTTGTAAGTCGCAAGTGAAACCCGATGGGAAAGAGTTTTCTTTTATCAGAGCTAACTTGTTTCGATCTTATGGACCTAGAATAGTTATATTTATTAAATATACATTAGTAAATTTAGACCTAGTTAATTATGTTAACGAGTGAACGAGGATAGAAAAATATATATACATACATACATACATAGACATTAACTTTAGTATTAATTAGCACGAGCACCTAGGTGTCTGTCGTGGTGTATCTAAATTATATCTTGAAGCAATATATGTAGTGTTCATACAAGATTGTGGAATAAAGTTCCAGACAGTTTGAATGTACTTATGTTCAGACCTGTTCTAAATACCTACAACGGATCAAAGACAAGTGTTTTTTTTTTGTGTCATTCTTTATGTCATGTGGATGGTTCTGGCAAAAACATCATAGACTTTGAAATTTCGATTTCAATATTCCTGTCATAAATTCTTTTAACGATCTCCTATTGTTTGTTTTTCAAAAATATATGTGTTGTTCGGAACGAACTTTTGGCCACCCGGATATTTATAGAACATGTTAAGCAATTATCGGTTTGAAGGCCAAATTTTCCATTTAATTTTCATGTCACAATAGGTTATTGCCAACAATTTTCTTGACGAAAACAAAAAATAACAGCATATCGGCAGAGAGCAGTGAATACATAGTGCGGATCACGAGACACGAGTGTGAAGCAATCTCTTTATGTTCCAATCGACCACACTGTGCTACAGTCAAAAACAATGTGGGCGTGACGGCCTTTGATTCCGAACACGTGAAACAACATCAAATAGTTCCCATAAAGTTTTATGCATGGCATGGGAGGTAAAATAAATTTATGTTGTTTTGATCGTATTTCTTTTTTAATTATTTTTATAATTCGTTACCAGCGGGCTGATTCGGACAGTGTTACAACAATAAAATAAATATAACTAATTTTTTTATATGTATTTCAACTTTTTCTTGGCATATTTTCAACTTCTTTAAGAGTTAATTTTAAGTTGCAATGTAAATACTTTTTCTCTGTTATAAGAAACGACATGACACGGCTTTTGAATAATCGAAAAACAAATTGAAAAAAAAACTTAAAGCAATATCACGGAAAAATATTGTTAACCTTTCATGTCTTGATAGCAATACGGTGTCATTAAATCTTCATATTATGGTACCACCTGATATTCAGTTAACTTCATGGCTAGGATACTGTGCAAGGCATGAGAATATTAGTTTTTGGGAAATCGAACAAAAGGGTGCCCAAATTCGTAATAAATATATAAAAGATAAGTTATTTTTTTTAATTTTTTATAAATAATAATTCTAAAGCCATACTTTTTTTGATCGAATTGTATAAAAAAGTCGTTCTGACATATCTGGATATTTTTTTGCAAATGTTCGTCATTCCCCAACTAATGCTTTTATGGAAACAAAAATTGAACACGACCACTTTATTTACTACACTTATAACTAAGGAACGGCTGTACTGACTATGACAATTCGCACCAATACGGAAAGTGCTGCTGGCAGAAAAAATCGCATAAAAATATGCAGAAAAATATGTGAATAATTTTTTTACATTTTGTCATATATTTTTTTATTTTTGCCATTTTTTTTATAATTTTTTTCAATTTGTCTTCTAATTTGAATTGCATGTAAATTTTTTTGAATGCCAATTAAGTTATGGCGGACCACACTATCACCATGGCCGGCGATTGAGTTCTGGTGGCTAACAAAATGTGCACATTTTCGGCTGACCTCTTTGGCAAGTAAACACGATAATTTTGTTTGTTTATAAACTGCTGGACAACGAATGTTCTCTCATCGGAGAAAACCAAATTCGGCAGTTCACCACTTTCGGCCAAACGAAGCAACTCTTTTGAGTCTATTTTCTTTCTGTTGCGGTGTAAGTTCTTACACTTTTTGGAATTTCAATGGCCGAATGTAAGCTCACAAGCCATTTTTCGACCACTGCGACCGGGTTTTGATCAAGACCCTTCTGTACTTTTCGAAGCATTTCTGCTGATGTTTCTGTTTTCTTCCGTCCACTTCCTTGACGTCGGGCTACGCTACCAGTATCACGGTAACGAGCGATGGTACGAGAAACAAACGATTTGTTCACATTTAAATGCTGTAGGGCTCTAACTATAGCTTGTGGTTTTCAGCCAAATGTAAAGAAATCACACTATCACGCTTGAATTGAATCACGAATAACTTTTATCTGGAAAATGCACACCAAAATTCTTTTGTACGCTTCTTAACATTATAATGACCTGTCACTGGAATAATTATAAAAACTGTCGGACGGGTGGCTTAGGAATGACAGCAGTCTGAAGATGGTTGCAGTTTTTCATCTCACACTGTAATTTGTGTTACAAACGGGATGACATAATTAATATACCCTCCATACTAAGGTGGATGGTATAAAAATTGTTTGTTTTTTGATAATACTGAACTAAATGTTAAAATCAGATCTATATTAAGATACACGAGGTCTGATTTTTTAACATGTATAAAGGTTAAAATTATTCAACATTTTTGTGTAGAAGGGCAGAAATATTGGGAAGTGTTTTGAGAGAGATACCAAAAGAAGTGTTCCGATAAATTCCATTTCCGAACAGATTTTGTGGTAGTAGAAATATTGATATGTGTGAAATTTAGAAAGAATCAGATACTTATTTCGCATTTTATGAACGCTATATCACATTTTCATAGTAGATCTTGGAATAAATATAGGGATGTGCGGAATTTAAAAGATTTGGATGCTCATTTCGTGTTCTTTAAGCTTTATGGTTATTCGCATTTTTTGTCCGTTGTGAGGTGGATCGATATATCCCATCTTCAAAACATATCTGGTGTTAATAAAAATATTGGTATCTGTGAAATTTGTAAAGAATCGGAAGCTTATTGCGCATTTATGAGTTATATTTTATTCATTTTGACCCTATTTGGGGGAGGTACCAGAATAATTATTCGATATAATCCATCTTCACATCAGATCTTGTGTTGGAAGAAAGGAATTGGATGTTCACTTCACGTTTTATGAGCTTTATGTTTATTCAAAATTTTGACCCGTTGTGGGGAAGTTACCAGAAGGAATGGTCTTTTCTATTATTACTTCATACCGGATTTGCGAATTTTGAAGCCAATCGGACTTTCACATTTCACTTTTTATAAGAGTTAAAATTATTCAAAATGTCGACTGTATACCGTCTGTAGCCATATGACTGAGAGTATAAACAGTCTATAACTCATACAATATTGCTCGTAGGTTCTTCATATCTCGTCTATACCTTTTTTTTTATATAACGAGACCTCAATCATAGATTTTTGAAACAACTCCACGAAATGCCTACAGTATATGAACCCTCAAAATAATTCAATGTTCCGAACTTAATAACAGATTTTTTCCGTAAATGAGAACGTGTTGAATTTTGACTAATTTTCACACTTATTTTACAAGGGAAACACACACTTTTTCTTTCAGAAGCTTTTCCTTTTTTCGCCATACGAATTTTTCTGTTAGCACAGACAAATACATAACATTTATAATAAAGCTTTAATGTGTAAAGCTTTTAGTATGAAACTGGAAGGAACTTGTAATAATATTAATACCGCTACGTCTGGTCGAAGCTTGAATGAACTTTATGGCAGCATTTCCACCCCCACGTGGAAATGTGTCTCTGCTATAATCTATCATTTTAGTACGGGGGTGTTTTTATGCTATAAAATCCACTCATCGTTTGCAGTTGACACACTAGATGGAGTTGTGTTAGCTTGGGCGCGCTCCATCACCATGAATGCAAAAACCATTAATGTCAATGAAATCTGCAAACAGCTATTTCTATTTGCTGTCTGCGAAAATTAATAATCGACTTTGTATTTCATTGGTGTCACTCTCAAAATCAAACTCTGGCAAACACTTCGAAGAAGTCTCGGCGTCTATCAGCTGTAGATTAAATTTGTTGCCTGTGGATGTTTCGTGAAAACTTTTAAACCTCAAGGCAGCCGTTGTGGTTCTGTTTACCAGGGGACAATGGCCTTCAAATTTGTTGCTGACATTTGGTACTTTGTAACAAAACAAAAATTATTTCTATTTTCAACATTGCTTCTTTTTGGTGACGGCATTCTTGCGGCCACTTGTTAGTATGTCAACATTGAAATCCTTTCAAAATTGTTTGTATTTAATTTCTTGAACTGAGTAATTAGACGTTTATTATGTTGACAAAATAAACAACAATGCATTCATTCGGTGAATGGACTCTGGCCTTTGGTAAATTTAATTGCACAATTACATCGAAGAGAGACATAAATATACATGTTTCTTAAATAAGCACATATGTGTATAGAGTCCTTTTTGCAAATACATACACATCAATTTCAACCAAAATCTATTGAAAGTGACATCAATTTGAAGAGATACATTAATTTCGTTTTGCAGCATTTGGTGGCTAAAAATGTTGTGCTCTAAACACCATATCTTACCATTAGATACAAAGGGGAACTTTAATATCAAATTTGAGGTTTACAGCCTATCCCTTCACCCAATACCAAATTTAGTACGATTCAGTACTTTTCATACAAATAAAGGGTGCATTTTCAAATCACCGCCAAATCTCAAAAAATAGATACCATCACTAATCTAAATATTATATTTCAGAATTTCATCTATGTCCCCTCTCTTAATATCAAATATAGTACCATTTAGTACTTTTTTATAATTATGGTACACATTTCCGAAACCACCTCTTATGTCCAGGCTACACATGAACAGTACCCTAATACCAAATTACGCATTTCAAGCACTATTTGTTCACCCAATCCCAAATTGTACCAAATATAGCATTTTCCGTACACTTATAGAACACATTCCCAATCCACCTATCAATCACAAAAATACCACAAACAGGGACCTCGACACAACGTTTCAAAATTCCAGATTTATCCTTTTATCCTAAAGCAAGCTGTTACAGATTTTCAAAACCACTGTTAAACTTACTTTTTAACCTTGATTCTCATACAAATTTAAATTTTTAGCTATATTCGTTCATATAATACCAAATGGTTCCATTTTAAGAGTTTAGTACCATTTTAGAACTTTTCGTAACCTTCGAAAGTTCTAAATTCCTAATTTTCCTTCTGTTTGCACAAACCAAAGTATTTAATTTTTAGGACTTTTCATACAGTTTTAGTACGAATTTTCTAAAACACGACTGACCTTCGAGATTCAATATCGTGATCGATCAATGTTAATTGTGAGTTTATTTGGTAATTTTTCTCATATCTGCACTCCAAATATCGCCCCTATTCCAAATTTCTGGAGGCATAGTATATATATTCTTGATTAGCATAAAATTCTATCACACTAGCTCCGAACGAAATGAAGCAGGTCAACGAAAGAACTACAAAATTGGGCATAACGCATAGAGTCATACAGTATGATAATACCAATTGCTATCAGTTTCACTCCAAACAAGGACCATTATTTACCATTATTCCTCAATACTGGAGGCCCGCTCAATGGGACAACGAGTACAAAAAGATCCGTAAACTTCTCGAAGAAAATGATATATTATATGCAATACTAATCGGAGACCTTAATTCAAGGATTGGTGAATTGACACAAGATTTGAGTGGAATTTATAGAGAACTATTTGCTGCAGGTATGGCCACACGAAAATCTCGGGACAAACTTACAAATAGAAAAGGGAACCTCCTAATAGAATTATGCACCAACAATAACCTTCTCATTCTAAATGGCAGAACTCGTGGAGACGAAGATGGCCATCTTACATACATAAGCGGAACAGGAGAATCCGTAAATGATATATGCGCAGTATCCCAGGAAATTTTAAGCCTTGTGGAGGAATTTGTAGTAGAGAATCAAACATGGTCAGATCATTTACCAATAAAACTCAAACTCAAATTTACTACAGAAAACACTAACATCAAAAATCTTAACCTGTTGCCTAAGCTCTTATGGGATAAACATAATATAAACAGATACCAAGAATGTATCCAAGAGAATTTGAATAAAACTCTGAGTAGGAAAAATGAAGTTACCTTAGACGAGCTTGGAAACATAATAAAAGCATCAGTAAAATCTAAAGTGAACAGAAAAGTGTTCACGCCAAAGCAGCCATGGTATGATTTCAAATGTCATAATGCGCGTAAAATTATGTTTTCTTTACTAAAAAAATATAAGAAAAGCAACACACTTGAGACTAGGAAAAAATACATAGAATCAACAAAGAAATACAAAACTATATGCACGTCCAACAAACAAAGTTACAACAGATACCTGTTAGATACAATCAACAATGTTAATGACTCAAAACAGTGGTGGAAAGCAGTGAAAACGATAAGGAACCAAAGATATCAAATCAGTACGTCAATATCCTCAAGTAGTTTTAAAAATTACTTTGAAGGTCTGTTGAATCCCCCGCATCAAGCTCTTGAGATAAGCTATGCTCAAAATTTTATAACTGATCCAATTCTAGACAGTGAAATAACCATGTGCGAGCTAAAAAGTATATTGAGAAAATTGAAAATAAACAAAGCGCCAGGAGAGGATAGAATTTCATATGAACACATTATATACGCAACTGATGATTTTCACAAACAATTGATCAGGAGATATAACGCAATTTTAAATAAAGGATGTATTGATAATGCTTTTAAGAAAACCATAATTTTCCCAATCCACAAAAAAGGAGATATGTCAGAACCATCAAACTACCGAGGAATTGCTTTTATGAATAGTATTGCTAAAATAATGATGGGAATTTTAAATCAGAGACTATATGATTGGGTAGACTATCATCAAGTGCTATGCGAATACCAGGCAGGTTTCCGAAAGGGCTATTCGACGGTGGATAATATATATAACCTGGCATCAATTGTGAATATTAAACAAAACGAAAATAAGAAAGTATATGCTTTCTTTGTGGACTTTAAAGCCGCTTTCGATAATGTCTTCAGAAAATCCTTAATATATAAACTAGCTCGACTTGGTGTTTCGAATAAATTTCTAAAACTGATTGAAAGTGTATACAACAACACAGAGTATGCGGTTTGGACAGGCGAAGAACTGTCAGACTACTTTGAAACCAGTTCAGGAGTGAAACAAGGTTGCCTCCTGTCGCCATTGTTATTCTCGCTCTATATAAATGATCTACACGAACATCTAGAAGGAGGTATTGATATTCACAATATAAACATTAGGCTTTTGCTCTATGCAGATGATATTGTGATTTTGTCAGATGATATAAAAACGCTACAACAAATGATCTCAAACCTGGAAAGCTATTGTGAAAAGTGGAATCTGAAAGTCAATATGAGCAAGTCTGAAATACTCATATTCAGAAAAGGAGGAAGGCTGGGCAGAAATGAGAAATGGAAGTTTAATGGAAATGAAATTAAAAATGTAAATGAGTACAAATACTTAGGAGTCACCTTTACCCCGAAACTTTCATTTTCAAAACACATTGAGAAACGAACTAGCCAGTCAAAGATGGCAATAAACTCTACATGGATTGATTTCCTGGGGAAGAAAGATGTAAATATGAAAATGAAATGGAAGGTCTATGAGGCTGTTTGTAGATCAGTACAAACTTATGCTGCACAAGTATGGGGATATTCGTATTTTGACGAGGTCGATAAGTTGCAGCGTTACTTTTTAAAGAAAATCCTCAAAGTACCAAGTTTTACACCTAACTACGCTCTTATGCTTGAGACCAATGTCGAAAATTGTCACTTATATACACTCAAACTAAATCTAAAGTATATACATCAAGTATTGTACAGATACCAAGAACATCGGTTACCGACAATATTAACCAATATATTGCTAGAAAAAGAAGGATTCTGGGTAGCAAATATTAAAAGTATGGCTCATCGGTTAAACGTTCAATGGCCAAATACCGCAAATGAAGATGAATGGACATTATTTAGCAAATGCATTATTGGTAAAGAAAAAACATATTTATTACAGGAAAACTTGAGGCTAAAACAACAAAGCCAAGATAGAATTTATAAACATTTAGACTATAGAATGGGAGAAATGTACTTTACTGACTCTTTTACTAGCGATCAGATTTCATGGATCTTTAAAGCACGATGTGGACTTATCAATTTGAATGCAACCAGATTTAACACTGAAAATGCAGAACGTAAATGTACGTTATGTAATCTGATTCGTGATGAAACATTGCAGCATTTCATTGGAGAGTGCCCTATCCTGGCAGAATTTAGGACGAGTTTTTTCCAATCCGCAATACTATCCGAAGAAGATGTGATTAACATTCTGGATGGTCGTGAAGCACATTATTGGAGACAGCTGGTCATATATTTAAAAATATGTTTAAATTATAGAGAATTTCTAATATTTGAATACAACTCAGTATAAACATAAATTAACTTGTAATCAGATACGACAGACGGTTTATTAAAAACCATTGTCTATTTAATAAAAAAAGTATATATTATATATATTATTTATATATTATATACATCCTAATAAATAAATAAAATAAATGAAGCAGGTTGACAAAATTTTACTGAAATGTATATTATGTCTGCAGCACTTTTGGTATTGAAAATGGGCCATGCAGGTCCACGTCTTCGTATAGCTTCCATACAACGGTACCTCCCGATATTCGGTATTTTGATGATTTTAGCGACATTATTCACCGGACTTGTTTCAAATATGGTATTTGAAGTTCGTGATGGATACTACAGCCTAAGACAGAAAATTGTCTGTGCGCGTCCTCGTTTTGGAATAGCCCCCATATAATGGTACTTCCCTATATTCGGTTTTTTATGATTTTAGCTACGTTATTCACCTATTTTTTCAAGTTTCGCATTTGAATATTGTAATGCCTTATGACAAAAGTTGCCTATATAGGTCCACGTCGTCGTATAGACCCTAATATAACGGCTACATTCGGTAATTTTAAGATTTTAACAGAACTTTTAACACATTTTATTTTTTTTTAAATGGCCAAATTCTTTACAATTGGTGGAGGGTATTCAAAGTTCGGCCCGACCGTACTTACAGCTTTTTTACTTGTTAAAAATTAAATGTGACTGTTTATTATGTTAGAGTGTTATAAAAGTTGGAAATTGTAACGCTTATTTCTTTTCAACACATGAGCAATAATAACACATGCTAATCTCTGGCCAAATCACCGTTCCAAATACCTACTTTGGTTTATAAATCATTCTGTAAACAACAACTAATTTCAGGGAAAATGGAGATTTTCAATAGAAACGCATTTCTCTAACACGACGATTTTGAACTGTCCGATACACATCAATGGTTTTCCATTCGTTTCGTTAAATATCCTCTTAGACAGCGATGACAATCGAGCCATGAAATATTTTCCATTCGTAGAAGTCTGAAAATAAGAAAAAAACGGACTTTCAACAGAATCCTCAAAAAGTGGTCGTATTTACTGTCTGCGGCTTACATTGTCATTTAATGAGCATTTTATTTGTGCGGCGGTGTCAACCAACCTCAAGTGAGCTAGTCGTGAGCTAGCAGAGTAAAAGTTTCACTTTTCAAAAAGGTCACTCGATTCCTACGGAATTCTATTCAATTGACTGGCATCTAAAGGTCACTTCGATCCCGGTTTGTTTGGCCTTCTGGGCAATGTCCTTAAATTTTATTTCAACAAATGTAAAGGCTGCATTTCCATTCATTGATTTGTTGGATGAATTAGGTTTCAGTTGTGTGCTGTAGCCAACTTGTAGCAAGTCTTTGTGTGTAGCTTGTGTTTGGTGCAGCGATGCGGCGGTGGTGTGTGTGTGTGTGTGTTTTGCCAAAAAGTTTGTAATAAATTTAAAGTTTTCTTTATTCGATTTTATTGATCGCCTACGGGAATTTCGCCTAAATAACCTTGTATTTGAATACACAAACACACATAGATTGTAGGTGTAGGTCTGGAATTTATAAGCGTGACAAATAACTCAAGTTAGTAAAGTATTCATTGAGTTCTATACAGTTGGTCGGCCATAACAGGATTACATTTAAAAATCACAACATTTTAAAAAATTCTGGGCAGATGATTGATAGAATTTATTCCAAGAGGGTTCTCTCCGGATTACCACCATAGATTTGTTTAATACCTAGATTTCATTTAGATTTACAATTAATGTTATAGAAATTGTTGCAGATAAAACGGTGTGTCCGTCTATCGACTGAATGGCTCACCTGATAGTTGTAACGTTTCCCATTCACAGTCCCATTAATTCTCGATGTTGTTTTGTTCTATTTTGAACGTTACAATGTCGGCTTTGAAAACGTTAAGTTAACGACTGTCGGGAAGAAAGCCTCCCTTAGCACGTAAACAACAAATCATGCAGCAAACAAGCACATTGAACACCCCACCCCAGAATATCCTGGCACTTTGGCCGTGGCATTCAAACTGCAACCATGGCTGTCATGCCCCACTCCCCCTCTCCTTCTTTCTTTCTTTCTTTGTTCCCGTGTTAGTGACATTTGGAGGTTACCCAACAGATTTGTTGTTTCACACGACGCTGCCTGCCGGGAAACATTCACTTCCAGATTTTACGTTCACAATAGCCGGAATGGCTGTATTGCTTCAATCACACTTCGTCGAGTGCAGACAAACACTTGTTCCGAGCGGAAGGGTTGAAAATGGCAACGCAGGTTGGAGGAGAAAGCCGGGCTTCCGTTTTGTACAACATCACGTTAGACTAATTTTTTGTTGTTGTATTCCAGCGACATAGTTTCAGATGTTGCCTCAAGTTGCTGGGGGATTTAGATTTGCAACAGAATAATCCAATGGTCATTTGTGCATGTCAAAGCATTTTTGTGTTTTTTTCTTCTTTTCTTTGTTTCTCCTTGAAAACGTTGCAGTCCTGATGCAGACGTGTTCTGTGATGTAAATGTAGTGAAGCGAAAAAAAAAGGAAAACGTGAAACGACATTGCTCGCTGTGAGGGATAACAAATACAAAAGCGAATGGATGCGTAAGCGAATTATGCTAACAAAGACGTTAACTTTGGAACGTTCAAATTGGCCTAATCTGTTGCGCGTTTTCATTTGGTTATGTGTTTTATGGTGTGTTTTTCTATTTGCATATGTTATATGTTAACGGTCTTAAATTAATCTGAAACTAGGGATGTTTTCTGAAGATGTTGATAATTAAAGAATACTATTTTTTGACTACTGATGATATAACTAGGAACTAGGATGAAATTGTTGAAACCTTTTAATTCTGAGCTTTTGGAGTGCCGAATATTTGGGGGACGGAAAATCATTTTTTTTTTGGGATGAAAATCCTTGATTGTATATATTGGTCAGAAAATTCCATAACTTTTATGTGACCATAACTTTTATGTGACCATAACTTTTATGTGAGAAATACGCGAATATTTTAAATTTCTGCGGAATCACAAATATACGCATATATAGCAAAATATATACAATCTCATATATCAAAGAAGGGGATGTTAATTAGACCTCTTATAACTCAAGAACAGTTGGACGGATTTTGATAATTCTTACCAATTCAGAATGACCTCTTGGCCAAAAAGATTTAAATCAAGAAATATCGAACAACATAATGCCAAATATTAAACTAAAACATAGAAAACTATACAGGGTGGGATAAAAAAAACTGCAACAAAGTCAAACGTCATAATTATTACATTTTTTTAAATTTTATTGAATGAAAGCAAAAATTTTCGGAAATAGCATCAAATTTTACAATAAGTTTAGATTTGTTCGAATTGGTCACCTTTGTCACCAATTATGGCCTTCAAACGACCAATGAAACTGTCAAACGCTGCCCGAATGTTGCTCTGCGATATTTTGGCCCATTCCCGGCGAAGCGCTTGCTTGAAGTGATCGACACTTTGGTATTTTTTGGTGTAAACCTTGCTTTCCAAAAGACTCCAGACACAATAGTTCAACGGATTGGTATCCGGAAATTTTGGTGGACATTGTGCTCTGCAAATGATGCGAGGAACCTCATTTTCTAACCATTCTTGGGTGGCGGTGGTGCTGAGTCCTGTTGGAATGTCCAAGGTCTGCGGCCAAAATGTTTGCGTGCCCAAGGCTTTTATACACCCTCCAGAATATTTTCGTGAAAATATTCGGCATTTATTCTGATGCCACGGTCGATTAATACGAGCGGAGAGCGACCATCGGCTGTTATGGCGGCCCACAAAATCACAATGGCCGGCGCTTGAGTTCTGGTGGCCAACCGAAGGTGCACATTTTCAGCCGACCACTTTGGCAAGTAAACCCGATCCATTTTCGGCCACTACGACGCGGGTTTCGATCAAGTCGCTTCTTTACTTTTCGCACCATTTTTGCTGATGTTGCTGTTTTCTTCCGTCCACTTCCTTGATGTCGGGCTACACTACCAGTATCACGGTAACGATGGTACGAGGTTTTCCAGCCAAATATTAAGAAATCACACTATCACGTTCGAATTCCATCACGAATAACCTTTTCTATGGAAAATTCTCACCAAAATGCTTTCGTACGCTTGTAACCAATGTAATGAGCTGTCACTGGAATAATTTTAATAGCTGTCGGACGAGTAGCTTAGAAATTACAGCAGTCTGAAGTTGGATGCAGTTCTTTCATCTCACCCTGTATAGGGCAAATGCTACGTAGATGTGCATGACTTCGTGGTTTCGATCCAATCGTATGTTTTTGGAAAATATCGGTTACAGATCAATGATGATTATTCAAAAAGTGCAGAAATCGTCAAACTCTAGCCCATGCTTACCTAATTGATACGATGCATAATGAAATATCGCTATATATTTGTTTGCAGCATTTAATGTTTATTTCTGCAATAACATGTCTTCATTCAAATCCCTTTTTGGAATATTGTTGAAATAAATTGTGGCCTTATAATAACAGTTCAATGGTTTCCTACTAGTATAAAATAAATGTGGTATCATATATTGCATTTTGCATACCTAAAAACAAAATTTTATCTCATCTTTAAGACCAATAGAAAGTTAAAGAGTCTATAGTTTAAGGTATGAAACTTAATCCCAGAAAAGACAGTTGTTAGTATTTTTAATATCTTTTGTACGAATCTCTAAAAATCCCGCCTCAGGTACTCCCCAACAGCTGCATAAAATGCTACATTTAAAGTGACAATTTCTATACTTATTTCATCCCGCAATCCCAGATTTTAAGTGTTTTGCAACCTACTTAACTCGCATTAATGATATTTCAATAATGTGTATAAAGCTCTGGTACATCACTTTTAGATCCTTTCCCCACTGGGTCACAATTGAAAGACTATTTCATAATTTTTCTGTTTGCTGTCCAAAATCAATGCAAATAATTTATGGATTTTACACAGCCCCCACCTTCAGTTCTTAAGTTTTTCTGCATCGCAGTATTAAGTAGTTTCTCGTCGTCCGTGTGTGTGTGTGTCAAAATTTCCCTACGAAGTCTCCTTCGATTCCTTCGCTGCTGTTTGTCCATAATTAAATTTTCTTCAAGGGATCTCCTCGAAATTTCTCCTTGGCTGTAGTCCTCCTTCTCTTTGATAGCGAACCAGGACAGCGACAATGTTGGCTGTCGTCCCTGCAACCATAATCTTTTTGAAGAGTAAACAACGCCAATATAGCCAGACAGCCCGACAGACAGACAGTCGGACAGACAGACAGACAGAGAGATAGACAATAATTGTGATAGCAGTACTGCAGTGAATGGAAAATGAAAAGTAATTGTTTATGTATTTGCTGTGCTCGCTGAGCAAACTGAGCGAGGGCAAGTATCGAAGAAGACTTTCCAGATTTAATTCAAAAGTATTTACAAAATTTATTGAAATGTTTTCTTTTCTCAAGTCTGCAATTATTCCAGCGTAGCCTTTTTGTTCTTCCTTCAGCAGGCAGCAGTTGGATTCAGCTCCGTGCCATGAAGATGTTTCCCTTGACTGCCGTTTTATGTATGTAAATATTTGCACAGAAGCCAACAGCAGAAGAAGCTGAACCACCCTGGCGATGGCAATGGAAATCGATTACAATGGAAGCTTTGTATAATACCGGAGACGGAGCGACCGAACGACTGACGATTCCTGCAAGAGCTATGACTGTGACTGTAAGAGTCACTCTCGTTGTAACTGTAATTGCAATGACAAATAAAAGCAAATTAACGTCAACTGCTTATTGCAAATGGGATGTATCAGCGACGTAGATAGTAGTTCGGGGTTTTCTTGGTATTTGGAATCACCTCGGGGTGCCACACCCCAACAGCCACGAAAAGTTTCTTGTGAGTTTCAGACGACGACGACTACGACCCTGTTCGCAACGGAGATTAAAAATCAAAGAGAAACGTTCAACGCAATTTCAGAATTTTTCAATTGGAAACCAATGATGACTGCCAAACGACAATGAATTCATTTGAAGCAATAATGACAGCGATGATGTTGTCGTTGGCGGTTGACGGACGATAATGCTGATGGTGGCGTGTTTTTGGATTTCAAAGATGCCATTGACAAGTAACGGACACAATGGCAATTTCAATGGTAATGACGAAATGTTGATGGTCCCGGAGAATTGGATTTTTGTTATCAATTTGTTTGAGCACCGGAATATTGGTCAACTTTTCATTACAACGGTCGACAAGACCTGACACTGTGCCGCAATCGCCAAATTTTGTACAAAGTTGGTTTGGAATTGTTGCCTGCATTGTTTTGTTTCTGATAGAGAGAAACGTACGAAACGTTGAGGTAAATTTATACGGATATAAAAAAAACTAGCATTGTACTTATATACTAGAAATAAGAATAAGACTTCGAGAATAGCCATTGTTGGGTGGGCTTTTGGGGGTCCCCTTTTTGCCGGAGGTTATAAGTTACACATAAAGTTAAAATACTGAAATATAGAAACATTTTTACCTCAAATGTAAAACCGGAATTTTTTATTCATACGATACCTATCTACGATACTTTGGTGATTATGGGTTTAGCTATATTCATCACCTGATGCAAGGAGAAAACAATGCCCTCCACAAAACTAACTCATGTAAAAATAAGTCAGTCAATGCCGACATTCCAGTATTCGAGGGGTATGCGTCACTTCAGTCAGTAAAAACACACAATTCAAAATTCAAACAATTCTATAAAAACGTGGCCGAAAATGATCAAAATACCGAAAATCAGGAGGATGTAATGAAAAATTGTTGACCTACATAGAAATTGTTTCTTCAAGAGTAAATAACCATTTACAAAATCCAAATAAGGAGTTCTAAATAATTTCGTTAGAAAATCTGACTAAAATCGCCAAAATATCGAATAACAAGAAATATCGGAAAACATGAATGAACAGTGACAATACGAAAACATGATTGAGCAGTGACTAGCGACTTGTATACCATTACGTTAGAAACTGAGAACCTATGAACCTATTTCGAAAATTTTCTATCACAGAAATCCAAATAAAAATTCCGAATATTAGTGGGTGCAGTTATATGGGGTTTATAGGAAAACGTGGATCTATATAGACAATGTTCTTTCATAGGGGGTAGAACCACTATAAACTCTATATATCGATTTTCAAACTATTCCATTAGAAAGTGCGTCTAATATCAATAGAATACTGAGCATGGAGAGGAACCGTTATATGGGGGCTATAAGAAAATATGGACCTATATAAACAATATTGTGCCACATGAGGTAGAACCCATTATGAACTTCAAATACCGATTTTTAAACAATTCTCTTAGAATAATTTATTCTAAATCTTCAAAATACCGAATATTGAGACGTACTGTTATATGACCGATATTCGAAAACATGGACCTACAAGACCCATTTAATCTGCCTACTGACAAAATACACAAGGAATGACCTACTATGACTTGCCTGACTGGTATTTGTCATAAATGTAGTTTTTAATGTTATCTGCAAGTGTGAGATGGGGTCGATTCTGCATTTGGGCATGGACATCGACTTAGAATTTTATGAGAAATTTTAACTGATTTTTAGCCACAATAATTTTTGATGTCGGCTCAAGTGGCATGTTTTAAGGGGTTTGTAGACCATATTTTCCAGCCGAAGTAATTGAAATTATTTGAATATACATAGGTCAAGCTGAAACTGCCCAAAAATTGTGGTTTTGGCCATGCGTTTTGAGGCCTTCAGTTATCAATTTGTGATGTCACAATTTTCGAGGATGCCCAATATAAATGTTCTACTCGATAAATAAAATATTAGACCAAAATATGTCTCAAAAGAATCTTGTCTCAAAATTATTATTATTTTTACACTCTCGATTTGCCGCACAACGCCTTGGCATCGCCTGCGTTCAACGTTTATCGTTCACTTTTGTTTGCACATAATTAGAACGAAAAGTTTAAACTGCTAACAACAGCAGGATTAGGATTACCGTGGGTACGGTCGTCGGTCACACCTTTTTGTTGATTTTCGACACGTCTTCTCGTTTTGTTGGTTTTGCTTTCGTTCGTATTATTTGATTTTACGGTGATTTACGATATTTGCACGAATGAACTGTTTACATCTAATATTTCTAACTTAATTCCCGTTTCGTTGCTGCCGTTGTTGTTGTTGATTTAAGTTGTTTGTTGCTATTGTTCTGGGAAAAAGTTTCGGATTGGTTGTGTTCAATACGCCGTTGGATGAAGGTGGAAATCGGTTCATTGGGGTCAAAGCATACCAGAATGACGAGTTGTGAATTTAATATTATTTTCTCAAAATTGAAATTTTGAATGGAAGAATGACAACTTCAAACGCCTTAATTTTTATTTTTTTTTTAAATTTTATTGAATGATAGCAAAGAATGTCGGAAATAGCAACAAATTTTAGAATATGTTTAGGTTTGTTCGAATTGGTCACCTTTGGCAAAATTATTGCCTTCAAACAGCCAACGAAACCGTCACACGCTGCCCGAATGTTGCTTTGCGGTATTTTGGCCCAGTCCCGGCGAAAAACTTGCTTGAAGTAATCGACACTTTGGTATTTTTTAGTGCCAACCTTGCTTTCCAAAATACTCCAGACACAATAGTCCATCGGATTGGTATCCGGAGATTGTGCGTTGGAAATGAAGCGAGGAACCTCATTTTGTAACCATTCTTTGGTGGCGCGTGCTGAGTTGTGTTGGTATATCCAAGATCTGCGGCCAAAATGTTTGCGTGCCCAAGGCTTTAATACACCCTCCAGAATATTTTCGCGATAATAATCGGCATTTATTCTGATGCCATCGGCTGTTATATCCCACACCATCTCCATGGCTGGCCCTTGAGTTCTGGTGGCCAACCGAAGGTGCACATTTTCAGCTGACCTCTTTGGCAAGTAAACACGATCACTTTTTTTGTTTACAAACTGCTGGACAACGAATGTTTTCTCATCGGAGAAAACCAAATTCGGCAGTTCACCTCTTCCGGCCAAGCGAAGCAACTCTTTAGATCTTTTGAGTTTATTTTCTTCACGCTTGAATTCCATCACGAATAACTTTTTTTCTGGAAATTCACTAAAATGCTTTTGTAAGCTTGTAAAAAATATAATGAGCCGTCACTGGAATAATTTTAACAGCTGTCGTACGAGTGGCTTAAAAATGACAGCAGTCTGAAGTTGGTTGCAGATTTCCATCTGACTCTGTATTCTTTATCAGAGCTAAATCATAAGATGACTTACACATCTCGGTCTGTCGGTTTGTTGTTATAAGTCTAACTTTTAGAGGGATCGACCTAAATTATATATCAGACAACATTTTGTTGAGGCCTGACATAACAGCATCAGATATTTGTAGGTCCTTAACTGTGTTTGTACATATTCCACATATAACCCGTTTCTAAAGTTATAAGTTCATCAGTCGTAGACGACGTAGACGACGAAACAGAGACAACTAACCAAACACTGCAACATCCTCAACAACATCCTCATCATCATCATGGCCACTATATCCATCTGCATAATCACCCACAAAATTGCTGTGGAAATCTTTACTTTCATTTGGTCTGATGTGGTGGTTAGGGCTCTGGCCCACTCAATGCTTGTGCATCATCCAAATGAGGATGTTCTCCAAGTCTATTCTTGTACACACAAATGTCATGTAGAGAATATCTCTGTTGCATGGACATGTCTGAATCAACATATGCTGCACATCTTGCTGGTCCACAACGATAAATATACTTAGATATGTGAAAAATAGGGCTAACGAAGTGTTGGAATTCTCATCGTCCCTTGGTGGGAGAAACAATAGCCAAGCATGTTGGCTAAGTACTGTTTGGAAGTAAACTCCGAGCTGGCATGCAGAATATTTCTTCAATGAAAGCCACTTAGAGATGGGGGTTAACTCGAATGCCATTGTGCCAGGTCATGCTAACTCCATAAATAAGAGACACATACATATGTATTTATTTGTACATATGTATTTTCTTTGTACCAAAATGTATTAGGTTGTAGGGAATGTAGTTTTGTATTTTTTTTTGTTTATATGAGACTAGATGAGTATAGCTAATAATAAATGATGGTTGTGTAGCAGAGCTTACAGTAGCCATCCTTTGTCATGTGAAAAAGCTTTTCGAAACAACTCCTAGTTTTAAGCAAATGTACCAAGTACTGATATCAGATTTATTTGAAATAATTATCCTTGGAACACCCTATGTCAATCCACCCATGTTTAGCTTCACCATATGACTAGATATGTCTGTTGCATCGGTATCGCTGTAATTCTAGTGTGAAAATAAATCTACGAGATATGCAAACTATGACACCATTGTAGTTTGCTATGATTTCACTTGTCCATAAGTCAACGGAGTCATTCAAAGTCATTTCGCATTCTGTTTGGGTAACCTTCAACACTGACTTGATCCGACTCCAGTCAAGTGAACTTGACTTGCCTGACTGGTAATTGTCATAACTGTAGCCCTTTAATGTTGTTTGCAAGTGTGAGATGTGCTCGGTTCGGCATTTGGGCAATCCTTTCAATACCAACACACAATAAATACATTCATGTATATACATGTTTTGGGGGACCTAAATGTTCAGAGTTTACTTAAAGTCATATAAGCTCTACGAAGGAGATGACGAAAGAAGTGCACAAAAATGGCCAATGACATATTTGAAGATGCAATTTGCTGCAATTTTGGCCAAATTTGTTGCCATGCAATTTTCATTACGTGGTTACAGTCTCCCTTCGTTTTTCCACCAACCCCCGGTTCCCACCCCAACTGTTGTCACGGCTTAACGCCTTAACTCGATGATGGCGTTAAGTGAAATTTTAAAAAGCAGCAGCCATCAACTGACAGCCATTATTCTGATGAGGAAGAAGTCAGTGGCTGATGCTGCAGAATGTTATTCGTGTTAGGGTGGAGTTTCTGCTGCCTTGCAGTGATTCATTGCTAAAAGTCATGACTTTCTTTACATAAGCCAAGAAGAGAATGAAATGGAGGAAAATAGCAATGACTTTAAGTGATTTGTTTTGGATTGCTCCCCACACACTCCGGTTAGATGTTATACCTTTTTGGTGTTTCTTGTGTACTGAAATAAGGTAGATTTTTTTTATCGGCGCCATATGTAAAAGTCATATTTTTATACCCTCAGTCTAATGACTAGAAAAAAATGTTTGTCTGACTAGCTTGCGAGCACGATTACTCTTGAGAGCATGATTACTCTTGAAAGAAGGTCCAAGCTTTTTGTCAAACTTATATCAACTTCTACGATGGGTAATATCGAACCACTCCTCTCATTTTAGAACCCCCATATATACTAACCAGTAAAAAAGCGGCTAAGTTCGGCCGGGCCAAACTTTTAATACCCTCCACCATTTGGAAGGAACTTAAAAAATTTCAAAAAACTTCCAGAAATTGTCACTTAAATGATAACTATTATATGGAGACTATACAAAGACGTGGACCTACTTAGGAAATTTTTGTCAAAGGCTGTACTACCCATTACTAACTTTAGAAACCAAAAATTTTTGTCATAGGCTGTAGTACCCATTAAGAACTTTAAATATGAAATTTGAAATAATTCTGGTAAATACTGTCGTTTTATGAGGGCTATACGAAAACGTGGACCGATTTACGGACTTAACCTGCCTACTGCAAATTTTTAGCCTTCTTCTCAATTCGTTCAAAAGATAGCGTGATTACGACAGACAGGCGGACTGACAGACAGACAGACGGACATCCCTCGATCGCCTTAGAATTTTACGCTGATCCAGAATATAAATACTTAAGGTTTTATTATAAACATTTCGAGGAGTTTCAAACGTGGAGGAGGGTATAAAAATGTATACAGAACGTAAAGGGAGTGTAGGATTCTGTTCAAATTTGGTATATCGCAATATTTTTATCAGGCTTAGCTTAGGAGTGTAAAATGGTCAATATCGGAAAACCACAAGTGGCTATCGTTAGAGCACTCCAGCATTTAAATGTGAATAAATCTTTTGTGTCTCGTACCATCGCTCGTTACCGTGATAGTGGTAGCGTAGCCCGACGTCAAGGAAGTGGACGGAAGAAAACAGCAACATCAGCAGAAATGGTTCGAAAAGTAAAGAAGCGACTTGATCGAAACCCGCGTCGCAGTGGCGAAAAATGGCTCGTGAGCTGAACATATCGCAATATTCCATTCGGCGAATATTGAAAAATGAGCTCGGGGTAAAGCCATTGAAATTCCAAAAAGTGCTTAACTTACAACGCAACAAAAATAAAATAGACTCAAAAGAGCTAAAGAGTAGCTTTACTTGGCCGAAAGTGGTGAACTGCCGAATTTAATTTTCTTCGATGAGAAGACATTCGTTGTCCAGCAGTTTGTAAACAAACAAACCGATCGTTTTTACTTCCAAAGAGGTCAGCTGAAAATGTGCACCTTCGGTTGTCCACCAGAACTCAAGCGCCGGTCATGGTGATGTTGTGGGCCGTCATAACAGCCGATGATCGCTCTCCGCTCGTATTAATCGACCGTGGCATCAGAATAAATGCCGAATAGTATCGCGAAAATATTCTGGAGGGTGTATTAAAGCCTTTGGCACGCAAACATTTTGTCCGCAGACCTTGGACATTCCAACAGGATTCAGCACCATCGCACTCAGCATGCGCCACCCAAGAATAGTTACAAAATGAGGTTTCCCGCTTCATTTCCTGTGCACAATGGCCACCAAGATCTCCGGATACCAATCGGTTCGACTATTCTGCCTGGAGTATTTTGGAAAGCAAGGTTGGCACTAAAAAAATACCAAAGTGTCGATCACCACAAGCAAGCGCTTCGCCGGGAATGGGCCAAAATAAGGCCCAAGGCTATAATTGGTGCCAAAGGTGACCAATTCAAACAAATCTAAACTTCTAATATTTGATGCTATTTCCGAAATTTTTGCTTTAATTCAATAAAATTAAAAAAGGTAAAAATTATGGCGTTTGACTTTGTTGCAGATTTTGTTTGCCTAGTTTGTGCGCATGATAAGTCTTTTCACACTTCTGTTAAGACCAAACTTTGCAATTAATATAATATTTATATTTGAAAATGAGTAATGCCAGACCACTCCATCCAGTACAAGGTCAACATTAGGGTTGACATTAGAAAATATATATATATCTCATAAAAGAAGTTAGGTATTATATTATTTTTAATGAAAAAATCATGATTTTCTCAAAACTGCGAAGAAGTGCGAGATATACTCCAGCTTCTTTCTTGAAAAATAAAAAAAGGCAAATATCAGGACGTGTCTGACTTCTAATCTATATAGGATTTGTAAAACACATTTTTTTTTAAATTTCAATTTAAACTAAAGAACAAATTGATAAAGTACCCTGTTATTTGGTGGTATACTAAAGATTGGAATATATATCAATTTTTCCCATACAGATTTGCGTAGATAAACATCAAATACTAACACCATGTTCGTTGGTTGGTTTCGGAGCAAAGAAAATAATTTGAACTTCATTTATTTTATTTTGTTTTTGTCAACTGTTCCTTGACACAATCTGGGAATCATTCGAACACAAATTAAAATAATCGAATATTTTGATTTGCTTTACGCAAAGTACAAGATTACTCTCTACGTTTGTGTGTTGGCATTAAAGCTGTTCAGAACTAGAACATATGACCGACCGGAAGGCATTGATTCTACCGAATATTCAATTCGATATCAAATTAAATCCACAAGAAATCCCAAATGAACGCATCGACTTAACCTCATCCATATGTAGGTACATATGTACGTACATTTACTTAAACACTATCTATGATCTGTTGTACACATGGAGATATGCTGGCAGACAGACAGCCAGACAAGATGGCCAAACATAGATGTAGCCAAGAATTTGTCAGATGATTTGTGTGGACTATCCCATGGATGGATAATAAAAATCGAACACAGACTTTCTTCTACAATTGATGTTCTTTTCCTAAAAGTCTCTGCACACAAGGATGTCTGTATGTGACACACACACGCACACTCACATTCGTTTCTGCTTGTGTCACATGGAATCAATATTCATATCGGAAAACAGAAAGACCCCAAGGATGAATAATAATTAAGGGTAATTGCTTAATTACTGAATCAATAAATTCTAAATAAAATATATAAATAATGAACTTGGGCCACAGATATCAATTGCCAGACCACAGCTTCCACATACACACCCACCAACCACTACACACACACAGCGCCTCTTTGACATGTATTAATTGAAGTGCACACTACAGCTGTTACGCCCACAAGTATCATATAACACACAACCTCACACACGCACAAGGAAAATCGGAGTCTTTGGCATCGAACGGTAGCAAAGTGGATGGAGATGGAGAAAAAAGTGTTCCGAACCGAAGTAATTCATTTAAAGTTTCACACGATATTGACAGCCATTGCAGTATCATAGCCACCACTGTCAGCGCCTCCAGCATTAGTTATTTGCGGCAAACAGCGAAGAAAAGCTAATTAAATGGGAAAACTTAAACTTTGAGGTTTAGAAATATTTTCAGGAATGTTATAATTCAAATGTGAAAGGTCGAATTAATTGAATTATGGGAACACATGTATTTTGAAAGATCGGTAAAATATATAATGTGAAAACTAAACTTGCCAATACATAATGTTTTGTTTTTAATTTTTATAAAAAGGTGGTTTTAGTACAAAGAGTTATTATTTCCAATCTGGGTGTATCGTACACCACCCTGTGGAAACTTTGATTGGGCCAAAAAGATTGTAGTATCTCGAAATATTGATCCTTGACCAATCATGTTCACTACTATCATATCAAGATAAACTGAATCGATTCAATTATGTACATCCGTCTGTCCATGCTAATTTGTAATCAATCTACAGATCGCAACTAAAAACAAGTAAAGAAAGTCTTAAAGTCGGGGGGGGGGGGGGGGGGGGGGGGGGCGACTTTATGATACCCTACACAACTTTGCTAATTAAGTAGAGCTCCACATAACAATTAAAAGTTTCTATGGGAGAATTCAATCATACACACTATGATTATAATTATATTTTAAAGTTCAAAGGACTAAGTATGCCGAAGCATTTGTATCTTTTAAATTCGGAATTGTATTGCCCATTTGGTGCACAATTAATTTGAAATCGGATAAATATATATATGGGAGCTATATCCAAATCTGAACCGATCTCGATAAATTTGGCAAAAATATTTCTGAGCTGTATTTGATATATTTCCCTGAATATCGTTGTTACGGAGTGCATATTATGGTTGTGGGTAACAAATATAACAAATCGGATGAATAATATATATGGAAGCTATAGCTATATCTGAACCGATCTTCACCAAATTTGGCATACTAGCTTCTAAACTCAATTTGTTCGTATGTGCCAAATTCCATCCCATTTGGACAAATATTCGACGTTTGGTGCACAATAAAAGGCAAATCGGACGAAGTTATATATGGGAGCTATATCCAAATCTGAACCGATCTCGATAAAATTTAGCAAATGTATTTCTGAGCTGTATTTGATATATTTCCACAAATATTGTTGTTGCAGAGTGCATATTACGGCGGCGGTGGACAAAAATAACAAATCGGATGAACAATATATATGGGAGCTATAGCTATATCTGAACCGATTTCGATCAAATTTGGCATACATATTTCCAGGCCTAATTTGGGTGTATATGCAAAATTCCATACAATTCGGGCTGATATTACACGTTTGGTGCACAATAAAAAGCAAATCGGACGAATATATATATGGGAGCTATATCTAAATTTTGACCGATTATCTCCAATAGGGTTCGTCCTTGGGTCAAACAAATGATCTGTGCAAAATTTCATCTGGATCGGGCAATAAATGCGACCTGTACTTTGTTTACAAAAATACATGGACAGACGGACGGACGGACATGCATAAATCGACTCAGAATGTGATTCTATGCAGATCATCAAAAGGAACTATGGGTCTATCTCGTTTCTTTCTGCCTGTTACAAACAAATGCACAAAGACATAATACACTGACCACCTTGTGGTGTAGGGTATAATGATACCCTACACCACAGTGCGTATTTAGTAGAGCTCCCGTAATAAAAAATGTTTATATTAAGAATTTATGTGAAGTAGATCATTCCAACTATGAACCTTATTTGAATGCCTATCATGGCTTTAGAGTAGTCACAATTTGGGAACGCTATCCAACTCAGAATCGGGTTTCAACAAATTTGACGAAAGCTTTTGTACCTCTAATATTAAAGAAGATTGCTGCATAGTGCATGATATGATTTCGATAAGAATTATATTGAACATGTAAAAAAGCTGTAAGTTCCGAACTTTGAATATTCTCCACCATTTGCAATGAATTAAGCAATTTCTGAAAAAAAATAAATAAATAAAATAAAATATATGAAAAATTCTGTTAAAATCTTAATAATACCGAATGTAGCCGTTATATTAAGGTCTATACGATGACGTGGACCTGCAAGGGCAGCTTTTGTCATAAGTCATTACAATATTCAAATGCGAAACTAAAAAAAAATCGGTGAATAATGTCGCTAAAATCATCAAAATACCGAATAGGGAGGTACCTTTATATTGGGGTTATACGAAGACGAAGACCAAATTTGAAACAATTCCAGTAAATAATGTCTCTAAAATCATCAAAATACCGAATATCGGGAGGCATCGTCATAGGGCTATACAGCCTGTCATAGGCTGTAGTGTCTATTACGAACTTCAAATACCAAATTTGAAACAGTTCCGGTGAATAATGTTGCTTAAATAAACAAAATACCGAAAATAGGGAGGTGCCATCATATGGGGCTATACCAAAACGAGGACCTTCATGACCCATTTCAATACCAAAAGTCCTGCAGACATAATATACATTTGAGTAAAATTGTATCAACCTTCTTTATTTCGTTAGGAAGCTAGAGTGATTTCCACAGAAGGACTTTGGGACAGACATCGTTAAATCGACATAGAACTTTATGCTGATCAAGAACATATATACTTTGTGGGGTCTACAATGTATATTTCGAGGTGTTACAAACGGAATGACAAACTTAATATATATTTATTGGAGCTATTTATCGCTCCGAGTTTCATCAAATGGAAAATAAAAACGGATGAAAATATATATCGAAGGTATATTCGATCTCAACCGATCTCGATAAAATTTGGCAGAGGTATTTTCAAACCGTATCTGATATCCGGTATCAAATATCCTTGTTCTGGAGTGCATATTAAGCATGTCAGGATGAAATCGGATGAAACATATATATGGGAGCCACCTCCAACCCTCTACAAACACAGTGCTGTATTCCTTTTCAATAAATGACAGTTAATCCTTCATTAAGGATTTGCAAAACATTGCATTATTGGTGTTCCATGAATGTCAATGACCAATTGTTAATGAACGAGGCAACAACGTAATTTTTCTATGCCCAGCACTAAGCAATAGAGACCCAACCGACACCCCACTCATTATATCGACTACAATGGGGATTAAGGATAACGAGAATGTGGCAAGAATATCCTCCACCAACATACAATGTGTTCGACGAGTAGTCAGTCGCACATAAACAATGGCTTCTTTATTGGCAATGGCTAGAGTGACCACACAGTACACGCACACAAACACACCGAGTGTTTTACATCACCACACACCCACATATACATACAGGCACACACACACACGTTCTTGTCCACGTCCCGTCTTTGGTGTATTGTGGCTTGACAATATCTTCTGTAAAGCGACTCAGTAGAGTCGTCCATTGAATTGCTTCGACGACAATGGTCCCACAATGGACAATCACAACACTGGTGATGATGACAATGACGACGACGACGACGATGCGACGGTGATGGTGACGATGGAGATAAAAGTGGGGTAACTATAATAAAATTGTATTAAATCGATGTGTGGGTGGATATGAATGAATGTACGAACGGACATAGGTATTTGTTGCTCTGGATTTGTTCGATATATCCTGGTTCTTGTTAGCGGCAGTGTGAACAACAAATATCAGGGGGTGGGGGGTCTCGGCCGAACAATGGTCACACTGAGGCTAACCTTACAAATTAATTGTAAAAGATGTTGAAGTAGAAATAAATAAATTATTTCTATCTGCTTAGATACATTCACGCATATTTACAACGACACTTGTTGGTGGGGGTGTGCATGTATGCGTATGAGGTTGTAGTGAATGTGTGCTGAGAATATTAGCAGTAACAGCCGTTACAAGGAGAAAAAAAATGTTTTCCAATAAAAAATGGCAAACCGAAACAGATGTATCGACTTTGATTTAGATTGAATGTGTGTCCTATTGGAAATTATTTTCATGAACAGTGGAAAAATACAAAAAGGCAATGCTGTAGATTTTCTTTTATTTTCAATTTAATTTGAATTGTAAAATTTTAGCATAGGTTTAATTACTATCCCCTGCTAAAAATTTAAAAATATGATCTTTATTGAATTTGAATTGAAACGCTTTTGAGAATTTCATACCTTTTACGAATTTTCCCCAATTTCCCAAGGTGCTGTTTAGAATATTTTCATAGATATCTGTGTGGAATAAATAAAAATAGCCGTCCTTTGTTTCGCGCAACAATGCCGATATAAGTTTTTTTGTTCCAACAATAGATGAGAGGCATGTGACCACAACCTGTGTCTAACCACCATTTAAATAAGCTGTAGCTGTCATAAATAAGAAAGGGAAACAAAGGCATCTTGAAAGGTCAAAGTTAGGGGAGAGCAAGGATACTGGGAACAATAGGACAAAGCCACAACAGAGGATATATAAATGGAAGACAAAGGGAACACTTGCCGGCTGAGCAACGCGTAAACCTTCATTATACCTTTTCACAACATTACTTATGAGTGTGCGTATGTGTGTATATGTGTGCGTATTTTGTATGGCCTTTGTTTGTATAATGGATGTTACATAACGTGGCATATATTACGAAAAATAGATATTACCGAAATAGGTTGCCATGAATTATTCGGCATTTCGCAAATTATATGCACAACATATAATTGAAAAAAAAGAAAGAATTTTGTATCGAATAATTCTATTCGTGGAAATGATTTCATGTAACAAGTTATCTATATGGGTTAATTGAAAATCTAGCTTCGAAATTATATCTTTTATGCAGATAATACAATGCACAATTAGAATATATTCATGGAACAGCCAAATTGATTTTTGAAGAAAAACTTCTAGTGACAAAATTCCCTAAGTAGATATTCTAGGCAGCAAATGCAATAAGTTAAACTTATTTGTGGGATTACCGATAAAGATATAAAACGGATTACAATCTTCGGAAATATTTACATCGATCTGGTATGATATGGTATTTTAATGTATTTCATGGAGTCTTGTCGTTTTTACGCTTTTGTTTTTGGTTCAAACTTTCAGGAATTTTAAGTTTCATGTTTCTGGTAAATGTTGATGCACTGTTGGCCAAAAGCCTTATGGCCAAAAAGTTTCTGATCGAAATATCATTTATAGAACTTAGGTCTCTTTGGACAAAATCCGTTGCCGGCCATTTGTAGTCGATCAGAAGCGATCATGTAGAATAATGGCATTTTCGTAGCGTCTTCCCCAGGATATAGAAATCATATGCATAACTTTCATAAAATTCAAAATTATTATCCAGTTTTCTTCGATATCCGCACATTGTAACATTGGTAAATTTTAAAAGGCTACAACATTTTGAGGAAATATCTGTGACAATCTCTACTAAAATGTTTAGCTTGTCTTCAGCGGATTTGAGGATAAATCGGGAATCTTTAACGTTATAGAGAGATAAACCTGTTTAACTTCCATATGGACTGACAAACAAATTACCTGAAATGAATTGGGTCCAATCAGATCTGATATATAAGAGTATAATATCGATAAAAAAATGTTTCACTTCTTAATCACCTCACATTCATATTTCTACATATCATCAAATAATGGTTTTAGACCCTAGGTTTCTTTGGACCAAATCCGTTTCAGGACATTTGGATTCGATTTATGGATGACCTTTCGTCCGTCTATCTGTCTGGCTGGTGATCACGATGACTCTCGAAGGTAGTATCCGATTTAGTCCAATCCTGGTACATTGTAATATTATTATGAAACTTGGATTTAGTTTAGAGATGAGCAAGATCGGCCCACTCCTTCTGGTACCTCCCCAACAAAAGGTCGAACTTTCTTTTAAAAAAAGAGCAAGGATAATTCGATTTTTGCAAACTTTTTCAATCCCATTTTTTTTTTTGCCAAAATTGGCAACATTGTTCTACACCATCAAGTACCTCCCTTACAGGGGTTAATATTTGAACTCTTAACTCTTATATAACGTGAAACAAGGTTCCAATTGCCTTCAAATTACACACATTCCAATATTTTTACCAGCACAAGACCTAGTGTAAAGATGAAGGATATCGGTCAACTCCTTCTTGAACCTCTCCCGTAACGCATCAAAATTTTCAATAGCCATGGAGCTCATAAAAAGCGATATGAGCACCCGACTCATTTCGAACTCGGCATATACTTATAGTTGTAAGAGTAAAAATGTTGTTGGAAAGATAATATATCGAATGTCTATTGTGGTCACAATTCTGAATTACCAAAACAACCGTAAAATGCGAATTGAGCATTCAATTCTATATCTTTGTGAAGATATAATTTATGTGTCCACTACTTCTGGTGCATTCCCCACAACGGGACAAAATTTGGAATAACCCAAACTCTCATAAAATGCGAAATACGCATCCGATTCATTCTAAGCTTCACAAATTTCAATATTTCCATAAATACAAGATCTGCCTGGTGTGAAGATGGAATATATCGATTCACTCCTTCTTGTACCTTTTGAATAGTTATATATCTCATAAAATGCGAAACAAGTTAGCGATTTTCATTAAACTTCGTGTATCTTCGTATTTCTGTTAATTTGAGATCAAATCGATATTTCGGTTCTATAGTTTAAAGAGTTATTCCCATAGAAATGTAAATACATATTCGATTTTCTTTCAATTTTGCACATCTTAATATTTTTATGAGTATTAGATGGAGTAGAATATTTCTATCCGCTGTATCTGGTACACGGCGCACATTTGAGCATTTTCCAAAACATATCACATTTTTCTTATAAAGTATAGGAAGTAGTCGATATAGGCCAAATCTGGCACCTTGATCTATTTATATCAGACTTAAGTGAGATACGAAATGGACAATATTGGCCAACCCTTCGGAATCTGTCCCAAAAGGGTTAAAAGCAGCAATAATCGTAACGCAACTCAATATATTATTAAACGGCTGAGGGTATATATTTGTCGGCTGATACTTTTTAACTTAATTTAAATTAAGAAAAATAAAATGGTATGTATGAGGTTTAAAGATTTTAGATTTACACATTTTATAAGAATTTCGGTTGTGAAAAATCATGATCTGCATTCGATGTACTTGGTAAAGTTTGAACTTAATCAGAGTTTTGAGTAGACTGAATTCATTTGGTCCATTTTCGCAATTTACGCAAGTAATGTAATAACATTACACGTCGAAACGTTCGTGCTCTAAATTCGTCATTTTAATTTAATTAATTTCAAACATTTGGTCGTAATAGTTATGATTAAATAAAAAAAGGTAATATTATTTTTAAGAAAGGAAAAAATAAAATATTTAAAAATAAGATTAATATTTGATATGTAATATAAAATCACTTTTCATTAAGGTAATATTATTTCATTTTTTCTTCTTTTCAATGCTACAGCAAGATATGGCGTTGAGGTGTTAACACTGACCTCCTTGAAATTGTTTTCCATCTATTAAAGCTCTGCTTGTCTATGTACTTGTCACTTATAACAATGTAGCTGCTGTGCTTCCTTTGGCCTCCTACCGAACATTGCCACTCAACATAACTCAAAGTAAATGATCTTTGTTTCGTTAATTGAATTGAAAGCATTCGCATAAAATTAATTACGCTTAATGACATTTCGCCTCACTTTTAACTTACGTTCCAGATCAATTACATTTATTTAAATCATTGATTCAAGTTGGCACTTGTTCAACACTCTCCGGCTCCACTTTCGTGGCATTTACCATTGATTTTGATATGACCATTCCGTTGATAAGCAGAAGTGAAATGTAACTTCGTTTCGGCTGCGGCATCAGCAGTGGCGGTGGCAGATGTGGTCCTCGTCAGTGTGTCTGAAGTGAGCGACTGGCTGATGTCCTCGCCGCTTGTCAATGTCTCTTAGTACGCGTGTCATTTCGTCTACAAACAGACCATTAAGTTTATGGAACGTTAATAATTTGCTAAAGTACTTGGGAAAAGACTGAATGCTTTTGTTTAATTATGTGAAATGCTTTTCAGCAAATATTGACATAGCGGCAACTTGAAAGGCTGGGAGAAGACTATTTTAATGTATCTATGTGGGTATGTGTATGTATACATGTACATATATTTAGACGAGTGACTTGTGTGTCAGGACGACATGTTGAGCAGTCATCAAGTAATAGAAACTATAAATTAAATTTGTGCGAAAGTCAAATGGTGGCAAAAGTAGGTGTATATATCTATGTGTTGTTGATACTTTGAAAGCAATTTTTAAGAGGCGGAAAGTCCCCGCTCTTATATTTAATTGAAGTGTTGTAATTTAAAATTACCAACTACCATTAAATGGGCAACCTAATGACATTTAAAATATTATATCTCAGTTTTGAGATTTTTGAACTGAAATAGGTAGTGTACATTAAATAAGTTAACAACGACTTTATGTTCGGATGGGGCAAATTGTTTATTATTAAAATGGCTGGAAAATGTGGGATAGGGCTTTACAACCCTGTGTTAGTTTTGAATTTCTTTGCCGATGAATACTAACCAGTAAAGAAAGTCTTAGAGCCGAGCTGGGCTGACTTTATGATACTCTACACCACTTTGTACATTAAGTAAAGCTTTAAATAACATATACAAGTTTTTATGGGGAATCTGTGAGAATTAAATCACACCAACTATGATTATAGTTATAATTTAAAGACCAAAGGAACTAATATACGAGAGGAATATCCTTCTCTGAATCGATATCTACTACATTTGCCAAGGCATGTGTGTCTTTTGAATTATCAATTTGATGCACAATTAATTTGAAATCGGATAAAGATATATATGGGAGCTATATCCAAATCTGAACCGATCTCGATAAAAATTAGCCAAGGTATTCCTGATCTGTATTTGATATATTTCCCCTAATGTCGTTGTTACATAGTTCATATTACGACTGTGGATAACAAATATAACAAATCAGATTAATATTATATATGGGAGTTCGCATTACTGCTGTGGAGAACACATATAATAAATCGAATGAACATTATATATGGGAGCTATAGCTAATCTGAAGCGATTTTCAACAAATTTGACATACTTTTTTCTAAACTCAAATTGGTCGAAAGTGTCAAATTCCATCCCATTTGGTTTAATATTATATGTTTGGTGCACAAAAAACAGCAAATCGGACGAAGATATGTATGGGAGCTATATCCAAATCTGGATCGATCTCCTCTAAAGTTTTGCAAAAGTATTTTTGAGCTATATTAGATATATTTCCCCAAATATAGTTGTTACAGAAAGTAACAATAACAAGTTAAAAAGTATCAGTCGGTATTGCCGACAGATATATACCCTCAGCCTGCGTTAGATTATTTAAATATATTTTGGCTAGTATTACGATTATTCAAACGTTTGACACTCTATGCAGCATGTTCCGAACGAATGGGTCAATATTGTCCATTTCGTATTTTATGCGAAATCATAAATTCCGATAAATTTCATATTCATATCAGACTTCTTATTGAGAGAAATATTTGGGCATAGCAATTAGTAAAGAATTGCTGAATTGTTTCGAATGTTATGACAGATAAAATTATTGAAAATTGTGACACTATGTGGGTGAGGTGCCAGAAGGGGTTCGAAGATATATACAAATCTTGTGTTAGCAAAAATTTTTGTATGTTTGAAATTTGCAGAGAGTTGGATGCTTATTTATTTGAGCGTTTTTTTTCAAAATCTTGAACTCTATGTATGGAGGAGGTACCAGAAGAAATGGTTCGATCTATACCATCTTTATAACAGATATTGTGTTGATAGAAATATTCAGATGTGCCAAGTCTAAATGGAATCGGATGTTAATTTGGCGTTTTATGAACCACATGGGTATTCAAAATGTCGACATTTTGTGGGGGAGGTACCAGAAGGAGTGGACCGATATATTCAATGTTACACCAGATCTTAGGTTTATAGAAATATTGGGATGTGTGAAATTTTAAGACGTTTAGTTCCTTACATCACATTTTATAAGAGTTATAATTATTCAAAATTTTGACCCTTTGTGGTGGAGGTGCTTGATGGAGTGGACCGATATATTCCATTTTCGCACCTGACCTAGCACTTACGCAAATATTAGGATTCGAAAAGTTCGAGCAAAATCGGATCATCCTTTTTCTTTCTGTGCAGAAAATATATTTTTTGCAAATTTCGAACTTTTGTGGGGGAGGTACTTGATGGAGTGGACCGATATTGTCCATTTTTGCACCTGACCTTGTGCTGTTACAAATATTAGGATTTGCAGAGATGGGGCCAAATCGGATCATTCTTTCTCTTTCTGTGCAGAAAATATATATTTTTGAAAATTTCGACCTTTTGTGGGGGAGGTACCAGAAGGAGTGGACCAATGTATTCCACCTTCATACCAGATATTACGCTAATACAATTATTGGGATGTGTGAAATGTGAAGACAATCGGACTCTTACTTCACATTTTATAAGAGTTGTTATTATTCAAAATTTTGACCCTTTGTGGGGGAGGTACTTGATAGAGTGGACCAATATTGTCCATTTTCGCACTTGACCTAGCACTGACAAAAATATTAGGATTCGCAAAGTTCGAGCAAAATCAGATCATCATTTCTCTTTCTGTGCAGAAAATATATTTTTTGAAAATTTCGACCTTTTGTGGGGGAGGTACCAGAAGGAGTGGACCGATATTGCCCATCTCCGAACTCGATCTAAGTTTGACAATAATATTACGATGTACAAAGTTTGGACCAAATCGGATACTCCCTTCGAGAGTTATCGTGCGCACCAGCCAGACAGACAGACAGACGGACGGACGGACGGACATCGCTAGATCGACTCCAAATGTCCTGAAACGGATTTGGTCCAAAGAGACCTAGGGTCTAAAACCGTTATTTCGACTAGGCACGTTTTGACCGTATCAAATGATATATACCCTCTGTAGCCATATGGCTGAGGGTATAAAAAAAAAGCGAATGAACAGTATATATGGGAGCTATAGTTATATCTGAACTGATTTCGATCAAATTTGGCACACTTATATTCAGGCTTAATTTGATAGTAAGGGCTAAATTCCATACTATTTGGGTTGATATTACACGTTTAGTTCACAATAAAATTCAACTCGGACAAAGATATATATGGGAGCTATATCTTAATTCTGACCGATTATCTCCAATTTCGATAGGGTTCGTTCTTGGGTCAAACAAATGATTTCTGCAAAATTTCATCTGGATCGGACAATAAATACTTTGTTTATATGAACAGACCAACGGATGAATGGACGGACGGAATGCATAAATCGACTCAGAATGTGATTCTATGCAGATCATCAAAAGGAACTATGGGCTTATCTCGTGCTTTGTTTTTGCCTGTTACAAGCAAATGCACAAGGACTTAATACCCTGAACAACTTGTAGTGTAGGGTATAACAATTTTGTGCAACAATGAGTGGGAATTTAAAAAATATGTGTGGAATTATCTTGCTTAGTATTAATACTCTCTGCCGTACGACTTCAGATGAGTATTTAATCTGATACGGCCAAGATAATGGGCAATATTGATGTAGGTGTGGTGTTAAGTCTACACATTCCAATATATTTTGTCAGCACTAAATACGGGCCGAAGATTAGTTATATTCTTTAACCACTAGATCTAAAGTGAATGTAGAATATAGTCGATCAACTCCTTCAAGTACCTCCCCCACAATATTTAATTAGTGTCAGATTTTTTTCAAATTCGGTATATTTAATTCTTTGTATTGCCTTCATGGGATTCTCGGGTGAGTGTCATGGTTGACACACATATAATCAATAATTAAATTCACCATTAAAAACTTAGAAAAAAGTCCCATTTTGTACAGAATTTTTAAAACTGGTTTGTTTTTATTCTTTGACTATTTTTTCATGGCAAGTATTTTTGGGTTGAAATCGACATGTCCCGTGGTAGTAGCGATTGTAGTCTTTTTATATAATTGTTATACGCCCACTCAATATTTTGAAACTAAAAAGATCCCGCGAAATCTACAGCAGATTTTCGTGTTGGATATTCACAAGAGTACATATGTATGTTTGTGTTTAGGTGTGTGTTCAGATATTTGTTCTTATTAAAAAACGGGGATGATATTTATTTGTCTTTCGAATCTAAAGACATTTTGTTCACACACACACCACCATTCCGAATGTTGCCACTTTGCAGCAGACGCTGCTAGATATTTAGATGTCTACACGTCTCTCTACATCCACATCATGAAAATTCCATATGTTGCCTTTGTCGTTGCTGAAAATCTTCTTCAGTGGCATTTTCTTCTATCGTCTTTGTGCGACCCACAACGTTTCAATCTTGATAGCAAGAATTCATTAAGTTTCCATTAATGTATTTAAGCAATTAGTTGCTTTTAATTTATTTACTCATGAACTTTGTTCTCTCTCGCTCGACTTTGACTGCCTGGCCCGGTCTTTTGATTTTGCTTCCGGATTTGTTTTTGATCACGATACTAGTTTTTAAGTGAATTTAAAGGGCGTTCTGTCTGTCGGCATGTGTACGTGCATATATATATGTGTGTGTGTGTGTGTGTAGTGAGGGTGAAGTGAATGTGTCTGATTTCTGAAAATATATGTGATAGAATTTTAAGATTGGATGTGAGTTGAAGGAGCACAGTCTCTGTGTGTGTTGATGCTGGAGATAGTTGGCATAGGTTGTTGACTATAGGCACCTTCAAAAATAGTGCATGTCACTCGCAAAAAGTTATGGTAAGACGATTAACATTAAATAGAATGGCTTTTGTTCTCAATCCTTTTATAGCCTGGAATAATCTTTAGAAATTCCATTAGATGAGTTAAAGAGTGGTGCCAGAATCTATAAGCTAAATAAAATAATTTATAAAAAAAAATAAAAATGATTGTTATATATGTGTCATAGATGAAATTTCATTGCAACGATGTTAGTCAACATATTTTTTGAACTTTTTAAAGGAGCGTAGAATTGCATAATTTTTGAACTTTTTAAAGGAGCGTAGAATTTCTTCATTTAAAATTAGTGGAAGTTGGTAAGATTTCTTCATTATTACCAGTTTTTTGGGATTATTCCAAGTTAATATTTCTTTCTGGTATTTCTTCTAGGCACATTTAGATCAGTAAAAAGGCCAAACGCCGGGCTGGCCTAACTATATGATACCCTACACCACTATGCATATTTAGTTGAGCTACCCCTTGTCGAATGCGTATTATGGTTATAGAGCAGCTATAATTTGGAATCAGAGGATACTAAAAGATGGGAGGTATATCTACCTTTAAATCGATTTCCATCAAATTTGACGGAGACATTTGTAGCTCTCGTACCAAATAACATTGCTTTAGTGGACATGATATGTCTTTGAAAAGTATTATATTGAACAAGTAAAAAGCAGCTAAGTTCAGCCGGGCCGAACTTTTAATTTGGAAGGAACTTGGAAATTTTCAAAAAATTCCGAAAAATACCGTTTGAATAATGACCTTTATACGGGGGCTATACGAAGACGTGAGCCAGCATAGCTAATATTTTGTCATAGGCTGTAGTACCTATTAAGATTTTCAAATACGAAATTTGAAAACATTCCGGTGAATAATGTTGCTGAAACCATCAAAATACCGAATATTGGGATGTACCGTTATATGGGAACATACGAAAACGTGAACCTACATACGAATTTTTTTATCATAGGCTTTAGTACCCATTACGAACATTACAAATACGAACTTTATTACAATTCCGGTGAATAATGTTGCACAAATCGTAAAAATACCGAGTATTGGGAGGTACCGTCATATCAGTACTATACGAAGACGTGAACCTGAATACAAAAATTTTTGTCATAGACTATAGTACCCATTACAAACTTCAAATACGATGCTTGAAATAATTCCGGCAAATAATGTCGCTAAATTCATGAAAATACAGAATATCGGGAGGTACCGTTATATGGGGGCTATACGAAAACGTGGACCGACATGGCCCATTTACGAACATAACTTGCCTACTGGCAAAATACACATGTGTGCAGACAGACAGACAGATAGTTGGAAGTCGCTGCATCGTCTTAGAATTTTACGCTGATCCAGAATATATGTACTTCGTATCATGAATATTTCGAGGAGTTACAAATGGAATGACAAAGCTAATATGCCCTTAATAGAATGGTGGTGGTTATGCAAATATATCTATCGGAGTAATACACATATGGGAACCACTTTTAACAAATCGAAAAATACACTTGAATGTAAAAAAATTCATCCAATTTGGACTGATATTACATATTTGATACACAATAACTTGGAAATCGGATGAAGATCTGATCGCGATAAAATTTGGTAGAGGCATATGTAAGATGTATGCAATGCGAAATATCATTGTTGTTGAGTGCATATTATGAACGTGAGGAGCTTTAACACCAAATCGGAAATGCATATATATGGGAGTTACACCTATATCTGGACCGTTTTCCACTAAATTTAAGGTACTTGCTAAATTCGGTCGGATGTGCCGAAATACATCCTATTTGGACGGATATTAAGTATTACGTATGCCGCACAATATAATTGGAATCGAATGATATATCTTCGGGAGCTATATATAAATTTTCATATCAATCGTACAATAAATATACTTTGTTTACAAAAATTCAGGGACAAGCGGACATCTGGACGGACGGACGGCCAGACATGCATAAATCGACTTAGAATGTGATTCTATGGAGATCAACAAAAGGAATTACAGATCTATCTCGCTTCTTTCTGCATGTGACAAAATATAGGAAATGCACAATGATATAATCCCCTGTACCACAGTGTGGCGAAGGATATAACAAAATTCTAAGCCTAGATGTGTTTAAATATTGATCGTTTTACATCCTTCATTGTAAACTAAATATTGTTTAGACACATTATTAATAACCAAAAATTAAAAAAAAAATAATTTCATTGCAACTTACTCAACTCCACAACTTTGATGGTTTAGCACCTTGTCTCAAAGAATATTCTCTATCTGCAAGTTCTCTCCTTTAGCTATATGTTTCAGTTTTCTTTAAACATACACCTACACACACACACTCTTATCTAAAAGTGTTTACTTGTATATATACAAAGATAGTTGATATTTCCCTGTATGTCGTTCTCAATCCTCTGTCATTTCATGCCACTTTAAGAATGCGGATACTTGTGTATTTGGCATTGCAGGTTGTGTATTTGCATTTGTGTGAGTATGCATCTGTGTTTATGTATGTGTGTGTGTGTGAATATGATATGCTAAATATTTTGGAAACAATATCCCTAAAAGAAAATACTTTGTAGGATTTACTCAAGCTGAAAAATGCTCAAGTATGCAAATACGTAGCTAGAGTTGAACATGCATACAAACACAAGACACTTGCAAAATGCTGAGAGAAATTTCAATAAAATTTCAACAAATCCACATTCTGTCTGACATGCAAATGCAGGCAGGCAGGCAGGTACCTACATTGAAAACTGGCATTGGTGAAGTCGGTGTTTGGAGGCGTAAAAAGGGCCCTTTTAAAACATACGAATGATTCACTTGGCAATGAGGGAGAAATAAGGTGTACAACTTAAGATGAAAACAACAACATGACAACATTTTCAACGCAAACTTAAGAATAAGAGGGAATCGGTGTGAAAATGTGGGTGAATACTAGAAAATTTGGTATTCTTTTGAGAATTATCTTGATTCTAATAATAGTTTAATATGTCATACCTATGCCCCACTAGGCATGAAATTGCAATTTTTGAATTACTGTTCGTAAAATTAAGGCCCCATTTCATAACAGAGTTTGTGATGCCCACTTCCGCCACAGATATGCCTTGTTGGCCCCATAGTCAGGTAGCCAGTCAACAAAAAAAAAGAAGAGAATTTAGACAGAAAAATTTTCATTTCGATAAGAAGTATTTAGTAACGTAAATCCATGTTGCACATAGTGAAAGTATTGCAAAATACTTTATCGGTCATTTCCTCCTCTTCGGCGTGTCTCTAAGCATCCCATTTGTAAGAGTACGGATTGAAGGAGTCGTCCATTGGAAGTACAATTGATAAATTGATGCAGGTTGAATGGTTTGTAACATACAATCACACAACTAACTGAGACATGCAGAGTTTTCTGCTCGAAGGCATCAGGACATCGGATTACAATAATATTCCACTGACTGATAAATGTCGATGGAGAGACACAGACGGACAGGTGGATTTTGAATAAATGGCAGTTTGTTAGCAAAGGCAAAACACACTAACAAGATGTATAATGTACGAGTATGTGCTGGAATTCCTTAAGCGCAAGACATTGGATTTGCTTTGCAAAAATAAAAAAAGAAGAAATGTCACTTCAATTGGTCTTTTCTTAAACATTCTATGTCGGTTATTGGAAAGGGAGTATTCTTCAGAATCGTAAGAGTATATATAGAATATATGGTACTATTGTTCCTAGAGAAAGATTAAATTCTAGTTAACTTTTCTATTTAAATTAGTCATTCTTTACACTGACACGTTTTGAATAATTCAGATTAACTTACCCGTCAAAAAATATACGGCATTTGCCACTTATTGTACCCTCATTTAATACGGCCAAAACGTATTTCATCGAAACACCGTAGGTTTCTTTGGTTTAAGATCACCTCCGTCTGTATGTCTGGTGCACAATATAACTCTTGAAGGGATTATCCGATTTGGTGCAAACTTGTTACATGGTAATATAATTGTGAATTTAGATTGAGTACGGAGATGGGCGATATCAGAGTCCACTCCTTCTGCTACGATCCCACCCACCCAATGTAAACATTTATTAAGAAAATAGCAACAAGAAAACTTTGTAAATCCTAATATTTCTATCAGTGCTAGGTCAGGTGCGAGAATGGGCAACATCGACCCACTCCACAAAGGGTCCCCTCCTCCTCCACAAAGGGTCAACATTTGAAGATTTTTGAATAATTCTTATTCTCTTGAAATGTAAATTTAGCTTTTGATTCTCTTCAAATTTCATACATCCCAAAACACAACATCAGCTGTGAACATGGAATGTGTCACACCCCTCCTTCTGGTAATATTTCTCTTAACCAGAGATCTGACTTGAATTTGGATTTATCGACTCACGTTTTCTGGTACGTACCCCACAAAAGGTTAAATTTTTGATTAACAATTACTCCCATAACATGGGTAATGGATGTCTGAATTTTTTACATTTTGCACAAGCCAATGTTTTATTAGTATTAAAAGAACGTGAACACTTTGGCCCACTATATATGGTACCTTACGAATATTTTAACTTTTTACAAAAATAAAAATTCTTTTAAAAATACATAATATAGAAAGTTTCCGTTATATTAGGGTTTATATGAAGACCTGCATAGGCAATTTTTGTCTGGGCCGTTACAATCTTTAAATACGAAACTTGAGGTTACGTTATATGGAGGCTATACGAATACCTGGACCTGTACAACCAATTTTCTGTTGCGGGCTGTAATACCTATTAGGAACTTCAAACACGAAATTTGAAATCATTTTGGTAATTAATATCGCTAAAATCATCAAAAAACCTAATATTGAGGAGATACCGTTATATGAGGGCAATACGAATAGCTGGACCTGAAAAGACAATTTTCTGTCATAGACTGTAGTACTCATTATGAACTTTAAATACTAAATTTGAAACAGTTCCAGTGAATAATGTTGCTTAGATGATCAAAATACAGAATATGGGGAGGTAAATTAATATGGGGGCTATAACTAAACGTGGACCTACATAGCCAATTTTCAATACCAAAAGTCCTGCAGACCAAACACACATTAAAAAAGTAAAATTTTATGAACCTACCTCAATTCGTTCGGAATCTAGAGTGATTCTTACAGACGGACAGACCGTCGAAATAATATTTTATGCCGATCGAGAACACATATTCTTTGCGGGGTCAAATATGTGTTTCAAGGTGTTACCAACCAAATCTTTTCTTATTATTTATTGTGTTTTTTATTATTCAAATAAAAGTATTTAACATCCAACCAATTTTGATACCTACACACCAATAGAGGGAATAGTCTTTCTTAATCGTGTTCAAAACTTGGGAAAGGCTTTGTTAAAATCTTAATCATAGAGGAATTCGTTAAAAATTATATAAATAAATTATTATTATATACAAAAAAATGGCCTTATTTTGGGGAAGTCTTAAAGAATAAATGCTGATCAACTATGTACCTGTTTTATTAACATTTTGATGCTTAGCAATAGGAATGAACAAATTAACATAACCCCCATCCTAGCCTTTTTCCAAACGAATGCAGACCATATGTTCCAAAGGGAATTAGTCTTCTCAAAACACTAGTATTTCGACTACGAGCTCAAATAATCAAAGGGACAGAGAATTTGCAATGCAGGTAAATACTTTAGTTACTAACAGTCAGTTAAGTCGCTCTTAAGCCTTGGAAATACAAATGAATGAACGATCGATCATGCGTATCTACAGTAGAATTGACGAGCTTGAAGAGATACGTTAACAATTCGTAAAGCAAGTGTGACAGGGCCAAGGAGAAAGGGCTACTTAGTAGTACTGGGAAGTGCTACTGTCGGACAGCGTATAAGGTAAAATTATGATGTCAGAGCCACTAGATGAATCAAGAGTGGTGTACAGCTCAAAGGTCTTGTCCGTTCGTCATCAAAGGTGTTTGACAGCGAAAAAAAAGACTGTGCGTGAGCTGTGTAAACCAGTATTGGCAAAAAGATAATAACGAAAAAATTATACTTCATAAAGCGTCGATAGACAATATCGGTCTACACCTTCTTTTTAGTGCGTAGATATTTTTCTTGCATTTATAAATGAACAAAGGTTGGTTGTTTATATCAATATTATTGGTGCTCATCTGCCGTATCAACATATTACCAGTATTCTCTCGATTTGTAATTGCCGTTGATTTGAAAATATGACAGAATCTTTTATTACTACTAGCACACGTGTTGTGTGCATTACATATGTATAGTTAATGTAGTTATAGTTAGTTCCGGTGCATTAAAATTTGTTTGTTCGAGAATTATCATTTTAAGGATTTACAGAAGTGTTGAAGTTGGTTGTTAAATATTCTTTTTAACAGAGCATATTTGAATATAGATTTTTACATGCATTTAATTGAACTATTTAAAATGTAACTCTAGTCTTTTTATGGAATATGTAAAATAAACATATACTTACATGTGTACACATGTCCTTTTTAACAATAACTTTACAATATTTTGTATTCACGCTGCATACTTCTTCTATTTCCTACATTCAAAAGCAGAACATCGGTGTTCACCAAAAAAAAAACACTCCTCGTTTGTACTGCAACAATACGTTTTCAGCATTAAGTTTGAGCATTACATGTTCTGCAGAAGCCTGCACTATCAAAGGCAGAACAAGTGACTCGCACAAGTCCTTTGAGAATGGCACGTTCCTTAAATGACAATTTAAATATTATATTTATATGATATTGTAAGTCACTATGAGTGTGTGTGTGTGTGTGTGTAGTTTTGCTGTTGTTGTTGTTGTATGAGTAGCCGTACACTTCAATGAAACCCTTAATAAAATATTTATTTGGACCATAATTTGCCTTCTTTGTAGCCAACAATTACGTGCAATGCTATTTTTTTGGGGGGATCTTGGTCGAGATGGCTTTGAGCTGGCACAGAATCTCACCATGGTTCAGTGACATTGAATTCGTCACTTTAATCTAGAGAATGTAAAACGAGAAAAGAGACACGTTTTTCAAAATGTTAAATGTCTACTGCATTTTTTCATTTGCGAAACGTTGTCCGTACATTAATGAATGGGGCAGCAGTAGTCAATTCAGATCAATTTCAGCTACTTGGTACGAAAATAATTGAATATTTATTACTTAAAGTGTTTTGAGATAAGTATTTTTGTAAGCATTTGATACGGCCAAAACGTGCCTCATCGAAATAACGGTTTTAGACCTCTCCACCAAAGGTAGAAAATTTCACATAAAATAATTTACAGTATAAAACAAGAAAATACGATCCAATTTTGTGGAAATCCCAATATTCTTATAAGTGACACATCTGGTACGAAATGGATTATATCCCACACAAACAATTTTGAATTTTTTTTTGAAGAATTATAACTCTTATAAAATAGCAAATAAACATCTGATTCTCTTCAAATTTCGAATATAGAAATAGTTCTATCTACATATGATCATAAGTGAAGATGGAATATATCCTTCTGGTACCTGTCCCACAAAAGGCCAAAATTTTGAATAATTATAACTTTTATAAAATGCGAAATAATCATCAGATTGTTTTCAAATTTCTTACATCCCAAAATTTTTACTAGCACAAAACTTGATGTGAAGGTGGTAGATATCACTCCTTCTGGTACCTCCAAATTTTCAATAACAATGAAGGTCATATAACGCAAAATGAGCATCCAATTATTTTCAAACTTGGAACATCCCAATATATCTGTTAACACAAGACGAAGTGGAAAGATGGAACATTTCGGACCACTCCTTCTGGTACCTCACGCACAAAGGTTCAACATTTTGAATAATTATACTTTATTTAAAATGTGAAATGAGATTTCGAATGTCTTAAAATTTCGTACATTTCAGTAACAATATGTGTCATAACTTTTGAAACAAGTCAGAAATTCTTGAAGTATCTAAATATTTACCTCAACTAGAGATTTGATGTGAACTCCTTTTGGATCCTCATTCACAACAGGTTAAAATTTTGATTAATACTTATTCGCATACAACTGGAAATAAATGATAGATTTTCATTAATTTTTTTAGAATTAGATGAAGTGGACCGCATCAGTCCACTATATCTGGAACCTCTAGTACATGCCAATATTTTCCAAATATGATCACATATCTTATATAGGCTAAAGGAAGTAGTCGCTACAGTCATTTTTACCACTTAGGCCTCATTTTCTATTGGATTTGTATCAAAATCGATATTTGTAGTTCATAATGGGTTCAATCACCGGTGTCAAAACATGGTCCATGCTGGTTCAAGATTTTTATATGACAGTAACAACCGAAATTCGGCATTTTTATCCTTGCCATATTTTCTCACGGTGTTTTGAATTTGATACTTAAGATTCGCAATAGTTAACAAGCCTTGTAGTAGAAATTTGTCTCTATAGTTTCCCGTTTTGGTATGACCCTCATATAACGGTTCCAACCACATTATTCATTTTTATGATTTGTAGCTGCATTCTCCAACCGATCTCACTAGTATTTCTAGTTTAAAGTGGAACACGGCTCAACAAAGTTGTAACTGAATTTTTTTAGAGGCAATAAATGTATAATTATTGGAATTGTTTGAATGTACTCCCTTCCACAATTGTCATAAATCGGCCCGACTGACTGTATAGGCATAGTCATAACTGACCGATTTTTATTTTATTTTTTTTTCGTTTTACGGCTTAAAAACGAGTTACATATTTACATCGAAACTATTTATATATTGCAAAATAAAAATCTGTTCTATTTTGAAAGTTCCAATTATTTCTTCAAATGTCACACATTGCATCAACTTCCCACAAAATGCGTTACTGAAATGTGTAGGAAGAGCATTGATTACTGTCGAGTTCAGTAATACTGCCTAAAGCCTTCTTGGTAATGGAAACGTTGTATGGGTTTTTATTTGTTCCATATGTTGCCACGCACTTTATATACACATGTGTGTATGTATGTATGTAGTGGTAAATGTATAAAAAGGGTTATGCAAACACTTACAAAGGGTTACTTGCATTCGACAGCTTTTTTTTAAATATATTTTTGTATCCATTTTCAGCGGCTAAACTGAAGTTGTCACAGCCACTGGCAACATTTCTTTTGATTCGGGCTACTTTTTTTTGTTTTTTACAGAAAAATAAACATTTATCGATTTCGGCATCCACAGACACACACACCGACATGTGTACACATGCATACATATGTATGCGAACAATCGGAACATGCCAACGACTCTAGTAGTATTAAAATATTTGTAGGCATGCGACATTTGGCTTAAACGGCTGGTGTGGCTGTGTGCAGGAGTGAGTAAGGACCTTGTGTGTGTGTTTGTGTGTGCGTAAGGAACTGAAATTGAATTGCAAATGTGTTGATAATATAACTTTTTTTTATTGAAAATCATGAGGGGCGATGTGGAGCTGACACAGTACCGAGGGGCGGGAGAGTTGCTGCTAAGTACGTGTGTGTGTGTGTGTGTGTGTGTGACGGTTAGTTGTTGTTGACAGCATTGGGGTTGTCAATAAAAGCTGACTGTGGCAGTGACAAAATGTCATCGTCGGGGAATTGACATCTCTGCGATAATATGGTAAATGTGATTCCATTTTTGAGCAGTTTACTGTGGCAAATACGCTTAAAAGGGGAATAAAAACCTTTAAGCGTTTCGTAAACAAAAGCCAGCAATGGATCATAAAGCAAAGACCACATAAAAAATTAAATTGAAAGCTTTTATTTTTGTTTTGCTCCCCCTAGATTTCCTGCTGTTTTTTTCTTCTTTTTCTTTTTTTTTTCTTGACAATTCAAAATGACTTGGAAGAAGAAGGAGGAGGATGATTGTGTCCTTGTGTGTGTGTATGTATGCATGAAAATGAATTTATTCTGAGGATTAAAATGACATTGTCATCGATCATTTCTAAGCCTATTTTAAATGTCCGATATAAACAATTCCATTTAAAGAAATGAACGAAATAATTGTTTCAATTAAGTGAATTGAGGCATTTCCATATTCATTGGCGACTGTTTATCAGGAAAGGGAGTATTGGTGGAAATTGACTTGAAGAAATTGATTAGAACTTGGAGGACTCTGAACCCAAACCACCACATACGAACCAAGTTGTATTTTCTTTCAATATTTCAACCCCCCAAAAAAGAAGAATGCAAACAATTTGTTGTTGAAATATTTTTCATACATTTTTAATCCAATTAGTTTAAAAGTTTCGTTATATTTTCATATTTTTTTTGGTCGATACAATATGCTACAGATGCGTGTGTGCATGTATTCGTGTAGATCTTGTCTATGTAGCCCAAGAGCAATCGATGTTTGCGAGAGACTCAATTCGTTGTATCCGAATATATTTGGTATTCAATGGAACAGAAAAGATTTTCATGGGTGTTTGTGGGTATGTTTGTAAGTGAACGTGTAATAAATTTCATGAACAGAAGTTCTCATGTCTGACATGACCCGATACATGCAACGAACAGAAAACATGACATTTGGGTTACGACAAGTGGGAAATGCGTATGTCATCTGGAGAGCACTTGGATGGATCACTAGAAATCAAAAACAAAATCGTTTATAAATGAAGCTCAATTGTTGTTTGTCGAATCGAAGAGGCACTTAGCACACACGCACACCCGTCCACCAACACCCACATCCACATGGTTTGTCAGACAGCCACTGGAGAACAATTGTGGAATGATTTAAAATTGAGTTATTCCATATTTAAAATTTATGTGCGTTAACAAAATATTTATTCGCTGGGGGTTTGAATGAAGTCGGTGCCTTTTTGGAAACTACAAATGGAAGTGCAGGATACTGTGTGTAATACTACGCTATGTGCCATAATAAACATAAACTTTAAACAAGAATGGATGTACATTCAATACATAATTTGGAAATTTAGATTCAAAGGGGTTCGTTGGGCTGCACAAACAAATTGAGGGGTTTAAAAAGTAACATTTTCAGATCGAAAGGGTTATGAATATTAAATATATGTATTTTTTTTGTAGGTTACTTGCATGTCACAATATCTACAATAACAATCTACAATAACAATAACCACACAATTCTTATTGCCTTCCGTGTTATACACCTTTGCTTTGACGTACAACAAAAAGCTAAGGAATTTCGCTTTTGACATTTAAAATTCTGAATATTTTATACCCTCGAACATAGTATGTGTGAGTGTTAGCGTGTGTGTGTTCACGTGCTAATACTTTGTTACTAAAAAGAAGGTAAATATGTTTCCATGGGTATGTTTTTTTTTTGTCGTTGCAAGGTTCTTGTTTTGAGTGATGTCAGACTATTAAAAATTTCATTTGCCAAAAGGATTACCACAGTAATAGGGTCTTAGCGCATTGTGGCACGAATGGGAAGAACATAACTATTCTCTATCGCCGACACACTAACAACAATAGAAAATTGACGAAGAACAACAAAGCAGACGAAGTTCGTTCCACAGTGGTATCAAATAAATGAATTTTAAAGTTTTAAGACGATATTCTAGTATTTTTGAATGACTAAATAACATGGGTCATATTTTCAATTAATCACATATTTTAATTACATTTTTATCCATTTAATATTTTAAGTTCCCATTGAGTAAGCGATATAAGAAGCTAAAATGTTGTTACCGACAGATGCATACTCTGGGCCAATGTTCGTTAATACAGGGTGAGATGAAAAAACTGCAACCAATTTCAGACTGCTGTCATTTCTAAGCCACTCGTCCGACAGCTGTTTAAATTATTCCAGTGATAGCTCATTATATTGTTTACAAGCGCACAAAAGCATTTTGGCGAGAATTTTCCAGAAAAAAGTTATTCGTGATGGAATTCAAGCGTGATAGTGTGATTTCTTTATATTTGGCTGGAAAACCACAAGTGGCTATCGTAAGAGCACTCCAGCATATAAATGTGAATAAATCTTTTGTGTCTCGTGCCATCGCTCGTTACCGTGATATTGGTAGCGTGGCCCGACGTCAAGAAAGTGGACGGAAGAAAACAGCAGCATCAGCAGAAATGGTTCGAAAAGTAAAGAAGCGACTTCATCGAAACCGTGGCCGAAAAATGGCTTGTGAGCTGAACATATCACAATATTCCATTCGGCAAATATTGAAAAATAAGATCGGGGTAAATCAATTGAAATTCCAAAAGTGCAAGAACTTACACCGAAACAAAGATACATGTAAAAAAGCAGTAAGTGCGGCCGGGCCGAGCTTTGAATACCCTCCACCATTTGGAACGAATTAGAAAATTAAAAAAAAAAAAAATAAAATCCATTAAAAATTCTGTTAAAATATTTAAAATATCTAACATCGGAAGGTGCCGATATATGGGGGGTATACGATATTGTGGACCTATATAGACAATTACCTTTCAGGGATTAAATTGCTCACAAAGAAATCCTTGTGTGGAATTTCAGACAATACCATAGGAAAATATGGCTAAAATCATCAAAATACCGAAAATGGGGGTACCGTTATATGGGGGATATACGATATCGTTACCCTATATAGAGAATTCTCTGTCAGGGGGTAAAGTGCTAACAAAGAACCTCTTCTGTACAATTTCAGACAATACCGAATATCGGGGGGCACCGTTATATGGGCGCTATACGATATCGTGGACCTATATAGATAATTCTCTTCCGAGTTATAAAGTACCCACAAGGTACTCCTCGTGTGTATATTCAGACAATTCCATTGAAAAATGTGACTAACATCATCAAAATACCGAATATGGGGTACCGTTATATGGGGGCTATACGATATCGTGGACCTATATAAATAATTCTCTTCCACGGGATAAAGTACCCGCAAGGAACTCCTTGTGTGGATTATCAGGCAATTCCGTTGAAAAATGTGGCTAAAATCATCAAAATACCGAATATCGGTGGGTACCGTTATATGGGGGCTATACGATATCGTGGACCTATATAGATAATTCTCTTCCGAGGCGTACAGTACCCACTAGGGACTCCTTGTGTGGAATTTCAGACAATTCTATTGAGAAATGTGAGTAACATCATCAAAATACCAAATATCGGGGGGTACCGTTATATGGGGGCTATACGATATCGTGGACCGATAAAGCCCATCTTCGAACTTGACCTGCCTGCAGACAAAAGAGGGATCTGTGCAAAATTTTAGCTTCCTGTCTTAATTCGTTTAGACTGACAGACGGCCGGACAGGGCTAAATCGTCTTAGAATTTTACGCTGATCAAGAATATATATACTTTGTTGGGTCTAAAATGATTATTTCGGTGAGTTACAAACGGAATGACGAACTTAATATATGGTGGAGGGTATAAATAGAACTAAAAGAGCTAAAGAGTTGCTTCGCTTGGCCGAAAGTGATGAACTGCCGAATTTGGTTTTCCCCGATGAGAAAACATTCGTTGTCCAGGAGTTTTTAAACATACAAAATTATCGTGTTTACATGCCAAAGAGGTCAGCTTAAAACCAGAATTCAAGCGCCGGTCATGGTGATGGTGTGGGCCGTCATAACAGTCAATGGTCACACTCCGTTTGTATTAATCGACCGTGGCATCAGAATAAAAGCCGAATATTATCGCGAAAATATTCTTGAGGGTGTATTAAAGACTTGGGCACATGAACATTTTGGCCGCATACCTTAGACATTCCAGCATGACTCAGCAGCATCGCACTCAGCACGCGCCACCCAAGAATGGTTACAAAATGACCATTCTCCTCGCTTCATTTCCCAAATCGCCGAAAGCAATCCGTTGGACTATTGTGTCTGGAGTAGTTTGGAAAGCAAGGTTGGCACTAAAAAATACCAAAGTGTCAATCACCTCAAGCAAGCGATTCACCGGGAATGGGTCAAAATAACAACGGGTCAAAATAACAACAAATCTAAACTTATTTTAAAATTTGATGTTATTGGCGACATATTTTGCTTTCATTCAATAAAAATAAAAAAATATATAAAAAAATTAGGGCGTTTGACTTTGTTGCAGTTTTTTATCTCACCTTGTATTTGGTGAGAGTGTTTGTAAAATGTTCATGGCGATTGGTGTTTTTCTTTTGAGGCCACTGTTCAGTTTCTTGTCACTCAAATATATCCACATACAATCAGACATTCATCGCCATCAACTGCCAACAGGTGGTAGACTGTGAAATAAATTCTACGAGGATTGAAATGTGAGAGTTGTGTATGTTTTACAGCATTCGAATAGAAGTTGTAGCACGTTAATTATTATTATTTTAGGTTTAGGTACAATTGGCTTTAATGATTTATAGACCAGGGATTTTGAGAATATGAGTTAAAACAAAAATTGCATACGCTTTATTTAATGAGACCACAGTTACTTACTATTTTGTCTCTATACTTTATTGAAAATATTAAAAACTAAACAAAAGATATGCTTAAATATATACGATTTTGTAAACACCTTAGGATGGGAAATCTCTAAAAGAATTAGAGGTAATTTTTTATTAGAGGAGTCATCGATAAACTTCCCTTAATATTATCAACAATTTATAATTACATATGCTCACCAATAGCGGTGAATATAAATATAAACTATTGCCTTGGCTCATAAATCATCCCTCGTATTTGTCGTGTTCCACAGCTGCTGACATTCGTCGGTCCATGCGTGTTTCCTCGTTTGCCTTATACCTCATTCTGATATATCTTATACAATTACATTTCAAATATAACTTTTTATAGCTTTCGTGGAAAAAGGATTACATTGCATTAGTATAATCACCTCATCCTTCTCCTGCAGCAGAAGGCTCGACGTAAATTCATTAAAACTTCCACATACACACACACACTCCAGCATAGATATAGACACACGCACACACAGAGAAGAGGAACGAAGGAAAATTCCAGTGAGTAGCATTTTCTCTAATTTGAAATTTAATTCACGAAAGTCATAATCAATTATCCTGCAACTTAAAACAATCTCATATGTCAGAGTGCCTCTAACCTGATTCATGCCGCATATGTTCGTACAGCTTTTGTATAATTACCAGCATTCATCTATGTGGGTGGCGGTTGGAGGTTGGGGGCAGTGGGAGGTCGAAGGTGGGTTCGGTGAGATAATATTGCTTGCCATTGCCAGCATAACCACAATAACCGAGTAGCAACAGCAGCAGCAACGTCAACGATTTTGCTTTCAAGTGTACCTGAGCGTTGGCGTGTTTCCTTTCAGACATCCTTCCGTTCGTGGTTGCATGCATCCTTGTTTGTAAGCCTGTATTTGTGTTTTTTTTTTTGCTTCCCCAACCATCTTCCTTTCGGTCTTATGATGTGGCCTCTCGGCGTAGTGGCATTTTGCAGAGCTTTAGGTGTAAATAGCTCAGTGCACTTGTAATAATTGAAATTAATGCGCCATACATTGACAGCTTCTGTAGTCGTGCATCACCCGGCGCGTCCTACAAAATAAGCAACAATTACCACAACAAGAACAACAGCAAAAGCTGTAGTAGCAGCAGCAGCAATTACAGCAGGGTGGTTACAACCACGGCTGAATGCCTAACCTGAATATTAGCGAAAGCAACACGCGCTGCTTTGTAGTTTCATCTCGGTGAGCAGGTGCTGAGGAAATTCATCTGACAAGTTTCCTACTTTGAGCAAATTGTAGCCACATGATTTTGTGTAAAAAGCGCATAGTTGTAGAGTTGTAGGTGTAGGTGTAAAAATTGTTTCCACTTGTGAACGAATTGTTATGGTTTCAGCTTGTTGTTTTATTTCGCGCACATACTGCCATACGTACATATATATAGCAAATAATGTATTATAACTACGATTGCGATATGCTATTGAGATTACAAAAAACATATCATACAGACTACCAAGAACAGGTGTTGAAATGTGGAAACACAAACATCCCTCACAATTTCATATCGCCATTCGTGTTCTTCAGCTTAACAGACACAAAGCTAACAAATAAAATGAGTCGAGTCTTGTCAAATGAATTCAAAATTAATCAGGAAATTTTTTGCTATAAAAAAAGTGTAACATCGCTATTGGATAAATAATAGCCTGTGGAGGCAACCACAGGAAATAATGGCTATTTTGTCTCAGATTCCGGAATTTTAATGATGTTGGAAAACCGATAGTTAAACAATTACATGTTGTAGTGTTGGCGAGATAATGCGTTCATATTTCCATGGCAGATCGCATCAAGGGCATACACATGATAACATTCAGAATCACACTGCCGACAAATCTGTATTACGTCTCTCACTCTCTCTTTTATCATTTGTGCAATTGTCTTGCAAACATTTGCACAAACATCATTATCAGTACTTTAACTGTGAAAATAGCAACAATTGTTGTATTTACAAAATAGGTCAACTTCACACGTCGCTTGCTTGGAAATGAGTTGAACTTTAATAACGGATTTTAAACCGACAAACGGATGGCTATTCGACCTAGATTTTCAGCGAATCCCAATGTAAGAGTTGAATCTGTCATTTGGAAAAGCAAGAGCGAAATTGTAACCATGTGCTAAGCTATACAATATGAATTCAGATAGTGTCAAAAGGAAAGGGAAGTCATAGTTAAATGCAAAAGAATGGAAAGTACTTTCATCTTTAAAAGGCAATTTTTCTTTCATTATTCTTTTCTTTTCATTTTCTTTCATGTGTATCTATCAGTCAATATTAATTTGTAATCACTCTGCAAATCATAATTAGAGTTATGTCCAAAATTGAAGCCATAGCAAAATATGGTGAAATGGTCAAAAAAAAATATTTTTTTTGCTGATTCTGAAGTCACTTTATACGTGAAAATTATGAACCGAACGAAGGAGTAGAGTTTATGACAGGACAGAGGGCTATTATCATCGCATAATATTAAGCGGGTAAATTGGATCATAATTTATGTATGAACAATCCCAAAATTTTCATTCAAGGCAATTATCGACGAAATGAGTTTTATATAAAAGGGGAACATTTGCCCTTTACATTTCGTAGACTTAAGTAGTCTTAAATCAAAGATATATATTTTCAAATTTCAGCTGTAGCCTTATCTTTGGTGATATTGAAAAACGAGTAAAAAACATTACGATTGGCAGGGCTGAACCTTCTGTACCCCTCACATATTTAAATGAAAGCATTTTGGGTTAAAACGTGTTACACTTCTAACTGTAAATACCAGCGAGATTGGTTGGGGAATGCAGTTAAAGTTTTAAATAAATTGGTTGGAATCGTTATATGGGACCCATATCAAAGCGCAATCTGCTACCTATAGGATTATGAACTGTTTAACTTTTCAAAAACCATAAAGTGGGTGAGGCCGGTTTATGGGAGCTGTACCAAAACGGGAACCTCTATAGACAGTTTTATAATTCAAGGATTGTCATCTATCAAATCTTTTTAAATACCAAATTTTAAACAATTTCGTGGGTAAATGTGACAAGGATTACCAAAAGACCGAATATCGGTTGGTATCGTTATATGTGCATAACGTGGACTTTAATTTCAGTATTCTGGCACCGGAGCTAGAACCTATTATGACCAACAAATACAAATTTTTTGACAAATCCGTGGGAAAAAAAGTGTTGCAAAAATCATAAAAATACCCAATATTGGGAGTTACTGTTATATGGGAGCTATACAAAAACGTGGTCCTATGCATATAATGTATCGCCACTACAAATACCAACTACAAATACCAAGTTTTAGACACATCCGTGAAAAAATGTGGCGAAAATCATCTAAATACCGAATATCGGGAGGTACCGTTACATGGGGGATCTATACAACAAAACACGGATCTATACAAACAATATTTTTCTATCGCAGCTAGAAGCTATTATGAACTACAAATACCAATTTATTGACAAATCCGTGGAAAATATGGCAAAAATCGGGAGGTACTGTATTATGGGGGCTATACCAAAACGTGAACCTATATATACCATGATCCGCCACCGAAGCTAGAACCCCTTATGTCCAAAAAATACAAATTTTTTGACAAATCCGCGGAAAAATGTGGCAAAAGCTATCAAAATGCCGAATATCAGGAGGTACTGTTATAAAGTGGCTATACCAAAACGTGGACCAAATATATCATACCAATCTTATCCTTGATACAATACAAATTGTACTGCCAAATTTTGAAGCTCTACGTCAAATAATGTGGGCTGTATCTTGATTTAAACAATCAAAAAGACTGATCATGAATATATATACTTTATGGGGTCTACGACGAACATTTAGCGATGTTACAAACGGAATGACAAAGTTAATATTCCCTCTTTTTTTTAAGGAGGTATAAAAAACGTAGTACCCATTTCGAACTCTAAGTACCCAATTTTAAACAATTGCGTTAGCAAATGTGACTTTGATCTCATAAATACGGAATATCGGTAGGTACCATTATGTGGGAGCTTCATGAAATTGTAAACCGATATATACAATGATCTGCCGTAGGAAGTACAACCCAGTATAAACACCAACTTTTAAACAAATTCGTTTGAAAATGTGGCTGTAATCGTTAAAATTCCGAGCTACCGTTATATTTGTGCTCACACTCTCAATACCAAATTTGGAACAATTACGTGGAAAAATGTTCTCCACGCGTCGTCAGAAAGTTCATGCCAAAACGCCGTCCATCAGTAGATATCCGATCAGCAAGCCATCCCATGTGAACATAGGCATGGACTTAAGTTACATTTAAGTAGAGTAGTTTCCGTTTGTATATAACTAGTATTGGTTGTGGAATGAATGAAATTAGGTAATAAGGGGAAATTGTACAACTTATAGTCCTATCGTTTTATTCAATAAATCGGAAGAACTTTCTAAATTTTGTTATTTTAATTATTTTCATATCATCTAGAAATCATAGGATTATATTAAGAATAAATTAAAACTTATGATTTGTACTTTTTACCTTTTTTTTACTAAAATATTTACATTTTTTAGTTAATCTTTAAATAAAACACGTCACACCTCGCACAAAACTTATTCAACTAATCAGGTATGATGATGTTGCCTGATTGATCATACATGTACGTAAGTAGGTGTGTGTGTGCGCATTTATCTATGTAAAGTGCTTGGATAGTATGGAAGAATTTGTAGTGTTTTTGAGGATAACCACAAAAACGCTCCGTTGACATTTGGGAATTTTCATTAGAGGATTACAATGACAGTGTACACAATAGCGTTTACATACGATTGCGATTGTTTTGTTGTTGTCGATGATATGTGTGTAAATATGATAAACAAAGCTTTCAACATTTGAGTTGCCAATTTAAAATACAGCTGCTGCTGTGGAAATTTTCAACAAACCGGGTTTTAAAATGAAGCACCACACATGTTGATGAAAATCATTGCTTTACTGGACGTTTTCAAAAATTTGTCTTTAATAAAATCATAATTATTAAGCGAAATATTTTTTAAAGTGAAAATTCAAGTTCTCAAAGGACAAATGCTCATGATGCTAATCCTTTTGGGTTACAACGAAGAAAAATGTTGATTAGGTCTATACTTTTTCTTTCATAAAGAAAAAAATCGTGATATTGTTTTTTCTAATCTTTGTGGGCAATTATTACGTATTTATTTAAAGTAATGAGAAATTATAATAATTTGCGATGTATATCTGTGATTTATTTATTTTTAAATCACCTAATATGATTCAAGTTTATAAGGGTGATTCTCTCTTTGAAAATCAATTGTATATCCATATTGGTTGTTTAGACCTTGGATCCATGACCTACAAATTATGGAAAACAATTCAACAGTTTTATTTCAAACTTCGTTTCATTTTCAATACTTTTTCTAGCCGAATCTGTACAGTAGAAACCTTCAAATTACAAAACACGGACAACTAATTTTTATCGACTAAATTCTAGCAAAAAGTGTCATTGTGTATGTAAACATGTTCAATGTACATACTTTGATTGTTAACTGTAAAATTACGTGAGTGTGTTTGTTTTTTGTAGATTTGCATTTTCGTGTTGTTGTGGTTTCTTTACTGCGCACACACACACATATGTGTTTTTTATGTGTCGACTTTGGTTTTTAGTTTTCCTATAGGTTGTTGTTGCTTTGTTAGTTTGTTGTTGTTTTTTTTTTTTTAATTTCGCTTTCATTGTTGCCTAGTTAACATTTTCCAATTTCCACATACTTTAGTTATGTTGTGGGGTTTTACAAACTTTTTTCGAAGCTTTCATCAATGATATTTTAACCAATCAAGTGCAACAGCAATGACCAGAAGAGAGTGAATAAATGCAGCTTCATAATGAAGAGGTAGGAGAAGAGTTAAGGAATTATAAAAAAGGTTCAACCTTGAATTTTGCTTCGCCATTCACATTGAATGCAAATTCAAAGCGAATATGGGGATACAAAATATAATATATATAGAAGTAATTTTGTACAAAATAATGTCGCCTTGAATAAATTTCCGAATGGAATATTTAAAATTCAGTTCCAGTATGCGATTCTCTATCTTTTTCCAGTTACCGTCAAAAATCGGTTACTTTGAAACCTAAAATTTTGTACGAAGATGTTAAGAACGCCATTTCTCTCGATAGGCCTTAGCGACTATTTTATTTTCTTCGCAAATTTACCGAAATTTTACGGTTATGTTATGAGCAATTAAAAAATTTATGTTATCGATAACTGCCATTAATTCAGTCTTTAACTAGTTATATAATCACACTACAGGTGGGAGTCAAAGAATTGAGTCAAATCAATATCTTGTTATACCCTACATCTCATAGTCTCAGGGTATTATATCTTTGTGCATTTGTTTGTAACATTCTGAGTCTATTTATGCATGTCCGTCCGTACATCGGTACATGAAATTTGGGAAAAATGGACAGGTCGCATTTATTAGCCGATCGAAATGAAATTTTGCACAAATCATTTGTTTAGCCCAAAAAAACTTATTGAAATAAGAGATAATCGGTGAAAAGGTTGATATGGCTCCCGTATATATCTTCGACCGATTTTATTTATGTGCACCAAATGTGTAATTTTAGTCCAAATAGGATGGCATTTGGCGTTTACAACCGAATTGAGCATAGAAACAAGTATATCAAATTTGGTAGAAATCGGTTTAGATATAACTATAGCTATAATATATATGGTTCATCCGATTTGTTACGTTTATTCTCCGTAGCCGTAATATGCACTCCGTAACAACGAACATTCGGGTAAGTATATCAAATAGGGATGAGAAATACCTTCGGTTAAGATTTTGATATAGGTCCCGTATATATCTTTACTCGATTTCAAGTTTATACGCATTTTGGCAGATACGAACGAATTCTGTTTAGAAGAAAGTGTATTAAATTTGCTGAAAATCGGGTAACACTCGTAAATACTCTCACTCGTAAAATATTCTCCACCACAACAATATTTGGTGCCAACTATCAGATGCAGCATATAAATACCTCTGCTAAATTTTATAGAGTTCGATTCAGATTTGCATAGACTTCCCATATAAATCTTCATCCGATATCACGTTTATTGTGCCTAAAAAAGTGCTCAAAATGCTCAGTTCAAATAGGAAAGCTTTTGATGAATATCAGTTCGTCCGTCAAATTTTGTGGAAATCGATTAAGTGGGGGATATACTTCCATATATTAGCTACATTTGACTTAAAATTGTATCTTTCACAATACGCATTCCAAAACGATCATAAATTCCCTATAAAAATGTTTATATCTTATGGGTAGCTCTACTAAATGTGCAAAGTGGTGTAGGGACTATTTTTTTTTAATACAATAACTATGTATGTTGTACTTTTGCAGTGCATATCAAAATTGAAATCAAAAAAATTGTTGTCACCATCTGTCAAAATAGTTTATACCTCATCCAGAAACAAATATTTTTTCCATGTTTTGTTTGATTAATTTTGTGTTGTTATCGTTGTTTTCATCTATGCTTTTCGACAAATAATTTTTTTTGTACATAAACAATTACAATAAAATTACATTTCTCTATATAACATGAAAGTTTTTCAATGTATTACGCCACAGTGGTTGAAAATAATTGAAAACATATCTGTATTTTCTACCCAACATTTAAACAAGAAAAATTCAGAGGATGCTCAAATTGAATATCGGTTCATAGCAACATTTAGGAATACAATATAACTGCACATTTCAAGTACCAAAAGGATCTGGAATAATTAGTAATTATGTCTTTGGCGTAGTAATTGTAATTATTCATATGAATACTATCTGCTCTGGATTTTTTTTCTTGGCAAGAAAATAAAATATATTTTTTAAAAGATTAAAATAATGAAAACAGGTTAAATATGAATATGAACCTTATATTTATCCATTACCGCCAAGCCACAGTAGCGGCTAAAACCATTGCTGTCATAGGCTGATTTCGATTTTATTTAAACATAATTGCGGTTACAACTATTTAGATATGTGAAAATGTTCATTGTTGTGGCCATCGCCATTGAACAAAAAGTCATAAAACAAAATCGTTTCCAAATTTATTTATAATGGGATGTTGTTCTTTTTCATGTCTCTTTCTCTTTGCTTTATTTTAATGAAAAAGTCAACTACAAACCAACTACTAGTACGTAGTTATTTAACGATTGGACAGAAAACCTTACGCACATGAAGCTACTAACAATCTACTAATTTATTATGGTTATGAGAATGATTTATGTTACTAGCGTATACGTAATTTTATCCCATCAATCACTTATACGCCTCTGTGCACCGGGACAATGCAACTTGACGTTAACTGTAGATGCCTCATTGCAATGCACAGCCTCTAATGGTGTGCATCGTAATTAGGAGACTCAACCGTAAAAGCAATCCCACCCAGGTAACTAAATTGAAAATTAGAACAGCCATGAGACTTTTCCTCTTGTTGACATATTCGAAGATGGATGGGAATGACATTGATTAAACGTAGAGTTGCAAAATTATATAAGTACATATAGATAACGATTTAGGTTTCAGATTATCAACTTTAAATTATTTGTGAAAAATTGGTTTTATTTTTTTAATTATACCCTACAACACTATGTGTTGGGGCTATTATAAGTTTGATTGGGCCAAAAATTATGTAACACCTTATATAATACACCTTAATATTGATTTCCCACATAGGAAAGTATATATGGATCTTCCTATCTCGCCGAGCTGAGTCGATCTAGCTATGTATGTCCGTCCGTCCGTCTGTCAGTCTGTCCATGTTAATTTGTAATCACTCTACAGGTCGCAATTATGGCCCGATCTTCACGAAAATTAGAATGGAGGTGGGGTTAAGATCAGAATAGAACCCAATTTCTTTTGAAGATGATCGCACAATATTTAGGGGTCGAAATGGACCAAAAACTGAAAAAATCCCGATTTTGCAGTTGCTCTACAGGTCGCAATTATGGACCAATCGACGCGGAAATTAGCATGGGGCTAAAGCTTCGGACTGGGCAGAAGCCTTCCAATTTTGATAGTCATTGGGTAATATTTAGTGGGTGAAAATACTATAACATTTGTGTTAAATAAAAGTCAAATTTCCATTAAACCGCGAATATTTTTAGTCCCAGCAAAATTATAAGGTCAATTTTGACCGTTACGTAGATGCCGATAGTAAATATATACGAAATATATACAATGTATATATACAAAGGAAGGGGATATTAGATAGAATGCTTATATCTCAAGAATCGCTGGACTGATTTTGACAAATTTTGTCAATTCACAATGCCCTCTTGACATGAAAGTATAAAATCTAAAAAAATCGCATAAAAATAAGTCAAAAATTATGTTAATATAGATTTTGTAGTATTTTGTGACATTTTTTTATTTTTTTCATATTTTTTATCCCATGCGATTTTTTTAATTTGATTTATAATATTAAGGTGTATAACACAGGTTTGGGATATTATATACAGATTGCAATTATAGTCCGATAAAGCAAATCATATAGATGAGTCTAAATTTGGAGATACAGAGGGGCCTCTTGCTTTTGGAGATGATCGCAAAATACGACGGAGTGCATAAATATTGAGCAAATGTCCCTGGTCAAAATGCTAAGGGTAATATCTGGGCAGTGCTCCGTCACATAATTTCAAAAGCGAAATCTTCCAAAATGGATTTGGACATAAGGGGGCTTCTAACATATTGTAGTGTTGTAGGGTATCACATGGTCGGCCCCGCACGACTATAGTCTTTGCTTACTTGTTTTCTTGTATGTAATAGTAATGTCTTTATAAATTTAGAAAAAAAAAAAAGAAAAAAAAAAAACGAAGCCAAACAAAGAGTGTTCCAAGTGTTTGGTCTAGAGCCGATTGTCAGGCCAAGTCGAAAGTCCATACAAAGCAAATCTCTTAACTTAATCAGGCTGTGGACCCCTTTTTTCCAGTCAACATGATATTTAAACGCTTCGTGATACTAAGGTTGTTAAATTAAGTCGTTCCATTTGTAATAGAGTCGTATGAGTGATTTCATAAATTGCACATATTTCCTATCACTCATACGCAGATTATAGACGCAATGAATTTTTAGTTCATTGGGGGTCCGCAATAAACTTTTCTAAAAGTAATATGTACATACTGGTTCACGTTTTCTCATAGCCACATTAAATTGTATCTTCCGATATTCGGCATTTTAACGATTTAGGGACATTTTTCAACGTATATGCTCAAGGCCTTCAAGAAGACCAAGTAGCCAAGAACACTACTTTTGACAAGAATTTGACAATTTTAATTTCATATCACAATAATGTTTTTGATTGAAAATTTGGTAGTTAGAGGGGTTTACTGCCCGAATGTTGGTTTTTTTAATTTGATTTTTTTTTTGACTTGGACGTGATGGTCACCACTCCTATGACAGAAAATTGTCTCCATGAAATGAAAAATATTTCCTTTATAAAATTTTTCATTTGACATTTCTTTCCTTTAAAAAATCGGACACAGTTTTTTTTTGGCCCCTGACACATTTAGACATCCTTTCATAATTATTACGTTCTGAAAGTTGGAATGTAAAAATTTCCCCTGGTCGAATATAAGTGCTATTTCACTTAGTTTTTTCTGACTGGTAACGGCTTGAAACTCAGGTAGTTTCGAGAGGTGGTAAGACTCTAACAACTCGATAATAATCTTTAGTATATAATCAAGTAATCTGTTTAATAATATTAAATATTTTATAGAGGCCATGTATTTGCATTTTTTATATAGTTGTATATGTATGTATATTGCAAGTTTTATTTTAACAAAACTTAACTGCAGTGTAAATCACTTGTCACCAAAGGAAACTCATGTTCGCAGTAATTGAATATTTTTCATTTAAAAATAAAATTGCAAAACTATAATAAGCTTTCTTTATTTGACCTTACAACTACATTTGGTAAAATATCCAATAGTTTGCCAATACACCCAACCCCAAAACATATTTTATCAGTTCGAACAATTTCTGGTGAAATGCGCCAATGCTTTCACTTTTTCTTTGTTATCCGAATAACACTTTCTTCCAATTACCAACACATACACGTTTATGGTTAAACCGCATGCCGGAGAAGAAAAGTTATACACAAGAAACTTGCAATGAATACGGATATGCATGTTCCCGCCCCCATGGCGCGTGCCCTTGCATCATCCATCGTCGGCAGGGGGTACATTTAAATAACACTTAACATTCAACTTGATGGAGATACAAACAAACAGCGGGCCACTGAGATAACTATCGTGAGATATATGCACTGCCCGCTGCTGATGTCGGGTCTGGGTGGAAATCAATTGGCTCGTTCTTGGAACACAGAGAGGCCACATTCAACGCGGAGTTCACCCCCAATATTTTAAACAAAATTATTTTATGATTTTGTGAATATCAGCATAAAATGATCAACATCTTGAAATTATGTGTTAACAGCAGGATTTCGCATGTATTAGTAAATAATAAAGTTTTCTCAATTTTTTGCATGCTTGGATATTTACCCGTATCCAACATGGTTTCCAATACCATTCACACATCCATAGTAACCATTCGCACAAGAGTAACAACTTTTTATCCTCTGCATGATGCAAAATCTGCGAATACAAATTCATTTCACGTTAAGCAAAGAATGCGGCCGAGTCGACCGTGGAGTCGCAAACATTTTCTATTGTTGCTTTAAAGAAATTAATGTTCATGCAAATGTGACAGTAAAATATTGGCTGTTCTTCTGCAGACAATTTTTCTTGCCTCTAAGACATCTTGGTGGTGTGTTCAAGGATCTCTCATTCCGCGAACTGAGGTAAAGTGTATTATTTTTGGCTATCCTTGTAATGGTCCGTTTCTATGGGACCAGTCTTGGAGGGAATGTCGTATTTTTGGCCATTTGCTGCGACAACGTTACACCGACGAAAACCAATGAATTTAATAAATGACTATCATGGCAAACGGTCCTTCGCGTTGTTGATAGTCCTTTCAAATACGTCGGGCCTGGACGAGTTGGGCATGGAGGTAGTTAGAATTGTTTGTAGTCGTGTTCTCCAATATGGCATTGCTGTGGTCGGTTATTGTTAGCTAGTGCTTTATGGTTGACATTTCAATTTAAAATAAAATAATTACGAAAACGCCATTTAACTTGACTCAATTTAAATGTATCTAAACACACATACACACAGACAGAGAGAGAGGCAGACAACAGTGTTGTCTAGCAACTCACATCTAAAGTTGCCAGAAATGTCTGCTGGCTATTAAATTGTCGGCATAAAAATTTATGTCTATTCATTTAATTGGCTTGTTGTACTTCCCTTGGTCTGGACAAGAAGAAAGTTTGCCGTTGACCAAAATCCGTCTTTGGACTTGACGCAAAGAGATTTTTAAAGAGTCTCCTTTGGTCAATAAATTAAAAGTAATTTTAAGACGTAAATATGAAGATGATTTCTGCGGAATAGATAGATGTTTGTAATGGGTCAAAATTTTGTGCATAAAAAAACTCAATGACACATGGCCATGCCCCATTGAGTTTCCAAAAAATATTTTTTAGACAGTGTTATAAAAATGTCTGACTGACTGGAATTCTTTTAAAATACGATCTGCTATATCTAGTCTAAATGTTCTCATGTTTTTATATCACTAATGCATTATTGTTTTCTGTCTATTAGATTTTATTTTGGTAGTTGACGAGTTTTGTATCCATTTGAAACAGTAAATACAAAAAACACTCACCAATATAAATAATAAAATTTACAACAATATCGAGTTTGAATAATTCCCACACACCATTCCGCCTATGAATGTTCGTAACGATTTGGACATTTTTGTTCTCCGATTGATTGCTTCTGGAAATTTTTTGCAAGTTACTATGCATGCAATGTTTTGCGTAATGATGGCGATGTTGTTTCCCCTCCGAAATTCATTTTTATTTTCTCGGCAAACCCATTACTTTTACAATCAGTAATAATTCTATCGAAATTATGTTCGGAAATATATTTATGGGGGTTTCAAACAATTCTCTCTGTGATTTACAATCTGAATTTAGACGAAATCGCATCAATGCCAAACCGCCCTCTAATGGCATTGTGATGCATTCGCAAATGTACAGAAATTATTATGGCACACAAATATGTGAAAACAAGACGTTAGGGTGTTAGCTCTAAAATTACAAAAAAAATCTCGTTTAGGAATGGGAAATATCGGTCTGCTCCCCACCAGAGGTCAGCATTTTGAACAATGATAATTAATAAAAAAAAAAAAATAATAAAATCTGTGTTTTTTTTTTTCAAACATTGCCCATCCCCCACAAACTTCAAATTTTGGAAGAATCATACATACATATTAATATAAGTAGAATCGAGTATGCGATATAGTTAAAACTTGGACCGTGGTAATCTTTATATTAGATTAGGTTAGGGCGAACATGGAAATTTGTTGGATCACTGATTTTCATAACTCTTCCCAAAATCTAAACATTTTCAAGGCCAATAACCGCATAAAATGTATAATTACTTTTTCACTCACATAAAAATGTGTCGGTCCAAACCATCGGGAAGAGCTCAAAAGAGCTACAATTGTGGCCTGCAGAGCAACTGCAAAATCAAAAAATTTTTCTATTTTTGGTCTATTTCAACACCAAAATATTTAGCGATCATCTCCAAGAACAATAGCCTTCTTTTCTGTGGTGTTACCTACATTTTGAACCAACTAAGTTATAATACCTCCAACATATAGTGTTGTAGGTATAATAAAAGCAAATAGTATTGTATTGGTTCTATAATCTACCCTAATATACAACCAATTTCATATGACGATTTGAAATAAATTCAAATACACATTACGCTAATGCGTTACAGCGTTCCTTCCTTCTTTTTTTTTTTTTTGTTTATTATCACGGGTTTTGTACCTTCAGACTCATTTGTGATTTCATGGGAGGAATAAATGGAAATAACAGGGAGGCAAATAATTACTAGTTTGTTTGGAAGCTTTATTCGAAACAATGAATATGGGAAAGTATCAGCATTTGAAGTTTGCAGATGTGTTTACCAGTAAATATTTTTTAATAATTTAAATATTGGTATGAAAAATCAGTTCAAGTTTCTATCAGACGCCCCTTTTGTAGCAATTCAAATTATAAACAAAAAACCCAATGACTTACAGATAAAAACCTAAGCCTATTAGTATAAACAATTAATCAGAAGCTATGCTGCTTATCCACAATGAGGCAAATTGTTCGATTTCAGACCGCCTTTGATCCGAATGTCGGACGAAACTTTTGATTTCATATTCGAGTTTGATCCGAGTTTTTGGCCGAAAACTCTATTAAGTGACTTTTGAGAAATTCCCAAACTAACAGATATCGAGCTCTGAAGTATGTTCATGGGAGATTCCGAAGAGAAATAAGAATTGTTGGACCTATTTTACGAGAATTCTGAAGTATTTAGATCACAATTTGAACGGGTGCCAAATGGACAATATTGGTGCAATGTTTCTTATTACTCCCCACAAAGGGTTAAAAAGCTTCTTCAAACTTAGCACATCCTAATATTTTGGTCTATGTTGAAGAAAGTTTTTGTGGTATCTATCCCACAAAAGTTGATATAATTAATATGAAATAAGCCATGGATATATTCCATAAAGAACGAATCGAGCATCTGACCATGATTTACTGATTTGTGAATAAAACTTTTGTGTCTCGTTACCGTGATACTGGTAGCGTAGCCTGACGTCAAGGAAGTGGACGGAAGAAAACAACAACATCAGCAGAAATGGTTCGAAAAATAAAGAAACGACTTGATCGAAACTCGAGTCGCAGTGGTCGCAAATGGCTCGTGAGCTGAACATATTGCAATATTCCATTCGGCAAATATTGAAAAATGAGTTCGGGGTAAACCATTGAAATTCCAAAAAGTGCAAGAACTTACACCGCAACAGAAAGAAAATAGACTCAAAAGAGCTAAAGAGTTGCTTCGCTTGGCCGAAAGTGGTGAACTGCCGAATTTGTGCACCTTCGGTTGGCCACCAGAACTCAAGCCCCGTTTATGGTGATGGTGTGGGCCGCCATAACAGCCGATGGTCGCTCTCCGCTCGTATTAATCGACTTTTGCATCAGAATAAATGCTGAACTTTATCGCGAAAATATTTTGGAGGGTGTATTAAAGCCTTGGGCACGCTAACATTTTGCCGCAGACCTAACAGGACTCAACACAATCGCACTCAGCACGCGCCACCCAAGATGGCTAAAATATGGGGTTCCTAGCTTCATTTCCAGCGCACAATGACCATCAAAAGCTCCGGATACCAATCCGTTGGACTATTGTGTGTGGAGTATTTTTGAAAGCTAGGTTGGCACAAAAAAATACCAAAGTGTCAATCACCTCAAGCAAGCGCTTCGCTGGGAATTGGCCAAAATACCTCAAAGCAACATTCGGGCAGGGTGTGACGGTTTCATTGGCCGTTTGAAGGCCATAATTTGTTCCATAGGTGACCACTCCGAACAAATCTAAACTTATTCTAAAATTTGATGCTATTTCCGACATTTTTGCCTATTTCTTTTTTTTTTTTTTTTGATGCTATTTACGAAAAAATGTAAAAATTTTGGCGTTTGACTTTGTTGCAGTTTTTTTTATCTCATCCTGTATATCTCTTGGAGTACCTACTTTGTTGGTCGGAATACCGATGAGTATGAGATAAACTTTTACTTGGCCATAAAATAAAAAGGAGGTTACTACATATTCTATAATAACAAAATCAATTTCCCACTGAGAACTTGAAATGTCAAAAGAAACATATAAGGCTGTATATCAAAATATAAGGCGGTTTTGAAAGTACACGAAATTGGGAAGTATTGGTATATGGTGATTATACCTAGAGTGGTGTCGATCTAGTTCATAGTTTGGTGCACCTGGTACTAAACGTATGATTTCATATATTTCTTATCACTTACACGCAGAGTGGTCATACAAACGTCATTAGAGCTCGGCACTAGATAAGGAACTAGTTCATTCGATCGACATAGATCGGTAAGGATCGATATAGCTAATCTTTGAACTTGATCTAAGTTTAAACAGTTGACAAGATTTCGTATTTCAATTGTATTTTATCTAAATTCCTTCAGATTATAGCGTCTTTACAACAGGGTGGAGTATTGTGTATCTAATCACATTTAGTTTTACAGCTTGTGGGAATTGATCCAATAAATCGAAGGGTTGATAAGCAACTACTCGGTTTTGTGATTTACCAAGATTTCGAATGTTTGGATACACATTGACATTTTGGACAGGGTAATAATAAAATATTTTACACAATCACAATTATTTAACTAACCCCACGTTCAGTGGGAATGTGTTCAATACTCACTGAAGCATTCCATGAAATATTCCCTCTTTTCTTTAATTCCTTCGTTACGTATTCACATTCGAAATGTTTATTGTTGCGTTAAATTTGTATTTATTATTTCGATTTGATTTCGTATTAAATAATTCGCTTCAGTCTAATTTCCATAATTTGTTTGACAAAGCATAACGGAATTTTGTTATGTATCTGAAAACAGAGAAATTATTGACAGATTGGTTTCGAAATGCAGTGGTATGTCAGTCATATTTGGAATTTGAAATGCCGCAGTGAAATATTGCAAATTTTTCGAATGTTTTAGTTGAATGTAATGTATAATTGTAAATTAAGTTTATTTATTTAGTGAAATTGCAGAATATGAACATATCCATACATGTTTAGATTCATACATCATTAAATTGAAAGATATGGGAAGTGTAAAATTTCTTTTCATGGATATTCATAATAATATTTCCACAAATCAAATTGAAAATATTGTAGTCGAAAAAACTTGGTGATTATTTTCTACACTTTATTAAAAAGGATAAAATATTTGTAATGTGGAGATTGACGATTGATTTTTTAGATTCTTCTTGGTCTAATAATATTAATTTCTTCCTTAAAAAAAAACACAATAATAAAAATAATGTAATGTATATTTAAATAGCATAAAATAAAACTCATTTCATGGTGTAGTCATAAATGCTACCTATGCTATTCGCCCATCGCACTGAGTCGTAAAATTCATGATTTCTTCTAAGCTATTTAGGTTTCCGTATTTGGCTTCCTTCCTTCATTTGTTATTGGATAAAATCATAAATAAAAAATCTCATTTTAGGGCGCTTAATATTTTGATAGGTTTCAATTGGGAACACGTTTATGTGTTCACCAAAGCTAACATAAATTGTGTAGAGTTTAGAACGGAACACCATACTAAAGGCATAAGGAAAAATCATAAATTTTTAAGAATCTTTCCTTTGAGAGATAAGATTGTCAGTGAATTTATGTTGCTTTAATTTCGTTTAAAATCAAAATGCCTGTGCTAAAACAGACAGTCATGCAAATCGGAGGAGTCTAAATATCTTTGGTTTGGTTTGAATTCGTTGCCACTGCCTCGCCGATACCTATCAAGGCGTTTGGATGGTGTACGCCTTCTAAACAAAAAAAGTGATTCGAAATCCCAATGCCATTTTTATGTTATTTAAATATGTAGGCAAGGAGACAGGTATGCGTGCATGTGTTTAACATGCATATACACATGTTTGTATGTATGTATATATGTATGAATGCTGGCAGAAACAAACACATTTATGTGAGCATACACTTTTACAATTCATATATCAATATTGAGTTTAAAATATGCATGAAATGGATGCCATTCACATTATTTATGGCTGTTTTACATTTGCATGCGTCGTTGAAACTACGACGGAGCCAAATTTCACGTTTCAATATCAGAAAATATACCTTTAAAATATTTTGGTTTTTTGGGAAAGAGAAAACTTTTTCACAGTGAGAAATATTTTGCTGAGTAGGAAAATACTCATACAAAGTAGACCTGACTCATGATTGATGAAGAGGTATGATTTTTCGAATATTGACGCCAAAATCTTATGCGAAAAGTTGAAAATTCCAGACCCAATTTGTATGGGTTTGCAAATATTGATAACTCTCAACAATGTTTATTCCCTCCACCATACAATGGATGCACCTTCAAATCTAATCGGTTGCCGTCCGCCATCGTCAGAGCGGAAGAGGTGAATAGGCCTCGCTCCTCGCAGTGAGAAAGCTACGTCCATGTAAACCTTGTGATTAGACTGTTTCATCAGTGTAGCACTTTTGAGGCACTCGACATATTCGCTGATCATGCCTTAACCTTTCTCTTATTTTTTGGGTGACCAGTCCCTTGCTGTAAGGAGCAAAAACTGGTAGTAGTTTCGACTACGAAGCATGACCGGAGACTATTCTGAGGTCGCGGGTGTCAGGAGCCCCTAGATCTGTTGATCTAGCTTGACTACGGAGAGGCCCCTGTTTTGGGTGCAACGCGGTAATTGTTGTTTATACCCAATTCATGGGTAAGGCTTCGGCTCGATGTGCAGTTGCATTCTCAACCGGGTGCTGTGACCCATAGAACAGCAGAGATGTAAGATAGACCCCAACCCCTTATCAGCATGGATGTGAAGCTCATATAGCGGATCTTCGAATTGATATAGAACTAGAACTCTGAATAGACCGAGAACTCTGTTGAGGGCTACCACTCTCTAAGAAAACTGTGTGTAATTCGAAAGGGGCGCTAGCTGATGCATCGTATTGCGACTGCTATGTAATGGTGCATCATAGTTAAAGCCGTCAATGCGAAAATCATGTAAAATTCCCTCGACCTAGTAATAACCGTTGGACACCCCAAAAGTATAAGATATATATCCCGGATCCGAATACAATTATAATGCGATTTGGCGATGTCCGTCTGTCTGTCGGTTGAAATCACGTTAGAGTCTACATCATTTAATCCAGAACCTTGCAATTTGACACAAAGGTTTGAAGGTTTCTTCCATAATTTCCAACCAAATAAATTGATACTTTACATTTGGAGTTCTTGGTAGGTCTGTTCTCATTTTGAAAGAAGTGTTTGATAAAGGTCCACTAACTGGAATAGCCCCCATATAACGAAACCTTCCGATTTTTGGTATTTTGAAGGTTTCTGCCAAATTAGATGATATATTTCGGTTTTCGTTATTTGGGTTATTTTTTAGTTGAATCACAACTGATGAATATTCTAAGCTAGCATATTCTACTCTTTTCTTTATTTCGCTTTACTTTGTTAAAGATGTTAGTGGAGGGTATAAACATTCGGCCCGCCCACATTTAAAGCCCTTTCTACTTGCTTAAAAGTGTAGTTATGTTTTTAGCATCCTCTAAGATATTATGCCTGTCTGATGAAGTGAACTCTCTATTGGAGTTTGAGTGTATTGTGGAAAACGAAGTTCTAACTTCGTGTCCGGAATTGTTTGGACGAAAACAGAATTTAAATGTTTGATCTGATTTATTAAGAATAAGGCATGAAGTATCTCTGGGGAATTTCGGATGCCAAAAATATTATAGAAAGTTTATTAGAAACACGATGTTTTTCTATTTGTTCAATATTTAGAACCTGGACACAATTATTTTACATAATAACTTATTTAAGTCGATGTCTCGAATAGCAGAACAGATATCGGTAATTGACCACAAATTCAGTCTAATATCCCAAAGTGTCAAAAATGACTTACATATCCACCTTTTTATACCCTCCACCATACTATGGAGGGTATATTAATTTTGTCATTCCGTTTGTAACTCCTCGAAATACTCATGTCAGACCCAACAAAGTATCTATATTCTTGATCAGCGTAAAATTCTAAGACGATTTAGCCATGTCCGTCTGTCTGTCTGTCCGTCTCTCTGTCTGTCTGTCTGTTGTAATCACGCTATCTTTCGAACAAATTGAGACAGAAGGCTAAAATTTTGCACACATGTATATTTTGCCAGTAGGTAGGTTAAGTTCGTAAATGGGCCATGTAGGTCCAAGTTATCATATAGCCCCCATATAACGGTACCTCCCGATATTCAGTATTTTGATGATTTTAGCGACATTATTCACCGGGATTGATTCAAATTTGGTATTTGAAGTTGAAGGATACTACATCTTAAGTCAAAAAATGAGCCATGTAGGTCCACGTCTTCATATAGCCCCCATATAAGGGTACCCCCCGATATTCGGTATTTTGATGATTTAAGCGACATTATTTAGCGAAATCGTTCCAAATTTGGTATTTGAAGTTCGTAATGGATACTACGGCCTAAGACAGAAAATTTTCTGTTCAGGTCCACGTCTTCATATAGCCCCATATACCGTACCCCCCGATTTTCGGTATTTTGATGATTTTAGCGACATTATTTATCGGGATTGTTTCAAATTTCGCATGTGAAGTTCGTAATGGATACTTAAGCCCATGCCAGAAAATTGTCTGTGCAGGTCCACGTCTTCGAATAGCCCCCATATAACGGTACAGATTTTATGTTAAGATTTTAACAGAATTTTTAACGGATTTTATTTTTTTGGAAATTGCCAAATTTGTACCAAATGGTGGAGGGTATTAAAAGTTCGGCCCGGCCGAACTTACAGCTTTTTTTACTTGTTACATCCTACCCATGTATTAGAAGGTTATTTTTTTAAATATCACAGGTAATTTTCTCTGAGGAGAAAGTCTGTATTTAAAATAGAACTAAATAAATAGTTTATCATTTGAATATTCTTCTTCCCTCCAATATCTGTTACGACATCCTAATATGTTTACATCTTTCTTATGCCCGTTCTTTTACCTATGGCCAATATCTACAGTGTATAGATGGCCATCTCATGCTTTCGATTCCCATGTCTCTTTTTTCGGTTTCGTTGAAGAGTTTTCTGGAGTTTATTTCGTTTTTATTTGGGGCGTGAAGGCATAAAAACGGCAAATTTTCTGGCATCAAGTTTACTCATTCGTTTGTTATTTAAATCAATTTTTTATGACCTGAAAAGCTTGCAGCATAACCTAACGGACACAGGCATTCGGACTTGTACGAATGAATGGGTGTATGTGTGTGTTGCTATGTATGGAGGTATTATTTGTATTTATGTTGTTTTGCATTATGGATGTATGTGTGTATCAGTCTGTTGGCGTTGTTGTTTTCATAAGAGAAGTTATGCATACGAACATTTGCATGGAGCGTTGAGGACAATAGTGAGATAAAATTATAAACATGATCACGTTCAAAGTTGGCATTCTGCCAATATTCTTAAAGGCTATTATGGTTTGCTTTGAGAAAAGGGGATTTGGGATTGTTTTTTAATTTTGTAAGATAGGTTACTTTGTTTCTCAATGCCGGGCATGTAGGTATGTAGTCGAAAGAAAAGTTTGTATGGTTTGCCGCCATTCGTATGTAGTAATATTTGCTGCAGACATTCATAAAAATATATGAATCATACAGAGACGAACTGTGTTATTGTATGCATGAATACTTTATGTATGTATGCAGCATACACTCACATTCGCATTCACATTCACATTCACATTCAGAGCATAGTTTTGGTTTTCTGTCTGCGGCTGCTGTTCTGTCCGCGTGTAACTTTAAGTTTAGTGTAAAGCGGTTAACTCTTAATTTTGTGGAAAATTTTCAGCATTTCGATGGCTCTAAGTGATTCAATTTAAATTATTGAAGCAGTTACCACAGACTTGCTGACCAGCTGTTGATTTGTGGAATATTATTTCAAAACTAAATAAATATGGGAATGACAGTCAATGTGTGCGAGTTCCCGTTTTTATGTTTATAACATAAAAATTTGTCTATTTTTTATTTTGCCATAATGCATAATAACATTTGTATATTCATGTGTGGTGAGAAAAGCGTTATATACAATGTTTTGGGTTATAATGTGATAATAATACCTTAGATTAGTTATATTTCCCTTATCTATGGCAATTTTGCTTCATATGAAAATAAAGTGTATTCAATCACAGAATAAGTTGGCGGAAGGTGATTTGTTTCATTACTCACAGAATGATGTGCAAAGTTTTGTAACTTCAAATGGTGGATACAACTTTTGGGATATATGCGATATTGTGAAAAGTTTTTATACCCTCTTTCCGGCCTGAAGTATTTAAGTTGGTTTTAATGTAACAAACAATTTTACATGGAAACAATAAGAAAAGGTTACAAAAGTTTCAATAATCCGAAAAACCATGAATTCATGGAAAATCATTGGAATTGAAATTTGTGGTGGTAATGGTGGAGATAATTCCATCAAAAATTCAATAGTTTTTGAAATAAATTCTGAAACTAAAATTGTATTAATTTATTCAACTTAGTTATCTGCAGGTGACAACATAATGTAATTTATTACATTTTGATTTGTTTCGCTCTATTGTTTCTGTGAAACAATGGCCGAATGGTTTGTCAGTGGGATGGGTCTCTCTTTGTTTGACAAAGTATTCCCAATGCGAACATAAAACTGTCTTCTGATACTCGAGTAAATAACTCAACAAAAATAAATGTCTGAAATGAATAGTCATAACTATGGGGCGCCATAACAAAACCCTCTTGTGTGGAACATCAGTCCTTGAGACAATTGGCCAATATCAAACTCCAAGTCTCATGGCACTTGGAGTGCCTTAGGTTTGGTTGAATTTGAAGATAAAGCCAAACAGAGACAAAGCCCAGGGACAGTAAAAAAATAAATTATCAAAAAATCATAAATAATTTCAACGAAATTTGTTGTCAGGTTAAAAATGTTTGTTAGACGGTTGAGGTTAATAGCCAACATTTGTCACCATCACTTGGCTGGACTTTGAATTAGTTTTTGTGTAAAATAAATTCAATAACACATTTTGTCATTATCTACTTTAATAATTTAATACTTTTTTTTTATAAAATGAAAGGCTAAAGACTTCTCTCATTTTATAACTTATTGTACACTGCATCATAGTATGGAGGGTATATTATGTTTCTCATTTTGTCTGTAACACCTCGAAATACATTTTAAACCCCAAAAAGTATATATTACCGTTCATCATAAAATTTAATGCCGATTTTGCGATGTCCATCCTCCAGTGAAAATCACTCTAGACTCCGAACAAAATGAAGTCAATTTTAATCCTAGTTTTGGTATAGACCCCACATAACTGTGCACAGTTTTCACCGGAATTCTTTATTATACCCTACAACACTATGTGTTGGGGATATTATAAGTTTAATTGGGCCAAAAATTATGTAACACCTCGATATATTGGATTCCCAAATATGAAAGTATATATGGATCTTATTATCTCGCCGAGCTGAGTCGATCTAGCTTTGTATGTCCGTCCTTCCGTCTATCCATGTTAATTTGTAAGCACTCTACAGGTCGCAATTATGGCCCGATCTTCAATTTTTATGGTCATAGGGTAATATTTAGTGGGTTAAACAAAAGTCAAATTTTGCATTAAATCCCGAATATTTTTAATCCTGGCAAAATCACAAATAGATGAAAGTTCAATCCTGAAATTTACGTAGATGCCGATAGTAAATATATCGGTCATATATAGCGAAATATATATACAATGTATATAAGCAAAGGAAGGGGATGTTTGCTATAATGCTTATATCTCAAGAATGGCTGGACCGCTTTTGACAAATTTTCTTACAATTCATAATGCCCTCTTGGCATAAAAGTATAAAATCTAAAAGAAATCACATAAAAATATGTCAATAATGATGTTAATATAGAATTTGTAGTATTTGATATATTTTTATTTTTTCATATTTTTTATCGCATGCGATTTTTTCAATTTGACTCATAATATTGAAGTGTATATTTTGTAATATTTTTCTCCTTACAACACTGGTTGGGGTTATTATATACAGATTGCAATTATTGTCCGATTCTAACGAAAAGATGTCCGCAATATATTTAGGGGTTGAAATGGACCAACAACTAAAAATGTTCTGCAGACGATATAAAGGTCATAAATAGAAACCAAAGAACACGAAATTTCGCATGAAGTTAGAGATTAGGACAGCGGGTAGACCACTACTTTTGTGTGAAAAAATACCAGCATTACTTACAGACAATATCCTAAATACGCAAAAGGTGAACCTCTGCCTTTTTATGCTGATTTCGTTGACGAATATAGCCCAATATCGTAGATAGGCAAATCATCTAGATGAGTCTAAATTGGAAGATACAGAGGGGCCTCTTGATTTGGAGATGATAGCAAAATATTTAGGGGTTCAAATGAACCAAAACAGAAAAAAATTCCTGATCACACAATTGAAGCCAATCGACACGCCTTAGAATAGATTTAAGGACAGAAAAAATTCTGGCATTTTGAATGATTATTGAATTATATTTAGCTGAAAATGGACCACAACAAATAACAGCACGACGTAGTGCGTAAATATTGGGCAAATGTCCCTGGTCAAAATTCTGAAGGTAATATCTGGGCAGAGCTCCGTGACATAATTTCAAAAGCGAAATCTTCCAAAATGGATTTGGACATAAAGGGGCTTCTAACATGTTGTAGTGTTGTAGGGTATCACATGGTTGGCCCCGCACGACTATAGCCTTTGCTTACTTGTTTTGTAGTTGGAGTTGGCTATGGGTATGACCTCACAGATAATACAAAAAATTACCTATACAGGTCCATGTTTTCGTATAGTCCCCATATAAGGACGCATCCGAATATTCGGTATTTTGATGATTTTAGTTAAATTTTTCAACAGAATTATCTTAAACTTGGTGTTTGGAGTTTGTAAATGGCACCACCTTCTATGGCAGATAATTGGCTGTAAAGGTCCACGTTTTCGTATATCCCCATATAAATGTAGTTTTTGATATCCGGAATTTTTAAAATTATAACGGCATTATTCAATGTTTTTTGTTTCTTATTTTGCAAGTTCCATCCAAATGGAGTATTAACAAAGTATTAACAATTCGTTCCGGTCGATCTAAGATGCTTGCTTACTTGTTTTACATAGGATTTTCAATGGAATAGATTGTTAGCGTTAAAGGTTGTAATGGAGTTGTGCCCAAGATCTGAAATCGGTGAAGAATACAAAGTTTTTTGAACTTGTGACAATATATATATTACTAATAAGGATTTTCACCTTTACCATTTCAATATATTTGGGGTAATGTATGTGTGACTTCTCTCAGCAATTTACCAAAAATGGATTGGAAAAAATGGATCCCATGGTCCCTTGGTAAGCCCAGATCGTGAAGAATTTGTGTTAAAATCCTGGAATGTCCGGCTTGTCACCAACGGCAGTAAAGCCTAGTCATGGAAAAGCTAATTACATAAGACTAACGAATTTATAACTACTTCTACTAAAATCGCTGGAAAGGTTAATCAATGCGTATGTTTCAAAATATCTTAGCAATATTCCAAGTGAACGGTATTCGACATTGAAAGTAAAGATATAATCCAATATAGAACTAATGCTTATATGATTTAGATTTCCGAACATATATTTCGAATACCTTCTAAACAATGCCTATTTTATAAATAATCTCTTTTTTCAATTCTTTATGCGCTGCTTTCTTTATTGTGCTTTTTAGTCACTAGAAACAATCACACTATCCATTAAATTCTTTTCCATATTTAAGTGTTGTTATAGCAACAATAAATTTACACAGCAATTGAGTTTTCTTACAAACGCCAAAAACAGCGAACAAAGAGAAAAAAAGTGAAACAAAAAATGTGTCAAACTTGCAAACTTTTATTGCCACTTGTAGTTGCACCAAATTATTCCGCAGGAAGAAGTGCCATTTTCCACTTGGAATTTTTTGTGTTATCACCCTCTATATTAAAATTTATTAGGAGAAAGTAGTTGTCAAGCTGCCACGAAGTACCGTTTATCAGCCTTAGGTATTGGATAGGAAAGTGCTATTCGTCATTTTATATTACCTTTTGCCTCGGCACATTGGTTGTTGCGGCTGCGAGGACGTACGGACGAAGATTGGTGGTAGCTATGGCCACAGTACCGTCCACCTCGTCTTCGCTTTTCGAACTGAAATCAGTTAAAATTGCAAAATGAGTCCAAGACTCTAAAATGGCGAGCGAACACAGGCAAAAGGAAATGGCAACAGAAACAGCAGCAACAACTCTAAATACTTGTGCCAGAATTTGCAGCGAGAAAAGAAGCGCTGGCTGGCAGCAACAACAGCCACTACGCTGCGGTGGAAAACAATGGATGTCTAAAAGGCGAGCATGGATAATGGAAAATCTTTAAGAGTTGTTATGCATCCAGTTACACCAACACGCCATACCCACACAACGCCACAGCACTGCACGAAAGCACGCCCTCACATTCTGGCATGCCGCTCTGAATGTAGGAAAGGCCGTCATTTAGTGCAAAGTGCACTTAAGTAAGAAACTTTATTGCACAGGAAATTAAAAAAAAAGAAAATCAGAAGAAGATGAAGAAGAAGTGCCAGCAGAAGAAGAAACAACTGGCAGCTTTACTTTTCGCACAGTTACGCACAAGTATAGGCAATCACGTAAAGTGGAGGCTGGCAAAATAACCTAGCGAGCCAATGATTAAAATTTCTTCAACAGCTTAAGGAAATTGTGGATTTAATTTTATCTTTTGCTTTGTGCTAAAGAGAAATGCATTATTTATTATCCCGGGCAAGTAGCAAGATGCATACACACACACACACACACATATAACTTATGTCTTTGTATTGTCATCTAAAGGAAAATGTAGCTGTGATTAGTGGCTATTTTCCCAATATGCTAAAGTTTATAATAGAAGATGTATTAGTTCCAAAGTTGTTAGTTTAACGAACTTTTTTTTAAAGCGTATGACTAATTCTTCGAGTTGAGATCTAGAAAAAAATTAGAATATTAATAAATGGAAATGAGCTTGTATTCAAAAAGGGATAAATAATGCAAATTTTGTTTCAAAATGTTTCATTGCGCTATAGAATATGTATTTTCACAAGACAATTTTAAATTCCCTTTCCATGTTATATAGAAAAAAAATATTAAAAATTAACTACAATTACACAAAAAACTTTTCTGCCCCGAATGCATTAAAGTTTCGCTCAGCATTAATTATGTTTGATTTTGTTATTAATATATGGTTCATTTTAATTAAATATTAGCGATACATTTTGTTGTTGCAAAATGGTCAGGCTTAATCCCTTTATTGTTGTTTTTATAAAAACAACGTTTTTTTTATTAGTGGAGAACGAAGGTAATTTTTACCGGGGGGTAAGGCAGGGAATACCTAGGCGATACATTTTTGAACGTTGGAAAGTTATTAAAACCACATCCATAAAAAATTGGACCGGATCGAACTTTTAATACCATCCCTCTCCATACCTTCCAGGGTGAAGGAAACATTAGAACCCATTATGACCCAAAATACCAATTGTCATGCATATTCGTGGAAAAATGTGGCAAAAATCATCAAACTACCGAATATCGGGACCCATAAGGACCCACAAATACCAATGTTTAGACAAATCCGCGAAGAAATGTGGCAAAAATTATCAAAATACCGAATATCGAGAGGTACCGTTATATGGGGAGTATACCAAAACAGTCCACGTTTATATGTTTTATTTTCAATACCAACCATCTTAGATAGAATACAAATTATTCTGCTAAATTTTGACGCTCTACTTCAAATAATGTGGCCTGTATCGTGATTTCAACAGACTGTCTGCCTCACAGGCAGACGGACAGAAACACGGACATCGTTAAATCGACTTAGAATTTTATTCTGATTATGAATATATATAATTTATGTGGTCCACGACGAATATTTAGGGATGTTACAAACGGAATGAAAAACTTAATATACCCTCCTTTCCAAGGTGGAGTGTATAAAAATATGGCTTCCTTTTTTTGCAGAATCGTTGGAAAATATGATTTTACATATTTAGGTGAGCCGTTGTATGTCAGACTCGATCTTTTCGCAATGGTAACGATGATCGAAATTGTGCCTGTTTAAATTTCCGGTTTAAGTATCACCGACTTCATGCGAAGAATGTATGTTCTGCGTCATCTACAATGTCTGCTTCTTCATACAAGCAATAAGGGGTGTCGCGTTTGCTATGCTTAAACAGATATTTACGAAGATATCTATTCCGAAAAAAATTTGTAATATATAAAATTTTACAGTCATGCCTCCGTTTTCTATATCTGGAATGAACATTATTGCCCATCTACCACTTGTCTAAAGATTCCAGCGCGTCTGCCATTTTCCGAATGATTACCCTTTTATTTGAGCAAGTGCTGATTTTTAAATAAATTTTTATGGTCTAGAGCGGTATGCATATTCCACTTTCAACGCCTCTGCACTTTTAGCCTTCTGTTTATTGAACGCCGTTACATGCTTCTATTAGTAGCTTACTCTTGTTGGACATGAGTCCTCCGATATTTATCAACAATCTACTTAGTTGCGCTGTGATAGAGGTAGCCTTCTCAGCTACATGGTTCAACTGCGACGCAAATTTCGGCTTATAGTTGAATCTTATCTTGAAATACGTTATGGATTTTTACTTCCAAAAGATTATGTTCTTCACATGCATATCGATTTCTGCTGCAATATATTTTCTAGACAATAGTACCAGCTCTGTTTTGTTCATGACTAGTTCTAAACAATGTAATATTAGCTATACTCTGGTACCGATCATTTTTTGTCTGTGCATCGTCTGTGGTCTGGCCTAGATGACGGCAGAAATATCACTTTGAATGTGTTCTCAGGCATATCTTAATTTAGTATTCCATCATAACCGATTTTACAAAAGTCGGGACCTACAATTGAACCTCCTGATGTTATCTGGACTTCTCTGGGTTTTTTGAATACAAAAAATTGTATTTTAATATCTGAAAGAAGTTCTTTTCGGTATAAATTATGTAGTTGGGTGAATAGGCCTTGTAAAGCAGGGATAACCGCAAAGAATTATTACTCTACTCCTTTTTTTCTCTCTTTCCGTCATTCTTTTTATTAAGTGAGAACGTAAAATAAAATAATTACGTGTAGCCGAAGGGAGGACATGAGATCTTTGAACCTACCCTCCCGACGAGTAATCAGGCCGGAACTTAACGTGCTCTTGATCTCTACATATGTCCTTAATACCATCGCCTTCAATCATAGTACGTTATATGCTACAATTATTATGTCATTAAATTATTAATGATAAGACCGCACCATCGCTCTATCCGCGGATTACTGTTGTTTTTATACGACTTATGTCCCGCTTTGCTTATTAAATTTTATGTGAATTTTATCAATTTTTTTCACAACTTATATCCACTTATTCACATTTAAAGTTGATGTTAAGAACGAAAAAGCGCTAAAGTGTGGTTGAAATTGGTTGTGTGCATTTTTATTCGTGTAAAACAAACCAGAAGCTGGTTAGTAAAATGAGCATGTGGTTGCTTTGTTGCAGCGCCTTTCGAGATGAGATGCGACTTCGGACCCGGCAGTTGTGAATGGGTAACGTAAGTGGTGGTCAGCACTACATCCAAGTGGACCCGACCACGGCCACTGCGAACGGATGTGTAATGCCACGGTGGCCCATGTCGGTTGCCGTGGCTGAGTGCTAAAGCTTTACAGGTTTGAATAAAAAACTAATTAAAACAGAAGAATTTGTGAAACACGCGCCTTTGTGTAATGAATAAAGTTTGTTGTTACATGAAGTGAAAAACAAAACAAAAACAAAACAAAAAAGAAAAGCAACACTACACACACACACGAAAACAAAGTTACATAAATATAATGCTGGCGGGCAGATGCATCGGAAAGTAAATGGGTTGCCATAGTATGGTACTTTTCTTTTTTATGGGATTTTGGTCTATTTCAAAATTGCATTGCACTGTTTGCATGTTTTGATTTACAGCTAGATCGCACGAAGCATATGTATTATTAATCAGCATAAAATTCTATGTCGATTTAACGATGAACGCTCGTCTAACTGTCTGTGGAAATCACTCTAGCTTCCGAACGAATTAAAGTAGGTTGATAAAATTTTACTCAAATGTGTCTGCAGGACTTTTCGTATTGAAAATTGAAAAAAATATTGTCTAAGCAGGTCCAGGACTTCGTATAGCCCCCATATAATGGTGCTTTCCTGTAATCGGTATATTGTTGATTTCAGCGACATTATACAACGATATGGTTTCAAAATTCGTATTTGGACTTAGTAATGGGAACTACAACCAGTGACATAAAATAATCTATGCAGGTTCACATCTTCGTATATTTGAAGATATTGGTTTCATTATTCACCGAAATGTTGTCAAAATTCGTATTTGCACTGTGTAACGAGTACTACGGAATATTACCTATGTTATTCCAGGTCTATATTTAGTATTGGGAAGGGACATTATTCTCCGGAATTGTTTTGATATTCGTAATGGTTACCGCAGTCTATGACAGAAAATTGTCCAAGCCTTCATATGTTCGCTATTTTTATGATTTAATCTACATTATTCACCAGATTTTTTTAAGTTACATATTTAAATATTGTACTGGCCTATGATGAAATTGCCTACGCAGGTCCACATCTTCGTATAGACCCAATTATAACGGCTATATTCGGTATTTTTAAGATTTTAAAATAATTTTTAACGGATTTTATTTTTTTTAATTTCCAATTTTGTTCCAAATGATGGAGAGTATTCAAAGTTCGTACCGGACAAACCTACTGTTTTTTACTTGTTTTCATTAATTTCAGACTGCTGCTAGTACTTTCTACTTCATACGTTCGTTTTGAAATCCTTTCTAAAATTGATTTTGTTCAGCGAAAATTTAACGCTTGGGTGGGGTAGCTTAAAACGGGGACGATTTTCTATAACAAGTTAAAAAGTGAATACCCACCACCATTTGGAACGAATTTGGAAAATTTCTAAAAATAAATTCCTTAAAAATTCTGTTAGAATTTTCAAAAATACCGAATATATCCGTTATATTGGGGTCTATACGAAGTGGACCTACATTGGCATTGTTTGCCATAATCCATTACCATATTCAAATTCGAAGATTGAAATAAACGGTTAATAATGTAGCTAAAATCATCAAAATATCGTATATAGGGAGGTACCGTTATATCGGAGCTGTGCGAAGACCTGGATCAACATATACAATTTTCTGTCACATAGCATCCATTTCGAACTTCTCAAACAATTTCATTGAGTATTGTACCTAAAATCGTCAAAATACCGAATATAGGAAGTTACTGATATATAGGGCCTATACGAAGACCTGGACCTGCATAGACAATTTTCTTTCACAGACTGTAGTTCCCATTACGAACTTTAAATACGTAATTTGAAACAATTCCGGTGAATAATGTCGCTAAAATCATCAAAATACCGCATATCGGGAGGTACCGTTATATGGGGGTTATATGAAAACGTGGACCTACATGACCCATTTACGAACTTAAACTACCTACTGGGAAAATAAACACTTGTGCAAAATTTCAGCCTTTTATATTAATTTGTTCGAAAGATAGCGTGATTACAACAGACGGACATGGCTAAATTGATATAGAATTTTACGCTGATCAAGAATATATATACTTTGTTGGGCCTGACATGAATATTTCGAGGAGTTACAAACGGAATGACAAAGGTAATATACCCTCCATAGTATGGTGGAGGGTATAAAAAGGTGCAATATAAGCATCGTGGCCGGAATTGACTTGGAGAGGAGTCAAATTTGAAGTAATTATTATTAACTTTTTTAACAGTTTTCTTCACACAATTGGCAACCCCTGTTCAGCTTATTACTGTATGCTTTTATATTAATTTGTTAACTCACACATGTAACCACGAGCAATAAGTTTCGTAACATTTAATCCCCTTATCCCTCTACCTACAGCTCTGCTGTTTGTTTCTTATTAATTCATCCATTCACTTATTGTTTATACTGGGGATTATGTATTTATATCCGAAAGGCAAACGTTTGCTATAGAATCCTGTATAAACGGGAGCATATTGGTCAGGTAAAAGATACAATGGATATAAAATAATAATTTTTGCGCAAATATATTTCAATATTATTTTTGTGGTTATTTAAAAACAAAATTATAATCAGTCAATATAAAGACTATATTGGAATAATTTAAAAGGCGGTTTTCCAGAAGAATTGCATCGTGTATAGCTAAATGTGTGTTCTTACAACTTTCCATTCTCTTTGCTAATTTGCGATAATTTTATTTGTCTTCAAAAAGAAATATTTCATAAAATTGCCTTCTTGCATTTGATGCATATAAAGTGTTATTTGGGAGAGTTATTCGAAAATTTTAATAATGATTTTTTGTATGCATGATATGTTATTTTAACGGTTTTATATCGCATATCGGTTTGTATGAAATATATTTTAGTAGATTTGGAGAATTTTTTCCTTCGCAATCTCATCTATTTGACTGATGTCCACAATAACACTTGAAAAGATCGTACGATTTATTTACATTCTAATAAGGATGTTTCGTTTAAATCCTTCTAAATTCCTTCTTTGAATACTTGAAATAATTATAAAATTCGGCACGTGTTACAAATTTTTTAAAAACTTCACAAATCACAGAATTTATACCGATATTGAATTAAGTACAATGGTTTATCGACCACGCCGGTCTAAACTTTGATTCATTGTATAAATTTGATCCACATGCCGTACTATTAAATGAAGATTTATGGGGAATATATGTGTATTGTATACTTTTAATAGCAGAGTATATAAGCTGACCTACAGAGAGACTGAAGTATATTACAGCTGGTTTGTTAGGAAATTGGCCCCGAAATCTTAAAAAATCCAAATTATCAGAAGGCAGGTTAATAGGGAGTTCTAAAAAGCGGACAAAAAATTACTTTCCCAAACCTACCCAAAGATAACCTGAAATATCGAGTTACGGGTGTTTAGTGCTGAAAACTTTAAAGTACTAGAAATACACCGATATATTACATTATATATCAAACATGCTGGGAACGATGTCAAAATGTAACCTGTAAAGAAAAGTCAAAAATCCGACTATATGATACACTACACCATGTATATTTAGTAAAGCTATGCACTATGCATATTTAGTAGAGCTCCTGTAACCAAATAATTTATATTTGGAAATTATTTGAGGTGGATCATACCACAATTAACCTTTGACAATTTGGTTTCAGAGGGAAGTCCAATTCTGAATCGATTTTCCTCGAATTTGACGGAGATATTTTTATCTTTTATACCAAATAACATTGCTATAGAGTACATGACATCATTTCGAGAAGGATTATATTAAAAAAAATATATATCGTAGCCGAGTTCCACCAAATGGAAACGTACGTCCCGAAATTCACTCCATTTGGGCTGATATTAGACATTATTTACACCATAAACCTGAAATCGGATTAAGGGTATATATGGGAGCTAGCACTATAAGATATCTGTTTCCAAACATCATTGTCGTGGAGTGCATATTACGAATATGAGGGACTTAAAATCCCAAATCCGATGAAACATTTATATGGGAGCTATAGTTATATCAGAACCGATTTTCACCAAATGTGAAGAATTGTTTCTAGGATGAATTCAGTCGGAAATGCCAAAATTCAGTCCATTTGGGCTGATAGTAGCCATTTGGCATTTGGTTCGATAAGTTATCTGGTACCATTATCGTTGTGTAAACCCAAGATCTGGTGAAACATATATATGGGAGCTATAGCTAGCATCTTCGAACTCGATCTAAGTTTGACAATAATATAACGATGTACCAAGTTTGGACTAAATCGAATACTACTTGTTATCGTGTGCACCAGTCGGACTGACACAAGCACAAGCGGATTTGGTCCAAAGAGTCCTTGAGTGTTATTTCGATGAGACACGTTTTGGCCGTATCAAATGATATATACCCTCTGTAACCATATGGCTGAGGATATTAAAATTAATGCTCAGGGTAAAAATCTATAAATCGGTCACACAGGTCAGGATTTAATTTTTTATGGTTTATAGAAGCCTATCTACTTCAGTTATGTATTACTGCTTATTCCTTCATGTAATTCTTTAAGACAATTACTAATATCTGCAATTAATTAGCTACCTTTAATATAACTTAAGTCCTTTTAAAAAAAATCTAGGAAATGAAAATCTATAACCTTCAACATGTCTCGACGTGTTCGTTTCTTTGGCATAAGGCATGCGAATCTTTGAATGAATACTTAAACCATTTTAATACAGCCTAAATCCAAGGAAGTCATGCGTTAAATACGTAAATTATGTAACAGAAGTTTTCCTCAAAAAAAAAAGACCTTTACGTACATACGAATACACACACACAAATAATTTCCCATTAAAGTCAAATATAAAGCAATACTTATTTCAGATTTTATGTCTCTGCGATCTTATCCTATTCTATGTTATATTGCCCTGCACCACCACATCCAAATAATAAAATAATACTCGCCACATGATGTGCCACATGGATCACACGGATATGACCACACACATTCAAACACACACACACACACACACAGAAACATACAGACTCACCTATATAACAAGAAATTCCAAATTTGTTAACAAAGTACTCGAACGTGTTTTTATTTTTCCCAGTCGCATCCGAACAGTGGCAACACGGGTCAAAATTAGATTACAGAATAAATACTTCATTCTATATATATATATGCTCAAGTTTTTAAAAACTCGCTAATAAAACTACTGGAAAGTACTTAAGATTGGCTCAGCTGAACATATCTGTAATAGAAGAAAAAAAAAACAGAACAAAAATTGAAATCGCCTTTTGTACCAATGTGTGAGGAAGTACGGAAAAATGTCCCAAAAACAACATAAATGCTTTATTGTTTATTATGTTTTGTGGTCACACACATAACGTATACATGTGTATGGAGATGTGTCTATCCAATTCCATACACGCTTTTGTTGCTGTTGCTTCTCTGCACTCGTGTGTGTGTGTGTTTGGTATGATGTCTCTGTGCTGTTTTCCGTGTAAGTGTAAAATAATTACAATTCTCCTTTGGGCAGTGGTGGGAAGCAGTAAAATTTTTATTTCTGTTCAAGTCGAAACGTGCACAAATAAAGCTCATGAGCTTGTTTGCCCGAAATGCGGTTCGGTTCTGGATTTTTTTAATGCTGTTGTCAGCACGGCTACTGTTTTTCTCATTTTGCGACAAAACAGTAATAAATATATGTATGTGTGTGTGTTGCAAATGCTAGTGCCTTTCTTAGGGTGTACGTGTGTGTGAGTGTGCATCAGTGTGTGATATACGAGCGTCCGTCCATAAGTAAGCAATAAAATAACAATAAAGATATTATTAAGCTATTTCATTTTACTTCGGATGAAATGAAACGAATGCAATAGCTAGAAAGCTGTTGTAATACTCTTGATCCACTCAAATGCTCGACGACGAGTCCCCAGAAACAGAAACTTAAAAAATTGTAATGGATTTTTATTCATGTGTGTGTGTGTCGATGTGTGTGTGTGGGGAATAAGTTAAAGCGAAAATAAAAGTCTAAGGTCATGGCCATGCAACAATAGACTTGTAATTAAGCTTAACTGACTTTTAATAGACGATTTGCCAATCGAGTCTACATATGTTTGTTATAGTAGTGTTCCAGAATCAGCAAATTTGTACTAATTAATACGATTTTCATAAAAATAAGGTTATCTTAGTAAAATTGAAGGTTCTGGAGCCTATTTGTCATTATGACTACGTTTTTTAAATTTAAATTACGAAATAAATCGGAATTGGTACAAAACATGCACTAAAGGCAGTTAAATTAATACGCCTTTATGGATTTAAGGTGTCAAGATATTTCGCATTCTATGCAAATCTCCATAAGAAATTTTTAGTCTATCTTCTTTCTTTATATCCTCTTTCGCAGAGTTTAACAAGTAATTATCAAATAAACTTTTTGGCAGGAATGTTGAATATTGAATTGTTGTCCAACGTAGCTATATTAGAGCACCACTTACAAAGAGATATAATATTTAGTTATTCAAATAATATAACTTTCAATAATCATTTGTCGATATTTTGTGATTGAGATGAGTTCTCAAGGCATCAGTTTCGGAAATATTGATAGTCGGTCTCATTAAACTTTCTAGTAATCGTAGTGTTCTCAAATATGAAGATATTTCAGCGAACAATCTTGTATTCCGTAGTTTGGGCAGGACCTACCAGAACCAAAATTTAGCGTGTAAAGTAGATCATAACTTTTCTTTTTCCACTAAACCGCGAATATTTATTATTCCGCAAAATCACAAATGCATTAAATGGTAATTTCGGTTCATTACTAAAATGCATATAGCCAATATATCGGATATATAGGAAAATAGGTACATTCTATATGTTAAGGTAAGGTCACACTGGGCAAATATTTGATCGAAATTTGTTTTCCCATATTTGACTGAACAAATGTGAAATTCATACAGAGTTGATTCGATGTTCACATTACAGTCAAATATTTGACAGATTTTGTTTGTTCAAGCAGTCACCAAACAGCGTCAAACAGTGCTATGGGAAAACATGTTTGACACATGTTCACATTCGTAAAATATATTTTCTCATTAAATTGTTTGATCAAACTGTGAGGAAACATAAGTTTATTTGGCCGAGAGAAATAGACAGAGAGAGTGAAAGAGAGACATAAAGAAAATGTAGTTTCGGGTATAATTTATTTGGAGAAGGGAAGCAAAAGACCACCTGTTGTGGAATAAATTCCTTGTTAGAACAATTTTATTTTGCATTTTTGTTTGTATCATGGTCGACATAGCTGCTGGGACAATGAACTGTCAAAACAATTTTGAAATTGAAAATAATGAATGAAATATTATTGAAATTTGTAAAAATTGTTGAAAAATATATATCATTGAAACCTCCGATTTTTCGCCGTATAGGAAAACATAGAAAAACCTACTTATTTTTGTCAAAACATTTCAAAAATTTTGACATATCATTGTTTCAAGCGTTGATGCATCTACCTATATCCTGTTCCAGAACCTGCAAGAATCTACTAGTTTCACAATTTTCTTCGATATAATAAAGGGAAAATCGGTTATCGTAGTAAAAACACTTACATTCTGGCAGTTCTGGAACAGACTAAATATACACATTTTTTACTAAACATTCAAATTCAGTTAGTTCAAAAATATCAAATAAACAAATCCACTATTCATTAAACATCATGCTACAAATGCTCCTGTTGTTAAAGCAAAATGCTGCCCAATGTTTTAAACTGATATTTTTCCTTGTTTGATCTTACAAAACATTTGCACCGTCAAATAAATGTTTGACCAAAAAATAGGAAAATAATTGATCATAGGTGTTCACATTATGGACACACTGGTCAAATTTTTGTTTTCTGGCAAATAATTTTGTTTTCCCAAAATCAGCTGTTTTTGTATTTACCGTCAAATAATATTTGGTGGTCAGATTGTGGCAAAGAAATATTTGACATTTTTCGTCAAATATTTCCTCAATGTGACCTTACCTTTAAACAAGTAAGCAAAGGCTATAGTCGTGCGGGACCGACCATGTGATACCCTACAACACTACAATATGCTAGAAGCCTCCTTATGTCCAATTTCATTTTTGAAGATTTCGCTTTTGAAATAATGTCACGGAGCACTGCCCAGTTATTACCCTTAGCATTATGACCAGGATATTTGCCCAATATTTACGAACTCCGTCGTGCTGTTATTTGTTGTGGTCCATTTTACAGCTAAATTTAATCCAATGGTCATCCAAAATGCTATAATTCTTCTCTGTCCTTAACTCCCATGAATGTAATCAATTGTGTGATCAGGAAATTTTTTCTGTTTTTAGATCATTTGAACCCCTAAATATTTTGCGATAAACTCCAAAAGCAAGAGGCCCTCTGTATCACCAAATTTAAACTCATCTATATGATTTGCTTGTCTACTATATTTGGCTTTATTCATAAACGAAATCAACATAACAAAGCCAGAAGTTCACCTTTTTTGTATTTCGGATATCGCCTGCAAGTAATGCTGGTATTTTTTAACACAAAAGTAGTGGTCCATTCTACCCGCTGTCCTAAACTCTAACTTCATTCGAGATTTCGTGTCCTCTGTTTTCTATATGTGACCTTTATAACGGCTGCAAACTCAGGAACATTTTTAGTTGCGGATATCTTTGAAAACAATAGGCCTAACCCTTCTGAGCCTTACCCTACCCTTGTGAAAATTTTCGTGAGGATCGGACGATAATTGCAATCTGTATACAAGAGGGCATTCTGAATTAGCAAAATTTGCCAAAATCGGTCCAGCCATTCTTGAGATATAAGCATTCTAGCTAACATCCCCTTCCTTTGTATATATACATTGTATATATTTCGCTATATATACATATATATCTGATATATTTACTATCGGCATCTACATAACGGTCAGAATTGAGCTGTTCGTCTATTTGTGATTTCAAGGGATTAAAAATATTCGCGGTTTAATGGAAAATTTGACTGTTATTTAATACAAATATTATGGTCTATTTCAAACACTAAATTTTACCCGATGACCATCAAAATTGGAAGACTTCTGCCCAGCAATAAATTCTAGCCCATGCTAACTTCCGCGTTGATTGCGGCATGTAGAGCAACTGCAAAATCTGGAAATTATTATGCGATCATCTCCAAAAAGAATAGGGTTCTATTCTGACCCTATCCCCATCTCCATTCTAAATATCGTGATGATCGGGCCATAATTGCGACCTGTAGAGTGATTACAAATTAACATGGACAGATGGCTCTGCGAGATAGTAGATCCATATATACTTTCCTATGTGGGAAACCAATATTTCGAGGTGTTACATAATTTTTGGACCAATCAAACTTATAATACCTCCAACACATAGTGTTGTAGGGTATAAATATTCTAGAACAGTGGTTGCAGGCTTGCTCGGGATATCGTACTATTTTGTTGTTGCGAAATAGCCAGGCTTAATCGAAGACAAGACAGCAAGAGAGATGAAAATGTTTATAAGTGTGGTTGTAGGATTTTCCAAAAAAATTTCAGTTTAATTCAATTATTTGGTTCCTCTTCTATTGAGCTTACGATCTCGTCACCTGTGTAATTTTTTTGTCATAGGAGTTATTTTTAAAATAACTCCTGGGGATTATATCACAGACAACAAAAAAAAGGAACTGATATAGTTTGGTGGCTCTTTCCGAAACCTAGTAAACAGTACCATCGCTCTCCACTAATAAACAAACGTTGTTTTTTATAAAAACAACAATGATGTGATTAAACTTGACAATTTATCCACAATAAAATATTCTTTTCAAAATAACACTTTTATCGATGTCTTGATACAAATTTCTATCCTTAACCCTGTAGTATTGAATGAAATAAAACACATTAATAGTTTCAAACAAGGACATAACTACGTACATATTATTACATTATTATTAATGTACCCACTGACACACTCAATAAAATGCAAATGCGGTGGCTGTGATGTTTCGCTCGCTTACTTTCTGAAGAATGTTATGCATGTGTGTATGTCTCCATAGCTGAACATTATCAAATTCACACAAAACATAGATGAAAGGAAAATTATACACTCGCACACATGCACTCATACATATCCATGTGCATAGAGTGCAGCTTTTTTTTGTGTGAACGCTATGAGGTAAAAATGTTTTCGTTTATTTCTGCATACTGATGAACTAACTACTCGGTTCATAGCGACCGGTCCCAGCTGCCGCCGTCACTTTGTCAGCGAGCAACGTGCAGTTCCGCAATTGGTTTTGGATCCCATTTAAATGCTGATTTGCCACAGTTTAGCTTACTCAAGCGTAAAGTGATTGTTCGACACAGCTCGATTGTTTGCCGACTTGAAGCAGGTTAAACATTGTTACCAACATAATTTTCAATGCCGGTTGGTATGACAATTTAATGCACGTGTGGTGTAGATTGAAAATGGGTACATTGGTTTTACTCTCTTCGCCAAGCCTCTGGTGGATACAAATTTTCAATTATCATAACACATTAGTGGTGATATCGGATTGATAAACATTTTAGAAATACATGTCACTTTAAAAAAACTTTAGCGATTACTTATGATTATAAATATTTACAGAATACTTCCAACGACCGATGGATTCACAGGGACCATTCAAAAAAATAGGCAAAAAATAATGCGAAGGAAGCAGACCTGGTCTCAGTTCAAATTTAAAATGGCACTTTAATTATGATTCAACTGACACCTGAATTATTACACCTTACCGCCCAAAAAAAAGACATATCTCCGTTTCACTCGAACTATCAATGGTTCAGATGGAACAACAAATGACGTGAGATTATCAAACAAGTGTTGTTGTGGACTGGTACATATTGAAGGCATCACTGTGTCTTTTCAGGATATCCTGCACATTTTGCCAGCCTTCTGCTGCTGTCGCTGGTACTGGTGCTGGAGGTGCAACGTGGCAGTTTGACGCAGTAATGTTTATCACCTAATTTCTATGCATACTAATAATGTTGTCCTTGGTTATCCTTGCCGGAAGAGCACACGCAGCAGTGTGACTAAAAGTGTGTGTGTATGTGAGCCTCATCTGCATTCGTATTGAGTATGGTGGTGTTGGTGGTGGTGCCAGGATGGCACTACGATTTCCTTTCGTTCTAATCGACCCGACTTTAGTGATCGGCCATTGACATTGTTGCCGTCGGCCACTATTGGAAACTGCAATGATTATGTGGACAATAAGCCATCTGTTGTGATAGTTAGGCCCAGTTCTAACTGAATGGTCGTTTGGTTACCCCTTTTTTTTCAACACTCTGTAAGGGGACGATTAAGCAAGCAGTTTCAGTCTTATGCAGTCAATCATTTTGGTTTTTAATTATGTCAGGCATGTGTTTTAGTGATTCTTGATTGTCGGGAAGTAGAAGAATTAAGAATTGAAGTGTGTAAAAGGTTTGTTTGACGCGACTCAATGGTTTTGTAATTTGGTTATATGAGTCGATTTAAACTGTAGAGCCTTAAATAGTGTTTGCTCCTAGAGGTAAAAATTTGCATTAAAATTTATAAATGGAATGTGCAGGTTGTCAGACTTTTAATAAATGTAAATGTTTTAATTTAAATTATGTTCCTCAGACGAGTTTAAAATGCTATAATCGAGCGAAGCCGACCATATGGTACCCTACAATATTACATTTGGGCTGAAGAAACAATGTTAACAAGTTCCTGGTATTTGATTATTGTTGACATTTTGCTCGGTTGTTTATATCGTTCTGCTCATAATTTTTTTAATTAAAAAAAAAGTTGTATCGCATTTGTCGATTTCTTCATCAGCCTATGGTACCTGAAATTCCATATTTGCACATTATTTAATTTGCGGTATAAATATAGCAAATTTTGCTTATTTATAAAAGGGTATATAAATGATTTTTGTGGACATGGAGTGATAGTTTCCAATTTTGCGAACTTTGGGCCATATCGTAGATTGCCTTCATTTTATACGTAGAACTATTCAGATTTGTGGATTTTGAATAAAATCGGTCAAAAGTGGATGGGTGGGTACTGGGTTTATGATTATGAACAATTCGGCTGGGCCGAACTTTTTATACCCCTCACCATTTGGAAGAAACTTGAAAATTTTCAGAAAACTCATTCCAAAAATACCGCTCAAATAAAAAGAAATGAAAACAGCAATACAAAGACGTGGTCCTGCATAAGTAATTTGTGTCATAGGCTGAAGTAACGGTTCCGAGCTTTATATACGAAATTTGAAACAATTTCAGAGAATAATCTCGAAAAAATCATAAAAATACCAAATATCTGGGAAGTAAAGTACTCAGACGGAACGTTATATGGAACTATACGATATCGTGCACCTATGTAGATAATTCTCTTTGAGAGGATAAAGTACTCATTTGTGTGGATTTTAAGACAAGTCCAATTAAGAATTGTGACTAAAATCATCAAAATACCGAATATCGGGAGGTGCCGTTACATGGGTATATATGATATCGTGGACCTATATAGACAATTCTCTTTAAGGTGGTAATGGACTCACAAAGAACTCCTAATTTCAGGCAATTCCTTTGAAAAATGTGGCTAAAATAATCAAAATGCCGAAAAAAAGGGGGGGGGGGGACTATACGATATCTTCGAACTTGATCTGCCAGCAGGCAAAAGACAGATGTTTGCAACATTTTAGCTTCCTGTTTTAATTCGTTTTGACTGTAGCGTGATTACAACAGGCGGACAGACGGAGGAGCGGACAGGGCTAAATGGTTTTAGAATTTAGGCTGATCAAGAATTTAATCTGATCAAGGGTCTAAAATTATTATTTCGATGAGTTACAAACGGAATGACAAACTTAATATACCCTCCATACTATGTATGGTGGAGGGTGTAAAAAATATTCGGATTACAGCTGAAAAAGATGTAGATACATCTCTTTAAACCAGATCTTGTTTTGATATAATAGAATATGAAAAGATTGAAAAAATAACACACTTTTTGAGTAAATAAAAATTATTTTGACATTGAAAAGTGTCTCTCGAATCGAGCAAAATGTAAACGATTTCCAAATAATTATATAAACATTTTCGCGTTATAAATTTCCTTCATAAATAGTATATTTTAACCCTTCCCACAACATGATCGATAAACGTTCGACGCTTAACACTCACCGCGAGTAATCTCGACATTCAACTCTTGCCCGTGATGGCATCCATAAATTTTAAGCTTTCTTCATCACTCGTCTTAACAATCTTTTTAGCTGCTACTCAAGGCAATGTTATTAGCATACAAATGCATTTGCATGTGCCATGCATTCCCCCCACCCCCCGTCACCCTCTCCAGCTGCAGAAACGCAACGAAAGGACCAAAACAAGTTGAATGTCTTCTTTCGTCGTATTAAAAGTCATTTTTAGTAGAAGTATGTGTCAGGACGACTTTCATTGGAAATGCGAAAACCTTGCCAAGACAGAGTTCTCACACAACCAGACTGGGATAAGCGAGGTTGGATGCAGAGCTAAATCTAAGAGCGGATGTGTGTGTGTGGGGGAGTCGTTGAAGGGTGTTCAAAATGAATTGAAAGCGACTGTTGTCGTATGCAAATACCATTTTTTGCAACATGACGTCGGTTATGTCGGGTGGGTGCTCAGTTATGCGAGATATTATATTGTTGGCACATCCACTTAGTACATACATGCATTAATTCATGTCCCAACAGAACGAAGTCGATTTTTTGCACAAGCATATCGCAGGAAACTTTTTACAATTTGATTTGACTGCACACAAACAAAGTACAGCTTCAAACATTTACACTTGCTGACAGTAGACGTTAGAATGGGTCGCATTGAGATTGGTTAAGGAATATCCTTGTATATTCCTGTATAACAAAGCTCTTAGGATATAAATGAAAACGCGAATAGAATCTCTATATATTGTTGTGACAATAACATTTATTCCTCGATAACTTGTAGAACTTTATAGGGCATCCATCCAAAAAAAAATTATATCAGCTTTTTAAAATTAAATCATCAAATGTCCATCAATTTTGGATAAGTGTTTTCCAAAAGGAAGTAAATGACCAGAAGTTGTGGCTAAAAACTTTACTGTTAGAATTTAGTAGATATTGGAGGTTGCTTTTTTCACAGGACTCACATGATGAATATAGGTGTCCCAGATACTTCCCATGTTTTGACACTAGTAATATCCAATAGATAAATGTAGTTCAATATCACCACTTCCAAATCTTTAACATGACACATTAATTGATGTGCAAGAGTTTCCACTTACATTCCGAAAAATAAATGCTCCTTGCTGAAAATGCAATGTCCTTGTGCAGTCGCACAATAAATTGTGATCATACACAAATAACGCGAACTGTTTCCCCTTGTCGGATGCCGGAACATTGTCCCCATGTTGTGTTAATGAGCTCCATGTCGTTGTCAGTGTCGATGCTGCTCGTTTCAGCCTCCTCGCAGTAAATGTTCGTGACCGTGTTTGGCAAAAAGCAACAACTTTGCATTCTTAATTTCTTTGTCATCGGTGTGTGTATGTAACTATATGTGTATGTACTGTTATTTTTTGAGTACATATATGTTTGTGTTTCCGAGTTAGTTATGCTTTTGTCTGCCTGCTAAAATGCTGTTTCTTTTTTTCTTGTTGTTGTTTTATGTTATTGTTGCACATTTCACAGTTGTTGCGTGTTTTTTTCTCTTGTATGTCACTTTGTCATAAATGTAAATAAAAACGTCATAATTTAAATTTGAGTTGTGAGTTTTTACGTGGAATTTCTTCTATGCGCCGACAAGGCTAAACACAACCCAACGAGAGAAGAAAGTGTAGACAAGCTGTCTTTAATATGCCGCAAACAACATACATATGTATATATTTATTAGAAACACATACAGCAAACAAGTGCATAAAGACTCGGGTCCCTTGTAGCCCACAAATGTGTAGGGCAGTCGTATTATTTGAAGAATATAAACTAGTTGTCGTTGTTTTTGCCTGCAACAACTACAAATTTAAGACAACGCTTGCACTTAGCTTTGTAAAATATTCAGACCTCAATTATCTCTTCGCCTCATGCAGTCGCCACGAAGAAGAGTTATTCAGAAATTCCCAAAATACCGGGTTTATTGTTGGCATCAAATGTAGGTGAAGGCCGTTTACGATTTTTTATGCAACTTTTTTCTCACCGCACATACTTCTTTGGGTGAGGACGACTGTGTGTGAATGAACATGAATGAATATCCTTTCAAAGAGTTATTCACTCGACACAGCACACACATACTCACACACCAATGCAAATACAAATACATACTGAGAAGACCGTAGTTTTTTCTGTCAATTTGCACATTTAGTTGGTGGTTGTTAGTTTTAAAATCTTTACAGCTGTTACAGAATACCGCACTGAGTTTTGTTGTTGTTGTCGTTGTTTTTATTTAAATAAATGCTATCACAAGCGAAGACCTACATTTCATATAGAGAACTCATATTTCTTTAAGTTATTTAAATTCATAGAAATTACTTTTAGGTATATTTTATAAATATACTATAGTTTGGATCATTTCAATTGCGGAAGCATCTAATATTCTTTCTATTATTAAAAGTAGGATAAAAGAAAACAATTTTCAAAGTACATTATTGATACGAAACTGATATTTTTCAAAAGCGTGGGATAGTTAAAAACCCTGCGGGAAATGAATTGGTCTAAAACTAATTTAAACTTAATTATATTTTTCAATAAGTTCGACCGGGCCGAACTTTGAATACCCTCCACCATTTGGAACGAATTTGGAAATTTTCAAAAAATAAATTCCTTAAAACATTTTGTTTGAATTTTAAAAATACCAAATATAGCCGTTATATTGGGATTTATACGACGTGCGCCTACATAGGCATTGTTTGTCATAAGCCATTACCATATTCAAATTCGAAACTTGAAATAAATGGTGAATAACGTAGCTAAAATCATCAAAATATAGTATATTGGGAGGTACCGTTATATCGGAGCTGTGCGAAGACCTGGAGCTGCATAGACAATTTTCTGTCACAGGCTCTAGCATCCATTACGAACTTCAAATACCACATCTCAAACAATTTCGGTGGGTATTGTACCTAAAATCGTCAAAATACCGAATATAAGGATGTACTGATATATGGGGCCTATACGAAGACTTGGACCTGCATAGACAATTTTCTGTCACAGACTGTAGTTCCAATAACGAACTCTAAATACGTAATTTGAAACAATTCTGGTGAATAATGTCGCTAAAATCATCAAAATACCGCATATCGGGAGATACCGTTATATGGGGGCTATATGAAAACGTGGACCTACATGACTCATTCACGAACTTAACCTGCCTACTGGCAAAATTAACCTGCCTGTGTGCAAAATTTTAGCCATCTATCTCAATTCATTCGAAATATAGCGTGATTACAACAGACAGACGGACAGACAGAGAGACATCGCTAAATCGACTTAGAATTTTACGCTGATCAATAATATACATTCTTTATTTTCTATGACATGAGTATTTCGAGGAGCTACAAACGAAATGACAAAGTTAATATACTCTCCATGGAGGAGGGTATAACATCGGTTTTTCGGGAAGTAATTATATGACCAAAGTAATATCCATAGACCTGCTAAAGTTTAATCTTGTTTTTGACCGGGGCCTTGAGACCATGGACAATTCAGTGGTAATTGCCTAATATTTACGTCCGCTGTCGTTCTAGTGGTTATTCAAATGAATGTAGATTCTCTTATAAATATAGCTATGTTTCCAGTATCGGGTTATATACCTCAACGAAACCAGTTTCATTAAAGGTGGGAAAAGTGATTTTCCACTTAAAAATTATTTGCTGTTGAACGAAAATTTATGTATTTTTCACACCAAAGTGATGGCCAATTTCAAACCTTCCATTTTATCCGTTGACTATCCAAAATGATAGACGGGATCAGGAAAAAAATTGTGATTGATCCTCTTTATTCCCTAAATGTTTGCGAACATCTCCAGGCTTCTTATCTAACTCTAGCCAAAACTCCATTCAAAATTTAGTGAGTGCCGTATCATAATTCCGATCTATAGATTGAGTAGAAATTAACATGGACAAACAGACAAACATAGCTAGATCCACCCAGTTCGGTACGATAGAAAAAAGGTGGGTCTAGAACGAATATCTTTGGAGAAATTTTCTATTTGGAATTTAGAATACCAAAATGCACACAACGACATAGGAATTAGGAATGTATGGTTCTAAAATATATTCGAGAATCAGTATGTATCTTTAATTAACTGCATGCCGTGTTAAATCTTCTTTAGGCTCTCTGCGGGGATTTTATCGAAACCATTTTGAGGCCAACAACCAAAAAATGAACCATTTCATGTAAAAATATGAATTTTAGAGGAAGCTGAACTTCTAGACTTCTCACCTGTTTTGGCCCTGGTTCTAGCTTAGCCACTTAACTGGAATTTGTTGCATGATCGTGATCGAGCATAATACAAACTTTTCTATGGGCCCAAGGGCGTTATGGTCATCCTGCAGGAAGTTCAAGTGCAAATAAGTGGTGGTAGTTCTACTTTTAAAATATAAGGGTTGAATTTGTGTTTAGTTGCATCAAACTATATTTTTCGCTTTTTTCTGATTCTGGCGGATTGAACTCCCGATTTTTTGATAGGATGCCGGATACACCATTCACTGTTATGAACATTAAATGTTGTTTACAGTCTGTGCAGGGAAAAAACTGCAACAAACTTCAGACTGCAGTCATTTCCGAGCAACTCGTCCGACAGCTGTTAAAATTATTCCAGTGACAGCTCATTACATTGTTTACAAGCGTACAAAAGCATTTTGGTGAGAATTTTCCAGAAGAAAAGTTATTCGTAATGGAATTCAAGAGTGATAGTGTGATCTATATTTGGCTGGAAAACCACAAGTGGCTATCGTTAGAGCACTCCAGCATTTGAATGTGAATCGTACCACTGGTAGCGCGTCGCAGTGGCCGAAAAATGGCTAGTGAGCTGAACATATCGCAATATTCCATTCGCAAATATGGAAAAAAGAGCGTGGGGTAAAGTCATTGAAATTCCAAAAAGTGCAAGAACTTACACCGCAACAGAAAGAAAATAGACTCAAATGACACCATCGCACTCAGCTTAATTTTCAGGTCACAATGGCCACCAAAAATATTCGAATACCAATCCGTTGGACTACAGTGTCTAGAGTAATTGGGAAGGCAAGGTTGGCACTAAAAAATACCAAAGTGTTGATCACCTCAAGCAAGCGCTTCGCCGGGAATGGCCCAAAATACCGCAGAGCAGCGTGTGACGGTTTCATTGGTCGTTTGAAGACCATAATCTTGCCAAAGGTGACCGATTCGGACAAATCTAAACTTATTTTAAAATTTAACGCCATTTTCCGACATTTTTTGTTTTCATTCAATAAAATTAAACAAATATATAAAAATTATGGAATTTGACTTTGTTTCAGTTTTTTACAGGTAATTTTGTTACAGGTAATGAAGAGAGGGAGCGAGGGAGAATATGTATTTTTCAATATTTTATGCATAAAAAGGATATTAAGTTTTTAAATCTAACAGTTTCAAGTAACATTATTAATGTGTTGGAGCATTTAATGACGCAGGAGATTAAATCGCAGTCTGTTGTAAAATGTATTACCTCTCATCTAACCGTAGAGTTTCCGAGCTTACCAATACAAAAGAAGTGTTAATATTTCTACTACGTGTAGTAAGATTGCAGGTATTTATGATGGTCTTTCCTGCCGTTTATTTTTGAACTGCTCCACAAAGCCTAAATTGTATATGCCGCGCATTTGTAATCTATTACCTATAAAATCTCTGACACTGATATTTCGATGCTATGTAAAATTGTATTATCATACTTAGAGACTCTTGTTTACGCACATAATACCTCAAATGTGAACTTTAATCTATTTTACATCATTTATTATACCAACATAGTATTTCCCTCCACACTTTGCTTTGTTTATGAAATAAATTAACCAACACCTAAGCATGCGAGGATTTCTTACGGTAGCCATAACTGCAAGGACAGAATGTTACAAAATGAACCTGACGACAAATGTACAAACATCCGACAGTACGCTCAACATGTGTAACCATATGTTCGTTCGTGCAGTCGACATCATGTAACGGCTGTAATGCAACACAACAGACTAGTTCCTGTGAAAATCTCCTCTTTAATTGTTCATGTTTCTAAGCGTTAAACAATTTGTCTTCCAGCAAAGCATACGGATTTTTACTCCGTTCTTTTAATGTTTCTATTTAAGTTTTGTAACGTGCCCTGTCTCCTGCTGCTGCTGCATCCATGGTTACAACAACTGTTGTAACAAGCTATTTTTATACATATTTTTTCCATCTTCGCTGCAAGCAAGGCTTTTTTGCTCTCCACTTCTCCTTGTCACAATGTCGACGACTGGCATTGTTGATATACAACCTAACGTATATGTACGTAGTAATGTAGTCATTGTGAGCCATTACGGATATGTAGCGGCAGGCGGGGGAGTAACCGGCACCGAAACTAACTAACGGTCTTTATGTAGCACAGAGTTGCGTTTCTGGATTAAGCAGATTTAAATTAAAAGTATTGTTATAAGCAAACAAATAAAAATGCCAAAGAAAGAGGAGCAGGCCCGAGTTCCTACTGTGTTAATTGGAGTGTTTCATGTGCAACTAAACCCAAAAGATTTTAACGGAAGACTTAATCCTTGAGTTGTATACATTACCCAAGCATTAAAAAGATTTCGTCTTTTTTTTGTAGTTGTTGATGTTGTTGTTGCTTACTGGCGGACATAGGAAAGAGTTTAAAGCAAAAACATTAAAAATAGGGCATGCTGTGTATTTTTTTCTCATTTTTTGGTTTTTGTTTGGCTAGAATACAAGCAGTGGGATGCCGAATTACAGCTACTCGAACCAGCCATTCGCCACGAATTATTCACAGTTTTTAAGTATGGGGGAGTGAGACCATTCCTTCGGAAATATTCACAACAGTAACGATTTTGGTTTCTGGGAAGTGTATGGCTGGGGTGCAGGGCATATTAATAAAAGCTTTATTAAATAAGCTGGAAATTCGACAGTTATCCAAGTGTAAAAAATGCAAAAGATAAAAAAAAATAATTTAAAACAAATGCAAAATGACCTTCATGCTACCACGTATAGGGTTGTTCATATGGAATACGGGTGTACAGTTTTATTACTTCGAGATGCAAATCATTTTATGATCGCCATCCTTGTGATTCTAGGAAAAGGATATGCAATTTCTTGTTGATTATTAAAAAAAATTGCGACCTAAAATTGTATACATGACTTGAATATTTAATCATGATTACGAAAATATAGCCGCTACCATCACTCAAGCATGAAAGTCTATCGTTGATGGTGTGATTTAAAAAATCCTCAAATATTTAATTAACGCCTCGATAACTATAATATTAAAATATTCATATAATTGTTATATAACTTTGAAAGTTTCATATCGTATCTGGCTTGACAACATGTATTATAAAACGAAAACTGGGTCGAAGATGCTCTTTCTGGTATCTTTCTCAGATAGGACAAAAATTAAATAATCAGATCCAAATCCAAAACGAGATAATTCCGCACTTTTACTAAATTGAAACATACTAATAATTCTTTAAAGATCTTATGTGAATATTCTATGTCACAAAATGTTCAAAATTACAATATATAGTAGGGTAATTAAGTATCCAATGTTGTCCAAACTTTGCAACATCCACTCAGTCTAGCAACTCCCACTCAAAAAAAAAAAAAAAAAAAAAACAAAATTCGAATAATAAAGGCTCTCATAAAAAGCGAAATAAGTCGTCAATTTTTTCAAACTTCGTAAATTTTAATATTTCAGTTCCCATAAAATCTAGTGTAAGGATGGAGTATAGTGGTCCACTTGTTCTGGTATAGTGGGCAATATAATTTGGAAATTTACATCCATTAACTAACATTCATGATATTATACAGGAATTAGTAAGCAGGATTTTTATACCCTCAAACACTATGTTTATCAAAGAAAAATGAAACGTAGAAAAGAGTAGAACTAAAACAAGTTAGAAAGCAGTAAGTTCGACCGGGCCGATTTTGAATACCCTCCACCATTTGAAACGAATTTGGATATTTTAAAAAAATAAAATACGTTAAAAAATCTGTTAAAATCTTAAAAATACCGAATGTTGCCATTATATTGGGGTCTATACGACGTGGACCTACATAGCCTTTGTTTGTCATAAGCCATTACCATATTCAAATTTGAAACTGAAATAAAGTTGAGTAATGTAGCCAAAAACATCAAAATACCGTTTATCCAACTCTGAGTCGATATCACCCAATTTGACTGAGGCATTTGTACCTCTCGTACCAAATAACACTGCTATAGGGTAAATTGTACCACTTCGAGAATGATTATATTAAAAAATATTTATCAGAGCAATAGCTATATGGGAACCCTTCTTCACTAAATGGAAAAATTCGGTTGAATGTGCAAAAATTCATTCAATTTGCACAATAGCCGTAACATCAGATGAAGTTGAAGCTATATCGAAATTTGAAAAGATCTCTATAAAATTTAGCAAAGATATTTTTGAGCTGTATTTGGTACCAAATATTATTGTTGTAAAGTGTATATCACGATAGTGAGTGACTCAAACACAAAATCGTATGCAACACCTATATATGAGCTAAAGTTATATCTGAAACTGTTTTTACCAAATTCTAGGCTAAATTCCGTTGGATTACCGAAATACGTCCTCTTTGGACGAATATATATGGGGGTATATTTACATTGCATATTTAAATGCAGATTTCAAAGTCAACCGCCATCATTCTTACATTTTTTTCAAAATTTTATTAAATGAAAGCAAAAATGTCGGAAATAGCAACAAACTTTAGAATATGTTTAGATTTGGTCACCTCTAGAACGAATTATGGCCTTCAAATGGCCAATGAAACCGTCACACGCTGACAATATACCCTCCAGAATATTTTCGCGATAATATTCGGCATTTATTCTGATGCCACGGTCGATTAATACGAGCAGAGAGCGACCATCGACTGTTAAGGCCGCCCACACCATCACCATGGCCCGCGCTTGATTTCTGGTGGCCAACCGAAGGTTCTCATTTTCACTTGACCTCTTTGGCAAGTAAACACGATCATTTCGTTTGTTTACAAACTGCTGGACAACGAATGTTTTCTCATCGGAAAAAACCAAATTCGGCTATAATACGAGACACAAAAGATTTATTCGCATTTAAATGCTGGAGTACTCTAACGATAGCCACCTTTAGTTTTTCAGCCAAATATAAAGAAATCACACTATCACCCTTGAATTCCATCACGAATGACTTTTTTTCTGGAAAATTCTCACAAAAATGCTTTGTAAACAATATAAAAATCTTTCACTGGAATAATTTTAACTGATGTCGGACTAGTGGCTTAGAAGCCACTACTACTTTATATTTATATTAAATGTAAAATTTAAAGCTTTTGATATTAAATTAAGCTTTGATGTTAAATTAAGTCTTGAAGTTTATTCAAAGAAATATTTAATCATAACGCAAAATTAGTGAAAGGTGAAATCTCATGCGATGCTCATTTCTTTGTTTTCCTGAAATGCATATTAATATTCAAAACCTTGCACACACGTATTTTCAAGGCATTTTTGAATTTAATTAAAAGGTCATAATTATTCATGCGAACATTAAAAACAACAACTGCAAAAACAACGATACAAGACTTGCCGATGAGAAATGCAACAGGGAAAACAACATCAAAAACACGAAATGCAACCTGAGATATTTAATTGATTTAAAAGTGACTTCGTGCTGGAATTGACATAATTTCATAATTATATTCAGGTCCAGCAAAGATTACAGGTGTTGAAGTGCAGCATCCGTTGGAGTATATGACATGGAGAACACTTTTCCTAACATCATTTGAGGAAGTGTGAATAATTGTAGATCGCAAGAGAATAAGTGATACGATACTTCCAATTAAGATTGAGATCTCATTATATCTTATACGTTTGGGTAAGCTTCAAGTGACATATGCTGCAATTCAAAATGGATAGAATATTCTGTTAAGTTACAGAGAATAGCTCATATTTCGTTTGATATAATTTAAAGAATATTAAGATGCACACACTTGTTTCAAATGGATTTTTTTTGTCGCCAAATATATAGTAATATGGATACGGATAGCGCTCGACCATAGCATGTAACACAAAAACCCCGAATGAATACTCATACAGAGAAACAGAAACCACTTCCGGAAAATGTATATTTACTCCTCTCGCCCACAACAGTTTAACCACAACAGCTGCCTGCACCCAAGTATCTACTCAACACACAATATACGATGTATTCAACACCATCGCCATCACATGCGTCCGTGTGTGTGTGTAACATTCAATCTATTTTTGCATATATTAATTTATTTTATTATTCTGAAAAAGATAAGAAAGATGTTAAAGCATCCTTTAAATACACCGTTTTCATTTGCCAAATAGCGCACGGACGTAACTACCATTATTTATACATATTTATATTTGTGGTGAGTGAGTGTGTGTGTGTAAGCGTGTGTGGGTGCCTGAGAACTAATATATACACATAAGTAGACAAAGCACATATACTTGGTTATTTATGCGTAAACACTTGTATGTGTACACAAATACACATATACAGAATAATTACATAAAAGTAAGCACATCATATAATTGCCATACTTGCAGAGGTTAAAGATCTCCACTTATACCAACACATTTTCATTCAAATGCAATGACTTATATACATAGACACATACATATGTACATGTGTTCCAGCTACAGACTTTTCCCCCCCAAAGGAACTCATTCAAGCCTCATTGTCAGTAAAGCGTATAACACAATTAAAGTGGAATAACGAAATCGGTGTATTCAGTGGAGAAAAACTTTCAATAAATTCGACGACTCTTCCAATATGCCACGGTCTAGATAACAGCAAAACTTTAAAATGGTTTTCAATTTCGAAATAAATATTTTCCATGGTGTGTTAAAGTTAGTTTTTAGCCAATCTTTAACCTTATTTTCTCTGGCAACACAACCCTCGTCTAAATCTAACATTGAAGACTATAAGTGTCCATTAGTAGAAATTCTTGTGTTGGTGTATGCGTGTGTGTGTGTGTGTGTAGATGTGGGTGTTTATATACGTAAACATTCCATAAATAACTAAAACTAATTGGTTGTACTAAAGTTAAGTTGGTTAAATGAGAACATCTCTTTCCATGCATCTCTGTGTAAGTGCGTGTGTGTGTGTGAGAGAGAGTATGTGTCCGTGTATGGGGTGCGAGCGTGTGTTCTTTATATAAACATGCAGACATTTTACACATTATGTGTGTGGTGTTTTTGTGATGAAGTTCTTAGCTCGTGAACCGTTATCTCTGTTCCAACTTTAACTGGGGATGCTGCAATTTAGAAACCATAATTGCAAATAGTTTCACATTTTCTTAATTGTCATTTGTTGAAGATGAATTTTTCGAAGTTGTTGTAGGTTTTTTTCTCTCCCTCTCCCTCTCTCGCTCTCGATAGTGGAGTGGTAAAATAACTTGAACTAAATTCTTTGGTCTCAAATGGTATGTAAGGGAAAACTACATCTAAAATGTGTTCAAAACAATTTGTGGTTCCGCTAAGAGAAATTGGATTTGGCAACGTAAAACCGACAAAATGAACACAATTTAACAGCAAAGAAAACGTTCGTTAGCTTGGAAAAAAAAATTAAAATATAGGATATAGGCAATTAAAATAAGGAAAATAGAAATTTGCTGGGAATAAGTTGGGATCCGAAAATAAGATAATATAGTGAATAGACCGAACTAATAATATAACAAATATTTTTTTCTAATTAACTTCTAAATATGAAAATATTGTGGCCGTGGCAATCTAGGAAATAAAATAATAAAAATAAAAATCAAAAAAGTCCCAAAGTAGATATTATATTTCTGATGGACAAAATCCTATTACTTAATTTAATGGGTCTATAATATAAGAGTTATCACAATCGACTTCGAGATTTTGTATGATGTATGGGACCTCTCTTAAAAAAATATTATTGCTATAACCAGCATATTATGACTTGATCAGTCTTAAATATAAAATCAGATTTATCATATACAGGGCTGCAACAAAGTTAAACGCCATGATTTTAAAATTTTTTTATATTTATGAAACGAATGCAAAAAATGTCGGAAATAGCATCAAATTTTAGAATAAGTTTAGATTTGTTCGATTTCGTCACATTTGGCACGAATTATGACACGCTGTTGCTCTGCGGTATTTTGGACCATTCCTGGCGAAACGCTTGCGTGAGGTGATCGACACTTTGGTATTTTTTAGTGCCAACCTTGCTTTTCAAAATACTCCAGACACAATGTCAGAGAGTGACTATCGGCTTGAATGGGGGCCCACACCCTCGCCGTGGCCGGCTGACTTCTTTGGCAAGTAAACGATCATTTAGTTTGTTTACAAACTGCTAGACAACGAATGTTTTCACATCGGAGAAAACCAAATTCGGAACTTCATCACATTTGGCCAAGCGAAGCAACTCTTTAGCTTTTTTGAGTCTATTTTCTTTCCGTTGCGGTGTAAGTTCTTGCACTTTTTGGAATTTCAATGAGCTTGGGGTAAGCTATTTGCCAAATGGAATAATGCGATATGCTCAGCTCACAAGCCATTTTTCGGCCATTGCTACGTGGTTTTCGATCAAATCGCTAATTTACTTTTCGAACCATTTCTGCTGACGTTACTGTTTTTTCCATCCTCTTCTTTGAAGTCGGGATACAGTACCAGTATCACCGTAACGAGTGATGATACGAGACACAAAAGATTTATTCACATTTAAATGCTGGAGTGCTCTAACGATAGTGTGGTGGTTTTCCAGCCAAATATAAAGAAATCACAATATCACGCTTGAATTCCATCACGAATAACATTTTCCGGAAAATTCTTACCGAAATGTTTTTGTACGCTTCTAAATAATAAAATGAGCTGTCACTGGAATAATTTTAATAACTGTCGAAAGAGTGGCTTAGAAATGACAGCAGTCTGAAATTGGTTGCAGTTTTTTCATCTCACCCTGTATTTTATGCACCAAACACCATATATATGTCCGATTCCAATTTTATTCGAAAGAGTAACGGCATTTGTTACGAAAATAAACTTGACAAATTAGTTGATGTATAGGCATATATATTTCATATATTTTTTCGACCGATTTCTGTATTTAATGAATCAAAGGCGCAAAGCATCTCTTCGTATATGCGGATTAAATTTGGCATGTTCCTGTTTTTATCATGGTCAGATGTACCTGACATGTTCACACGTTGGTTGGCCGAGCGATTTAATTGTGTACGCTCCTGAAGGAAAACAAATGGATGCTTATAAAATCAAAAGGGGTAACGAAGCGAGCCGGGTTCAGCTAGTAGGGTATACAAATCAAACCTGACATAATACCATGAGATTGCAAAATGAGCTCAATTCTTCGTTTTTGTTCCTGAAACCAAATAGTTTTTACGATACTCTACATTATCCCTTGAAACTGTCTATTTAGAGCTTATGAATGTGCTTTCTATTCTTTCTTACTTGTTTATATATTAAGTGATGAGGTTGTTCATAAAATGGTTTTTTATATTACCGTGAATTGTTTAAATAAAACCATCGTAGGTTGAACAAACAAAAGTTCTGAGCCCTGGGAAATTATTATTCTATCATATTTAAATTTCCTATTTAAATATTAAATTGAAATCCTAGAAAACAAATCTAAAACTTATTTATTACGAAATTTTCAAAGAATTTTCATTTCAAGGAATTTATTTTTAAAGAAATTTGAATTGGGCGAAATAAATCAAAACATATGTCTATTATTGTGACAGCTTCCCAACAAAATGCTATCTTTTGCGTGATTCTAATCTGCTTCTAACTAACTTTACCGTGAATTACACACACACACACCCACACGTACAAATTGTGCTGCAGTGGTGGTCGATGGCAATGTCATCAATGCCATTGGAATGTTTAATATGATCTCTTGTTATGCGACTCAAATGCCACTGATATTATCAAATCTACTTAGAACTTTTTTTGTTCTAATATTTAATATTGTTAAAAAATTGTTGTTTTTTTTCTTCTTACAAATATTTCAAGTTTGCATAATAGATGTTGATGTTGATATAACACACAAATGCGCTTCGGTTGATAGACAAAATGCCAAAGTGAAATATTTTATTGGAATTTTAATATAATAGTTATTTTGTGGTTTTGAAGCTGACAAATTTAATGTGAATGTAATTGTTAAGGTCATTGCTATACAGCAACTTTTAGTTGAAAAGTAAGTAAATTTTTTTAATACGAATTTGCTTTTAATTTATGTTTAGTGATGTTAAGCCAGCCACATGGTTATATATATTTATAAATATATATAATTATAAAAGATGAAAATATATATTTGAGAACAAATACATGGTACGTTCTTAAATTATGTACCCACTTTTGCTGCCAGTTATAGACCAGAATTCGGAAGGTCATGAGATACCATTTAGAGGGTGAAATGGACCATAACTTTTTAGTGAAAAATTCAAACATTTCCATTCAATCGTGAATATTTTTAATTCAGTAAGCTTCTTTCCGATGATATTTCAAATACAGGCAAGAGGGCTCTACATTAATGCAGATTTCGTTGAGGTATATAGTCAGATATAAGATATATATCAAAATATTTACATGAAGCTACATTTGAATAGCCATCAGAGCAATTGTCACAACATTTTGCATCATATCATGTCATGGCCATGGCCAAAAATTTAAATACCATTGACATGACTCTTTGATACTGTTTATTGAATGAAATAAATTAAAAGCAAACAGCTACATGAAACAAAGAAAAAAGAATTTTCGTGGATTCTTACATTCATACATTGAAGCTAATTGATACAGTAATTTTTTAGAGGGTTTTGAAAAATATTGGTTCCAGATTTATGAGGATAATTCGAAAAGGGGCATAATAATTGAAATATCTGTTTATACCCTACAACACAATGTGTTGGGGGTATTATAAGTTTGATTGGGCCAAAAATTATGTAACACCACGAAATATTGGTTTCCCACATAGGAAAGTATATATGGATCTTCCTATCTCGCCAAGATGAGTCGATCTAGCTATGTATGTCCGTCCGTCCGTCTGTCCATGTTAATTTGTAATCACTCTACAGGTCGCAATTATGGCTTGATCTTCACGAAATTTAGAATGGAGGTGGGGCTAGGGTCAGAAGAGAACCCTATTTCTTTTGGAGAAGATCGCATAATATTTAGGTTGAAATGGATCAAAAACTGCAAAAATTCCTGATTTTGCAGATGTTCTACCGGTCGCAATTATAGACCAATCAAAGCGGAAGTTAGCATTGGGCTAGAGCTTAGAGCTGGGCAGAAGCCTTCCAATTTTGATGGTCATCGGATAATATTTAGTGCGTAAAATAGACCACAGCATTTTTTGTTAAATAAAAGTCAATTTTCCATTAAACCGCGAATATTTGTAATTCCGGCGAAATCACAAATAGACGAACAGGTCAATTCTGACCGTTACGTAGATGCCGATAGCAAATAGTCTTGCCCAATTTCTTAAGGAGTTCGGTCATATTTTTCCTAGGGTATCTACAGAGTAATATTTCTAAACACGAAACAGCGAAAGAGCATAAAACACATTTGCTTTCGTTTCCAATGTGGCCTGCACTACATACATAACAATATTAACAAGTATCGTTTTAATTTAGTAGCGACTAACTTTCACCCATTAGTAGTATTCAAGGAAATCGAATTCTACTAAAAAACTTCAAACGCAGTGGCTCGATATCCTGCTTCATGAAAATTTATAACATAAAGGGCAGTTAAAAAATGTAACTAATTTTATTTCAATATTTTTCGGAAACTATGTTTCACAAACACTGGCGTACTTACTTCTTTACTCTTTAGCTGCCTTTACTCGAAGCAACTAGATCGTATACGTCGCTCATTCTATCGAAAGGACAACACGAACAACTAGACCAGCAAAATAGTACGAACAAAGCACTTCGACTGTAAATGACAGATTTCAAATTAAAATCCTCAGAATGCTACTCAAGCATATTCTATACACACACACAAACACAAAACAATTTTTATTATATAAAGGTCAATAGAGATATTTTATTCAGCTTATGCTTCTCCATCGCCCCTCACCCTGCTTACCCTCCTCCCAGTCTACTAAATTAGTTGTATAGTTGCTGTTTTTGACTAGAATAGAGTTAAAGCTTAACAAACGATATAAGCATAATCACAACATGTATGAACCAATTTATGGATGGACTATAACCGTACATTGTTATTTACTCACACACACACGCACACTCGCCATTGTGGACTATGACTGAGTGCAGTATGTGCAAATGTTTGCTCGTTAAAGTGTAAAGGTAACTAACAGGTATTATTATGTTGCATCATGTGGGAGCAGTCTTCGTTAATACCATAAGCTGCATTGGATAGTGGCGTAACAAAAGGATGGCATTTATTAAACAATTGTATCAGGAGATGGTACAATTTTTTATAAACCCGTTCTTATTCCTACAGACCATGTCAACACAAGAGATCCCAAAATGTAGAAAGTTAGAAAAAATTGAGATAGAAATAATTTCTTAGTTACTGTTGCTCGGACCTTTTAGTATAATGGATATGTACTATCATCAGACCATTTGACCGTGACCCAAAATAAAGTCGCCACATTTGCACACAATAGCATCCATGGCGATTGTAGGTGGCCATTCTCATCATACTTATGGATAATACACTTTCATAATTGTGGTCGTTCGAATGAGCACAATGCACACAACACAACCAATTGTTCTCGTCCACGAGTGAGTTCATACACAAAATCCCACACACATATCCTGTATCATGTGAGCCTTGGCCGGAAACAATTGATACTCTCCTCATTCCATTTAGCAGTGGCAACAATAAAAATGACAATGCGGCACATAAAACCAAACAATAAACAAAGCGCGTTGCATTAAGTTCGCCACAGCAACAGTTCTCTTCAATCCTACAGCTAATATGTAATACAGTCAGTTAGCATAGAAACTGTCAAGCTGCAACAACAACGTTGAATGACTGACGTGACAAGTAACAAGGATATTCTTTAAACAAAAAACAAATCGCAATGTTCAACTGTGGGTAATTATCCCATTTCATTAGCCAAAGTTGGAAGGTGTTTCAAGGGTAGATGTGACATTTTACTTGAAGAAGCCCTCGTTGTTAGGAAGGTCACAATCATTGATGCGTCACAATCATTGATGCTACCACTTTTGAAGGATCATAAAGGGCATTTAAATTACAAATAAATATGTAATGGTTTAAGTATTATTACTTTTTTCGGATACGTTTAACTTGCGCCCATATCCAGCCGAAAATATCTTTCCAGAAAACCTTTTGAGGTTTATGGTTCATAACACCGAAAAACAAACAACAAATACCTCAACAATTAACTATAGTCATCAGAGAAGAACGATCGCAAAGCAAGAAGCTATCAACTTTAGACAATAAAGGAAATATTTTAATAAATTAAAAAATTAAGTCAGGCCCCCAGAGCCTAGATCACCAGTGCCTTATTAGCAACGCGTAAGTACAGTCTGTGTACTTGTAGTGTTGTCTAATTTTCATATTTAATATTGTTCGACCATGTGCAACGTATACTTTCGGCTCTAAAGCTACTCTTTAGATTTGGATCCCTACAAGTACACACACCTGTATCGGAACTTGTACAAAACCAATGTTTGATGTAAAACTTAACTAGGTACTGTATAGCGTATGGCGTACGTACACCTTCTCAACAATTCTAAATATGTATACGCCACAATGGGCTTCATAACATAGAAATATTAATTGTTAGTGTCTTAAATGAAAATTGCATAGGTTTAACTAGCCTCTGCGGTTCTGATGGAAAGTGTTTGTTATTTTGATAAACAGGGTGAGATAAAAAAACTGCAAAACTGTATTTATTCCTTTACGTTGAAAGGCAGAAATTCGCCAATCATTACTCTCATTCCTTAAATATATGGTGTAAAAAAAGTGGAGTGGGTATGACTCAACTTAATTTTTTTAATGTCAAAAACAAACGACAAGAAAACACCATATGTTAATGATTCCGAAATCAAGTGTGTACTTTAAGTGCCATTCATAAAACTCATTTTACAATGCCAACACTCAAGTGCTCTTATCCACAAACTTAGATTTATTTACCCCGACTATTTAAACCACTTGTCTATTGTTCGAGTGTCAAACCTTTTTCAAAAACATTACCTATTAGAGGCATGCCTACTTAACAGCACACTCCAATCACACTTGGTATAGACAATAGGATTTTTAGAAAAGTAATAAAAAATATGCTTCTATATGATAAGTATTGAGTCATAAATTTATGATCAATAATTCCACTATGTTTTTTATAATTTCTAAATAACGATATGTCATCATCATGTGAGCCCTTACTCAACAGGATAATGCTTTGAATGGGTTTGTGATTGTTGTTTGATATTAATGAATGAATGGTGTAGGAAGCTAAAAATTGTTTAACAAAAAGACAATGAGATCAGTAATTAAAAGCGTATTTGTCATTCTATTAAGGTATATCGATTATCCGAATGTGTCCAGAACAGTGTATGAGTTACGTATGTTAGATTAGATTAGATTGGATAGACTGCCAACTAGATTTCAAAAGATAGAAAAAATGAAGTTGCACCTACACCGCTATGCAAATTTAGAGAACCCGATCTAACGAACTAGTTCCTTATCTAGTCTGCGGACTCCGGCACTTGCATGAAAACTGCGTATAAGTGATATATTTATATACGATACTTGTAAAATCACTCATACGTGTAGGAACTGATGTAATGAACTATGAACTAGCAGCCTATACCAAATAAACGTTTTTATTATGTATTTATGTGTGCGTATTACTGCTTTAGAGCTGCTAAAATTTGGAATCGGATGCTATATGTTGATCTTAATTCGGTAAAATTTACGGATTTTTTTTGGTTTTATGCGACCTCTCGTACTATATATCTTTGTTGTAAAGTACATGTTTTCTATATGTCGGAGGATGTCTATATTTAAAAGCTATAGCTTTATAGGACAATGTTGGAATGTTTGTATTTTGTTGTTGCAAAATAGTCAGGCTTATTATTGGAGAAGGATCGTATTTTTTTACCCAAGTGACGAGATCGTAAGTTCAATAGCTTCATCTAAGTTTATTTTCACCAAATTTGACTTATTTGCTTCTAGCCTGAAATCGGTTGAATATGCCAAATTCATCCTATTTTAGTTGATATTGCACATCTGGTACATAATAAACTTGAAATTGGACGAGGATCTAAATCCGAGCTCTATCCGAATCTGAATTGATCTCAATTGAATTTGGCAGATTTTTGAGCTGCATTTGATTTCTTGTTGTTATGAAGTACACATTACGACTGCGGGGGTTTAAATATCAAATGGGTTATCACCTATATCGGGAGCTATACCTAAATTTGGACCGATTGTCACCAATTCATTCGCTCTAAGAAAATGAGTGATTTGAGGATTTGATTTGACCAAAATCGGACAATGCTATGTGTATTTTTGTCACCAAAATACGTGGATGACATGCATCCATCGACTATCAAAAATTTCGCTGAAAAATACTGCTAAAATTATCATAATACCGAATTTAGGGAGGCACAATTGATGGGGACTTTACGAAGAAGGGACCATGAGCAATTTTCAGTTATAATTAGCAGTAGCCATTAGGAACTACAAATTCTACATTTGAAACATTTCCGGTGAAAAGTGTGACACAAATTATTAAAATGCCGAATTTTTGGGGACTATAGGAAAACTTAGACCTATATTGACATTTCTATGCAAGGACGTTTCATACATTGGGATCATATACTGACGATCTACAGAAAATTCGGGTAAGCATGTTGACAAAACCACGAAAAAGAAAAAAACCTTAAATCCATCGGTACAATTATGTTGAGGCTATATAAAACGTGGACTTATATAGCCCAGTTTAAAAAAACCAAAGGATGTAACAAAATTTTATCCACATACTTCCCAAAGTTCGGAAGCTAGAGTGAATTTAACAGACGAACGGACGGGCAGACAGACTGATGCACAGGCATGGTTAAATCGACATAAAACTGTATGCTGATCAAGAATATAAATACTCTCTGGTGTCTAAAATATATATTTCGAGGTGTTACAAAGGAAATAACAAACATAATATATCCACCATACTATTGTGGAGGGTATAAACATTGTACCAAATACTACAGCAAAAGGTATTGCAATGGTAAGTCAACTGTCATGAACTATGTTTATCCAGAAAATAGGACCAGTAATGGGTCTAAATTACCTTTTTTTTGTTAAGATAAGTTGTTCCCTAAACAATTACAAGGCAATAAATCCAAAACAAGTTATAGAGCAACAGTGACAAATAGTATCTGAGACAGACTAGAAAACCTACAGTTGTAAGTTGAAGTCTAAAATTTAAGTGTTCCTAAAATACACATAAAAACATAAAAAATTTGCCTTTTTAACTCTTATTGGTAACAGTAAACTCTAGCTCTCCGTAAAAGGCTTGTATATTAAATAACATATCCGTTCTCTTTCCTTAAATACACAAATAAAAGTTAATATTGAAAACTGAAAAAATATATATTTTACATATAACTTCATAATTAAGATCCTTCTCTGCCGATTTCCCCTTCTCCATCATCTTTTAATTTCAATGACTGGCCTTGTAGAAAATAATTGATCATTCATCTACTGGGTCCCATTGGCTTTACGAGTGCATATCACACTCACTCGAACATCACAAACCACACGACCTACACACATACACAGTTTCATTTTCTTCAATACACATGCATACATACATACATTCATATATTAAAGCCGTGCAAAATAGACATGCAATTGATGTTCTTGTCGTTTTAAGGTAATTCCTTTAGTTTATGACGAATCTCTTTTGGACCTGTCAACCTTGTTTATACATTTTACTACTTTTTTATTTTGTTTAAACAAGAATGTCCTTCTCCGCTGTTTTTATGTCATTCATTTATAAGTCTTTGATTTTGCTTTGTGGCTCTCATTCTCACATTGTGTGGTACTTCGGAGAGTTTTGAACTCAAATCATCAATTAAGAACAGCCACAACAAGAGAAAGCGAGAGAGAGAGAGACGGAGTAGAGAGAGGGAAATTGTAGAGAGTGAAAAAGCCGCTAAAAGAGATGTGAGAAATAATTGTGGAAACGTTTTGTTCAAACGCCATGTATTCGTGAGGTCTTTCCTCTTTTGTTGTTTATACTGCATTCATTTGTTTAATTTTCGTAAACTAGATTTGATTTCGTTGCTTATCCGTAGCTTATTTTATATGTATATGTAAATGCTTATTCCATAATTCCTTTTTTGGCGACTTTAGTTTAAAAGAAAAGAACGAAAATATAGACCCATCTATCTGTCATGAGTTATCGAATCGAACTAAATTATCATCGCCAAACTCAAGGCAAAGTTTTGTATGTGTCACTTCTCAATTTTTTGGTTTCGACAAGTCTTGCGCAATCGTTTTCTTAGAGGAAAAGTGGTTTTTACGGATTGAACTCTCAGAGAATCGGAGTGTTGCCTTCCAGTTAACATGTTGCTTATCCCATGAATGGAATTTGTATGCAACAACTACCACAGGGTTTTTCATGCTGCTTCATTCCATATTATTTTCATCCCCATTTTGTCAACATTCTAACATAAGGAACTCGTCGAATGTTGTTTATAAGCAGGACAATAAAGCAATGATAACCAACAGAGTCTAAATGCTATCTCTGCTTAAATGGTCGAATCGGTAAGAGAAGCAGATAAATTAAAAAAATATATATTTAAAAAAATATTTAAAAAAAATATATTTTAAAAAATTAAGTAAAGTAAAAAATAAAACGAAGATAATTGGGGTTTATATGAGGTACAAAAATAGTACATGTTAAGACAATGAGGAATCATTCTTTCATTCATAGGTCGATATCTTAATTTCTATGTTTTCTTCTAAACGAAATCAAGCTTCCATGCTGCATCCTATTAAAAATATTTATTTACCTGTGTTTAAACAAGTGTTGCCTATGAAAAATCGGTCATGCGGTATTTGGAAATTATTTAAAAATATATTCGAAAGTTATATATTTGAAAAAAAAAAATGTATTCCCTTCCTTTGAGAGATGAAACAAAGTTTCGGTCCGCCAACAAATAAATAGTAAGCATGAAAACAATGGGCTTCTATTTCCTCTTAAATGATTTAGTTTACTTTTGATACTTTTCAAAAGATTCTTGGAAACTTAAAAATGAATAAAAAATTTTATTTTGATTTCAACGGAAACCACAATAAATCGTTTCATTTGCAGCCCCTGTCTACGGCTGCTATTTATGTGACATTTGGTTCGTATGGTGACAAGTCGGTGACAAGGTTTCTAGGAAATCTCTCTTCACTGGATGTTTTCTTTTGTGGTTTAGGCCGGCAAAGTGATATCTACAATATTGCCATGATATGATTTCTTGGAAGCCGTTAAAGTTATTGTTTGCAAACTAATCGAATTGACGACAACAATGGGAAGCTAAAGATGGGTGGCTCCTTAAAGGCAGGGGAACAGATAACCTCCATAAAAATATGATGGTATGGTTTATGATATAAATAATAATTTTAATAATACATAATAGTATTTTAAAGCTTAAGGATATTGTTAATAGTCTAAAGGGAGCACAGATAATCCAATCATTACACTGGTGGTTTTCTATTGGAAACGTAGTTTTAAGTAACACTTTCAAAGAGAAACAAGTACAGAAGCAGCTAAGTTCCGAACTATTTATACCCTCCATCATTTGGAAGTAACTTGAAAAATGTCAAAAGAAATTCCGTCGAAAAATACCGCTCAAATGAAAACCGCTATATGGGGGCTATACGAAGACATGGCCCTGCATAAGTAATTTGTGTCACAGGTTGTAGTAACGGTTATACACTTCATATACCAAATTTGAAATAATTCTGGTGAATAATGTCGCAAAAATTATGAAAATTCCGAACATCTGGGGTACCGTTATAAGGGCGCTATACTAAAACGTGGACCTATTTAGACAATTCACCTCTAAGGGGTAAAGTACACAGAAGGAACCCATTATGTGGATTTTAAGACAATTCCTTGAAAAATTTGGCTGACATTATAAAAATAGCGAATATCAGGGGGTTACGGTTATATGGGGGCTGTACGATATCGTGGACCTATATAGATAATTCCCTTCCGGGGTATAAAGTACTCACGAGGAACTCCTTGTGTGGATTTTAAGACAATTCCATTGAAGAATTTGGCTGACATCATAAAAATAGCGAATATCGGGGGTACCGTTATTTGGGGGCTATACGATATCATAGACCTATATAAAAAATTCTCTTCCAGAAGGAAAGTATTCAGAAAAACCTCCAAGTGTGGATTTTCAGATAATTCAATTTGAAAATGTGGCTAATATCATCAAAAAACCGAATATCAGGAGGTACCGTTGTATGAGGGCTATACGATATCGTGGGCCGTTATAGCCCATCTTCGAACTTGCCCTGCCTTCAGACAAAAGACTGATCTGTGCAAAATTTTAGCTTCCACTCTTCATTCGTTTTGACGGATAGGGCTAAATCGTCTTAGAATTTTACGCAGATCAACAATATATATAACTAGCTGGCCCGGTCCGCGTTGCCGGCCCGTAGTTTTTGTTTATTATGCATATTTTTAAAAGCATAATTATTCACAGATATGACTGATGTAAGTGTTTGCGTACTGGTCGATTAAAAGTGTTTTAAAATATCTGTACCCATTTATAAGCCGTGGACTTCAATATTTAAACCGTGTGCTTCAAATGTGTGGATGTGCTATACAAATCTATTAAAAAGTATATATGAATCTTATCCCCATGTAAGGGATCAAATTAATTTTTAGTATGGTAAAAATCGTAGCAAAATTTTACAGTCAAATGAGAAGCAATTTGGAATTTACTGTATTTTGTACACCTCATAATTGAGGGCTGAATGATTTAAGAATAGGCAAAGTTAATTACTTTTTTAAACCCATTAGCACCTTAGATTGTGCATTAGAGTCCTCATAAGTCCCCCTAACCATGTCGGTCTGTTTGTCCGCCAAAAGGTGGACTTGAGGGTATACTATTGCATGGAGAAAATTCTAAAATTTGTGAATATGTTGACATTTTTGTGTAAGATTTTCACCCCCCGAATACACATTTTTAGCCAAATCCTTTGAAATATGGTAAAATCAGGAGGTACCTTTATATGGGCACTACTCCGAAACATCGACCTACTTTGAAAACTTTCTTCTACCCCTTATAATCCAATATGGCAAATAGAGGCCAACTCAAAATTATAGGTATTTCACACCCATTACCGTAAGATGGGAATTTTTTTATTTTCCATTTAAATTGTAAATTGGAGACCCCATAAAGTCCATATTTTTCATCATAGTATAATTCAATGTCGATTCAACAAATATTCGGTCCCGTACTACTTTCTTATATTTGTAATTTGTTCATGTTCCCACAATTTATTTCATATAGATGTACATTCCAAATCTACGTTCCCAACCAATATTCTCTTGGGAGTTACAAATTCAATAGAATACAAAATTTTCCTTTCTGACCACACATTAGGTGTGAAAGTGGACTTGGGGATACTCCAATGTGGAGACTTTACTTAAATAATTCCTATGTGGCAATTATCTGTATGATGGTTCCCTTCCCCAGGGTAGCATAACAAAATTTTTTAGCCAAATCAATTGATGAATGTGTTCAAAACCAATATGGGCCCTACTCTGAAAATTTCAAATTTTATGCGAAGAGGTTCTGTACCCCCTTAGACACAAAGATGCCTAATAAGGGCCAAAAAATAAAAAGGGACTAAGACCCCAAAAATAGCTTGAATCATACGATGGTTATATAAATATAAAATCGGGTTGTACCCTTATCCGTGAGTTATGATCTATATCATGACCTGCAAAAGCGATTTAAGGTATCTTGAATGTTTGGGAATAATTTCTGGGAGGATAGAAATCCTTTTCTTAATAAAAGTTCCATTCGCTCTACTATTTTGCACCTTTTATATTTGGTATTTTCCTGATTGTACTCCCAAAGAATTTTGCATTTTGAGCTCTCATTGGACGGATTATTGTCACATAAAAAAGGCATGTTCACGCTTTGAGATGAGGCCCATTAGGCTTTTTCGGTCATTTTTGATTATTTAAATGTGTTCGCATCTTCCAGCTGAACCACGATATAGGCCCTGGAGTTGAAAGGTAGATGTCAGTTTACATTCTATTTCGCACTTATTTTGGTGAAAAATTGTATAGTGAAAAATTATTCTTCATTTTGTTCACAAAAAATCAATTGAATTCAATATGATAATGCAAATTAAAAAAAAAATTGACAAAAAAAGAATAACAAATTGTAAAAATATTCAACTTGTTAGCCGATTTTTTACAGCAAATGTTTAAAGGTCCTTGCAAAGTTTGTCAATAGAATGTACTATTATTTTAAAAATCGATTCCATTGAAAAAAATTTTTTTTTTCGATTTTTTCCCGATTTCAGAATTTGTGCAATGAGATCTCTTTTTCGTGAGTTTTTGGCGATTTTGAAAAAGTAATTATCTTTTAACTTTGGTGTGACCGCGTTTAATTATTTCGATATCCTCTATTCCGTTTCGCCACCGCATAATTCGGTACTACACTTCCATGTAACCCGCCATCAATTTCAGTTCTCAAGAAATCAAGTCAATTAAATAAATTGATATTAATATTCGAATTCAAAAATAAAATATAAAAAACACTACAAATGTACATTAGAAAAAAGTAAGTCAAAATGGAAAAAAATCATGCAAAATAAAACATTACTATTGTACAATTCAAAAGTCAAAATGAAAATGTTAATATATCACATTTTTACGCGATTTTTTTGGATATTATCCTTTTCGGAAAAGAGACAATTCCGAATTTGTTTGAATCGTTAAAATCTGTCCAGCGGTTCTTAAGTTATAAGCGTAGTAACTAACACAACTTCCTTTTATATATATAGATTTGTTGGGTCTAAAATTATTATGTCGGTGAGTTGGAAACGGAAAGACGAACTTAATATACCCTCCATACTATGTATGCTGGAGGGTATAAAAATTCTAATATCCTTGTTACATTTGTATGTCCTCCACCATACATAGTATGGAAGGTATATTAAGTTCGTCATTCCGTTTTCGTGATTTTACATTAGACATTATTTACTGGAATTATTTCAAATTTCATATTTAAAGTTCGTAATGGGTACTACAGTATATGAGAAAAATTGTTGTATGCAGGTCGATGCCCTTACATAAGGTATTTTGATGATTTGAGCAACATTATTCACCGAAATCGCTTCAAATTTCGTATTTGAAGTCCGTAATGGGTACTACAGCCTATGCTAAAAGTTCGTATGTAGGTTCACGTTTTCGTATATCCATAACAGGTTTCATTTAAGTGGTAGTTTTCGGATTTGTTTTTGAAATTTTTCATGTTCCTTCGAAATGGTGGAGGGTATTGAAAAATTGTACTCTTATAATTCTTATGGTATACTCCAAATGCAATAAGGCTTTGAAGTCCAATGTACTATTCTCAAAGGTAAAAGGAAAACTATAATCCTTCATTGGCAACTTATTTTCTTTAGCAAAAATACGAATATGTATGTTGTTTTCGGAAAAGTTTGTTCGTCAAGGGATTTCATCTGACACCCTTCAACGAAATTTAATTATTTTCAAATAAAATTAAAGGGAGCCGAACGTAATGTGATCGCTGTTTCACTAATGAGACTTTTGCAACTGCGATATGCTGCTACAAAAGTTAAGTATAATTTTCATGAATGGATTTTATTTTAAAAGTCATGCCTTGCTAATTCTGTGGAAAAGCTCTCTAGCAAGCAGGAAGAGAAGAAATAAGGAAAATAATGTTGGAGTTTGGGTGATTTTTTTTCGTCGTTTTCAATAATGAATCAACATTTTTTCCTTCCTGAAGCGTTAGGAAATTCAAGTGTATGTATGAGCGTAAACTTTTCGATGCGGCTAGGAAACTTCTTTTCATCCGTCTTTCCTAACCCTGTTTTTTGCTCTTTTTTGGTACTGTTACCCAACTATGGCCACTTTTCAAATCCCACCATGAGTTGGTTAAATCTTTTCCATTCCAACCAATTTGTTATGGAAGTTGACGTCGACATATTTCCTTCCCTTTCTATTCATAGGTGGCTTGTTGAAAGTTCTGAGTCTAAGATGTGTTTTATCTGAAAGCAGAAGAAGCATAAGAAAAAAATTAGTTACCAAAAATGTTAACGTTTGCCGGGGAAAACTAAAAATGAGTATGGCAAGACAATATGTTTTGGGTTGGCATATTCTGCTGGGGATAAAAAATGAACTGAATACATCTTGTTCCCTGGATAAAACGACGTTTATGTTCAAAGCTGATTTAATCCTGTGCTGCTACGTTGGGGCGATAAATATGGGGGATAGTTGAAGGAATTTGTTATCTTGGTTCAAATAATTTTTTTGTTAAATATTTAAAGAAAATACACTATTATAAATACAGGCTGTTAATATCTCCTTGAGAGCACATACAGTTACCCAAACCTAGATTGATTGCTTGTATTGGTAATGTGTGTTTAAAGCACCTATTTTCTGAAACGAATTCAAGTTGATTGACAAGTCTATATATTATTAACTGCATTATATTTTCTGATTCAAAAAATAATTACTCTTTTGTCCATTAATTAATTCAAGGTGTCATTTTCATGTGAACAAAATTTAATACTCTTTTGTGTAGAAAGCCACCAGGATGCGAGGGGATTTAACTAAATATTAAAGAAAATACATAGAGTAGAATCTCTTGTGTTGTAAAATATATATGTTAGGTGAATTGTTTATTCAAAATTTAATACCCACATTTTAAACCAAATTTCCATTTGTAGATATTTTTCTACGCTCTCAGATTCACATTTGAACACTATTTCATAACTTCTGTTGCACGTCTCGTCGAATGCTGATGAACATTCCATTTCTTTTTTGTGCCCGTCACTAAAGTTGAAGAAGAGGCTGCGGTTGATATGAAAGTGTCATTTATTGCTCATATCATCATATACATATATACGCACATGTATGTGTATGGTTGCTTGTGCTTGATTTGAATTTCAAATCAAATTAGAGCCACTTTGTTTCCATTATGGAAACATTATTTGATTTTTTACTCGATATAATTGAATGCTTTTAAAAGAAGTGCCATTTATGTGACAAAAATCGATGAAATGCGTAGATAGATGGCCCACGTAGATGTAGATTTTTTATAATTACAATTAGCTCTTTAGGTTTTCTATATTGTATATGTCTTTATGATATTCGTGTTGGCCAACATATAAAGTTTACGAAGTGGTTATTTGTTGAATGTAATAATGTATAAGATATTTGAAAAATATCAAATTCTATAATGTAATGTATAATGGGTGAGGACATTTTATAATCTCGTTTGACATTTTGGACCTATACAGTAAAGCTCCATATTTTCTTTCTACATATTTAGTAGGGGTATAAGAAGCTGACAGATTATTTAACGCCCTTGGAATTTTGCTATGAAGGTAGTTATGGATGAGACTAAAGTACTAAACTCGGCGGGGAGAGTAAGAACAGAGCTGAAGAGATGAAGCTAAGTTCAGCTTGGCCGAACTTTTAATATCCTCCACCATTTGGAAGGAAATTGAAAGTTTTTTTAAAAAAAAAAAAAAAAAATCTGAAAACTACCACTTAATTGAAAACTGTATATGGGGACAGTACGAAGACGTGGACCTGCTTACGAAATTTTTTGTAATAGTCTCCAGTACTCATTAAAATCTTCCAAAACAAAGTGTTTCAAACTATTCCGGTGAATAATGTTGCTGAAATCATCAAAATACCGACTATCGGTGGGTACCATTGTAAGGGGGCGATACAAAGACGTGGACCTGTATACAAACATGTTTGTCATTGGCTGTAGTACCCATTGCGAACTTCAAATACGAAGTTTGAAATAATTCCGGTATATAATGTCGCTAAAATCATTAAAATATTGAATATCGGGATCTATCGTTATATGGGGGCTATACGAAAACGTGGACCGACATGGCCCATTTACGAACTTAACCTGCCTACTAGTAAAGTATGCATCTATGCAGAATTTCGTTAGAGAGATAATGTGATTACAACTCACAGATGGACAGACAGACAGACGGACATTGCTTTTCTGAATATTTTGAGGGGTTACAAACGGAATGACAAAGCTAATATACCCTCCATACAATGATGGAGGGTATAACAAAATAATATCCACGTCGAGATCTGATGGGCCGATTTTTATACCCTACAACACTATGTGTTGGGGGTATTATAATTTTGATTGGGCCAAAAATTATGTAACACTTCGAAATATTGGTTTCACACATAGGGAAGTATATATGGATCTTCCTAGCTCGCCGAGCTAAGTCGATCTAGCTATGTATGTCCGTCCGTCCGTCTGTCCGTCTGTCCATGTTAATTTGTAATCACTCTACAGGTCGCAATTATGGCCCGATCTTCACGAAATTTAGAATGAAGGGGGGGGGGGGGCTAGGGTCAGAATAGAACCCTATTTCTTTTGGGGATGATCGCATAATATTTAAGGGTTAAAATGGACCAAAAACTGATTTGGTGATTTTGGTCGCAATTATAGACCAATCGACGCGGAAGTTAGCATGGGCCTAGAGCTTAGGGCTGGGCAGAAGCCTTCCAATTTTGATGGTCATCGGGTAATATTTAGTGGGAGAAATAGGCCGCAACATTTGTGTTAAATAAAAGTTAAATTTTCCATTAAACCGCGAATACTTTTAATTCCGGCGAAATCACAAATAGACGAACAGGTTAATTTTAACCGTTACGTAGATGCCGACAGTAAATATATCGGTTATATATAGCGAAATAAGTACAATGTGTATAAACAAAGGAAGGGGATGTTAGTTAGAATGCTTATATCTCAAGAATGGCTGGACCGATTTTGACAAATTTTGTCAATTCAGAATGCCCTCTTGACAAAAATCGCATAAAAAAGTATCAATAATGATGTTAATATAGACTTTGTTTTTTTTTTTTCACCTTACAACACAGGTTGGGGATATTATATATGTAAGTATTGCAAACATAGTCCGATCTTTACGAAAATTTTCACAAGGGTAGGGTTGGGCTCAGAAGGGCTAGGCCTATTGTTTTCAAAGATGTCCGCAATATATTAGGGGCTGAAATGGACCAACAACTAAAACTTTTCTTGATTTTGCAGCCGTTATAAAGGTCACAAAGAGAAACCAAAGGATACGAAATCTCGCATAAAGTTAGAGATACGACAGCGGGTACAATGTACCACTAATTTTGTGTGAAAAAGCAATACTTACAGGCGATAATCGAAATACACAAAAGGCGAATTTCTGGCTTTTTTATGTTGATTTCGTTGACGAATATAGCCAAATATCGTAGACAAATTTGGAGATACAGAGGGGCTTCTTTCTCTTGGAGATGATTGCAAAATATTTAGGGACAAATTAACCAAAAACATAAATGTTTTTCCGATCACACAATTGAAGCCAATCGACATGCCTGTAAAAACTGTTAAGGACAGGGAAGAATTCTAACATTTTGGATGACCATTGGATTATATTTAGTTGTAAAATGGACCACAACAACTAAGAACACGACAGAGTGCGTAAATGTTGTGCAAATGTCTCTAGTCAAAATCCTAATTTCAAAAGCGAAATCTTCCAATATGGACTTGGACATAAGGGGACTTCTAACATATTGTAGTGTTGTAGGGTATAACATAGGCGGCCCCGCTCGACTATAGCCTTTTCTTACTTGTTTTATTTTCTTTACCCTGTAAATTAACTTTTTTATGACATCATTATCCGAAAATTCATTATCCATCCAGCTGAATAACACCGATATGATTGTTTTATGGCAGCTATTACATAATGTTGATCTGTGATCTCGGATGTTCTATTGATGCTTCAAAAATTACAACCACTTCAACTAGAAGATATGAATAAAATGAAAAGTATTCCCATTGTAATATTTTACTTTTGAGGTGGAAAATATTAGGGGTATGCATAATAGTTGGTCTATTTTAAAATATTGAACAATCATAACAGTTGATTTGGCGAGTTTATAACGTGGCTGGCCTAGGTTGCGTATGATATTCCTCATACGCCAGTAAGAACTACTCAATGGTTTATGAACCTTTAACATTTAAACATGAACATTTAATTTTGGGTTCATACTTCAAAGGCTGTCAAATCGTGTTCCATGTTGAATGGAATAATATATGCATGTGAATGTATCCTTTCGTTAATATTTATATATCTTGAAGTTTTCTCCGTTTTAAATAGATCTCTTACAATAAAATTGAAATTTCACCAGCTATCATTGAATTGGAAAAGTATGTAAGGAACAAGGTGAAGCCATTATGACATTGTAAAGAATTAGTTACTCTTCATTGCCACTAAAGTAAAGTCGAATCCATATGAAATTTGTAATTAATTTCTGTATCAGAAGCCACAGGAATCAAATGACATAGACTAAGAGAAAGTGAAATGATTCCCAAATTGATTGCAAATAATTGACCGTCAATGCATATCCGGAAGGCAAAAGACGTATCAAAAAAGAAAACATTTAAGCTTTTGCAATGTATCGCCGTATTTAGTGATACAATCACATTTACTGTTCGTTTTGTTGACTGCATCATTTTTAAATTTGACGCTGTTGTGAATATTCAAAAATTTTATTGAAAACTACTTTTTATAATTAGTTTTCATGAAGCGACCATTTATTTGTTCGTGTCTATGAGTCCGAGATTTTCTCATATTTTTTCACCCAAAGTATTTTACATTAATTTGCCCTGAAACAGAATGTGAAAATTGTTGAAATCATTAGACGCAATGTTTTTGAAATGAAGTGTATGACCCAATCCTACCCTTAAGGATTATTGCTCTGTCATTGTTTTAATATCTCCCCAGATAACATTTAATATTGTTAACCAACTGTCACTTTTGAACACAAACACACACACATACGTACTCATAGAGAATAGTTGACAATGTTGTTTTACATAAGAACTTCAGACAGCCATTACACAGGGAAGTTCTCTCTGTTTACATCTATGAACAATAATCAAGTATGCCCATGCATACTTTAGATAATACGGACACTGTCCCATGAATTTATTCAAGTATTCTTCACTTTTATTATTGTTTACACACATTTGAATACCTAAAACTTTTAGATTGTATTTGGGTTTGCTTCAATCCTTCTACGAAACATGGCATTTATTCAAATATTGATCTGAAGGAAAAACATTTCTTTGATTCTAGAAAACATCACACACAGCCAAAAGTAATTGAACATGTTTACGGAGGAATGTCTGAGAAGTTTTCTGGACAATTTTTATTTATCAATTCAACTAATTCTTTGTTGAGAATTTACGTTTTTATACGAAGTATTATTTATGTCTATATAAAATCTCCACGACTCATTCTGTTAGCAAATCCTTGAAATGTTCATTGTAGGCCCTACAATTTATACATAATTTTAAAGATAGGAGTCAATATGTTTATCCCTATTTTTACCATATTATAACAACAGAGTTAGGCTTGTTACATAATTTTTACTGCGAACTCAAACGTCAATTGACTAAAAGAGTAAGAAATAAAATTTGAAGCCCCAAATTTTGGCTTTGCTCAATAATTGTTTTTTTTATACCCTACAACACTATGTATTATAAGTTTGATTGGGCCAAAAATTATGTAACATCTTGAAATATTGCTCCCCAACATAAGAAACTATATATGGATCTTCCTATCACGCCAAGCTGAGTCGATCTAGCTATGCATGTCCGTCCGTCTGGCAATGTTAATTTGTAAACACGCTACAGGTCGCAATGCAGGCTACGCAAGGGTCAGAATAGAAGTCTATTATTTTTGGAGATGAAACAGAAAAATTTCCTAATTTTGTTGTTGCTCTACAGGCCATAGTTATTAACCAATCGACGCGGAATTTTGCATGGAGTTAGATTATAAGGCAGAAGCCTACCAATTAGGACTTTTATGTTAAAAAATACTAAAATTTCAACTAAACCGCCAATATTTTTAATCCCGGCGAAATTATAAGTCACATGTATAGCAGGGTAGGTACAAAATACATGCAAAAGAAATATATCTTAATTATTCCGCTTATAAGTCAAGAACCGCTGGACTGATTTTCACAAATCTCATCAATTCGGAATGGTAACTTTGTCAGAAATGTATAAAATCTAAGATAATCGTGTAAAACATGTGAATATTTTTTGTTAATTTTTTCATTTTTTTGGGCAAATGCCCGCTTTAAAAGACTAAAGCCCTGTGCAGGGCTCTAGACATTATTTCAAAATCGAAATCTTCCACAATGGAACAGCATACAATTCTTAGTTGATTTAATAATTCCCGCCAGTCTATTGAAATCAATGTGTTATAATTTTCAATATTTGGTACAGCATTGAAGATACGGTCTCAGTTTTCAAAACATCAAATCATTGGGTCTACTTGTGACCCATTTCCCAAACAAATCAGATTGAATTTTATATTCGGGTACTTTGTGAGTAGTTGAACTTCTTTTAAAGATTATAAATATAGATATAGAATTCGTTTTAACGAAACTTCCAAATTTTTAGGGATTTTGAATATAGCCGATTTGGCCATTAGTTTTCCCATAGCACAAGTTAAGAAATGTGCGGTCCACAATGACTTAACCTCTTCCTTACATGTTTTTCTACATTAAAATCTATTATTGTATCTATTTTTTTAAATCCTAAAGATGTCAATTAAAATGAGAGTAAGTATAGAGTTCTTTTCAAAAAACGTTTGGGCTTCGCATGTTGCGAGTGCAAAAAATCCGACTTATCTCAGCGCAAGAGGAATTATGGCATAATTTAATCTAATAGTTGTGATTCTCCGACTTTAAATTTTATAAACAGCTTTTAAGATCTTAATCTTTTCCAGTTCCTGTAAAATTTACATTTGTTTATTTTAATGAAACATTTCCCAAATTAGAAGTAATAGTAATTTTTAAAGTGTGACATTTCAAACAGTATGCTGCCCAGGCGATCAGAGTTGGCACACTTTGTAGCATAAACTGCCACTCACTCACATGCTGTCAATGACAATTTTTAAAAGTTCGTTCAATTTTGCCTTTCAGATTTTGTATTGTAACGATTTAAAATTGCTGCTTCGATTTTTTACCATGGATATTGAAATGTTCACCATTTTAACTTTTTTAATGCGCTGGGCACGTGTAGTCGTTTCAACTCCGAATAGGCAACGAGGGTTAGTAGATACATTGGCTACATACAAACATGCCGGGAAACGTCAACTTTAGACTGCAAATGGATCTCAACACGTTCGTGGCGACACGCATTTCTTCTCAAATCGTTTCACATGTGTTACAACAACAAATGGGAAGACCTAACGACTACAACAACTAAAGTATCATTTGATTACAGTTAACCATGTATGAGGAAGGCATTCTTCGAAAGGAGCGAGTTTTTTGTTATGTTTTGGCTTTTTTGGAGCCAGTTGGTGGTGATGTAGTAGTAATGTGCGTGAGGAACTGAAATCGAATTGAAAATGTGCCGAAAATTAATTTTTTGTTGTTTAGAGCTGAAGGAAGGAGTGATGCTACAGCACAGGCTGTTGACTGCAGTTAGCCGAGAGTTGGGTCAACTGTCAGCAAAAGCTGATGAAATAAGTGCCAAAATGTTATTGGCAGCAAATTGGCACTTGTATGAAAATGTGACAAATGAGAAGCCATTTTCAATATGAGATTGTCCAGAAGAAAAAAGAAATGCTAGTCCCTTGTGATGTACGACAGTTTTGATAACAAAAACGAGAGTTTTTTTTAAGTAAAATTTGGTTAACCAAAATCTCTTTCGTTAAAAAGTAACGATAAAAATTCGAATAAAAACATCTAAAGAAAATACACATTCAAGAAGAATATATGGATGCAATTCATAGAGATACATTCTATTTAACCGAATAAGGTCATATCTCGCGATAAGTTCCGGAGTATTACAATCGAGGCAATTTTAGAAGACATTGGAATCAACTTTTTTTAAATTTATAACTGAGTCAGCTATTATTTGTCAATTTGTGTTTTTTCATTAAATAGAGTCTCTCATTGGAATACATTTTCAATTAAAATTTAAAAGACATTTAAGTCATTTAGACGTTTCAGACTAATCGATTACTTTGGAATTATCATATGTTGAAATCCAACATTTGTACAATGTAATTTTTTATTCATTTAGGATTTTGTTCGGAAGTCTATCTATTTTTTTAAATTTCATGTATTAAGCATAGGGAGTATACCTCCCATATCGAAATACTTGTATCAGACAAAGGCATTGTTCCCATAAAAAATATGAATTAGGTAGCTGAATTACTTCAAACTTTGGTCATTTTAATATGTCGGTTAGTATTGCATCCAGTGTGAAGATGACATATACAGTGAGATAGAAAAACTGCAACAAAGTCAAAAGCCATAATTTTTACATTTTTTTTAAATCTTATTGAATGAAAGAAAAAAATGTGGGAAATAGCGTAACATTTTAGAATAAATTTAGATTTGTTCTAGTTGGTCACTTTTGGCACAAATTATGGCCTTCAAACGGTCAATGTATTGCAAACCCTGCACGAATGTTGCTCTGCGGTGTCTTGGCCCATTCCCTGCGAATAATTGTAACAGCTGTCGGACGAGTGACTTAGAAATGACAGCAGTCTGAAATTGGTTGCTGTTTTTTTATTTCACCCTGTATATCTATCGGCTGTTTAGTATAAACCTTGTACAAAAAAAAAGCGAAATTCGATAACAAACCCATTATAGCATGTCACTCGAAATAAGTAATTATTTCAAATCAAAGAATATTTAAATCCCTCAATTAACACTTACATTTATTTTAAATTTTCTTCAAATATATGCAGCCAACTCTTTGTGGTCTCATTAACCTCTCGACCTAAGCTAACGCCTTTATGTAGAGTCAAAGTTCAACAAATCCCAAGCTTTTCTCAACATTATTATAATTTTATCTTCTGGCATTCCAAAATCGTATTATTTCACTTCAATGACTAAATAATTTATGCCCTGTCTCTTTTTTTGGAGAAAAAGAAGCTTGCAGCTCGTTTTGTAATTAATTTGATGCGTTCGATTTTTCTTGAAGTGTGAGTCAAAAAGACAATCACATTCAGTTTGAATTTGTGTTGACAGTGTAGCACAGACACACACACTCATACACGAAATTCCAAAGGAAGCCACAACATAGAGGGAGACCGAACGATGACAACGACAGGATGATGGGATGCTGCCTGTGCTCGTGTTCTGGCATCGTTGACATTTGTCAATGTGTCGTAGACATCAATTTTGTCCTCTTCGTGGTAGCTGAATATAATTTGACATATATTTTAATAATAATTCCGTTAGAAGGAGTGCATGGGGAATTCATGCTCAGCTCAGTTTGTCTGTCTCCTTGCCGTTCATCTACTTCATTCATCCGCACAGAAATCTCAGTCCCTAAGTTATTCACGATATTATTGCGAATTTAATGTTAAAAATTATTCTTTTGACTCCCCATACATACATACATACATATATACATAAATATATATATATTGAACGAGGAAACCGTAAATCAGCCCGGATTTGTCGGAAGAAGTTGAAGAAGCTGAAACTGATGTGTATCGACAATGCAATTGAAGAGATTCCAATGAAAAGGTGTAAGAACGCCATCATCAAGAATATTATAAATTTTTAAAATTATCAAGAAATTATTTGTGAAAGAAAAACAAAGAAAACAAGGACAAAAATTTCTTGTAAATTCCCATTGTAATGTAGAATGGTAATTAGTAGCCAAACCAAATATATTGCCTTTTTGGTTTGGGCTAATATTACACATTTGGCGACCAAACATGAAACTTAAATATTCAAACGGATTTCTTTGATTTTGATGGTTAAATTTCTTAATGGTTAGATGTTCTTTAGCAAGAAAATTTTTATACATCTCCATGTTTTCCTATATTTCCATATAAAGAAACCTCTCGATATTCTGTGTTTAGATAATTTAATACTAATTTCCAAAGTAATTATTTTGAATTGGGTATTTGGAATTTATTATTCCTATAGCCCTCATAAAATAGTACCTCCTGATTTCATATATTTTCATGGTTTTAGCTGCATTTTAAGCGGAATTTCCAACTCATGTGGTAAGATAAGTCCTATAAAGGTCCATATTTACGAAAATCGCCCATTTTATGTAACCCCCAATATTCGGAATTTTAAGATTTTAGCCACCATTTTCAACGATTTTTTTTTTTGAAATTGTAGATTAATATATATACCACTCCGCTACACACTTGCTATTTCAACACAAAAGTTAAAAATTGTAGAAATAAACCAAAACTTCCGTAAAAAGCAAAGGGAACATTTGATTCAGCTATACATATCGTACTATTTTTTGGACTTATAATAGGTCCTAAAATGCAGTTTTGGTACATTCCTTCTGGTAACTCATCCCAAAAGGGGTTGCAGTTAAAATCTTAGTTTTTTGAAAACGAATTATTTCTGGAAATTTTCGAAACAAAATATTTCTTTCTGGATACTTTGCATCTTCCTATACACCTGCCAAACATGTTCTTGTGTCTCAACTAAAATAGTTAAAATTAAAATTGATAGCTCCGTTCTTCACGTACACACAAAAATTCGATATTTTGAATAATAATGACTCTCTAAAAAATGCCATATTACTGACATGTTTTGTACATACTTCGCATATCTTAATATTTCACCTAATGTTAGAATCAGTGTAAAGGTGGGTTATACCTTAAGTTGCTTTTAAATATCTTATGTGGATAATATGCCAATTCAAAATCAAGAAAACTGAGGTTATTGGTGATGCCCTTGCCTCCTTTACCATCCGTAAACAGGGTATTTTTTCTTCATTAATAACTTTGTCTAGTTTTTAATACGCGTATTAAAACAGTCTAATATTACCCTCATTCTCTATTAAGAAATATTACGTCTTCAGATGCAAATAAAGCAAAAACATTAATTTCTGTCTTTTTTTTACTACAGTATAATTATTAAAAGCGTTCACGTGTGAAAGCCATGTTATGCTGACAAATGGAAGTTTCACCCCAACATAGCATTACACAAACCCCTCTCAAAACTATTCGAATCTGATAAAGTTACTTCTTTTACTGCACCTTGCAATCATGCATGACATGTCTTAAAAGTTTCCGCAACGTTTTTCTACATTAGACATATTTATTTTCAATTATAATTAATTCGACGTGCATCCCTTGCCGTCGTTGCCAACTACTGGAGATAACTTTTCCCAAAATGCCTTCCTTTGAACGCATTGGAAATTTTAACAACGACCGAGATTGCCGGCTCGTAAATTACCATTGAAGAAATGTGCACTCGCTGCAGAAATCATTATCTTCTGCGGAATCCTTGCTAATTAATACTTATCCTTTTTAATCCTCGAATCAATTAAGAGCTCATTAAAAGTTATAAAGTGAATATGAAATTATTGCTTTCATATTCCGGCATATGGTTATGGACGACAGTGTCAAGTCAGGCGACGTTGAATTTTGTGTCTTGCATCGTTTAGTGCAATGGCAATAGAAAGGTGCGGAGAGTATGATGCAGAATAATATTGGAATTAATGGATTTCATGTGAGGGGAACTAAAAAAAAGAGGATTGCATTAAAGTTCTAAAATTATAACACTATAAGAGGTACGGCAGAATCAAAGAGAAAAAGTGTGTAAACAATTGTACAGTAAAAAGCTTGGTGACAAGTGAGTAAAATAGTTTACACAAAATATGTAACATGTTACCAAACGGCAATTTAAAAAAATATGGAGTACCAATGAGAGTAAAAATTAAAGGAATTGCAGTACCACTTACAAAATAATATTTGAATTTAACGTCATATTAAACAAGTAAAGAAAAATATGAAGGCCGAAAAAATGAAGGAACGAACTTTTAATACCCTCCACCATTTGGAAGAAACTTCAAAAATTAAAAAAAAAAATCGAAAAATACTACCCAAATGAAAACCGTTATATGGGGTGATGTACGAAGACCTGGTCCAAAATAATTTATGTCATAGGCTGTAGTAACGGTTTCGAACTATATATACGAAATTTGAAACAATTCCGGTGAATAATGTCGCAAAAACCATGAAAATAGGGTACCTTATGTGGGCGCTATATAAAACGTGCACCTATTTAGACAATTCTCTTCTAGAGGGTAAAGCATTCAGAAGGAACCCCTTAAGCCAATTCCATAAAAAATTGCTTAAATCCGCAAAATACCGAATATCGGGGGTACCGTTACACGGAGGTATACAATATCGTTGACCTGTATAGATAATTCTCATCTAGGGGATAAAGTACCCGCAAGACACCTCTTGTGTGGATTTTCAGACAATACCATTGAAAAATGTGGTTGAAAACATCCAAATACCGAATATTCGTGGGGGGGAGTACCGTTATATGGTGGCTATACGATATCGTGGACCGATATAGCCCATCTTCCAACTTGACCTGCCTGCAGGCAAAAGACGAATTTGTGCAAGAATTTTAGCTTCATATCTTAATTCGTTTTGACTGTAGCGTAATTACATTAGTATTTCGATGAGTTACAAGAGGAATGACGAACTTAATATACCCTCCATACTATGTATGGTGAAGGGTATAAAAATTCCCACCAACATTTGTATCAGAATAGTCAAAATACATAATTTACAGCTTTATACCTTTTGCCAATGACCGCATACAAAAGTACATTTCTTATGCTATATAAAACAATATCGAAAGTAAATTTCCAATTTTTTATATTCGTGGAAAGAAGCAATTGCTTAACATATGGTTAATATACCTTCAAATTTTAATTTTGGGAAGTTTTGATTTATACTAGCACTTCAATAGCCATTTATGAAGTTTGTAATTTTTAAACTATTTTACAATTTATTAATTAAGTAATTTGGTTTGTGACTTTCATTTCCCAATTTATATAACTTAGAGAAACTATTCGTTAGAAAAATAGTTATTCAAATCAAATCTTCTTAATCTACATATCAATTGTCCTCATGAAACAAATCAGAAAAAAAAAGGAAGAAATGTTTCTCTCTAGATGACTCATTCCACGCATGTATGCATGTATGTGTCGTGATGTTAAATGTGTCAACTTGACATAACAATCAATATTTATCACCTAATTCCCATACACACTAATGGGTTGGCAGGAGATGTTCCATGTAATCGAGCCTGAATATTTGCAATGGTTCACTAGGAGCGCATCGTTCATTCGGACACAGTCAACTGAACTCACTGCGGAAGGACAGCGGAGCAATAATGAGTCGTTGTTGCACGCGTCCGTCCATCCGTCATGGCAACTGTTTCGGCCATAGAAATAATGGGTCAAAACCCATCTTCTGTGTCATTAATCTTTCGAGTGTTAATGAGGCATAATGCCTAGCGTTTTTGCAGTCATGATGGTCATTTCGTAACATTTAGAGACTGCAAAAACAGTTTATATGGGACATATGATAGGAAAGATAAATGGCCCCTTGAATAGGTAATATCATAATATAAGAGCGTTGTTGTAGTTGTTGGATTCGGTAAGTGTCAGAACATATGCTGGGGGCATCATGCTTATCGTCAAGAATTTAAAGTGCATAGCTAAGGAAACCATAAATTGGTGTTTAAGTTAGGTACAATGTCGCACAATTATTTAATCACTTGGATGAACTTCAAGCGGAGATAATATTATCTTCATTTTGATGGAGACATCGATTGGAAAATTCTACGAAATACAAATTTTTATATACATATTTAAAGGTATAATATATTAAATCAGGGCGAAAATATGAATGGGTGTTTCTTAAACCATATGTGACATTTGGAATTTGAATATCTAATCCATATTTTAGTGTTTTGCCAACAATAACATGAAAATAAAACGTAAAATTAATAGTAAACAGATCATTTCCTTTTACGGTGTCGGAAAATCAAAAGAAAATATTAAATATGATGCATTTGACATACGGGTGAGATGAAAAAACTGCAACCAACTTCAAACTGCTGTCATTTCCAAGCCACTCGCCCAACAGCTGTTAAAGTTATTTCAGTGACAATTCATTATATTGTTTACAAGCGTACACAAGCATTTTGGTGAGAATTTTCCAGAAAAAAGTTATTTTTGATGGAATTCAAGCGTGATAGTGTTATTTCTTTATATTTGGTTGGAAAACCACAAGTGGCTACCGTTAGAGCACTCCAGCATTTAAATGTGAATAAATCTTTTGTGTAGCGTAGCTCGACGTCAAGGACGTGGACGAAAAAAAAAAAAACAGCAAAATCAGCAGAAATGGTTCGAAAAGTAAAAAAAGAGACTTGATCGAAACCCGAGTCGCAAATATTGAAAAAAATAAGCTTGGGGTAAGATCATTGAAATTCCAGAAAGCGCAAGAACTTACACCACAACAGAAAGAAAAGGGTTGCTTGGCTTGGCCGAAAGTGGTGAACTGCCGAATTTGGTTTTCTCCGATGAGAAAACATTCGTTGTCCAACAGTTTGTAAACAAACAAAATGGTCGTGTTTACTTGCCAAAGAGGTCAGCTAAAAATGTGCACCTTCGGTTGGTCACCAAAATTTAAGCGCCGGCCATGGTGATGGTGTGGGACGCCATAACAGGCGATGATCGCTCTACGCTCATAGTAATCGACCGTGGCATCAGAATAAATGTCGAATATTATCGCGAAAATATTCTAGAGGGTGTATTAAAGCCTTGGGCGCGCAAACATATTGGAGCTATATCCACATCGGAATCCATGACGATTAAATTTTGCAAAGGTATTTCTGAGCTACATTTGATATGTTTCCCCTAATATCGTTATTACGGAGAGCATATTACGGGTACAGAGGACAAACTCAATAATTTAACAAATCGAATGAACTATATATATTGGAGCTATCTGAACATATTTTCACCAAAATTGGCATAGTGGTTTTTAGGATCAAATTGGTCGTAAGTACCAAATTCCATCCCATTTGGACTAATATTACATGTTTGGTGCACAATAAAAGGCAAATCGGACGAAGATATGTATGAGAGCTTCATATGAATTTTGACCGATTATCTCCAATTTCAATAGGTTTCGTCCTCAAACAAACAAATGGCTTGACAAAATTTCATCTGTGTCGGGCAATAAATGCAACCTGCACTTTGCACAAAATGCACGGACAAACATACAGACTGACGGACATGCATAAATCGACTCAGAAGGTGATTCTATGCAGATCATCAAAAGGAATTATGGGTCTATCGCGATTCCTTTTGTCTGTTACAAGCAAATGCACAAAGATAATAAAAGATAATACCCTGACCAACTTATGCTGTTGGGTATAAATATGACTAAAGACACTAAAGTTTGTTTGGATTGTTTTTTAACTATGACAAAAACCAAATGACCTATTTTCACGTATTGTGTAAAAAATGTTGATTGGATATAAAAATGGGAATCATATTGAGGTTTAGCACATTTCAAATTATATTTATCAACTTAAATTTAATTCATTAAATTTTCAAGCATCAAAAACTGCCCCTTTGGCTGGAATACGTTATTATGGCAAGTAGGTGAAGTCTCATGTCGAAAATCGTAGACGATTAAAAACGGTTTGAGAACTCAAAGTGCTGTATTATATCCAATTCTTTTTGATATTGTGAGTGAAACCCTTGAAATATTATAGTATCGGATTTTTGGGAATGTTTTTATTAAAATGTGGGGCACTTCGTCAATCAGGAGTAAAAATACGTTGGTTATTTGACAATTTATTTTTGGCAATAGAATGTGGCGAATAATGTACGGTACACCTATAAAATACATAACCTTCTTCAAATTATTATTTATTATTTATTTATTTATTTATTTTTTTTTTTTGAGAAAATATAACATATAAAAATTGCAATGGAGTATATAAATGTAAAATGTGTGAGAGTGTGTGTATGTGTTTTTTTTTAATAAATTGCTAACAACCGAAAAGAAAGTGTAATGCAGCACACGCATGGCTGCGCAAACTATCAGAGATTGCAGTATAATGTAACGACAAGCATAGTTATTTATCGGTTGCCAAGGATAACAAGATACATTTCGGTGGTGGTTGTATGTTCGTGTACGTATGTAGTTGCAGTCTTTCCTGCTGCCCTCCTTTTAAACGCAGCCCATGTTGTACACCTTCAGGGCACACCTTATCGATTTAAATAAGACCAACAACGGCAAGACGGAGATATTGTGTACACGATATTTTTCCAATTTTCCAGAAGGGAACATAAATCTTGTATGAAATTGAATTGCGTACAAAATCCCATAATATTTTGACACACACACACACAAACTCGTATTGTTGTTTTTTCGCGCTTTCATGGTTAACAAAATCATGTTGAGTCGCATGAAATCTCTTCAATTTATAGCGATACGGTTGGAGCGGATGTTGAATGCGTCACCCGGCGTGTGTTCAGGTAACGACGCTTAAATGCAAGTAGACATCAATAATCCACAACAGAATGCCATGCAGCGGTGCCAAACACGTCGCCAATAGCGAAAGGGGATGTTGTTCGCACATGCCAGTTGACACTGTCAAACTGTGATTTTGTGAAAATATATGAGAATTGGTATTTATTTAAGTTTATTTGCAAGTAAAAAAAATTCACTGTAATAACAAAAAAAAAAAAAAAAAAAAAAAAAATAATAATAATAAAATAGAACGAAACTATTCCGATTCTGAAGATATTTCAATTAATTATAATTTGTCGGTATACTGTCTCTGAAACCACATATCGAAGTGTTCGTGAAGAAGTTCCTAGTTAAAAATCAAAAATACAGTTGGAAAGATTTTTTAGAGTATTGGTGCATAATAGCGCGTTTTGATACGACACTTTATCCAGATTTACCCACATTATTAGGATTTATTGATTAATCTGGATTTATTGAAACAGATTTACAATTAAAGAATCTATCTTCTCACACAGAATATATCTTCTTAATTAGACACTCACACATAATCACGTGGTGTATATTTGCTATCGGTATTGGTTGTTTCACATTTAATCAAATTATATTTTCCATTACTTTTTTCATTAGCACTTGCCTGAACGCTATTAGATTTACACATCGGCCGAACTTTATTACCAACAAAATCAAGTTACACACACATTTTCATAGTGACATACAAATTGATACTAGGACTCATTTACATCCGCTCGAGCTTTGATGAATATTTCCGGTGAAACATCATCATCATAGTGTAATCAATACCAAAATCGAAATGGTCCACAAATTATGGCATAATATGACATATTGCTGACATTTTAATCAAATCTAAAGGACATAGCTCTGCGTATGTTCAATTAGTTTTCAACATTTTTATTTCATGTATTTGTATGAAGTACTAAAAAAAAAAAAAAGGTTGGTTGGTTGGTTGATGTAGGAAATATAAATTTAGAAAAGCATATCATTTGAACTTTTAAAAATTCGTAATCGCCGTAATATTTAGTGTAGGTGCTAAACCCACATATTTTCCAGCCGATTTTCCCATCGCGTAAGACATTTAATCTTCCAACATTTGCGGTAATTCTATCGACTTTAAATGAGTGGCTTCGAGTTGTTAAACATTGGGCTCTGTACTTTCCTCACTAATAATGGGAAAACGAAATGTTTTATTATTCTAAACTAGCTGGCCCGGTCCGCGTTGCCGGCCCGTAGTTTTTGTCTATTATGCATATTTGTCAAAGCATAATTATTCACAGATATGACTGATATAAGTGTTCCCGTACTGGTCGATTAAAAGTGTTTTAAAATACCTGTACCCATATTTAAGCCGTGGGCTTCAAAGGTGTGGATGTGCTATACAAATCTATTAAAAAGTATATATCAATCTTATCCCCATGTAAGGGATCAAATTAATTTTTAGTATGGTAAAAATCGTAGCAAAATCTTCCAGTGAAATGAGCAGTAATTTGGAATTTGCTGTATTTTGTACACCTCATAATTGAGCGCTGAATGAATTAAGAATAGCCAAAGTTAATTACTTTTTTAAGCCATTAGCACCTCAGATTGTCCATTAGCGTTCTTATAAGTCCCCCTAACCATGTCGGTCTGTTTGTCCGCCAAAAAGTGGACTTGAGGGGGTACTATTATATGGAAAAAATTCTAAAATTTGTAGATATGTTCATATTTTTGTGTAAGTTTTCACCCCCCAAATACACATTTTTAGCCAAATCCTTTGAAATATGGTAAAATCAGGAGATACTTTTACATGGGCACTACTCCGAGACATCGACCTACATTGAAAACATTCTTCTAGCCCTTATAATCCAATATGACAAATAGAGACCAAATCAAAAATTTAACAGAACAACATAGCATGTCAAACTGAAAAACATTCCGCGTGATTTAAATGAGTAAAAATAGTTTTATCCACCATATTATCATATAGATGTATTTCCCAAATCTACGTTTCCAACCAATATTCTCTTGAGAGTTACAAATTCAATAGAATACAAAATTTTCTTTTCTGACCACACATTATATGTGAAAGTGGACTTGGGGATACTCCAATGTGGGGACTTTACTTAAATAAATTCCTATGTGGCAATTATCTGTATGATGGTTCCCTAACCCCTTAGAGTCAAAGATGCCAAATAAGGGCCAAAATATGAAAAAAGTGGCCAAGACCCCAAAAATAGCTTAAATCATATGATGGTTATATAAATATAAAATCGGGTTGTACCCTTATCCGTGAGTTATGATCGATATCATGACCTGCAAAAGTGATTTAAGGTATCTTGAATGTTTGGGAAGAATTCCTGGAAGGATAGAAATCCTTTTCTTACTAAAAGTCCCATTCGCTCTATTTGCACCCTTTAAATTTGGTATTTTACTGATTGTACTTCCAAAGAATTTTGCATTTTGAGCTCTCATTGGACGGATTATTGTCACATGAAAGAAGTAGGTCCACGCTTTGAAATGAGCTCCATTAGGCTTTTTCTGTCATTTTTGGTTGTTTAAATGTGTTCGCAAATACAAATTAAAAAAAAAAATGACAAAAGAAGAATAGCAAATTGAAAAAATCTTCAACTTGTTCGCTGATTTATTACAGCAAATGTTTAAAGACCCTTACTATTATTTTAAAATTCGATTCCACTGAAAATCTTTTCGATTTTTTCCCGATTTGAGAATTTTTGCAATGAGATCTCTTTTTCGTGATTTTTTAGCGAATTTGAAAAAGTAATTATCTTTTAATTAATAATTATCTTTCTTTTGGTGTGACCGCGTTAAATTATTTCGATATCATCTATTCCGTTTCGCCACCATATAATTCGGTATTACACTTCCATGTAACCCGCCATCAATTTCAGTTCTCAAGAAATCAAGTCAATTAAATAAATTGGTTTTAATATTCGAATTCAAAAATAAAAAATAAAAAACACTACAAATGTACATTAGAAAAAAGCCAGTCAAAATAGAAAAAAATCATGCAAAATAAAACATTACTATTGTACATTTGAAAAGTCAAAATGAAAATGTTAATATATCACATTTTTACGCGATTTTTTTGGATATTATCCTTTTCGGAGAGGAGACAACTCCGAATTTGTGTGGATCTTTAAAATCAGTCCAGCGGTTCTTAAGTTATAAGCGTAGTAACTAACACAACTTACATTTATATATATAGATGTGTTTGATTTCCTTTACAAGTTTTGAGTTCTCTTCTGTTGTTCTGATTTTTTTTCCTTCACATATTAACTCTTTGGGGATGAGCACTATGTTTGCCAGATTTACCTCTTTTCCAGTTGTTGGTTGTTTGGCGTTGTTTATTTGCAGCGAAATATTTTAATACTTCATCCACACGCCGTTGACATATGTCAAATAGTATCCTTAATATCAGCAACATGACTTTCTTTGGATATGTGACAACACGTTATTGACATCCACATTTTATTATTTTTTTGGAAACACTGTCATTTTTTATCTGGTTAAAAGATATTACAATAAATGCCAACATCACCCATTGACACTTTTCTTAAAGTATGACAGACCCCCTCTCTGTCAAGAAGAAAGAGAAATATTTAAATTAAGATGGAGAAATATTTCATATATTTTAGTAATGCAGGTTACACCAAGTAACACAGGCAATGCAAATTTCAAAAAATAAATAAATAAAAAAATTACATTTACATTATTTTTATTTGAAATACGAGGATCTCCATAGAATCACATTCTGAGTCGAATTATTTATGTCAGTCCGTCTGTTCGACCGTCCGTTTGTCCATTTATTCTTGTCGCATTTATTATCCGATTGAGATGAAATTTTCCAAACAATATTTGTTTGGCCCAAGGACAAACTGTATTGAAATTGGTGAGATTCCTTTAAAATTTGTATATAGCTCCCATATATATCTTCAACCGATTTCGTGTTAATTGTGCACCAAATGGCCGATGTCAGTCCAAATGACCTGAATTTTTCTACATCCGACCGAACTCAGGCTAGTAGCAAGTACATCAATCTTTGTGAAAATCGGATATAGCTTAAGTTCCCATATATATGTTTCATCCTATTTGGGGTTTTATGTCCCTCACATTCGTAATATGCTTTCGACAACAATGACAACAATTTGGTACCTCATATCTAATAGAGCTCGGAAATATCTTTGCCAAATTTGATCAAGATCGGCTAAGATTTGGATATAGCTCCCATATATATATATATTGCAGGTTTATTGTGCAAATAATGGCTAATATCAGCCCAAATGGAGTGAATTTGGATGTACGTTTCCATTTTGTGGAACTCGGCTCCGATATATATTTTTAAAATAATTCTTCTCATGCACTCTATAGCAATGTTATTTGGTATAAAATATAAAAATAGATCCGTCAAATTCGGTGAAAATCGCTACAGAATTGCATTTGCCTCCCATATTATTAGTTCCATCTGAAACCAAACTATAACTGCTCTAAATCCAAATGTTGATGGGTAGTATGATCTACTAAAAATAAATCATTTTGTTAAATATGCATAGTGGTGAAGGACATCATATAGTCGATCCCGCCCGACTTTTGACTTATTCTTACTGGTTTTTCGATTATAAATGATAAACCATGTATTTCAAGAAGTTATAAAAAAACGACAATATCCAAACCCCTACAATGGACTATACAAAATTACAACCCATTTCAATTACAAAAGATTGTATATAAAACAAGTCATTATTTGTTATTGGCCATGTAAAACCAAAAAAGGATACTAAAAACTCATTCGTAATATTGTTCCATCAAGTGGCTACTTTTGTCTCTCTTGGTCGTCGTTTTTCCATCCGCTTTTTGTTTGCTTGCATTTATGTTGACAATAATTGTTAGTAACTGCAGACAATTGAAACTGAGTTGGAACCACACATATATAAACGCACCAACACTTGCTCACATTCGTAGCGTAGGGACACTGACACTGGATGGCGTGTCCAGCTACAGTGGGAATGGACTCGGCGTGTCGCCCAAATGGACACAATTGATGGCGTGTATGGTGTTAATGAATATTCCAAACCAAGGGAAATTCATTGTTTGAGAGATATGGCGGTGAAAAAGTGAAGCGCAGAATGTTGCACGTAAATGCAAATGTTGTGCGGAACTGCTACCAATTTAAGTGCAAACATTTTGCACTTGAAGTTTACACATTCAACAATTAACGTCAGAGCAAATACGAAATATATAAAAGACACACACACACACATATGAATGTACATGTATGTATTTATATCAATCGAAATTAAAGTTTTCATAAACTGGGGAGAAACAATCGATTTTTGGGTTAATATTATAAAAACCCGTCAACATTTCTAAAACTTCGTGTAGAGAGATGTGTTTTCTATCAAGTTTTTTTTTTATGAATTATTATTGCGTATTTTATAAAAATAATTGTATTTGCTTTAAAAGTTGATTACAACGATAATAAAATTTTAAATGCCTTTTATTCAAATATTAAAATCACATTAACACATTTACTGAAATGTATGTTTAATCAATTGATGAGGATTATAATTAATTATTTATTAATGTTTAGTTCTATTTTGAGAAATAATACTAAATAATCATAATTTAATGGGCAATAAAGTAATTAACGATATATGAGACAATCATCTAACTTAAGTTGGATGACTCCGATTGAAATCCAGGATCTAGATCGTATTTTGTTCGTCGCCATTTTCGTATAACTCTGCGAAAACAGACAATATTGGTCTACTTCTTCAGTTTTAGATAGTGAAATTTGATGCCAATTTTCCATAATTTCCGTATACTTCAATATTTCTGTCCACATTAAATCTAGCATTAATCAATCCACAAAAAACCCACATCGTGATATTGATGAAATTAAAAACTTCGGTGCATATCTTTTGGTACATTCCCCAATATTCATACCAAAATTGAACGAAATGCTGAAATGGGATCTAAGGTATTATAGGCAGAGAGTGAACAAATCCTTTTCCAAATTTGGCATTTATTATTATTCAATTTCTCACCTAAATAATCAACAAAAGAACGTAAAAAATTATCAGTCGGTTTTGTCGACAAATGTTTATCCTCAGCCTATGTCTATTGATTAAAGTATATTTTGACCTACGTTATGATTATTCAAAATCTTGACCCTTTCTGGAAGAGATACCGAAGAAGTGTGCCAAAATTGTTCATTTCGTGTCTGATCTAAGTCTGATATAAATATTACGACTACTACCTCCACTTTAAATGAGATGTGATATTTTGAAATGTCGTACTTTTGTGGGGGATGCACCGGAAAGAGTGGGCAATGGATCTATGGTTAATAGAAATATTGACATGCACGAGGTTTGATGCGAATCGCTGACTTGTTTCGTGATAAGTAATGGGACTTAGTTATTCAAAATGTTAACCTCTAGCGGGGGATGAATCATAAGGAGTGGACCAAAAAATCATATAAGATGTTATGTTGGTAGAAATATTAGTGCCAAGTTTGAAGAGAATCTGATTATCATTTTGCACTTTATGTTGGTAGTGGGTATTTAAACATTTTACCGCTTGTGGGGGAGGTACCATAAGGAGCTGTCTGATCTATTCCATTTCCATACAAGATCTAGAATTAGTAGAAATATTGGGATATGCGAAATTTGAAGACAATCGTATTTAAAGAGCGCTGCGATTTTTTTAAAATATTTACCTTTTGTGAGAGAGGTACTGGAAGGAGTGGCCCGATATATCATTACATCTTCATGTCAGATTTTGGGCTGTAAGAAATATTTAGGTATGCGAAGTTTGAAGACAGCCTGACTCTTCTTCCACATGTATAAGCGTTTCAATTATAAAAAAATGTTGACCCTTTGTGAGGGAGGTACAAGAAGACGTTGACCGACCATTTTCACCTCTTGCATATATATAAATACTAGCTGGCCCGGTCCGCGTTGCCGGCCCATAGTTTTTGTCTATTATGCATATTTGTCAAAGCATGATTATTCAAAGATATGAATGTTATAAATGTTCACGTACTGGTCGATTAGTTTTTAATTTTTAGTCAAATGAGCAGTAATTTGGAATTTACTGTACTTTGTACAACTCGTAATTGAGGGCTAATTGATTTAAGAATAGGCAAAGTTAATTACTTTTTTGAACCCATTAGCACCTCAGATTGTGCATTAGAGTCCTCATAAGTCCCCCTAACCATGTCGGTCTGTTTGTCCGCCAAAAGGTGGACTTGAGGGGATACTATTACATGGAGAAAATCCTAAAATTTGTAGATATGTTGAAATTTTTGTGTAAGATTTTCATCCCCAAATACTCATTTTTAGACAAATCCTTTGAAATATGGCAAAATGCGAAACATCGACCTACATTGAAAACTTTCTTCACCCCTTATAATCCAAGATGACAAATAGAGGCCAAATCAAAAATATAGCTATTTTACATCCATTACCGTAAGATGGGAATTAATTTTATTTGCCATTTAAATTGTAAGTTGGAGTCCATATTTTTCATCATAGTATAATTCAATGACGATTCAACAAATATTCGGTCCCGTGCTACTTTCTTATATTTGTAATTTGTTCATGTTTTCACAATTTATTTCATATAGATGTATATCCCAAATCTACGTTCCCAACCAATATTCTCTTGGGGGTTACAAATTCAATAGAATACAAATTTTTCTTTTCTGACCACACATTAGATGTGGCAATGTGGATTTCTATGTGGCAATTATCTGTACGATGGTTCCTTACCCCAGGGTAGCATAAATAAAATTTTTTAGTGGTCAAGACCAATATGGGCCCTTCTCCGAAAATTTTATGCGAAGAGGTTCCTTACCCCACTTAGAAACAAAGATGCCAAATAAGGGCCAAAAATAGAAGAAAATGGCGAAGACTCCAAAAATGGCTTAAATCATACGATGATTATTTATGATCGATATCATGACCTGCTAAAGCGATTTAAGGTATCTTAAATGTTCAGGCAGAATTTTTGGAAGGATAGAAATCCTTTTCTTACTAAAAGTCCCATTCGCTCTACTATTTTGCACCCTTTATATTTGGTATTTTACTGACTGTACTCCCAAAAATTTTTGCATTTTAAGCTCTCATTGGACGGATTATTGACACATGAAAGAAGTAGGGCCACGCTTTGAAATAAGCCCCATTAGTCTTTTTCGGTCATTTTTGTTTGTTTAAATGTCTGCGCATCTTCCAGCTGAAGCACGATGTAGGCCCTGGAGTTGAAAGGTAGATGTCAGTTACCATCGTATTTCGCACTTATTTCATTTTTTTGGTGAAAAATTGTATATAGTGAAAAATTATTCTTTATTTTGTTCACAAAAAATCCACTGAATTCAATATGATATTACAAATTGAAAAAAATTGACAAAAGAAGAATAACTAAATGAAAAAATCTTTAACTTGTTCGCTGATTTTTTACAGCAACTGTTTAAAGATCCTTACAAAGTTTGTCAATAGAATGTACTTTTATTTTAAAATTCAATTCCATTGGAATTTTTTTTCGATATTTACCGTTTTGAGAATTGTTGCAATGAAATCTCTTTTTTCGTGTTTCTTTTTAACGATTTTGAAAAAGTAATTTTCTTTTAACTTTGGTGTGACCGCATTAAATTATTTCGGTATCATCTATTCCGTTTCGCCACCACATAATTCGGTACTACACTTCCATGTAACCCGTTATCAATTTCAGTTCTCAAGAAATCAAGTCAATTAAATAAATTGGTATTAATATTCGAATTCAAAAATAAAATATAAAAAACACTACAAATGTACATTAGAAAAAAGTAAGTCAAAATGGAAAAAATCATGCAAAATAAAACATTACTATTGTACATTTCAAAAGTCAAAATGAAAATGTTAACATATCACATTTTTACGCGATTTTTTTGGATATTATCCTTTTCGGATAAGAGACAATTCCGAATTTGTATGAATCATTAAAATCAGTTCAGCGGTTCTTAAGTTATAAGCGTAGTAACTAACACAACTTTCATTTATATATATAGACTAGCTGGCCCGGTCCGCGTTGCCGGCCCGTAGTTTTTGTCTATTATGCATATTTGTCAAAGCATAATTATTCACAGATATGACTGATATAAGTGTTCCCGTACTGGTCGATTAAAAGTGTTTTAAAATACCTGTACCCATATTTAAGCCGTGGGCTTCAAAGGTGTGGATGTGCTATACAAATCTATTAAAAAGTATATATCAATCTTATCCCCATGTAAGGGATCAAATTAATTTTTAGTATGGTAAAAATCGTAGCAAAATCTTCCAGTGAAATGAGCAGTAATTTGGAATTTGCTGTATTTTGTACACCTCATAATTGAGCGCTGAATGAATTAAGAATAGCCAAAGTTAATTACTTTTTTAAGCCATTAGCACCTCAGATTGTCCATTAGCGTTCTTATAAGTCCCCCTAACCATGTCGGTCTGTTTGTCCGCCAAAAAGTGGACTTGAGGGGGTACTATTATATGGAAAAAATTCTAAAATTTGTAGATATGTTCATATTTTTGTGTAAGTTTTCACCCCCCAAATACACATTTTTAGCCAAATCCTTTGAAATATGGTAAAATCAGGAGATACTTTTACATGGGCACTACTCCGAGACATCGACCTACATTGAAAACATTCTTCTAGCCCTTATAATCCAATATGACAAATAGAGACCAAATCAAAAATTTAACAGAACAACATAGCATGTCAAACTGAAAAACATTCCGCGTGATTTAAATGAGTAAAAATAGTTTTATCCACCATATTATCATATAGATGTATTTCCCAAATCTACGTTTCCAACCAATATTCTCTTGAGAGTTACAAATTCAATAGAATACAAAATTTTCTTTTCTGACCACACATTATATGTGAAAGTGGACTTGGGGATACTCCAATGTGGGGACTTTACTTAAATAAATTCCTATGTGGCAATTATCTGTATGATGGTTCCCTAACCCCTTAGAGTCAAAGATGCCAAATAAGGGCCAAAATATGAAAAAAGTGGCCAAGACCCCAAAAATAGCTTAAATCATATGATGGTTATATAAATATAAAATCGGGTTGTACCCTTATCCGTGAGTTATGATCGATATCATGACCTGCAAAAGTGATTTAAGGTATCTTGAATGTTTGGGAAGAATTCCTGGAAGGATAGAAATCCTTTTCTTACTAAAAGTCCCATTCGCTCTATTATTTTGCACCCTTTAAATTTGGTATTTTACTGATTGTACTTCCAAAGAATTTTGCATTTTGAGCTCTCATTGGACGGATTATTGTCACATGAAAGAAGTAGGTCCACGCTTTGAAATGAGCTCCATTAGGCTTTTTCTGTCATTTTTGGTTGTTTAAATGTGTTCGCAAATACAAATTAAAAAAAAAATGACAAAAGAAGAATAGCAAATTGAAAAAATCTTCAACTTGTTCGCTGATTTATTACAGCAAATGTTTAAAGACCCTTACTATTATTTTAAAATTCGATTCCACTGAAAATCTTTTCGATTTTTTCCCGATTTGAGAATTTTTGCAATGAGATCTCTTTTTCGTGATTTTTTAGCGAATTTGAAAAAGTAATTATCTTTTAATTAATAATTATCTTTCTTTTGGTGTGACCGCGTTAAATTATTTCGATATCATCTATTCCGTTTCGCCACCATATAATTCGGTATTACACTTCCATGTAACCCGCCATCAATTTCAGTTCTCAAGAAATCAAGTCAATTAAATAAATTGGTTTTAATATTCGAATTCAAAAATAAAAAATAAAAAACACTACAAATGTACATTAGAAAAAAGCCAGTCAAAATAGAAAAAAATCATGCAAAATAAAACATTACTATTGTACATTTGAAAAGTCAAAATGAAAATGTTAATATATCACATTTTTACGCGATTTTTTTGGATATTATCCTTTTCGGAGAGGAGACAACTCCGAATTTGTGTGGATCTTTAAAATCAGTCCAGCGGTTCTTAAGTTATAAGCGTAGTAACTAACACAACTTACATTTATATATATAGATTAAAATTTAAAAAATTTCGAACAAAATCCGTTGATCCTTCCTCTAGCTATGAGTTAAATTATTACCAGAAGAAGTGTACCGATATTGTTCATCTCCGAACTCGATCTAATTTATATAATAATATTACGATGTACCAGGTTTGGACCAAATCGGAACATAACACAAGACAGACAAATAAACGGACGGATACCTCTAGATTAACTGGAAATGTCCTGTAACGAATTTGTTCTTAAGAATCCTAGGGACCAAAACTTTTTTTCGATGACCTACGTTTTGACCCTATCAAATGATATATACACTCTGTATGGCTTAGGGTATAATGACGACAATATCTGAAAAAAGTCAGTCTAATTCATAAATTGTATCTTCTTTGCCTTTTTATCCGACATGCCTTTCCGAAAAACGTTGTAATCAAGGTACACCTTACTTATATCATAAGTTCTTCGACCAATGGTGATGTGTGAGCAAATTGGGAAATTAATTTTCTGTCTGACTAACAACGCATGAGCGGGAAAGTAGTACAACTCCCTCGTTACACCCCAATATTTAAGCAATTTCAATTCAGTATTGTTCACGTGAATTAAATGTGGACATGTCCATCTACCGAAATACTGGTGTAACAATTACACAACTAGAATTTTCTTCCTTTGCCTCCGACAGTGCCATGTGCTTATCTAAAGTGATATAATTGAAATATATGGTAATGTAACTGTCCGGATTCTTATTCTTCTACTCTTGCTCTTGCCTTCGCTTGTTTGTTGCAAGTACACACATTTTACTTATATTTATTAAATTACTACAGACATTCAGTTTGGCATCACTTCTTTGTCGGAGAACTCAAAGCATTCGTTGTGTAGTCTGACGTCTTAATGTCTCCATAACAATTCAGTGGAATTCATGTTCCCACTCCCGCCAGTGTTGGAATGTGTGTGTGTCTGTAACTGTGTCGAACAACAAACATCACCATTCATTAAAGATATGAGCTTCCTTATATTTTGCTATTTACATATGTAGATACACATTGTGTGAGTTTGTGTATGTTGACTGAACACTTTTTGCTTTGCCAACCTCTTGTCTTATTTTATCTGCATGTTACGACTTCATGGATGCAGGTAGACTCTCGGAAGAACTTAGTGTGTGTGTTTGTACATTATTTTCATAATTGTAATTATCAAAGAAGATTAAAACGAAAATACAGGAAAAGAAAATGTGTACAATTGAAACATAAATAACGAAATGTGATAAATGAAGAACTAGCGAAATCAGAATTTAAACAAAAATTAATTATACAACCTTACGAATGCAGTACCAACAACAGAACACCAAGTGATTTTTAACACTAAGAATTCTAGTTGTGTTTCTTTTGTTCTTTTTATAATTCAAAATTTAAAAGTCGGTACGTAATTTATTTTGCAGTTTAAAAGATAAAATTTAACATTTGTACCAACTATAGGTCCAATAAAGTAATATTTTGAGGCTATATTAAGTTTGTCATTCCGTTTGTAACACCTCGAAATATACATTTTAGACCCCACAAAGTGTGTATATATTCTTGGATCAGCATAAAATTCTATGTCGTTTTAGCGATGTCGTCCGTCTGTTGTTCATAAAATTTTACATAAATGTGTATTAGGTCTGCTGGATTTTGGGTATTCAAAATGGGTCATGTAGGTGGACCTTTTGGTGAAGCCCCAATATAATGACACCTCCCTTTTTTCGGTACTTTGGTGATTTACGCGACATTATTCACCGGAAATGTTTCAAATTTGGTATTTGAAGTTCGTAATGGGTAATACAGCCTATGACAGAAAATTGTCTATGCAGGTCCACTTCACGTATATCCTCAATATAACGGTACCTCCCTACATTCGGTATTTTGATGATTTTAGCTACATTACTCACCGAATTTTTTATTCAAGTTTCACATTTGAGTATTGTAATGGTTTATGACAAAAGTTGTCTTTCAGGTCCACGTCGTCATATAGACCCTAATAAGAGAATTTTTACCGGATTTTATTTTTTTGAAAATTGCCAAAATCGTTTCAAATGGTGGAGGGTATTCAAAGATCGGCCCGGCTAAACTAACAGCTTTTTTACTTGTTTAATGTTCAAACAATTCGTATGGGTTATGGATTACAAACTCTTTTAGGAATTAGAGTAACAATATGGCATTTAGGAATACATCACTTTATTATACCCTCCACCTTGGAAAGGAGGGTATATTAACTTTGTCATTCCGTTTGTAACATCCTTAAATATTCGTCTTAGACTCCATAAAGTATATATTTCATAATCAGCATAAAATTCTAAGTCGATTTAACGATGTCCGTCTGTCAGTCTGTCTGTTGAAACCACGATACAGCCCACATTATTTGACGTAGAACGCCAAAATTTAGCAGAGATATTGTGTCTAGGATGGTTGGTATTGAAAATGAGATATATCGTTCCACGTTCTGGTATAGTCCCCATATAACGGTACCTCCCTATATTCGGTATTTTGATGGTTTTTGCCAAATTTTTTCACTGATTTGTCTAAAAATTGGTATTTGTGGGTCATAATGGCAAAACATTGTAATTATAGGTCTACGTTTTGGTATAGCTCCCATATAACGGTAACTCCCGATATTCGGTAATTTGATGATTTTCTGCCACATTTTTTCACGGATTTGTCTGAAAATTGGTATTTGTTGGCCATAATCGGTTCCAGCTTCGGTGGCGAAATATTGCATGCATGGGTCCATGATTTGATATAGCCCCCATATAACGGTACCTTCCGATATTCGGTATTTTGATGGTTTTGCCACATTTTTTCACTGATTTGTCTAAAAATTGGTATTTGTGGGTCATAATGGGTCGTAGTTCGTGTGGCAAAACATTGTAATTATAGGTCCACGTTTTGGTGTAGCCCCCATATAACGGTACCTCGGCATCCGGCATTTTAATGGTTTTTGCCACATTTCTTCTAATGTTTCTTTTACCCTAAGGTGGAGGGTGTTAAAAGTTTGGCCCGGCCGAACTTAATGTTTTTATACCCTACAACACTATGTGTTGGGGGTATTATAAGTTTGATTGGGCCAAAAATTATGTAACACCTCGAAATATTGATTTCCCACATAGGAAAGTATATATGGATCTTCCTAGCTCGCCGAGTTGAGTCGATCTAGCTATGTATGTCCGTCCGTCCGTCTGTCCGTCTGTCCGTCTGTCCGTCTGTCCGTCTGTCCATGTTAATTTGTAATCACTCTACAGGTCGCAATTATGGCCCGATCTCCACGAAATTTAGAATGGAGGTGGGGCTAGGGTCAGAATAGAACCCTATTTCTTTTGGAGATGATCGCATAATATTTAGGGGTCGAAATGGACCAAAAACTGAAAAAATGTCGGATTTTGCAGTAGCTTTACAGGTCGCAATTATAGACCAATCGACGCGGAACTTCGCATGTGGCTAGAGTTTAGGGCGAAGAAGAAGCCTACCAATTTGGGTGGTCATCGGATAATATTTAGCGGGTAAAATAGACCATATCTTTTGTGTTGAAAAAAATCAAAATTTTTCATTAAACCGCGAATATTCTAAATCCCGGCGAAATCACAAAGCCATGACAAGGTTACTTCTGATCTTTACATTGATGTTAACATCCATCAAATCGGATATATAGCAAAATATGTGCGATATATATGTCTATCAAAGAAGATATGCTTGAAAGATCTCTTATATGTCGAGAACGGCTGAACTGATTTCGACAGTTCTCATTAATTCAGAATGGCCTCTTGGCAGGAAAGAAAAAACGTCTAAAAAATCGCATAAAAATATCTCTCTAAAGAGGAAAACATTGATTTTGTAAAATTTTCTCATATTTTTTCAATTTTGTCATATTTTTGGCATATTTTCATTTTGAATTAAACATTTGGTAATATTTCTACAGCTAACAAAACTAAGTAGTTAGGATATCAGGATATCATATACAGATATCATTTATGGCTCGATCCTTACGAAAATTTGCATGGGGATAAAATGAGGGTCAGAAAAGAAGCCTACTCTTTTTGGAGATGATCGCCATATATTTAGGGGTTGAAATGGACCAAAATTCACAAATATAGGAAAGACGCACTTCTGACTATGTCGTTAACGCTGATTTCGTTGAAGAATATAGTCATATGTCTGTATCCCATATAGATGCGTTTCAGTCAAAAACCAATAATAAATGTTAATCTTTTGCCACTTCTGAGAGATTATAGGTGTTTGGGAAATATTGGTTCCAGATCTAGGAAGACCATTTACGTGCAACATCTTCCAATAAATTGGAAATGAGCAAATTAGTTAAAGTTGCTATTATTCGAAAATTAGAGAACGAAACCTGGTGGTTTTCTTTTATTATTTGTCACAATATCTTGTGGAATTCTTTCGAGTATCTCGTCTATATAAACTGTATCGTTTATTATAGTGTTGTAGGGTATTCAACGGTCGGCCCCGCTCGACTGTAGCCTTTGCTTACTTGTTTTACTTGTTTTTGTTATGTTTTAAAAATAAAGAGCAACAAAAGCTTACCAATGAATATATTTTTGTACTCAAGCTTGAGTGTGAAGGCAACCGCAGTACAGTTCTGTTTTTTTTTTTCGGACACTATCTTTTGTTGAGTTTTTACACGTCCTCTCATTTCTTCGCCTTGTCCTACTTTTATTTAAAGGTAATGTGAGAGCGGTATTTGCTACAACGAATTGTTTGCTTATAATATTTTGCTTTCAATTTCATTGGCTTATTTTTCTTCATTTTTTGTGAAGAGAAATAAAAAAAATCAGTGAGCGTCGTAGCACGTCGCACAAAAACACTTGATCCTCAGATGAAGACAAGAATACTTTGCTGTACAACAACATGGTTATTGCAAATTCAAAAATTCAAGACATTAAATTTGTCGGATACTTTTCCGCTCAATGTGGCTTATGAAACAGAGTCTCCTCCATTTCGTTTCTCTTCTTTTTATAGCAAATTTGTTTCACTTCCAGTGGCCAATTATATCTTGTTTGGTCAAGTGCCCATTCCCACGGGAATATGGGAAAACAAATACCAATTTTTATTTTCTTAATTCAAAATTGTTTGAATTTCGAAATTGCCATGAATTCATAAAAGTAGAATTTCGTATTAAAAACAAAGCGTAAGTTGGTCCTCACTAATGGTAAATTACCCCAGATTCTCTTGTATAAACAAATTATGTTTTCAATGAAAGCGAAACTTTTATTGGACACTAGTGAAACATTATAAAATTCACTTTGCCGTTTGTTGGACTGCCGAGGCAGAGTTGGTTTTGGTGTTGTTTTTGCTCTGTTTGTTATTTAAACTTTCGCACTTTTGCATATGCTGTGAGAGCCGGGAGCCCGGAGCAGGAGAAGGAAATCGCTTTCCGCAGAAAAACAGTATCTTGTGGAATTCCTAGGAAGTGGAAATTTGTAGAACAAGAACCGGCAGTTGAATAAATACATGGGGCGTAAAAGTTGTCCTGTGGGTGAAAACTGTGACGTCGGTGAATAAAACAAATTAATTTTTCGAAATGGAATGTGTTTTTAATAAGCTTAATTGCAACACTGCACTTTAACGAAATGAAAAAAATTAAAAGAACAATTTCTTGTGCGTTGATAGTAAAGAAATCTTGTGTTCAGATAACTATTTACATATAGTCAAAAAACCTTTTTTTGTATAGAGATAGTTAGAATTAAAAATATCAAATATTTAATTGAGTTATTGAAATATATTATATTGATTTTTCTATGTAATAAGATCTGTAAGAACTCAATGTATTTTCAGAAACTTTATTAAAAGTTCAACTTTTTCATCAACTTTTGTACTTTTTATTAAAATCGTAATCAATCTCGGAATATATTTTTTTGAGATTTTTATACCATGTGTTGGGGATATTATAAGTTTGATTGGGCCAAAAATTATGTTATACCTCGAAATATTGGTTTCCCACATAGCAAAGTATGTGATGATTTTCCTATATCGCCGAGCTGAGTCGATCTAGCTACGTATGTCCGTCCGTTCGTCCAAAGGACGGGAAATCTTGCATGAAGATCGAGTTTAGGACAGCGGGAGAATAGACCACTACTTTTGTTTGAAAAAATACAAATATTATTTACAGGCGATATCCGAAATACACAAAAGTCGAACTTCTGGCTTTTTTATGCTGATTTCGTTGACAAATATAGCCAAATATCATAGACAAGCAAATCATATAGATGAGTCCATATTTGGAGATACAGACGGGCCACTTGCTTTTGGAGATGATCGCAAAATATTGAGAGGTTCAAATGAACCAAAACCACAAAAAAATTCCTGATCGCATGATTGAAGGTAATCGACAAGCCTGAAAAGAGTGTTCAGGGCAGGGAAGAATTTTAGCATTTTGGATGACCATTGGATTATATTTAGCTGTAAAATAGAACACAACAACTAACAGCACGATGGAGTGCGTAAATATTGGGCAAATATCCCTGGTAAAAAGCGAAATCTTCGAAAATAGATTTGGGCACAAGGGGGCTTCTAACATGTTTTAGTGTTGTGGGGTATCACATTGTCGGCCCCATACGACTATAGCCCTTGCTTACTGGTTTTTTAGATGTCGGAGACGATCCATCTGTCTGGTGTTGAAATAAATATGTAGTCCACATTATTTCACATTGAGCTATGAACTTTGGCATAATTGGTTTGGTTTGCATTGTGTCTAGGATGACTTGTATTGAAAATGAACTACAAAGGTAAAAGTTCCCAATTTTTGGTTTCATGACTTAAGCCAACTTTCCAAACAGATTTGTCAAAAGTTTGGTCATTTATCTCGTAATTGGTTGGGAGGCCGAACATTGTCTATTCGGTATCTTGATCATTTTAGTCACATTTTCCATGTAATGGTTTCAAATTTGGCATTTATGACAAGAAAATTTTCATTTTCAAATTTTCCATAGGAGTTAGTATATAAACCCCAATAAAAAAATTAACAAATATGGGTAACAAGAGCATTTCGCAACATATAAGTAATTATTTTTTGGCCCCTAAAGTTCGATGAAATAATCATTATATCGGTGGCCAGGCAATGTAAGTATAAGCATATATGTCCTTCATACTATGGTGCAGGATATAAAAACTTAAAAAATACACCCTAAAAAAATGTATGACAGGTATATCGAAAACTTTACCAATATAAGGCAGTTCGAAGTGGTGGAAATACCCCATTTCATGGTTTCTCCAGATTTTTAACGGAAATTGGCATGTGGAGTTCGGTATGGTAGTCACAGGTACACGATTTCGTAAAGGACACCCGCATATTAATATTGCAATTTTCAGATATATAAAATTCGGAAAATATTGGAGTGCGACCGAAATGACCAGTTTTTTATTTGATAAGAATAAATATAATCCTGCATGTTGAGAATACATCTTTTACTCTTTGAGACTTCAAAGGAATAATACAGATTTTTTATATTGACTTCAAATACTTTCCTCTGATAAAATGTATATCAATCCCTCTCTCTCTCCCATAAGACTTCAAATTGTCTATGTATTTTCCTTAAAAACACTCCCCTGAACTATGTTGTGTCAACAGTGTATCTCGATGCATTTGTGTGCCTAAATTTAGATATATTGCCGTCACAGCAGAAGAAAGAAGCAAAAGTACGGCGAATCATAGATGCTTCAATAGAAAATATGTCAATGTTCGTGTCTTGGCTCCGTTGACATTTATCAGCTTGGGAAAAACATCAATTTTATTCCTGGTAGCTGGGGAAAAACGTAATTTGACATTTATTTTAATAATAATGCCATGGAAGGCATTCCATCTTAATCTGTCTCTTCAATTTTTTACATAAATCGTTTGTTGTTGCTGTTGTTGGAAACAAGCAAACTGCCAGGGTAATAAATTGCAAACAAATTTTGGGAAGTGTGAAACAAATCTTTTTTTTTTTTTGCAGATATTAAAGGTGTTTTTAAACTCTTAAGATTTGTTATTAGTTTTGAGGCAATGTTGAATTTTCATGCAATCTCCATTTTTTCTGATTGTTTGCTATCTACTGAGCTATAAGTTGTGATTTTTAATAAACCCGTTTGCTTAAAGTGTTTTTAAGAAATAAACATCTAGTGGAAACAATTTTTGTTTTTTTTTTTTTTTTTCTTTTTTATTTCTAGTATTCCTTAGTTATTCATTCTCTCATTCTCCACTGATGTACTGGTGTGTTTGTCAGCTGGCGGGGTTTCATAAAACACAGAGGAAAACAATAAATCGGGAATAATGGCAGATGAAGCAAGTACTTATATTGCTCTGCTTTCACATCGCTTCGTATCGATGCCATCGATGGCGGGCGGAAACGGTGGCATTATTGAATAGCCAAAGTTTTGTGGAAATTGTTGCAGTTGCTGTTGGCGGTGAGACAAACACCACAAGTCGTAGCCAGTCGATGTCAATCTCTTGGCAGATTGTCATATTATGGTGGTGTAATGACATTACATCACACAACTATGTCCTTTGGTTTCCATTTATTCCTTGTCAAGTAGAACATCAACTTTTAATGGAATTACTTTGGAAGAACATTCAGCAGATCATACAATCAAAAAGTTCATTGATCTTAAAAGAGTGTGTGTTTGTGTCTGCAATGAAAGTATTATTTGCAATATTAATGATGGTTACTTCAAGTGTTTTTACTAAATCGAATAGAGTGGAATGGGAACTAAATTCGTTAATTTTAGATAATATTGCTGAGTTGTGACTGAAACAGCCCGACAGTTGGTAAATTAATTAATCGAATCATATTGTTTTATACTCCAGTAAAATGCACAATATACATTCGCTATTTAACTTGTCGAAAAAAATATTAATGACTAAATTTACCACTTTTAGGTACCTAGCAAAAACATAGTAGTCATATGTGCTACTTCCAACATTACAACTATCGACAACTACATATTCTCTGCATAACTAGCAGATCAAAATTAATGACAACTATATATACTTTACATTTCTAAAAAGCTAAACTATAAAGAGTAATCTTGAAAAAATCACAGGGCAAAATACTTATTTGTATCATATTACGTAAGAAGTAGCCGGTAACCAGAGTGACCTCGTCGAACTAGCCAGCAAATAAACAAAAACAAGTTAAATGACAATTATTGTCCGTAGCATTGGTTGGGTGCGTGGTGTGCCCAGCTATCAATCAGAAGATAGCCAGTTCAACCAAAAATTAAGTGTTGAAAAATTATACAGAAATTCACCACTAGTGTTCATAAAATAAACACAGTATAGTGCAGGGTATTATGTCTTTGTATGTATATTTGTAATATTAACACGAAAACAAGTAAAAAAGTATCTGTCGGTTTTGCCAACAAATGTATAACCTTCAGCCAATGTTCGGTAGTTAAACATATTAATTCAAATTCTTAACCCTCTATGGAGTTGGTTTTGAAAGAATGCACCAATATTGTACATTTCGTATCGGACCTAAATAATATGATGTAAATATTGCGACGTGCCAGGTTTGGACTATATTGGTAACTTCCTTCTCGTTACATGAGATATGTGATAATTTTTATAAAATGTTAACATGTGCGCCAGGTACAGATATAGTCGAACGAAGTATTCCATTTCCATTTTTCATCTAATCAGATAAAGATATTTGTATGGACAAAGTGAAAAGAAAATGGAATATTTATATCCAATTTTATGCGAAATCATAAATTTCATATTCATCTTATGTTTCTGGTTGAAAGATATATATTTAGATATAGAAAGTTGTAAATAAAAGCTGAGTTGTTTCGCAATTTATGACAGATAAAAGTATTGGGAATTGTGACCCTTCGATGACTTCGATGGTTATTTCGCCTTCTTTGAGCGTTTTGTTTTTCAAAATCTTGAATCCCATGTGGGGCAAGTAGCAAAAGAAATTTAGATGTGCCAAGTCTAAATTTAATCGGATGTTAATTTCGCTTTTTTTGGGCTTAATGAATATTTAAAACTTCGACCTTTTGTGGGGTCGGTACCAGAAGGAGTGGACCGACATATTCCGTTTTAATACCAGATCTTGGGTTCATAAAAATATTAAAATTTGAAGACGATCGGTCTCCGCCCACAAAGGGTCAAAATTGTGACCCTTTGTGGGCGGGGTACTTGATAGAGTGTACCGATATTGTCCATGTTCGTACCCCTAGCACTGACGCAAATATTAGAATTTGCTAAGTAGAGGCAAAATCAGATTATAGTTTCCATTTCTGTGCAGAAAAAATATTTTTTTTTTTTGAAAAGTTCGACCATTTTTGGGGAGCTACCAGAAGGAGTGGACCGATATATTCCATCCTAAGACCAGATCATAATATAAATATTGGGATGTGTGAAATTTGATGACAATCGGAATCTTACATCATATTTTATAGGAATTGAAATTATTCAAATTTTTTACCCTTTGAGGGGGAGGTACTTGAGGGAGTGGACCGATATTTTCCACTTTCGCACCTGACCTTGCAAAATTGGGTTTTTGCAAAGTTGCAAATATTGGGATTTGCAAAGTTAGAGCAAAATCGGATTATCCTGTCTCTTTCTGTGCAGAAAATATATTTTTTTGAAAATTTCGACCTTTTGTGGGAAAGGTATCAAAAGGAGTGAACCGATATTACCCATCTCCGAACTCGATCTAAGTTTGACAAAAATATTACGATGTACACACCAGCCAGACTGACAGACGGACGGACATCGCTAAATCGACTCCAAATATTCTGGAACGGATTTGGTCCAAAGAGACCTAGGGTCTAAAACCGTAAATTCGAATAGCCATATGGCTGAGGGTATAACGAGATCCTGATGATGATGACCTCCATAGAATCACTTGGTGAAATTCGGTTCAGATAAGGTACCGTTATATGTGGGCTATACGAAGACAGTTTTCTTTCTTTTATATGTATTTATATGTTGTAGTACAGTAAACCAAAAAATAGTAAATCACGTATACCCAGCAACCAAATTATGGCCCAAAATAGATATTTCGTTACAAAATGGCATATCTAGTTTTGAAATTATCATTTTGTAGACAGTAAGTACTTATCACATTGTTACCAAATTGCATTTGTTCTGTTTAATATCGAGCACATTTAATTATTTAATTTTGTGAATTTGCACTCTTCTGATAATAGGCTGCGAAAATAAATTGTTGTTTTGTGTTTCTGGTTATCGGACCAGTGACCGATGACGATTGCAAAGGTGTGAAAAACAAAAGTCATGTCTGAGATCTTTTCATATGCTCAACATAAATCATATCTACGATCCTCTTGTAATATTCCACGCAAGCAATCTTCATTAGAGTAGCCACATCCTCAGGTCTTTCAAACATATTTTCCAATTTCACATTGAATACAAAACAATTTGTAATACAATTCAATCGGAAATCGACAAATGTACAATTCGCAGTAAGGAGTGGAGTCCGAATAATCATGGCAATTGGCTAGATGTCTGTGAGCTATTGGTTATATTTGTGGTTATTTGAGATTGGTTAGTATGTTTGGAATTTATTATTGTAATCTTGTGTTGGTGAGCGTTTTGTTAGCATTTGTTTGGACTTTTGTTGGAATTATATTTTGCTCAACATTCGGTTTGTATTTGCATTAGCCAATAATAATGTTGGGCAGATGTTTGCCAAATATGTGGTAAAATTAATTCAGTAAAAATAAGGTAGGCATGAGGGCAATCATATTCAATACAGATTTGAGTTTAGTTGGAATGGTAAGGAATTGAATTTCCTCAACGAGGGGCAGTAGCATAAGTTTGAGTGGTGTGAGTTTGATCAAAGTTGTCTGGGTATTTAAAAAAAGCCAAATGGTATTGTGTAAATACATTTCTATGTTGTTGTAAATATAATTTGTAATTGTCTTATTCCACCGTAACTTAGTTCGCCACCCTCGTGTACAAACGGGTTTGTCAACATTTATACGTTTTATGGGGAATGTTCATTGTCGAAAGGTGAATATCGTAAATTTTTTGCTTCCTGTTCATTTCGTAATTGGCGTAATTCATTCCATATCGGTGAACAATTTCAATATAAATCCTCCTGCAATGCGCCAACAGACCAATTGGCAACAGTGGAATATGTTGTACTGTCGAGAATATGCGTTAATATGGGTGTGGTGAAGCGTGTAATTACCTGTAGAGGGGAGGAATAATTTGTAATTTTACGACCAATGCAATAAACAATAATGGAGATTTATGTCCGCCCCAATTTATGTCCTAGGAAATCGTAGCTATATTTGAGGGGGCAATTCAATTGCAGCGATTAGAATCAAGAGATTTGTTCGGAATACCTTTATGTGAACTTAAATACTGATCATTAATGTGAAATAGTCTTCTTCTTGTATTTACATGTGAATTTTCTGTAAAATTGTATTGTTTTTCACTCGCAATCTTTGTATGCACATACAGAGTTTAAGGAGATACGAGTAAAAGTTTTTTCAACACCTTTTTAATTTGTATTACTATAATAACATTCAGTTCTGTATTGGACACGTTCTCTATCCCGAAATCGAATAATATCCTTAAAACATTAAAATATAATTTCTGATTTTTTCTAATCGCATTGTCTTTTAGTCCATTTGTTTTCGTATTTTCAGCAGCGTAATATTCATCGTTAATTTCGAAATCAAATATCGAATTACACAAAAAGTTGAGCTGCCACATAATGGAAATTCGTCTGCATAGTTAGCAAAGTTCATTATTTTGAAAAGTTTGCAAAATTTATTGATTGCTGAAATCGGAATAGTCATTGGCATTTCTCCTATCAAGTCAGCCGGACAATGAGTGTTCAATGGGTGTTGGTACGATTTTGCTTCTAATCATTAGAGTAATGTTTTTTTTTAATTATTTGTTTAGCGAAGAGGAGCAATTTACATTTGTATCGAAAGTGGCTGCTTTTCATTTTCGGCTAACTTATTTATTTCTTTTTTTATAGGGTTTCTTTTGTTTCATTGTGTGTGTGTGTGTTAATTAAATTTTATGGCAATAAACATTCTCGACTTATACTATTTTAATTAATAATCAGATTGAATTGAGAATGGAAGAACTATTAAATTAATGTTGTAACAGCTTTTTGTTAAGGCAGCCTTAGGGGCGTGGTTTTGGTTTCTACAATGTTTTGACATTTTTTAAGGACAGTGATCAGCATGTATTTAAATTTTTCGTCATACATTTAGAATCGCTAAATAAGCGATCATGTAAAAATATGTTTTACCAAGTTTGTTTAAATGTAAATGAAACAAGAAAAATAGACCGGTGGAACTTTATGTTCAAATAATGTTATTAATTGTGGTTCAAGTTCAAGGTACTTGAAATTCGTTCCACGGAATTGGAAATTTCACTCAGGTTTAACCCTTGAAAACCATTGCAAAAATCTGGGGGAAAATCTGCCAAAAAGTGTTTCTATATTGAATACTTTTATGAAAATTGAGTAGGGGAAGTAAAACAGCAGGTTCAGCCGTCCGGCACATTTTACACAATATTCTGTTACGGCTGGTAGAATCCGTTAAGAACTTTAAGTATCTGCCCACTCCTTTTGGTACATCCCCCACAAAAGGTCGAAATTTTCAAAAAATATTTTACTGCACAGAAATCCGATCAGATTTTGCTCCAACTTTCAAAATCCTATTATTTGCATCAGTGTTACGTCAGGTGAGAAAATGGAAAATATCATTCTACTACAGCAAGTGCCTCCCCCAAAAAAGGTCAAAATTTTGAATAATTATAACTCTTAGAAAATGTGATTTCCGTTTTTTTACACACTTCTTATTACCCCAAGGTGATAAAGGTCAAAGTTGTAAAAATCCATGAAACTCATAAAACGCGAAATTAACATCCGATTCCATTCCGACTTAACACATTTCAATATTACCATTAACGCAAGATGTGTTATAAAGATGGTAAAGATTCTTTCTGATACCTCTCTCACATAGGGTTCAAGATTTTGAAAAACAAAACGCTTAAAGAAAGCGAAATAAGCATCCAACTTTCTTCAAATTTCACACATACAAACATTGGACTTTAGCGTGATTACAACAGATGATGGATAGACAGGGTTAAATCGATTTAGAATCTTACTCTGATCAGGAATGTATACACTTTGTTGGTTCTTAAATGATATTTTGATGTGTTACAAACGGCATACTTATACAGGGGTATCATTATATGGGACCCTATCTATACATTGACATATGCAATTCATCCTATTTAGAGATTATCTTAAACAGCTTAAAGTTTTACAGAATTACCAGACGAATTAAATTGAATGAAACTAGTATTTGAGCTGATCATTAAAAAGGCAAGTATTTTAAGGTAAGGGGAAATTGTATTAATATGCCAGCAATGTTATAATTTGTGTAAAAATAACAAATATATAGTGACGTTTTTAATTGGTTTGTCAACCTCAGCAGTTAGAACTAACCACTAGAACTCACTACCTTCATTTCAGACCCTCAAACACCAAGTGTGTGGTGTATTGCTATTTTTTAACTTTTTTAAGTCCTTGAATTTAAGTTCGAATCAAAACAGTTCCAATGTCCCTTGACCAGCCCTCAGCACCAACAAAGCCATGTGGCATTTTTCAAAAACTGTTTGCTTTTCTTGTTCGTGGTTTCTTCATAAATCTTGATGGCTCCACAGCAAAACATCAACAAACCCTTTTTTGTCCTCGACCACGACAACTTCAATATTTTCTTGTTGTTGCCATTCTTCAATGCCATTATGGTTACTTAATACCACTTGAGAGCGAAACGTATTCCTGACATTGTTTGTCCATAATTTTCCAATTCAACTGAAAGTGATAATAGGATTCAGCTCTCAGCAGTTGCATCGTCATTCACAGGGGAGTTGTTGGGTTTGGCATCAATCGAACGCTGTCAGTGGTGACAGAACGGAAGACCATGACCACCATTAACCATTATCTCCGAACAAAGTGACAGCTTCGTCTTGATGCCCTCTTGTCTTCGCTGCTCTCAACTCTATTGGTCATTTGGACGGTGGCTTGGCAAAGTTGCAACTGAGTCGAATGCATCAGCCATGAGATATTGCGTTTCACAATTCGCTAAGTGCATTGTCCGGAAAACATTCTCAAGAAGTAATGTCTTCTTCTTCGTCTTCTACTTCCTCTTAGATAAAGGAATGATGGGCAGGTTGTGTTTGACTTTTTCATTGTGGTATGGTGGGGTGAGGAGATGGCCGTGGTGATTGGTTTGATTGCAGTTTTCGTTTATTTCGTGCTTCGTTCTCTTGAAAATGGATATTCGACGCCAAGAAACAAAGTGAAAAATTCATTATTTTCCAGTTGACATTTGTGTTTAACCTATTTATGTTGATATTATGTCAAACTATAAATAAAGCCAAATTGCATTTGGGATTTGCAAGAGAATGTTGATATATTATAGATAACGGCTGTGGTAATTTATTGAATTCTTTCATTTCAGGCCCTTCGAGGCAGCCAAATTTCCTCTTCTTGAGGTACAATTTGTTTTTAAGAATTTTCTGTGGAATTTTGCATGGAGTTAGAGTTTCGACAGTCATCGGACAATAACTTCTATGTCAAAAAATACGAAAATCTCCACTAAACCGCGAGTATTTTAATTCCGGCTGAATCACAAAAACACTCAAAGGTCACTTCTAACCATTACAGTGATGCTGATAGGCAAGATATGGGATATATAGCAAGACAGGTACAATATATAAGTAATAGAAATATATATTAGTTATTCTGCTTATAAGTCAAGCACCGCTGGACGGATTTTCACAATTCTCATCAAGTCGGAATGGTCTCTTGCCAGAAAAGGAGCAAATCTAAGAACATCGCGTAAAGATATGACCACAAAAGAATAAGTATTTTTGTTACATATTTCAATTTTCGTCATATTTTTATCGAATCTGATTTTTTCAATTGGACTTACAATCTTGAATTGTATATTTTCTGAGGGTCCTACAGGTTATTATTATATTATATAATATATAATATAATTATAACCTGTACGCCCGATCCTCACGAAGTTTTTTATGGGGGTAGGGTTAGCGTCAAAATTAAAACCTAAAAGATGTACATTTAGGGGTTCAAATGGACAAAAAAAAAAAAATACAATTTCGTTCATTTGCAGTCGTTCTACAGGTCACAATTGAAAACCAATCGACACGGAATTTTGCATAAGAAGAGAGTTAAGGTCTGAGAAGAAGTGTAGCATTTTGGATGACAATTGGATTGTATTTAGCTGTAAAATATACCTCAAATTTCGTGTGAAATTGTTATGAATAACTAACAACACGGCGGAGTGCGTAAATATTTGGCAAATGTCCCAATCAAAAACCTAAAGGTAACATCTAGGTAGGGCCGTATGACATAATTTCAAAATGAAATCTTCCACAATGGATTTGGCTTCCAACATATTGTAGTGTTGCAGGGTATCACATGGTCGGCCTTGCACTACTATAGCCTTTGCTTACTTGTTTACTGCAACTACAGTAGAAATAAACGGTCTCGACCTTTAGAGTCTCTTATTATTCCATAATACTTTTCATGGGAGGTATATCAAAGAGTGAATATATTTTAACAAATTTTTTTAAGAATCCAAAAAGCTAAAATAGGGTAAGTGTACCATCGATCACCATTCTGAGTGGAACATTTCAATTATTACAAAGTTAATTTATTCAGATTCGAAATTTTGTATAGTTTTTGCAATAATAAATAAAGTTTTAATAACTTTTTATTAAATTTCATAAATTTGTAGTTTTATGAAAACAATGCTTGTTTGCCAGTAGTCGGCACCACTTGCCAATTGTCGGTATGGCATGTTCCAACAGTTCAATTTTTGTAAGAATAATTAATAATGATAATAAATTAATTCATTAAAATATAATATTTTTGCTTAGGTAAACTGATTCGACGTCTTTATTAATAACAAAATACATTTAGTTAAATAGTTTCATTTATTTGGGCTTAAAAATAAAAAGTGCCGACTACTGGGACATGTCGAATTTAGGCACACTTACCCCACATCAAAATTTGTTGAAAATATTGAAAAAATCTTGAATAATCCCCCAAATTGGGAGTTAGGGTTCTATGGAAGCCATATCGAACTGAGGTTTCATGTTAACATCATTTTTTACTCATTAAGAAGCTACTCTAAAAAAATCTGATCTATTAGTGGTATAGAAACATTTTTGTCACGCCTGTGTGGGTATCTTCCCATTTACACGTCAAATTAAAATTGTTCTATGCCTATATTGCTGTGAACATTAACAATTGCAAGACAACAGTTTTTTAAAAAAATGTATCCTTGAATTACGGCAAAAATTAATCCCTTACGGAATGAAATATTCAACGTTAAATAAAAAAACTCAATGTTTTAAAGTCCATAAAACGTTGCTTACATGACCAACGAATGGAAATTTTCAAATAAAATGTGAAATACTAGCCCATTTCACTCCTTGAATGACCAATTTTTCACTCTTTTATGTTTGGCTGAACAAAGTTACGTACAGTTTAACAGACACTTACACAGCCCTCGCCATCCTTACCGCAACCTTATATTCAGTGTTCATTCGGTGTTTATTTTTTAGTCTGGGCAGGAGAATTAACCTATGAAACGAATGATATAGCTCAACTGGAAATAACTACAAATACTCAGCATTATGCGAAGTTCAGTTTGTTATAATCCTCTTCATACACTTCAGACCTGACTGACCTTTTTTCCAAAGTTTTCCACTTCTCTCCATGGGGTGAGCCGTAGTTTTTTATTACACATCCCCTGTGCAGGTTGAAAATAAGGTCGTTCAAGCGAATGATAACACTTGTTCAGGTGGAAAATTTGCAGTGTCATTCTATCAACACACACACACATACTCAGTCGCACGGAGCGAGGACCGAGGAGCAAGCAATGATGGTACTAAATGGTACGGGAATTTTTGTATGGCCAATAAATGGTTTACAAGACGTTGAAAAATGGTCAGCCTATGTTCGGAATGAACATTGCACTTCGTTAGAGCCGGCCAAAAGTATTGCCAAAGAAGAAAAGTCATATCGACGAGTTGAAGGAATGAAGGAATGTGGAAAAAATAACAACCAAAGTTGAAGAACTTTATTTGAAAGTTTTGCCCCGCAAGGAAGCCATAACAACTACAAAGGACACTGGCCGGAGTGGAGACCAACAAAGTGTTAAAGCCATCGACAATAATAGAAATGTTCGCTAGATGTAACAAGTAACTACAAAGCCAATAAAAGTGTGTTTGAAGCAAACGTTGTCCTTTATCGCTGCTAAAAATATTTCCAGCGAACGGGAAACAAAAGATATAAAAACGAACTTGTCATATCTTATAAAAGTCATTTCAGAAATGTTTTTCATCCACGTCAAGTTGCATGAGACGAACGAGCCACAAGCCTCAGACCGCAATTCATATACTCATCGTCAACGACTGTCAGTTGCCACCATACAGCGCGAGGAGGACATCACATTCACAAGCACCCATACACACATAGTTGCTCTGTAACAGCCGTTCATGGCTTCTTTTGCCAATTTCATATTGGCCTCACGTGCAACAACTATAAAATTTGGCAGTCGTTACAATGAAACCAGAGGAATTTCTCTACAGCTGTCAATTGTATTACATTTGACAGTGCCAATGTTGGGAGGGGTAAAATAGGTGGTCGACGTCGAACAGAGTCGTTGAGAGTGGAAGGATTGGGTGTCAATTTTGTTGTATCATTTCATTTGGGAAGTATCGTCATAGCATTCACACAATCAATGGAAGGATAATCAATCTGGGGAGAATCAGTGAGAATTGTATAATCCCGACTCACGTTCGCACGCATCTGTTTTGCCAGAATTCATATTTCAAGAAAACACCATCTGATACCCTAAACACGATTTTTGTAATGGAAACGTTTATTGCAAATTATGAACGACCACAAAAGAAATGGAAGATAACTGAAGTAAAGCACAAGAAGTCGTAAGCGAAGCCAAAGCAAGCCATCAGCCGGCAAAGTAACCAACCAACCCACAACAATGCGAATATCGACAATGAAAGTATTATCGCCTTCGATATATGAAACTTGACCTCAATTAGGAAAATGACCACACATTCGCAGACTTCGGCTGTAATGGAGAACGGCCAGCTGTATTCGCTTTTCGACTTAAAGAGGTCTTTGTGGTTAGATTTAAACGGCTTGCGGGTATTATTGTTGTGCGATATGTCCACCTGTGTAAAGATGAAATGAAGAAAGGACTCAGCTAATCGCCTTAACACAGAATGACTTTTGGTTACTTTTTTTTTAGGTCGGCTCATAATTGTCTTTGTTATCACGTCGTACAGAGTTTCAGCAAAACGGTTACGGTGTACATCAATCGGACGATTATGCTCATTGAATATTATTAACTAAAATGTGAAAAGGGATATGTTACATTGTTGAACTAGTGGAGAGGTTAAAGAAAGAATTAAAAGCATTGAGGATGCAATGGTGAAAAATCAAGAAAAATTTAAGTTTTTGGTCCATATGAACCCCTAGATGTACAACTTTCAAAGACAATAGCTTCAATTGTGACCATGTACCGATTTCGCGAGGATCGAACGATAATGGTGAACTGAATATATTACACCAACACAGGCGGGTCATTTAATCTTTCCTGTAGTTACAAAAAATATGTTGCCATCTTCTATTGGGATTGGAGCGAGTTGGGAATATCCAAACATAGTTCCATATGTCCAAAATTAAAATTTCGAGGTGCTACATAAATTTTGACCTAATCAAACGTTTATACCCCAAATACATAGTATTGTAAGGTACAACGATTAAAATAATTACACTAATCTGGGGATGAGAGTAAAATGCAATTTCTTCTCGGGTTTATGGCGTTGTATGGTTATTAAAAATTAAAATTGTTAAAATAAAATCGATGATATTTGTTTTTTATTATACCCCCAGATTTATGCCTGCAGAGTGTGTATCGACCGTGGCATCAGAATAAATGCCAAATATTATTGCGAAAATATTCTGGAGGCTGCATTAAAACATTGGGCATGCAAACATTTTGGCCGCAGACCCTGGACATTCCAACAGGACTCAGCCCCATCGCACGCAGCACGCGTCATCCAAGAATGGTTACAAAATGAGGTTCCTCGTTTCATTTCCAGCTCACAATGACCACCAAAATCTCCGGATACCAATCAGTGGGACTATTGTGTATGAAGTATTTTTGAAAGCAAGGTTGACACTAAAAAATACCAAAGAATCGATCACCGCAAGCGAGCGCTTCGCGGGGAATAGGCCAAAATACCGCAGAGCAACATTCGGGCCGTGTGTGACGTTTTCATTGACCGTTTGAAGGCCATAATTCGTGCCAAGGGTGACCAATTCGAACAAATCTTTACTTATTCTAAAATTTGATATTATTTCCGACATTTTTTTCTTTCATTCAATAAAATTAAAAAAAAAAACATGTAAGCGAAAACTATAGTCGTATAGCCGACCATGTGGCACCCTACAACGCTACAATATGTTAGAAGCCCCCTTATGCCCAAATCTATTTTGGAAGATTTCGCAAATTATGTCATGGAGCACTGTCCAGATATTACCCTTAGCATTTTGACGAGGGATATTTGCACAATATTTACGCACTCCGTCGTGCTGTTAGTTGTTGTGGTCCATTTTACAACTAAATATAACCCAATGGTCATCCAAAATGCTAGAATTCTTCCCTGTCCTTAACTCTCTTCTCAGGCGTGTCGATTCGCTTCAATTGTGTGATCAGGAATTTTTTCTGTTTTTAGTTAATTTGAACCCCTTAATATTTTGCGATCATCTCCAAAAGCAAGAGGCCCCTCAGTATCTCCAAATTTAGATTTATCTACATGATTTGCTTGTCTACGATATTTGGCTATATTCGTCAATGAAATCAGCATAAAAAATCTAGAAGTTCAGCCTTTTGTGTATTTCGCCCTTCTGAGCCTACCCCCACCCGTGTGAACATTTTTGTGAGTTTTTGGTCCATTTCAACCCCTAAATATTATGCGGTCATCTCCAAAAGCAATAGGGTTCTATTCTGGCTCTAGCCACACCTCCATTCTAAATTTCGTGAAGATCGGGCCATAATTGGGACCTGTAGAGTGATTACAAATTAACATGGAAGACGGACATACATAGCTTGATCGACTCGACGAGATAGGAATATATACTTTCCTATGTGGGAAACCAATATTTCGAGGTGTTACATAATTTTTTGCCAAATAAAACTTATAATACCCCAAACACAGTGTCGTAGGCTATAAAAATTAAATTACGGCGTTTGACTTTGTTGCATTTTTTTATTTCACCCTGTATATTACATCGGTACACTCTTCCTCACATAAGCTCTAATTATTTTAAAGAGATTTTGAAATATATTATACACAGTAGGCCAAAACTTGGCAAGTTATAATATTTTTATCTGTTTTGGTTCAGTCGTGAACATTAAATGTATTGGCACACGGCTTACATCCTCCAAAGGGTCAAAAGTTTGAATATAAATAACTCCCATGAAATGTGAAATCATTGTCCCATTTTCTTTAAACTTCGCATTTTCCATTGCAGAAAATAAAAGAAATGTGAACTTTTTCATCACTCTTCTTCGAAGTTTGCACATTGCAATAATTAATAGCGTAAGTATGGAATATTTTTATGATTTATAAAAATTAAGATCAATTTACGAAAAATGCTAATTGAATATTAATACTGGCAGTGAGGTTAGATTATTTTGAGACAATAGGCACATTGGTGATCAGATCACTTTCCTTCGCAAACAACGAATGATTTGCAACATACTGCTTGCTATGCATAATTAATTTATTATTTCATCAAATTAATCTCAACACCCAAATCTCACCTGAATGAATTCGAATATTTGCAAGCCAACAGATGTAGGTATACCCCCTAGTACGAATGTGAAACACACGAAATCACACTAATTTATTTATTCCGCCTTCAATATATACATATGTAATTCTTTGTCTATATGTGTTTCAATTTGTTATCTACTCAGCAGGGCTCAAAGTCAAATAGATTACACCAGATTAGACCTAAATATTTTGTTTGCCTTTAATTAACAAATATTATTACATTCAAGTTAAGCAGCCAGGAGAAAATTTGATTAATTAAAATTTGTGGTCATTGCCTTGTGCAAAGACCAGGTAAATGTAATTTGTAATAAAGATTAAATTGTCTCACACCGGCATCCTGAATGTGGGAAAAGTTGGTTTACATCCAACACACACACAAACAAAATGTCATTTTACATTCAACAAGAATTATGTGGTAGTTACACACAGACAACAAATTCTATTTTATTGTTTTTGAGGAAGAATAACACAAAGACGTTTCCTATGGTATTTTCCAGAAACCAAATCTATTTCAATGACTAGGGTATACATATTAATATCCGATTAATATTATCTTAATCTGATGAAATCATTTGTTATATAATAGGCTTGGACGCAAAATAACTATTGATATTTACCTTTGTCCTTCTTAGTTCCGAAAAAAAATTAAATTTACATTCCTGTCACACGTATTAATTTTAATTCAAAGAATATTCTTGGATCTGGAATATAAAAAGTCTGAAATTAATTTGAAATGGTAAATATCTTGATTGACTGATGTGTCGATGTTGAGGAATAAACATCTAGTTTTGATATTAACTAATTATTTTCCGCTACAATTCCCGCATTTTTTCAGGAATTAACATATCTTTATATTGATGGTTTTGTTTTCATGCCGAATGACTCTTCGAACAACAAATTTATTTTTATTGTGGACATATTCAACCGGATTAACTTTCATTTTTTACACCATTATTGGTAATTACAAATAAATGGGATAAAACAGATATAAAACTATTCCGCTGTGAATTAGTTCATCGTCTTCTACATTTCCTATCTAAAATGTTTTGTAATTTGGACAAATGTGTTGCCATACTCTTCTAAGCTTTTGGAGTTTTGCGTTTTTGGCTTAATGAGTAGGTCCTTCTCTCACTTTTTGTGATGAGGAAGTCAATTGTTGAATCGTAAAAAAATAAGAGATGAGTTATTTCCGCCTAAAGGTTTCCCAACGTTAAAATTAATGCTTTATTTGGCACAGGCTGAAGTAATGTCGACTATTCCAGAATAAAACAAGTAAGCAAAGGCTATACCCTACAACACTATAATATGTTAGAAGCCCCTTATGTCCAAATCCATATTGGAAGATTTCGCTTTTGAAATTAGGATTTTGACTAGGGATATTTGCCCAATATTTATGCACTCCGTCGGGCTGTTTGTTGTTGTAGTCCATTTTACAGCTAAATGTAATCCAATGGTCATCCAAAATGCTAGAATTTTTCCCTGTCCTTAACTCTCCACGGGCGTGTCGATTGGCTTCAATTGTGTGATCGGAAAAACATTTCTGTTTTTGGTTAATTTGAGCACCTAAATATTTTGCAATCATCTCCAAAAGCAAGAAGCCCGTCCGTACCTCCAAATTTAGACTCATCTACATTATTTGCTTGTCTACGATATTTGGCTATATTCGTCAACGAAATCAGCATAAAAAAGCCGGAAGTCCGCTTTTTATGTATTTCGGATATCGCCTTAAGTAATGCTGGTATTTTTTCACACAAAATTAGTGGTCTGTTGTACCCGCTGTCCTAAACTCTAACTTTATGCAAGATTTCGTGTCCTTTGGTTTCTATTTGTGACATTTACAGCGGCTACAAAATCAGAAACATTTTCAGTTGTTGGTCCATTTCAACCCCTAATATATTGCGGACATCTTTGAAAACAATAGGCCCAGCCCTTCTGAGCCCAACCCTATCCTTGTAAAAATTTTCGTGAGGATCGCATGCGATAAACAATATGAAAAAATAAAAATATGTCACAAAATTCTGCAAAATGTATATTAACGTCGTTATTGATACCTTTTTATGCGATTTTTCTAAATTTTATTGCTTTATGTCAAGAGAGCATTCTGAATTGACAAAATTTGTCCAAATCGGTCCAGCCATTCTTGAGATATAAGCATTCTAACTAACATCCCCTTCCTTTGTATATGCACAATGTATATATTTCGCTATATATAACCGATATATTTACTATCGGCATCTACGTAACGGTCAGAATTGACCTGTTCGTCTATTTGTGATTTCGCCGGGATTAAAAATATTCGCGGTTTAATGGAAAATTTGACTTTTATTTAACACAAATATTGTGGCCAATTTCACCCATTAAATATTACCCGATAGCCATCAAAGTTGGAAGGCTTCTGCCCAACCCTAAGCTCTAGCCCCATACTAACTTTCGCTTTGATTGGTCTGTAATTGCGACCTGTAGAGCAACTGCAAAATCATGAAATTTTTCAGTTTTTGGTCCATTTCAACCCTTAAATATTATGCGATCATCTCCAAACGAAATAGGGTTCTATTCTGGCACCAGCCCCACCTCCATTCTAAATTTCGTGAAGATCGGGCCATAATTGTGGCCTGTAGGGTGATTACAAATTAACATGGACAGATGGACAGACGGACGGACGGACATACATAGCTAGATCGACTCAGCTCGGCGAGCTAGGAAGATCCATATATACTTTCCTATGTGGGAAACCAATATTTCGAGGTGTTACATAATTTTTGGCCCAATCAAACTTATAATACCCCCAACACATAGGGTTGTAGGGTATGAACATGCAAACATTTCTCAGGTTGCATTCTTTCACCTTTTTCGTTGAAATTATAGTCTTGCAATTTTCTTTAACATGATTTTATTTCGGTTTGAAATGTTTACATAATCCCCTGCTATCCCGGGAATAAAAATTTTTGGACACTTTTTACCATCGTTTCTTGGAATCTATTGGTGTCGTACATTTTTATACCCTACAACACTATGTGTTGGGGGTATTATAAGTTTGATTGGGCCAAAAATTATGTAACACCTCGAAATATTGATTTCCCACATAGGAAAGTATATATGGATCTTCCTAGCTCGCCGAGTTGAGTCGATCTAGCTATGTATGTCCGTCCGTCCGTCTGTCCGTCTGTCCGTCTGTCCATGTTAATTTGTAATCACTCTACAGGTCGCAATTATGGCCCGATCTCCACGAAATTTAGAATGGAGGTGGGGCTAGGGTCAGAATAGAACCCTATTTCTTTTGGAGATGATCGCATAATATTTAGGGGTCGAAATGGACCAAAAACTGAAAAAATGTCGGATTTTGCAGTAGCTTTACAGGTCGCAATTATAGACCAATCGACGCGGAACTTCGCATGTGGCTAGAGTTTAGGGCGAAGAAGAAGCCTACCAATTTGGGTGGTCATCGGATAATATTTAGCGGGTAAAATAGACCATATCTTTTGTGTTGAAAAAAATCAAAATTTTTCATTAAACCGCGAATATTCTAAATCCCGGCGAAATCACAAAGCCATGACAAGGTTACTTCTGATCTTTACATTGATGTTAACATCCATCAAATCGGATATATAGCAAAATATGTGCGATATATATGTCTATCAAAGAAGATATGCTTGAAAGATCTCTTATATGTCGAGAACGGCTGAACTGATTTCGACAGTTCTCATTAATTCAGAATGGCCTCTTGGCAGGAAAGAAAAAACGTCTAAAAAATCGCATAAAAATATCTCTCTAAAGAGGAAAACATTGATTTTGTAAAATTTTCTCATATTTTTTCAATTTTGTCATATTTTTGGCATATTTTCATTTTGAATTAAACATTTGGTAATATTTCTACAGCTAACAAAACTAAGTAGTTAGGATATCAGGATATCATATACAGATATCATTTATGGCTCGATCCTTACGAAAATTTGCATGGGGATAAAATGAGGGTCAGAAAAGAAGCCTACTCTTTTTGGAGATGATCGCCATATATTTAGGGGTTGAAATGGACCAAAATTCACAAATATAGGAAAGACGCACTTCTGACTATGTCGTTAACGCTGATTTCGTTGAAGAATATAGTCATATGTCTGTATCCCATATAGATGCGTTTCAGTCAAAAACCAATAATAAATGTTAATCTTTTGCCACTTCTGAGAGATTATAGGTGTTTGGGAAATATTGGTTCCAGATCTAGGAAGACCATTTACGTGCAACATCTTCCAATAAATTGGAAATGAGCAAATTAGTTAAAGTTGCTATTATTCGAAAATTAGAGAACGAAACCTGATGGTTTTCTTTTATTATTTGTCACAATATCTTGTGGAATTCTTTCGAGTATCTCGTCTATATAAACTGTATCGTTTATTATAGTGTTGTAGGGTATTCAACGGTCGGCCCCGCTCGACTGTAGCCTTTGCTTACTTGTTTTTATTCTATTTAACCATTCACCTTAGATTAGGGTTTGCCTTTTTGATGTAGATATTTTCTAGATGTGTTTCACACATCCGAACATAGATTTCCATGAATTGCTTTGTGAATGCCTGCATACATATATTGGTGTTTATCTGTGTGTCTGGAATAATAGCTTGTCCTTTCATTCCACTTCAGTTATGCTGATGTTTGTGTATTTGGCATTGCAGATTTTATGTATGACTTGGAAACGATAACCTCCGAAAGAGAATTTCTTGAAGTATTTACTCAAACTGAAAAATGCTGTGGAATGCAAATACGAAGTATGAACTGAATATTCACCCAAAATACAATCCTTCTGCAGAAGGCCAGTGGAAATTCAAACAAATCCACAATTTTCATTTGGACAAGACATTTTTGGTAATGTAAGTCCATGGTGAGTGGATGGGAAAATACTCTAGACTTAAAGTATCCCTTTCAAAACTATTGATATGCATATATATGTCGTTTAGCTTTTAGCTTGCATAGCATTCGAAAGAGTAAATAGAAGATTTAAAAACGAATCTGCAGATCACAACATCTAGGGACACAGAAATTAAGATTTGAAGGTTATGTTTTCCTGAAATAAGTATGGATGATTGAGTTTTTTATCATATTTTTTTGTTGTTGCAAAATACTATGGTATCCCAAACAAGCAAGCCAAACACTGTTTTTATACCCTACAACACTATGTGTTGGGGGTATTATAAGTTTGATTGGGCCAAAAATTATGTAACACCACGAAATATTGGTTTCCCACATAGGAAAGTATATATGGATCATCCTAGCTCGCCGAGCTGAGTCGATCTAGCTATGTATGTCCGTCCGTCCGTCTGTCCGTCTGTCCGTCTGTCCGTCTGTCCGTCTGTCCATGTTAATTTGTAATCACTCTACAGGTCGCAATTATGGCCCGATCTTCACGAAATTTGGAATGGAGGTCGGGGTCGGGCCAGAATAGAACCCTATTTCTTTTTGAGATGATCGCCAAATGTTTAGGGGTTGAAATGGACCAAATACTGAAAAAATATCGGATTTTGCAGTAGCTATACAGGTCGCAATTATAGACCAATCGACGCGGAATTTCGCATGTAGCTAGAGTTTAGGACGGGGAAGAAGCCTACCAATTTGGGTGGTCATAGGATAATATTTAGCGGGTAAAATAGACCATATATTTTGTGTTGAAAAAATTCAAAATTTTTCTTTAAACCGCGAATATTTTAAATCCCGGCGAAATCACAAAGCCATGACAAGGTTACTTCTGATCTTTACATTGATGTTAACATCCAACTAATCGGATATATAGCACAATATGTGCGATATATTGGTCTATCAAAGAAGGTATGCTTGAAAGATCTCTTATATGTCGAGAACGGCTGAACTGATTTCGACAGTTCTCATTAATTCAGAATGACCTCTTGGCAGGAAAGAAAAAACGTCTAAAAAAATCGCATAAAAATATATCTCTAAAGATGAAAATATTGATTTTGTAAAATTTTCTCATATTTTTTCAATTTTGTCATATTTTTGGCATATTTTCATTTTGAATTAAACATTTGGTAATATTTCTACAGCTAACAAAACCAAGTATTTAGGATATCAGGATATCCTATACAGATCGCATTTATGGCCCGATCCTTACGAAATTTTGCATGGGGATAAGATGAGGGTAAGAATAGAAGCCTACTCTTTTTGGAGATGATCGCCATATATTTAGGGGTTGAAATGGACCAAAAAACTGCAAAATTGTCAGCAGGTCGTAATTATCGCCCGATCCTCACGCACATTTGAATAGGGGTTACCGGACATTGCAAAAGCCAAGCAGTTTTAGATGGCCATCCAAAAATATTCAATGTGTGAAATAGTTTGCCAACTTTTGTAGACAAAATACGAAAATGTCCATTCCAGAGACTTTTTGGAGAATTCACAAATACAGGAAAGACGCACTTCTGACTATTTCGTTAACGAATATAGTCAAATGTCTGTATCTCATATAGATGCGTTTCAGTCAAAAACCAATAATAAATGTTAATCTTTTGCCACTTCTGAGAGATTATGGGTCTTTGGGAAATATTGGTTCCAGATCTAGGAAGACCATTTATGTGCAACATCTACCAATAAATTGGAAATGAGCAAATTAGTTTAAGTTGCTATTACTCGAAAATTAGAGAACGAAACCTGATGGTTTTCTTTTATTATTTGTCATAATATCTTGTGGAATTCTGTCGAATATCTCGCCTATATAAACTGTATCGTTTATTATAGTGTTGTAGGGTATTCAACGGTCGGCCCCGCTCGACTGTAGCCTTTGCTTACTTGTTTATCATATTTATGTAGTTTCACCAAATTGCAAACATAGGTTGAATATGAAAAAAAATATATGTATTCAATATGTTGAGCAATAACAATCAGATGAAGATTTAAATCGAACCTACATAAAATCTGAACCGATCTCGATAAAATTGGGCAGAGGTATTTTCGAGCAGTATCTGATGCCCGGTATCAAATATCATTGTTGTAGAGTGCATATTACGCCGAATCGGTAGCATTTGAGAGAGGTTTTTGTGAGCCCCATAAGTTGTCTGGTACAAAATATCATTGTCTCGATAGCATTTGAGGGAGGTTTTTGTGAGCTCCATAATTTGTCTGGTTCCAAATATCATTATTGTGGAGTGCATATTACGCATGTGAGGATGAAACATTTAAATGGGACCTATAGCTATATCTGAATCGATTTTCTCCGAATTTGATGTACTTGCTTTTAGACTGAATTCGGTCCGATGTGCCAAAAGTCAAATCAATCGGTTGAAGATAGCTATATCTAAATTTAAACCGATTCTCACCAATTTCAATAAGGTTCGTCCTTGGGTCAAACAAATATTCTTTGGAAAATTTAATTTCAACCGGATAATAAGTGCGGCCCTCATTTTGTTTATAAATATACATGGACAACGGACGGATGGACTGCCATGCATAAATCGACTCAGAAAGTAATTCTATGAAAATCCTCAAAAGTAACTATGGGTATATCTCGCTTCTTTCTCCATGGTACAAAAAATGCAGAAAGACATAATATTCGTACGTATAACAAGCAGCTTTCACCATTTTGAGGAAACTTGAAGTTCTTCCAGAAAATTCTGAAGAAAAATGTCGCTAAGATCATCAAAATACTGAATATCGGCAGGTATTGTTATATGGGGGAAATACCTGCATAATACATATGTGTGAACATTTTAGCCTTGTATCTTACTTCGTTCCAAACAAAGAGTGATTACAACAGACGGACATGGCTAAATCGACTTAGAATTTTACGCTGATTTATTAAGCCAATAAAATTTTTCATTGAGCCGCGATCCTTAAATAAGAATTGATTTAAAAATATAAAGATTAAAATTTGTATCTTTGCATCTGTATTCTCCTGTAATAAATGTGAATCTATTTTATTACAAATTACAGCTGCCATACCCCTGCTATATCTGAAATATAAGCCCCTAAGCTCATAATAAAACAAAACCAACAATGATTTCAGTAAGGAAACATAAAAACAGCATAACATTTTTAAACGAAAGCTTTTACTTTTATGTAGTATTTTTATTACATTTTAAACTAACATTGGCTTGATAGAAATCCACAATATATATTTGGAACCCAATGGTTTTTAGAAAATGTAATTTTTGGATTCTAGGACCCGGTAATTTAAAATAAAAACCTTGGATAAAGGGATAAGAAAGTTTTTGACAATAAGAAACACATGGAGGTTACATTGATATATACTTGGTAGAATTCGATTCTCAGAATGGTAGATATATGAGATGTGTATTAATTATTTACCCGACCTTTATTTTTAAAAATATATTTGTTGTTCTTATGAGCTATTTGTGCAGGTTCTACCTTCAATTTGCCTTCACCTCAAAACACACACACGTACATTAGACTATTCCTATTTATAACATAGCGATTTGTGTGTGTTTGTCTTTAGCATGGGAATAAATCTGTGTGTAGCTCCGTTTTTTTTTTTCTTCTACTTCTTCTTGTCAAAGTTTACATTCTGAGTGATGTGAGACTATTAAAAATGTCATTTGTCAAAAGGATTACCACAGTAATAGGGTCTTAGCGCATTGTAACATGAACGAGCAAAACCTCATCTTCATTCACTTACGTTGACAGAGTATGGAAGACAGTGACGCTTCGTTGGTTCATTTCTCCTTTCATGTCACTCTAACCTATCTGCACATCTATTTATACACTCACACATCCATTTGTTCATATATTTACAGACAACAGGTAGTTGGCTATGTGTGTGTGAAAAATTATGCGATGGGTGTGTTGTTTAAATATATCCTAGTATTTTATATAAAAAATTAAAGAATAATATACAAGTTCGAATGTTCTACAAGTTCTTTATATATAACACTAGCTGAACCCGGTGCGCTTCGCTACCCCTTTTAATTTTATATGCATTCAAAATTTTATTTACGAATATATGTTGGTTAAAAAAAAACAAATTTCAAAATTAAAGAAAAAATTATTGCACTACTTTTATGCGTAAATAACCAAAACCATTAGAAAAGCAGTAACATGACATACATACACGAAGGGTTTGTCCTTCGGATTTATTTATTTATGTAACTGCAATCTTTTGAAGTTGAGTGGCATTACTATTGCAATTAGTGAATTCGAGATAGCAACATACTTCGCCGTAATAAGCGTATTTCAAATCAATTGTTGTGTTGTTTTTTAGTGTTAGCCTAAGGCGTTGTGGGTCAATGGTTGTTATTAAAATCATATCCCAATCTGATCCGATTTAAATATAATTTAAAAAAAATACTTTTACACCAAACTCCGCCACACCTTTCATATTTCATTGAAATTGGTGCGTCAAATATGTGAAATCGGCCGATAATATATATATATGGGAGCTTTATCCAAATCTTAACTAATTTCCAATTAATTTGTCACATTTATTATTGTAGTCAAATTCCGTCACACATTCTGAATTTCATTGGTATCGGTCGTATATATCATGTTTGGTGCATAACATGTATGAAATCGGCCGAAATATATATGTTAGCTATATCCAAACCTCAACTGATTTCAATATAATTTGGAATATGTAACGGGATTTTGTCTCTCTCGCTTTGGGTGCATCAAATATGTGAAATCGGCTTAGTATATATATGGGAGCTATAATCAAATCTGAGCGTATTTGAATATAATTTGTCAAATTTATTTTTGTACCAAATTTAGCCACTCATGCAAATTTAGCCACTCATATCCAAATCTGAACCGATTTTAATATAATTTGACTAATTTATTTTCTAATCAAAATCCCGTTACATATTCCAAATTTCTTTGGAATCGAACATACATATCGTGTTTGGTGCATAAAATACATGAAATCGGTCGAAAATATATATGAGAGCTATATCCAAATCTAAACCGATTTTAATATAATTTGACAAATGTATATTTGTTTTAATTTCCGCTACAACTTCCAAATTTCATTGAAATTAGAGATACATAGCGCGTTTGGTGCATCAAATACATGAAATCGGTCGAAAATATATATGGGAGCTATATCCAAATCTGAACCGATTTCAATTTAATTTGACAAATTCATTTTGGCTCCCGATTCCGTTACTTATTTTAAATTTCATTACAATTGGAAATACATACCGTGTTTGGTCCACCAAATACATGAAATCGGCCGAAAATGTATATGGGAGCTATATCCAAATCTGAACCGATTTCAATATAATTTAGGAAATCAATTTTTTAGATAAAATCTATCACACGTTTCAAATTTCATTGAAATTGGGGATACATAGCGTGTTTGGTGCATCAAATGCTTGAAATCGGCCGAAAATATATATGGGAGCTATATCCAAATCTGAACCGATTTCAATATAATTTGACAAATTTATTTTCGGATTAAATCCCGTCACACATTCCAAATTTCATTGGAATCGAACCTTCATATTGTGTTTGAGACATCAAATGAACGAAATCGGTCGAAAATATATATGGAAGCTATATCCAAATCTGAACCGATTACAATATAATTTGGCAAACTTATTTTTGTTCCGAATTCCGTTACGTATTCCAAATTTGGAGACTGTATCTTCAACCAATCAATATATATGTGCATATAAAATCTAAATTTTTGGGAGGTACCTCCGATTCTGATGCTATATCTCCAGTTCCAAGTGGAAATTCAAAAATGTATATAGCCTATGTTACTTTCAGGCGATGTTGCAGTATATATGGAAATTTTCAGGAAAATCTATTCAGCGGTTTTCGAGTCCATAAATTACAAACAAACAAACAAACAAACAAACAAACAAACATACAAACATTTTCCTCTTTTATAGATATAAGAGACTATAAAAAAATATATCGCCGTTCTCATGAATTTTTTGGACAATAATTAAGTGACTATATTACCGGAAAAACATTGCGTAGTATTTCTTTATTATTCGCATAATACTGACTGTACCATTCATCTTAAAAAGTTATATCGTATGGAAATGTATATACATTAGACATTACTTATATTTTTGCTAGTTTAAATTTAAGATTGTCTAAAAAGGTTGAAATGCCAAATTTTACCAATGTCACATTCTGTGCATGATATTATTTTGAAACCTATAGTTCTGCTCGACTTTATATTTTGTGCATTTTATTTTTGTGGTTTTCATCGTATTTTTATGTTTCAATTTCTTCAGAAGTTATTCATTTTACATACAGACGGAATTTTACTGTCCATTTGAGTGGAAACCACATTATATCCGGTTACTTTAGGAGACACACTGCCTTGTAATCGCTTTAACTAACAAATGTAAAGGAGGGAGAGAGAAAGGAAATAAAATAAATAAACAAGAAGAATGCAATGACGTTCGGATGACCAAACTATTGAATCCGCTCAGAGAGTAAAACAAAACCGCATAACATGTTCGAAATTGTGTATGAAATATAAACAATATTTAGTTGCCAATTCTAGAAATTGCAAATTCAGCTCTGCTGGTAAGATTTTCAGAAGAGTCTTAAATTTTCTCAATATTTGGAGTATTAATGCCTAAGTTTCAAGTACAAAGATTAGAAAAAATCGCATAAATTTTTAGTCTTCAAATATTGTGTGAATGAACGTTATGGTGTGCTTTCATTTCTGGTTTATTTTAGAACTGCAAGTATATAAAATTTTTTACTACGTTAACCGATTTTCCTTTTATCATATCAAAAGCGACTATATGATAACCTGCACCACTATGCGTATTTAGCATAGCTCCTTAACAAAAAAGTTTATATTGAGAATTTATGTGAAGTAGATCTCACCAAACTATGAACTTTATTTGAAAGCGAATCATGGCTTTTGAGTAGACACAATTTTGGAACTGTATTCAACTCTGGATTGATTTTCAACAAATTTGACTTTTTAGCTCTAGTACCAAATAACGTCGTGGTGTAGTATGATATGACTTCGATAAGGATTATATAAAAAACAAGTAAGCAAATGCTACAGTCGAGCGGGGCCGACCGTTGAATACCCTACAACACTATAATAAACGATACTGTTTATGTAGGCGAGATACTCGAAAGAATTCCACAAGATATTGTGACAAATTATAAAAGAAAACCATCAGGTTTCGTTCTCTAATTTTCGAATAATAGCAACTTAAACTAATTTGCACATTTCTAATTTATTAGTAGATGTTGCACGTAAATGGTCTTCCTAGATCTGGAACCAATATTTCCCAAAGACCTATAATCTCTCAAAAGTGGCAAACGATTAACATTTATTATTGGTTTTTGACTGAAACGCATCTATATTAGATGCAGACATTTGACTATATTCTTCAGCGTTAACGAAATAGTCGGAAGTGAGTCTTTTTCTGTATTTGTGAATTCTCCAAAGAGTCGCTGGAATGGATATTTTCGTATTTTGTCTACAAAAGTTGGCAAACTATTTCGCACATTGAATATTTTATATTTTTATATTTGCTTGGCTTTTGCAATGTCTGGTAACCCCCATTCAAATGTGCGTGAGGATCGGGCGATAATTACGACCTGCTGACAATTTTGTAGGTTTTTGGTCCATTTCAACCCCTAAATATATTGTGAACATCTCCAAAAAGAGTAGGCTTCTATTCTGACCCTCATCTTATACCCATGCAAAATTTCGTAAGGATCGGGCCATAAATGCGATCTGTATATGATATCCTAACTACCTAGTTTTGTTAGCTGTAGAAATATTACCAAATGTTTAATTCAAAATGAAAATATGCCAAAAATATGACAAAATGGAAAAAATATGAGAAAATTTTACAAAATCAATATTTTCATCTTTAGAGAGATATTTTTATGAAATTTTTTTAGTCGTTTTTTCTTTCCTGCCGAAAGGCCATTCTGAATTGATGAGAACTGTCGAAATCAGTTCAGCCGTTTTCGACATATAAGAGATTTTTCAAGCATATCTTCTTGGATAAACATATATATCGCACGTATTTTGCTATATATCTGTTTTGTTGGATGTTAACATCAATGAAAAGATCAGAAGTTACCTTGTCATATTCGCGGTTTAATGAAAAATTTTGAATTTTTTCAACGCAAAAGATATGGTCTATTTTACCCGCTAAATATTATCCGATGACCACCCAAATTGGTAGGCTTCTTCCCCGACCTAAACTCTAGCTACATGCGAAATTCCGCGTCGATTGGTCTATAATTGCGACCTGTATAGCTACGGCAAAATCCGACATTTTTTCAGTATTTGGTCCATTTCAACCCCTAAACATTTGGCGATCATCTCCAAAAGAAATAGGGTTCTATTCTGACCCCAGAACCACCTCCATTCTAAATTTCGTGAAGATCGGGCCATAATTGCGACCTGTAGAGTGATTACAAATTAACATGGACAGACGGACAGACGGACGGACGGACATACATAGCTAGATCGACTCAGCTCGGCGAGCTAGGAAGATCCATATATACTTTCCTATATGGGAAACTAATATTTCGAGGTGTTACATAAATTCTGGCCCAATCAAACTTATAATACCTCCAACACATAGTGTTGTAGGGTATAAATATGTATTGGAGCAATAGATATGCCGGACAGAGATTCTCCAAGTGGAAAAATTCGTTTGAATATGAAGCAATTTATCCAATTTGGGCTGATATTACATATATGGTGGGCAATTACCGTAAAATCGGAAGAGGTATATAAAATCTGACCCGATCTTGATAAAATTTGGCAGAAGCATTTTCGAGCTGTATCTGATGTCCAGTATCAAATATCATTCTTGTTGAGTGCATGATACCAATATGATGGACCTTAACACCAAATCGGATGAAACACATATATGAGAGCTATAGCTATATCCAAACCGGTTTCCACCAAATCTGATATGCTTGCATCTAGACTGAATCGGTCGGATATGCCAAAATTCAAATGATTTGGACTGATATTGGTCATTTGATGCACAATTAACCCGAAATCGGCTGAAGATATATATGGGAGCTATATTTAAACAGGATTTGTCCTTAGGCCAAACACGTATTTTTTGGAAAATTTTTTCTCAATCGGACAATAAATGCGACCTGCATTTTGTTCACAAAAATATATGGACAGACAGACGGACCGACTGACATGCCTAAATCGACTCAGATAGTGTTCTGTGAAGATCCTCAAAAGTAACTATGAGTCTATATCGCTTCCTTCTCCATGTTACAAACAAACCCAAATGCAGGGTATAAAAAATGCAAACTATTGGATTCATGCAGGTTCTGAAACAGAGCATTCATTGGATTATTTTTTTATTCAACCAGATTTCCCACACATATTCTGCGCTCTGAGTGTTGGTGGAGTATCAGATGATCTACAACTTGAAATATTTGATGTATTAGGGCAGGTGATACACTTTATCCTCTGTTATTTTCACAATTTTGCATACCCTTTCAATAGTTTTCAATGGACCAGTAATTTTTGTTGATTAGGGACTAATTTGAACTTGGATTGCAAAGTCATGTTTAAAAAAAAAAAATAGAACAAAAATATGTTCATCCATTACTTTTTTTGGTAGTTTCTGTGTTATCATCAGAGCTGCAAACCGGTTCCGCAGAGCCGAAAATCACGGTTCGATCCGCCTGAAAAAAAAAAAAAAAAAAAAAACATTCCAAAAACCGAACCATGGTTCAAAAGGTAGCATGGGCTACTGAACTGAACCGAACCGAACCAACCTAAATCGACAAGTGGTTTGCAGCCCTGGTTATCATCGTGGAGTGAATTTTAGGAAGGGCGTCTGAGTTATGTGTTTATGTTCCGTTGTCTCTCCATTCCTTGAAATAAATATCACTTTCAGTATATTTTTAGGCCTATATCCATTTGAAATGTATTTTGAATAGCATCCAATTGTGGTGTGGGTTGATGATATCTTCCCACCATGAAAATAAAAATCTGCACAACCTTATGTATTCCTAGGTATCGTTGGGTTTTGGAAAGTCCATTAAGTTCGGTTTTAACGGAGAGCCTGTTTGTTTTCCAATTTCTCGAGGTCAGAGTATACATCGTCTTCGAAAATTGATTACTGAGTCTGTGACAGTTGCGGACGTGCCATAGCTAATTAAACGGAACAAAACCTAACTATACTTGATTTATTGATTTATGAAATAAAATAGAAATTAAAACAAGACGAACAAAAATATGATTCAAAAATAAGATTTCAATATTTATATTTTTTTCTTTTGAAATACTTAAGATTTCCTAAGCTCCATACATGACAAGCTGACTTTTGCAACGTCCATTGTCAGGGAGTACACATTATTGTTAATTCTCTTTCTTGTTATTTTATCTCACATCCCTGTGCAATGTAATGTGATTCAGAGAAAATCTCAATCATCGAGATATTGATGACGTTCTATGTAAACGCTGGCATATTATCCATAAACTGCAATACATGGAAAAACCTATTATTGCATGAATGTTTTTGCGGTTCAATCAGCACATTCTCCACTCAGCCACAACCGGAACGATATATGAAGTGAACGAACGACCGTTCTTACGACCAATGAAGCAACGAACGAACGATATTGATGGGGATTGAATATTCTCTGTCAACAATTTAAATTCTAAAAATACAACACTTTACTGGTTAACATGTTTGCAAGCCAAACAAGTGAGTCCTCGTTCCGGGAAAATACACACACACACACGTGCGCAAGTTTGCAAATGCATATGTGTGCAACTACTCCCCGAAAGTACGTACACACACACATCTGCAGCATAGAGCACCCGAATGTGTGTAGATTCGAAATATGTTTGTGCAGCTGTACAATATCAATATCACACCATGATGGGAAACTTTCCTTACCCATACTTGAACAACGACTTACATATTAATATCCTGTTGTAAATGCATATGCATGTGTATATGTGGGTGTGTGTTTAATTTCATGTGCTTGTGTGTTTAGTAGTGCATATTGATGAGCTGATATTTGGTCCATGGCCACTTTCATTCCTTTCACAGTTACGGTCATTTCGTTATCGAACATAATGAAGTACCATACTTTTTTTAGGAATCCATTTAAATTATGTTCTCCTACAGCTCTGCTTATTCAAGCGGCAAGTTATTGTAGCATGTGTAGTTCTATTCTGTTCCCCCAAACCTTATATACATGTACAAATGCGAACAATTCCTTTAACATTACGACAATGTGTTTGATTGTTGGGGAAAGCTAAGTGAAGTGAACATTTGCATTACTGCAACAGTGAGGGAAGGATAAAAGTCGCGAGGAACGACTTTATGATACCCTACACCAATTAGAAATATTTAGCAGGGAAGCTTCCCGTAAGTCCATTGTGTTTATTTTGGACTTTTTTAAATGAGAGGGAATATAGCACATATGATTATTGATACCTTTTTTAGTTGGATGTTGTAGTATAGCATGAATCTTAATTCGGATGGAACATACAGGGTGAGATGAAAAAACTGCAACCAACTTCAGACTGCTGTCATTTCTAAGCCACTCGTCGACAGCTGTTAAAATTATTCCAGTGATAGCTCATTATATTGTTCACAAGCGTACAAAAGCATTTTTGTGAGAATTTTACAGAAAAAAAGTTATTCGTGATGGAATTCAAGAGTGATAGTGTTATTTCCTTATATTTGGCTGGAAAACCACAAATGGCTATCGTTAGAGCACTCCAGCTTTAATAAATATTTTTTGCCCGTAGTCCGACTTCAAGGAAGTAGACGGAAGAAAACAGAACAGCAACATCAGCAGAAATGGTTCCAAAAGTAAAGAAGCGAAATTATCGAAACACGCGTCGCAGTGCCCGAAGAATGGCTTGTAAGCTCAACATATCGCAATATTCCGTTCGGCAAATATTGAAAAATGAGCTCGGGGTAAGGCCATTGAAATTGCAAAAAGGGCAAGAACTTACACCGCAACAGAAGGAAAATAGACTCAAAAAAGCTTAAAAGTTGCTTCGCTTGGCCGAAAGTGGTGAACTGTCGAATTTGGGTTTCTTCGATGAGAAAACATTCGTTGTCCAGCAGATTGTAAACAAACAAAATGATAGTGATGGTGTGGGCCGCCAATGGTTGTTCTCCGCTCGTATTAATCGACCGTGGTATCAGAATAAATGCTGAAAATTATCGCGCAAATATTCTGGAGGGTGTATTAAAGCATTGTGGACGCAAACATTTTGGCCGCATACCTTGGACATCGCACTCAGCACGCGCCACCCAAGAATGGTTACAAAATGAGGTTCCTCGCTTCATTTCCAGCGCATTGCCAAAATCTCTGGATACCAATCCATGGGACTATAGTGTCTGGCGCTTCCTCGGGAATGGACCAAAATACCACAGAGCAACACTAAGACAGCGTGTGACAGTTTCATTGGCCGTTTAAAGGCCATAATTCGTGCCAAAGGTGACCAATTCGAACAAATCTAAAGTTATTCTAAAATTTGATGCTATTTCCGACATTTTTTGCTTTCATTTAATAAAATTAAAAAAATGTAAAAATTATGGCCTTTGACTTTGTTGCAGTTTTTTAACTCACCTCGTGTAGTAGATAGTGATTTTTCGGACTTTTACTTCACTCGATTCGGATGATTCTTTGTAGATTGTCAAAGGATCTATAGGTTTCCTTTTGAATGCTACAAACAATTGCGCAAGCACATCATACCCTGTACCACAGCGTGGTGGTACAAGATATTATTTTGCGGAGAATGCAGAGAAAAAATATACAAAAACATCAATATTTCTTAACTGACTTTTGTTTAGGCTTGAATATTTCATAATCGTTTAATTTTTTTAATTGAGATTGTTATTAAATGTGACAATGATATACAAAAATCTATGTATTTATAACTTTTGCTTACTTATTTCTTTGCTGGCACAAAGATTTAACGGATAATTAGGTTAACATCAATGTTGCAGCTAATGACAAACATGCAGTTTTAAGGATCAATTTAACTATGAGCAATTGCAGGATGTGATAATATGTTCATCCCTTAATCTATATGTAAAACATAATTGTTTTCTTTCGATGTGTTAAATCATGTCACATGCTGTTGCAGTGCCATTACAGAGAATGAATTCTAATTTTTTTTCTTTAATCTGTCCAACTATTGTTGCCGGCCAATACTGTTGGCTTGAAATTGTCCCATTTTTTCGAACTATGAAATGCTTCTGCATTTTCTGCCAACTGTTGGTTGGCATCGTCTACGTATTCTGTGAACAGATACTAACAGCTTTTTTCATCATCGCTGGGAATTTTAATTATGCTGGCCATGTGCTGCTGTTCGTTGGTGTTCCGACACAATATGACACACATATAAGGTGAGTGTTGGTGTGTGTGTGAGTGTGCATTCATTCCATTCACTATTCATCTGGAGAAATGGACCATTGAAAAGTAGTCTCATTATCATAGACTAATGGTTATCGTAACGTTGCTAATTTCCCTTGAAAAGCTATTGATTGGACCCGTTTATTAGGAGAACTACTGATAACCCGTTCCGTGGGGCAAAGGCATAGGCATACAAGATGTATTGGGAATTGTTACATTTTTCAAAAGAATTTTGTTCTTTTTCCCTTTGAGGGCATTTTCGGTGATTAAGACACAGTATTACAGAATGACATGCTGCTATTGGAATGGGAAAATTTGATGTAAAGTGAATAGGAGTACAGCATTCATAATTATTTGAATTACCTGAAAATGCCTACCATTACTTTATTGTATATAAGCTGGCCCGGTCCGCGTTGCCGGCCCCTACTTTTAGTTTTTAATACATATTTTTTAAGGCATTATAGAACACTGATCTGAATGATTTCAAAATAGTCAAAGATAATTGGTCTTTTACACCCATTACCTTAAGATAGGAATTAATTTATTTTTGTCATTTAAATTGTGTGTTGGAAAACCCATAAAGTCCATATTTTTCTTCATAGTATAATTCAATAACGATCCAAAAAATAATATTCGTGATTTTTTCATGTTTCTGCCACAATTTGATATTTCGGAGATCAAAGCATGTAGACGTACATCCCACATCTACGTTCCCAGCCAATATTCTCTTGAGAGTTAAAAATTCAATAGTATACCAAATTTTTTTTTTTCTGAACAAACATTGGTTAGGAAGGTGGATTTGCGGGTACACTAATGTGGGAACTATACTCAAATAAATGCCTATGTGGACAATTATCTGTAAGACGATTCTCTATCCCAGAGTAGCCTAAATACAATTTTTTAGCCAAATCAATTGATGAATGTGATCAAGACCAAGATGGACTCTACTCCAAAAGTCAAAATATTATGAGAAGAGGTTTTTTACACCCGTAGAAACAAAGATGCCAAATAAAGGCCTGAAAATGAAAGAAAAATGTCGAAAACCCCGAATATAGCTTAAATTATATAATGGTTATACCAAAACGTGATCATTTTTTGCGAGGATGGTTTCTTCTCAAATTACCAACTTTTGCTAAAATGCGTATGAGTAAAATATGGTTAAAATGTAAACTATACTTGAAAAAGGAGTGTACCCTTATCCGGGGGTCATATATCGTGACCTGCAAAAGCGATTTAAGATATCTTGAAAGTTTTTTTTTTTTTTTTCCTAAATGTCCAATTCGCTCTACCATTTTGCACCCTTTATATTCAGTATTTCACTGATTGCAATTCCAATGAATTGCATTTTGAGTTCTCATTGGGCGGATTATTGTAATATGAAAGAAATTGGTCCACATATAAGGGTTATACCAAAGCATGGTCCTATTCTTATAATTATTTGAAAAAATGTGTTGTTCTTCTTAAAATCTCAAATTACCAACATTTGATATACATCTGATACATATTTTGAACAACTGATTATTCATGAAACCCCTAGGAAAAATTTAAAACTCTATGGTAACTTTTGCGAAGTATAGAGCAAAATATTTGAGGCCCTTTGTGTTTGGTTAAACTATATAAAATGGACCCTAAAAACGTTTGATCCCCCCTTTTTGGGATTGTTATGTACCAACCAAACTGACTACTGATGATAGCGCATAGTCACCGTATAACGTTTCATGGGAGTTAAGGTTACTTTTAAGGTTTCGGAAGAATTTTCCGAGGAAATGTATCCTTTTCTTTCCAAATTTTCAATTTGCTCCACTATTTTATATAGTTCGCATATAACAGTGCTCTTCATATTCGGTATTTCACTGGTTGCAGTCCCAATGAATTTTGCATTTTAAGTTCTCATTGGATGGATTATTTCCATATCTAGTCAATTTCCATTGATTTTTTTTTTCGATTTTTCCCGATTTGAGAATTTTTGCCATTACATCTCTTTTATCGTGTTTTTAGCGATTTTGAAAAAGTAATTATCTTTTAACATTGGTCTAACAGCGTTAAGTTATTTCGATATCATTTGACTGACTTCCATGCAACCCGCCATCAATTTCAGTTCTCAAGAAATCAAGTCAATTAAATAAATTGGTATTAATATTCGAATTAAAAAAAAATATAAAAAAAACACTACAAATGTACATTAGAAAAAAGTAAGTCAAAATGGAAAAAAATCATGCAAAATAAAACATTACTATTGTACATTTCAAAAGTCAAAATGAAAATGTTAATATATCACATTTTTACGCGATTTTTTTGGGTATTATCCTTTTCGGAAAAGAGACAATTCCGAATTTGTTTGAATCGTTAAAATCTGTCCAGCGGTTCTTAAGTTATAAGCGTAGTAACTAACACAACTTCCTTTTATATATATAGATTAAATGATCCAAATCCAAAAATTATAATACATGGGATTTTTTTTCATAAAATTTCTATTGACTTTTGCCTAAAACGGTCAAATCCCTAAAACCCCTCAGGCCCTCACATTAATCGTGCGTTACCTTCACTTTAATAATGTAATTATCAATAGCTGCTGTTAAAATTTCTACCCACATTTAAACTGAATTACTTTATTAATGGGAATTTACGGCCCAATTGCTGGTATCAACACTTTGTGCGGCCAGCCATTATTCTTGTAAATACAATCAGTCACAAATTATCCTTCTGGCTATTGTTTTCTTCTGTTATTTCGGTCAGTTGACGTTGTGTGTATGTGTGTGTGCAAGAAAATTTGCATAATTAAATATACAAAACTTTTGACGTGAATGTAATAATAATAATAATGATGGCGATGATGACGCCGGCGACGACGATGACTATGAAAGTCAAAGAGAGTACCCCCAAGTATCCTTCAATGGCAATTCGTGATGGCAAATAAACACGTATGTATTTTAAAATCCTTTAACTGGAAGTGACCGCAATCATTATCCAAGCGTAAAATTCAATCGCTGCTGATATTGATTCGTCAATGGCGAAGCTCAACCTGATGAGAATGTCCTCAAGTAATTAATTAATGCACGATGACTGCATACAACGACGACGACGACTGAAACTATGCATACACACACATACTCTCTCTCTCTCTCTTACTCACACAAACATATCGTTTTATTTACTCACGCTTCAGTAGTTCAAGGGAAATGCAAGCATATAATTGCAGCGCTATTAAGTTCAGCGCAGTTCAGAAGAAGGGAATGTTATTAAAACATTTACAAGGCAGTGCAGTGTAGGAAGTACGCCATTATCCAGGCAATTATACTAAGAAAAATATCATAGGGAGTGCTTCAAACGGATTTAATCCAGATTTAACAATCATTTCCATCTAAAAGATTTTCGAAATATACACAACTTTTGCATGCAGATGTTTTTTCTTTGACAGTTTTTAATAATAATAATATTTTCTTCGCAAAAGATTACAAAAATATTTCATACAAACAATGGGTGGTACTTGAATTCAATTTAAAGGATGGACTTTAAGATTCAATAATTAAAGTACATTGTGGATTATAATGATGATATTTCGTTAATTATTTCCATTTGATTTTCTTAATACAAATATTTCACATTTCTTTGAATGAATATTTATTTTCGGACGTGGCAATGGTTTTTTGGTTAGCTGAATTTTTAAAAATCTAATTTTAAGAACTAATAAAAAGCTAAGTTCGGTCGTGCCGAACTTTTAATAACCTCCACCATTTGGAAGGAAATTGATAAATTAAAAAAAATCCAAAAACTACCATTTAAATGAAAACCGTTATATGGGGGCTATATGAAGACTTGAACCTGCATACAAAAATTATTGTCATAGGCTGTAGTACCCATTACGAATTTCAAATACAAAATTTAAAATAAAAATCTGGAAAATAATGTCGCTAAAATCATGAAAATGCCGAATATCTAGAGGTTCCGTTCCGACATTGCCCATTTACGAACTTAACCTGCCTACTGGTAAACTATGCATGTATGCAAGATTTTAGCCTTCTATCTCAATTCGTTCTAAAGATATCGTGATTACAGCAGACAGACGGACATCGCTAAATCGCCTTAGAATTTTACGCTGACCCAGAATATATATACTTTGAAGGGTTTTTTATAAATATTTCGAGGAGTTTCAGACGGAATGACAATGTTGATATACTCTCCATAGAATGGTGGAGGGTATAAAAAATCGATATGCTCTATAAATCACACTTAAATATTTAGTAAAATTAATTTTAAGGAACAAGCTGTATTGCGGGAGCTGACTATATATCACCTCATTAACTGCTTATACTTTTCAGCATCCATACCTAGTTACACCAAATGCAAAGAAAACAGGTTGTGGAATTGTTTTCTTTAAATTTCATTTAAAACCATCAGCATTTTCAATCTCCTTGAGTACCACCCGCTCACATCAACGACCACAACCACATCTTAGTTTTATATTCTCTTCAATTGGTATAGAATGTTGACACAGATTTCCGCTTAAATTCTAATTAGGTGTTATTTAATTTGCTTCCTCCAGTACCAGATTGTGTTCAAAGTTTGCGGTGACACATAAATTTCTACACACACACACACACGCAAGCACCTCACTCGTTTTTAATGAAGGAAATCATTTGAGGTTAATGTGTAGGTTTTTAAATAAATATTTTATTTATGATTATTCGCAAATCTTGAGATGGTGGTAAGACATTGACACATTTACGAGTTAGTTTATACTGCGAAAATGGGGCATTTTCATGAAAAAATGTCTCCAACTTAAAGAGTTCATCTATATATATAAAAGGAAGTTGTGTTAGTTACTACGCTTATAACTTAAGAACCGCTGGACAGATTTTAACGATTCAAACAAATTCGGAATTGTCTCTTTTCCGAAAAGGATAATATCCAAAAAAATCGCGTAAAAATGTGATATATTAACATTTTCATTTTGACTTTTGAATTGTACAATAGTAATGTTTTATTTTGCATGATTTTTTTCCATTTTGACTTACTTTTTTTTAATGTACATTTGTAGTGTTTTTTATATTTTATTTTTGAATTCGAATATTAATACCAATTTATTTAATTGACTTGATTTCTTGAGAACTGAAATTGATGGCGGGTTACATGGATATCGAAATAATTAAACGCGGTCACACCAAAGTTAAAAGATAATTACTTTTTCAAAATCGCCAAAAACTCACGAAAAAGAGATCTCATTGCACAAATTCTGAAATCGGGAAAAAATCGAAAAAAAAATTTTTTTTCAATGGAATCGATTTTTAAAATAATAGTACATTCTATTGACAAACTTTGTAAGGACCTTTAAACATTTGCTGTAAAAAATCGGCTAACAAGTTGAATATTTTTACAATTTGTTATTCTTTTTTTGTAAATTTTTTTTTTTCAATTTGCATTACCATATTGAATTCAATTGATTTTTGGTGAACAAAATGAAGAATAATTTTTCACTATACAATTTTTCACCAAAATAAGTGCGAAATAGAATGTAAACTGACATCTACCTTTCAACTCCAGGGCCTATATCGTGGTTCAGCTGGAAGATGCGAACACATTTAAATAATCAAAAATGACCGAAAAAGCCTAATGGGCCTCATCTCAAAGCGTGAACATGCCTTTTTTTATGTGACAATAATCCATCCAATGAGAGCTCAAAATGCAAAATTCTTTTGGAGTTCAATCAGGAAAATACCAAATATAAAAGGTGCAAAATAGTAGAGCGAATGGGACTTTTATTAAGAAAAGGATTTCTATCCTCCCAGAAATTCTTCCCAAACATTCAAGATACCTTAAATCGCTTTTGCAGGTCATGATATAGATCATAACTCACGGATAAGGGTACAACCCGATTTTATATTTATATAACCATCGTATGATTCAAGCTATTTTTGGGGTCTTAGTCCCTTTTTATTTTTTGGCCCTTATTAGGCATCTTTGTGTCTAAGGGGGTACAGAACCTCTTCGCATAAAATTGGTCTTGAACACATTCATCAATTGATTTGGCTAAAAAATTTTGTTATGCTACCCTGGGGAAGGGAACCATCATACAGATAATTGCCACATAGGAATTATTTAAGTAAAGTCTCCACATTGGAGTATCCCCAAGTCCACTTTCACACCTAATGTGTGGTCAGAAAGGACAATTTTGTATTCTATTGAATTTGTAACTCCCAAGAGAATATTGGTTGGGAACGTAGATTTGGAATGTACATCTATATGAAATAAATTGTGGGAACATGAACAAATTACAAATATAAGAAAGTAGTACGGGACCGAATATTTGTTGAATCGACATTGAATTATACTATGATGAAAAATATGGACTTTATGGGGTCTCCAATTTACAATTTAAATGGAAAATAAAAAAATTCCCATCTTACGGTAATGGGTGTGAAATACCTATAATTTTGAGTTGGCCTCTATTTGCCATATTGGATTATAAGGGGTAGAAGAAAGTTTTCAAAGTAGGTCGATGTTTCGGAGTAGTGCCCATATAAAGGTACCTCCTGATTTTACCATATTTCAAAGGATTTGGCTAAAAATGTGTATTCGGGGGGTGAAAATCTTACACAAAAATGTCAACATATTCACAAATTTTAGAATTTTCTCCATGCAATAGTATGAGGACTCTAATGCACAATCTAAGGTGCTAATGGGTTTAAAAAAGTAATTAACTTTGCCTATTCTTAAATCATTCAGCCCTCAATTATGAGGTGTACAAAATACAGTAAATTCCAAATTGCTTCTCATTTGACTGTAAAATTTTGCTACGATTTTTACCATACTAAAAATTAATTTGATCCCTTACATGGGGATAAGATTTATATATACTTTTTAATAGATTTGTATAGCACATCCACACATTTGAAGCACACGGTTTAAATATTGAAGTCCACGGCTTATAAATGGGTACAGATATTTTAAAACACTTTTAATCGACCAGTACGCAAACACTTACATCAGTCATATCTGTGAATAATTATGCTTTTAAAAATATGCATAATAAACAAAAACTACGGGCCGGCAACGCGGACCGGGCCAGCTAGTAATTCATAAAAAAGTATACAGGACAAAATTGATACAGATAAAAATATATTCTGCCAATAGATAGATATTCACATCAGAGCAAATATAGCTTGGAAGGCTGTTTACTCTAAAATTGTGGAGAGGTAGCATGTGTACTTGTCAAACTACCGAGAAAAACAGCAACTAATGCTGTTTAATGCACACCTGCAGTAACCTCTGATCAGTCTTTGAAAGTTACATTTCCAAGCAAGAAATAATGGAATAACGGAACATCACAAACGGTTTTCGACATCAGGGTAAGCACAGACGGGTCTAAGATGAACTGCGGAGTCGGGTCTGATGTGTACTAGGAAGAAGCAAACATCCACATAGATTTCAGTTTTCTTCATGTGGTGATATTTGCCATAGAGAAAGCTACTCACCAGACCCAACAGGAATTTATGTCGCCTATCAAACGGAGATCCTAGCATTGAATTCAAACATTGTTCATCAAAGATATTGAAAGAATGTAAATAAGAAATTGCTAGGCTAGGGCATCGGACCAGAGTAGTTCTAACTTGGATCCTAGGTCATAAGGGTTTTATTGGTAACGAAAATGTAACGAACTTCCAAAGGCGTTAGTCACAATGCCAATGAGAGTATTTAAAGGGGATATCTTCAAATATGGTTTTCACAAGCAGATCTCAGATGAGACAAGGCTGGAACTAGTACGATGTCAAAATCTACATGGTCAAATTTCAACTTCAAAAGTACAAATTTCTCAATGTAACTTAGCAAGACTAATTGCGGTGACAACCGATCATTGGGCTATTGTTAACTATGCAAAACGCCTACGTATTCCACACAATGACTACTCTCGCAACTACAAACAGCCCTAACAGCGCAGATTGGAGATTCTAGGACGGAACTAGTTCTGGGAGAGTGGTATGGTCTTCAAAACGGTATATTTAACATACTAATTGACCAACCATATTTTGCAACTTATACTCCACCTCTTGCTCGTACATCACACCTATGGTTAAAATTAAAGCTGACATTTTCTTAGTTAAATGTTAGATTTTACCGATGGTCTTTGTTTTTTAAAGGTGTCAATGCCATAACTGGAGTAAATTTTTCTTGGCCATGTACAATTTTTTCATAATATTTATAAATAAAAAAAACTTTTTCAATTAAGCTTGTCATGAAATATTCCAATCAATCAGATTTTAGCTGAAAGAGATTTGCGAAAAAAGAAAAGAGTATGTGTTGTTAACCGATTTTTATACTTAAGTATATGCTAACGTATGTTGAAAACAAAAAAAAGCAACAAAGCATCGGTGGCAGCTCCAAAATTCGAAAATGACTTCAACAAATACAATTTGCTACGTTTTGCTTAAATCGAAACGTTAATTCTTTAAATTAATATTTTGTGTATATTAAATACTAGCTGGCCCGGTCCGCGTTGCCGGCCCGTAGTTTTTGTTTATTATGCATATTTTTAAAAGCATAATTATTCACAGATATGACTGATGTAAGTGTTTGCGTACTGGTCGATTAAAAGTGTTTTAAAATATCTGTACCCATTTATAAGCCGTGGACTTCAATATTTAAACCGTGTGCTTCAAATGTGTGGATGTGCTATACAAATCTATTAAAAAGTATATATAAATCTTATCCCCATGTAAGGGATCAAATTAATTTTTAGTATGGTAAAAATCGTAGCAAAATTTTACAGTCAAATGAGAAGCAATTTGGAATTTACTGTATTTTGTACACCTCATAATTGAGGGCTGAATGATTTAAGAATAGGCAAAGTTAATTACTTTTTTAAACCCATTAGCACCTTAGATTGTGCATTAGAGTCCTCATACTATTGCATGGAGAAAATTCTAAAATTTGTGAATATGTTGACATTTTTGTGTAAGATTTTCACCCCCCGAATACACATTTTTAGCCAAATCCTTTGAAATATGGTAAAATCAGGAGGTACCTTTATATGGGCACTACTCCGAAACATCGACCTACTTTGAAAACTTTCTTCTACCCCTTATAATCCAATATGGCAAATAGAGGCCAACTCAAAATTATAGGTATTTCACACCCATTACCGTAAGATGGGAATTTTTTTATTTTCCATTTAAATTGTAAATTGGAGACCCCATAAAGTCCATATTTTTCATCATAGTATAATTCAATGTCGATTCAACAAATATTCGGTCCCGTACTACTTTCTTATATTTGTAATTTGTTCATGTTCCCACAATTTATTTCATATAGATGTACATTCCAAATCTACGTTCCCAACCAATATTCTCTTGGGAGTTACAAATTCAATAGAATACAAAATTGTCCTTTCTGACCACACATTAGGTGTGAAAGTGGACTTGGGGATACTCCAATGTGGAGACTTTACTTAAATAATTCCTATGTGGCAATTATCTGTATGATGGTTCCCTTCCCCAGGGTAGCATAACAAAATTTTTTAGCCAAATCAATTGATGAATGTGTTCAAGACCAATTTTATGCGAAGAGGTTCTGTACCCCCTTAGACACAAAGATGCCTAATAAGGGCCAAAAAATAAAAAGGGACTAAGACCCCAAAAATAGCTTGAATCATACGATGGTTATATAAATATAAAATCGGGTTGTACCCTTATCCGTGAGTTATGATCTATATCATGACCTGCAAAAGCGATTTAAGGTATCTTGAATGTTTGGGAAGAATTTCTGGGAGGATAGAAATCCTTTTCTTAATAAAAGTCCCATTCGCTCTACTATTTTGCACCTTTTATATTTGGTATTTTCCTGATTGAACTCCAAAAGAATTTTGCATTTTGAGCTCTCATTGGATGGATTATTGTCACATAAAAAAAGGCATGTTCACGCTTTGAGATGAGGCCCATTAGGCTTTTTCGGTCATTTTTGATTATTTAAATGTGTTCGCATCTTCCAGCTGAACCACGATATAGGCCCTGGAGTTGAAAGGTAGATGTCAGTTTACATTCTATTTCGCACTTATTTTGGTGAAAAATTGTATAGTGAAAAATTATTCTTCATTTTGTTCACAAAAAATCAATTGAATTCAATATGGTAATGCAAATTGAAAAAAAAAAAAAATTTACAAAAAAAGAATAACAAATTGTAAAAATATTCAACTTGTTAGCCGATTTTTTACAGCAAATGTTTAAAGGTCCTTACAAAGTTTGTCAATAGAATGTACTATTATTTTAAAAATCGATTCCATTGAAAAAAATTTTTTTTTTCGATTTTTTCCCGATTTCAGAATTTGTGCAATGAGATCTCTTTTTCGTGAGTTTTTGGCGATTTTGAAAAAGTAATTATCTTTTAACTTTGGTGTGACCGCGTTTAATTATTTCGATATCCATGTAACCCGCCATCAATTTCAGTTCTCAAGAAATCAAGTCAATTAAATAAATTGGTATTAATATTCGAATTCAAAAATAAAATATAAAAAACACTACAAATGTACATTAGAAAAAAGTAAGTCAAAATGGAAAAAAATCATGCAAAATAAAACATTACTATTGTACAATTCAAAAGTCAAAATGAAAATGTTAATATATCACATTTTTACGCGATTTTTTTGGATATTATCCTTTTCGGAAAAGAGACAATTCCGAATTTGTTTGAATCGTTAAAATCTGTCCAGCGGTTCTTAAGTTATAAGCGTAGTAACTAACACAACTTCCTTTTATATATATAGATTTTCATTTCCGTCGTTGGCCACCAAACTCGAGCTCTATATGTGAGTATCGACCTTGTTTTGCTCGAGTACATCTGATTTGAGGCCAAACGGTTCCCAAATATTTTACTACATGTGTGTGATGCAACGGTTGCTTTGTGAGCTCGATGTTCCATGTTACTTTCCCATGATAGTTTTGAATTTACGATAACGCTTACGTATTTGGCGCGATCTGATGGGGTTATTCCTTGATGTAGTAATCGTGGAAAATTGACAATTACGTATTTGGTTTTTTGTAGTAAATAGTCTCATGGAAGTTTACCCTGGATTCACCCCCAGACCACTTTCTGTGGCCCAAGTATCAAGTTATTCCAGGGCTCCCTCATGATGCCACTCAGCATGGACGAAGGAAGCATCCTCCTTAATCCCCATATGACCAAGTTTGCTTAAAATATCATTAATGACAAGGACCCACAGCAATGGCGAGATCACTCTACTCTGCAGTATGGTGGTTATCCAAATACTGTGGAATCGTTCCACGCCGAATTTGTATGAAGCGCCGACGTCTAATAAATTTAAGTCTAATTTCTTACTTCTTCCTAACATATTTGAGTTCAAAGATAAAATATCTTGAAATTCTCCTAGTAAAAGGTATTTTTTAGGTGCTGTATTAAACTATTAATACTTTGAAGGATACAGAGCTATTACAAGGACTAAATAAGCATAAATGAGATATGTTATTTTAATATGCTTCTGATTTCATGTTGTACATTGGAACATATTTGCAATACAATTTACAGTTTTCGTATCTGAAACATTATATGTGTCATCATATTTTCTACTCTACATTATTGCTTTGTAGGTATTTACATTTCCATAAGAAAATGTCTCAATAAGTTTGTTCACAACGTTGGTAATATTTCGACCACCAATATCTGTTCAACACATATTTCTATCTGGGCCACCAAAATATATTTTCACCTTTGCAGAAAAGTGCTTTGTATATTTTACAATCATTCGCAGATACAAGTAAAATAGTATTAGAATATATTGCTTATTGCTTACCCCGAGGACAGAGTAAACATTGAACATTTCCGATACGGATTCACATTACGAAAGTTGAAATATTTCCTGCAAAGCAAAGAGTTTTACATTGAGTAACGACATTGTTCCAATAAATGTTTCATGATAACGGAAAAAAATTTACAATATTACAAGAGTTCTAATTTAAATATAAATAGCCGTTTAAATTGAAAATTGTAAATTAAAAAAAAGTAAATGGTGTAATAGATTTTCGTTCACATGTAAAATTACATCATAATTATATAAGTTTTAAACGGGAAGCTAGTTTGGAAGGAAGTGGATTTGGTGAAAATGGTAATAGCCAATATGTGAACATTTCGGATCCCAATTTTTTACCCTACACCATATTGTGGTCTGCGTATTATTTGTTATAAACATGAAGAAGGAAGCGATATATACCCATAGTTTCATTTTATGATCTGAATCACATTCTGAGTCGATATATGCCGTACGTCTGTCCATGTATTTTTGGAAACAAAGTACAAGTCCCATTTATTGCCTGATCAAAAATTGGTGATAATCGATCAAAATTTAGATTAGCTCCAACATATATTTTCACTCGATTTGACTTTTACTGTGCACCAAATGCGTAATATTAGTCTAAATAGGATGGAATTTAGCACATACTACTAAATTGAGTCAAAAAGTAAATATTCAAAATTTTGTGAAAATCGGTTCAGATATAGCTACAGCTCCCATACATATTGTTCATCTGATTTGCAATTAGTCCCCCACTACCGTAATATGCACTCCACAACATTGATATTCGCAAAAAAAAAAAAAAAATATCAAAGAGAGCTCAGAAATAGCATTGCCAATTTTATCGAGATCGGTTCAGATTTTGATATAGCTGCCATACATATTTTCATCCGATTTTACGTTTACTGTGCACAAAAACTGTAATATCAGCTCAAATATTATGGATTTTGGTGTAAATGGAAGTGCATCCTACAAACTTAGTGGAAATCGATTCGGAGTATTATATTAGTTTCCATTCGATTTCAAATTAATCTACTTCACACAAATTGTTTATAGGTATCTCTATGAACTATGAATATGGGTATCAAAAGTCGGCTCGGCCGGCTTTGACATTTCTTTACCGGATTAATATTTATTAATCTTCTTTCTTTCAATAATTGTGATAAATACATCATCTCTAAACATTTTTCAGAAATAAAATGTATGTCATGTGGCTTCTTCAATTTCATGTGGCTTCTTCAATTTCTTTTCCAAATTATTAATCATATCCTTACATTGCACCATTTACGAAATATAATTTGTGGTATGCTTCAAATATGATTGTTTGTGCTTTTCAAAAGGTTTTTATGATCTAATTTCGGTAACACAGACTTTTTATTTTCAACCACTATCGTCATATACCACCCTACTCATACCTTGGTGTATGAAAGTGTTGCGGTAGTGCTTTGAATATCAAATCAAATTAAAGTCGCTTTGTTTCCATTATAGTTTCCATTATTTTACCCCTTCCTTGACGTAATTAGAAGCTTTTAACAGAAAATCCATTTACATGATGGAAGGCCTATAAAAGGCTATGCCCAACTCTCACCCGCACACACATTTACACACTCTTGCACTTGCGTAACCAATTATTCATGGGGAAACAGAACATTTCTGCATCCTGGCGGATGCAAGCAGGACATCCAATAAGAATTTGAATAACGTCGCACACTGTGTGTCTACAATGCAGCACCATTGGTTTCCAGACTGCAGGCACCATCCGATATTGCCAATAACAATATGTACCGTTATTCTTATTATTTCATTAAAATAATGGGAGGCAAGCAAGATGGATATGAATCCACTCGCACATTTATGAAAGGTTTACGTTTTCGTCATTTAAAGGGCACAACCAATCCTCCTCTCCTTTTGGGCTGTTTGTAAATACAAACGATGTATTAAAGACATGTACATATATTTTTTGCTGTCCACCGGAGAGAAACGAATGTTGATGTTATCGACGAAAAAGCTTTTATTTTCAACTGCCAAAGCCAATGCCAACTGATTAACGAGCCAATATTTAATGGAAATTGTCGAACATCTTGGCTTTTAAGGTTCTGTGTGTATTTTCATATATTACCTTTTACATTCTGATTTTAAGGTTACATGTGCTGAGAGAAATTTTACGATTTCGAAAATAAAACATATTTACAGCGTTACTATTTTTGGTGTTTACGTTTTAAACAAGTTAAGTTATTAGTGTTCTTCGTAATAGGAGGAATTGAAACTCTGTCTGCAAAAACATTTAAAAAAAAATGACTGGAAAGATATGTGGTAGGGCAGCAAAAAAGGGTATACAGGGTGAGATGAAAAACTGCAACCAACTTCAGGCTGCTGTCATTTCTAAGCCACTCGTCGTGAGCTGAAAATATCGCAATATTCCATTCGGCAAATATTAAAAAATGAGCTCGGGGTAAATTCCAAAAGTGCAAGAACTTACACCGCAATAGAAAGAAAATAGACACGAAAGAGCTAAAGAGTTGCTTCACTTGGTCGAAAGTGGTGAACTGCCGAATTTGGATTTCTCCGATGAGAAATCATTCGTTGTCCAACAGTTTGTAAACAAACAAAATGATCGTGTTTACTTACCAAAGAGGTCAGCTGAAAATGTGACCCTTCGATTGGCCACCAGAACTCAAGGGCCGGCCATAGTGGTGGTGTGGGCATTCATAACAGCCGCTGGTCGCTCTCCGCTAGTATTAATCGACCATGGCATCAGAATAAGTACCGAATATTATCGCGAAAATATTCTGGAGGTTGTTTTAAAGCGTAAAGGACTTACGACTCAGCACCATCGCAATCAGCACGCGCCACCCATAAAAAATGATGTTCCACAGAATGACCACCAAAATCACCGGATACCAATCCGTTGGACTATTGTGTCTGGAGGTTGTTTTAAAGCCTTGGACTTAGGACTCAGCACCATCGCACTCAGCACGCGCCACCCATAAAAAATGAGGTTCCGCAGAATGACCACCAAAATCACCGGATACCAATCCCTTGGACTATTGTGTCTGGAATATTTTGGAAAGCAAGGTTTGCACTAAAAAGTACCAAAGTGTCGATCACCTCAAGCAAGCACTTCGCCTGGAATGGTCCAAAATACCGCAGAGAAACATTTGGGCAGCGTGTGACGGTTTTATTGGCCGTTTGAAGGCGATAATTCGTGCCAAAGGTGACCAATTCGAACAAATCTAACCTTATTCTAAAATTTGATGCTATTTACGACATTTTTTTGCTTTCATTCAATTAAATTAAAAAAAAAAATAAATATTTTGGCATTTGAATTTTTTGCCGTTATTTTAAATCACCCTGTATAACTTGGAAAAAAATATATTTTTCCAAAAATAAACTGGAAACAGAAATATTCTAGCGTTTTTCCGAAGAAACCCCCTTGCAATTAGATATATTCCGAAGTTATACAGATCTGATGACTGTGGCTTTCTCTAGGCATTCAATTTAGGTTTAGTAGAATCTTAGTTCACTTCCCCAACTTTATTTAAGTTGCGTTCAGTTTGAGTAAGTATTTTTCGTTCCTATTGTATGTATATAAACTGCTATGCTAATTATATGAATAATTCTATTATTTTATCAGTTTCTTAAGCAACCTATTAGCTTCCATTAAGATATTTCATTTACACTGTGACATATTTTGAAATTAATTTAATGCTATTCATTTGTCAGATCATAGATATCGTTCCAAACGACATTTACCAATGAAATATGCCTGCCTACTATTTGGTATTAATTTTTGGTAAAATTTACAGCTGATAAGACATTTAAAATTAATTTAACAACAACAACGTAAATATTCCTAAAATATGATACAATTAATTAACATATTCACACGTACGCACATAAACGATGTGTTTACATAAATAAGAATAAACGGCTGGCGTTTAAAAATAAAATCCTAGAGTCAGATTATTACTAGGGTTCATACGCACATTTATAGGTCTGCATGCGTCCGTCTGTCTGCCAGCGTGTGTGTGTGGGTGGCAGGGCCATAAATAAACAAATCTTAACATGCGTAATCGAGTTGTGAGTCGACAAGTGTGTCTGCTCCCGAGGTTTATTAATATTCGCCAAGGCTAAAACCACACTCTCGTCAGTAGATTTGGTTACACAAAGCAACAGAGTAATTTAATCATTCTACAAGATTCTAATTCAACTACATGCACATATTTTAAAGTTGGTGAGTTATGAGTCTGCCAAGTGTAAAGGGTGGTATTCTAAAGTATTGCACTACAAACAAATATATACATATGTGTGTTTCACAAATTATTATAGACTGTATTAAAATAAGTTCCAAATATTTGAATTAAATGAGTCATCTAAGTCCCATTCTTCTGGAGAGTAATTCTATTCAGTGTATATGTTTGGAATTTATTAACAACAGGTAGAAGATATTAGCGTACATTTAATTATTTTATGTGATCTTACCTATAATGGAGTGCTTTTCAAAACCTCATTCCGTTTGTAACTTTTCGAAATAAAAATTTTTATACCCTACAACACTATGTGTTGGATGTATTATAAGTTTGATTGAGCAAAAAATTTCCCACATAGGAAAGTATATATGGATCTTCCTATATCGACGAGCTGAGTCGATCAAGCAATGTCCTTGTTAATTTGTAATCAAATGGGCAATACTAGTTCGAATTTAAAAGATACAAATACTTCGGCATATTTAGTTCTTTGAATTTTAAATTATAATTATAATCATAGCGTGTATGATTGAATTCTCCCATAAAAACTGTTAATTGTTATGTGGAGCTCAACTAAATTAGCAAAGTGATGTAGGGTAGCATAAATCGGCCCTCCCGACTTTAGGACTTTCTTTACTGGTTCATATTTGACTTACAATATTGAATTTTACGTTCGGTAATATTTTTCACCTTATAACGCCATGTTTTTGGATTATTATATTCAAGTCGAAAATAGCAACCGATTCTCAAGAAATTTAGCATATGGATAGAATTATGTAGGATCAGAATTGAAGCCTATTGTTTTTCAAGATATATATTTAGGAAATCAAATGGACCGAAAATAAAAACTTTCCTGATCTTGAAGAGGATCTACAGGTCACAATAAGCAAAAAACAATCGACACGGAATTTTGCATTAAGTTAGGGGTTAGGACAGCGCAGAAGTGTAGCATTTTGGACGGTTCGTGAATTATAGTTAGCGGCAAAAATGGACCACACTTTTTGTGTGAAATTGTTTTGGATACCTATCAGCACGGAAAATAGCCCCGGTTAATAACCAAAGGCAACAAATGTGCAGAAAAGTAGAGTATTATTTAAAATAATCGACTAAAATGTGTTTGGACCTAAGGAGGTTTTCCAATATATTATGGTGTTGTAATTTACCACATGGTCGGTCCGCACGACTATAGCCTTTGCTTACTTTTTTATTATAGATCCGTTATGTATAGTCCCTACGTAAGGATATAAAAGTAAAATTCGTCGTATAGCCCTCAAATGACTCACAATTTTCGAAATTTTGATGATTCAACCTTTATACATATTTCAAAAAGTTTTACTTTCTAATGGTTGAAGGTATGAAAAGTTTGGCCTGACTGACCATGGAGAGTATACCTTGAAAAGGAGGGTATATAAACATTGTCATTCCGTTTTCATGCTTAAAATTCTAGGTCGATTTAACGATATCCATCTGTCTGTTGAAATCACGATACAGCTCGCATTACTCGACGTAGTGCTTCAAATTTGGCTGAACAATTTGTATTCTGTCAAGTATGGTTGGTATTGAAAATAAGATATACCTGTTTTGCCATATTTTTCTATGGAATTGTTCAGAATTTGATATTTAGAGTAAGTAAGTAATGGGTTCTAACTCCGGTAGGTCCACGTATTTGCATAAATTTTTGAACCTGTTTGAATCGAATTTATTTGACCGGTATTTTGATGATCTTAGATACATTATTTACCGGAACTATTTCAAATTTGGTATTTGAAAATCGTAATGAATAATACAGCCTATGACAGAAAATTGTCTGTGCGGGTCTACGTCTTCGTATAGCCAGATAACAGTAAAAAATCATCAAAATACCGAATATCGGGGGATTCGGTATTTTGATGATTTTAGCGACACTATTAACCAGAAATTTCGCATTTGAAGTTCGTAATAGATACTGTAGCCTATGACAGAAAATTGTCTGCAGGTCTACGTCTTCGTATAGCCCCCATATAACGGTAAAAAATTAACAAAATACCGAATATCGGGGGATTCGACATTATTTACCGGAAATTTCGAAGTTCGTAATAGATACTGCAGCTATGACAGAAAATTGTTTGTGCAGGTCCACATCTTCGTACAGCCCCCATATAACGGAACTCCCTATATTCGGTATTTTTATGATTTTATCTACATTATAAACATATTTTTATACCCTACAACACTATGTGTTGGGGGTATTATAAGTTTGATTGGGCCAGAATTTATGTAACACCTCGAAATATTGGTTTCCCATATAGGAAAGTATATATGGATCTTCCTAGCTCGCCGAGCTGAGTCGATCTAGCTATGTATGTCCGTCCGTCCGTCTGTCCGTCTGTCCATGTTAATTTGTAATCACTCTACAGGTCGCAATTATGGCCCGATCTTCACGAAATTTAGAATGTAGGTGGGGTTAAGGTTAGAATAGAACCCTATTTCTTTTGGAGATGATCGCATAATATTTAGGGGTTCAAATGGACCAAAAACTGAAAAAATTCCTGATTTTGCAGTTGCTCTACAGGTCGCAATTATGGACCAATCGACGCGAAATTGCGCATGTAGCTAGAGTTTAGGGCGGGGAAGAAGCCTACCAATTTGGGTGGTCATCGGATAATATTTAGCGGGTAAAATAGACCATATCTTTTGTGTTGAAAAAATTCAAAATTTTTCATTAAACCGCGAATATTTTAAATCCCGGCGAAATCAAAAGCCATGACAAGGTGACTTCTGATCTTTACATTGATGTTAACATCCATCAAATCGGATATATAGCAAAATATGTGCGATATATATGTCTAATAAAGAGGATATGCTTGAAAAATCTCTTATATGTCGAGAACGGCTGAACTGATTTCGACAGTTCGCATTAATTCAGAATGGCCTCTTGGCAGGAAAGAAAAAACGCCTAAAAAATTGCATAAAAATATCTCTCTAAAGATGAAAATAATGATTTTGTAAAATTTTCTCATATTTTTTCAATTTTGTCATATTTTTGGCATATTTTCATTTTGAATTAAACATTTGGTAATATTTTTACAGCTAACAAAACTAAGTAGTTAGGATATCAGGATATCATATACAGATCGCATTTATGGCCCGATCCTTACGAAATTTTGCATGGGGATAAGATGAGGGTCAGAATAGAAGCCTACTCTTTTTGGAGATGATCGCCATATATTTAAATGTTGAAATGGACCAAAAAACTGCAAAATTGTCAGCAGGTCGTAATTATCGCCCGATCCTCACGCACATTTGAATGGGGGTTACCGGACATTGCAATAGCCAAGCCGTTTTGGATGGCCATCCAAAAATATTCAATGTGTAAAGGAGTTTGCCAACTTTTGCAGACAAAATACGAAAATGTCCATTCCAGTGACTTTTTGGAGAATTCACAAATACAGGAAAGACACACTTCCGACTATTTCGATAACGCTGATTTCGTTGAAGAATATAGTCAAATGTCGGTATCTCATATATATGCGTTTCAGTCAAAAACCAATAATAAATGTAAATCTTTTGCCACTTCTGAAAGATTATAGGTCTTTGGGAAATATTGGTTCCAGATCTAGGAAGACCATTTAAGTGCAACATCTACCAATAAATTGGAAATGGGCAAATTAGTTTAAGTTGCTATTATTCGAAAATTAGAGAACGAAACCTGATGGTTTTCTTTTATTATTTGTCACAATATCTTGTGGAATTCTTTCGAGTATCTCGCCTATATAAACTGTATCGTTTATTGTAGTGTTGTAGGGTATTCAACGGTCGGCCCCGCTCGACTGTAGCCTTTGCTTACTTGTTTTTTTTATTTTCGCATTTGAATATTGTAGTAGCTTGTAAAAAAAGTTGCCTATGCAGGTCCATCGTCGTATAGACCCTAATATACGGTTACATTCGGTATTTTTAGGATTTTAACAGAATTTTTAACGGATTTTTTTTTTTTTTTTGAAAACTGCCAAATTTGTACGATATGGTGGAGGGTATTTAAAGTTCGGCCCGGACGAACTTGCAGCTTTTTTACTTGTTTCAATGCAGAATTGTCATGTGAATAATTAAAAAGAAATACCTTACTTGGGTTTATTTTTACAAAAAATAAAGTTAAATGGATGTAAACTTATTGTTTCCCATTCATGAGAAAAAGAAGTGAGCAATAGCAATGATGGTATAAAAAATATATTAAGTTCATTTGTCGTTAACAAACAGCACTAATGATTTGTGATTAATAAAATAACCTCCGAATAATACCCAACAACAAATCTTAAACAAGACCTTAACGTGAAGCCATTAAGTGCACACTCTCCTCAGTTGAAATATGTACTTCGAAGGCTAAATTATTATTAAATTTTACACAGAAGAATATTAAATCCCTTTTAACTCCTTGGCACGTGACATTTTTACGTTTTATTTTCACCAACAACCTTTGCTTCGCCCGCTTCTCATTTTGTATGTGGCATTGTTTTTTGCTTGCCACTTTTCTGGTATATTTTTGTGTGTTGTTGGAATGCCTGACCTTGTCATCTTTTCTTAAAAAAATATGAGAAAATAAGTGTCTTTATATTCTACTTAAGTGGAAGTCGTAAATTTTTGGCATTTACTCAGCGGTAGAGTAAGGACCTATGAAGAAAAAAACGTTTCTACCTATCCGTGGTTTGTGGTGGTGTGTCTGTCATTAAAAGTGGTCCTTTTGCTTACCTCTATTTCTGTGAAAAGATGCATAAGATAAGTATTTTAATGTTTGGGTAAAATTATTATTTAAAATTCCTTAAACTCTTTATTGGCAACCGTTGCTTCCGGCCCCATAGCAACTTCATAAATCAAGGATACCTTAACGAGCTATACCTAAATGTTTAACATATTTATAATTTCTTTGAAGCATCGCAGCAGAGAGTTTCTCTTATGACCCCTTTACTGTAGTATGGAGGGTATGTAAAATCTGTTTTTTTGCTTGTAATCGAAAAATTCATTTTAGAGCTCTTAACGGAAGAAGCAGACAGAGAGCTAACATTTTATATGCTATGTCTAGTTTAGAAAGTTAGTGAAATGTATTAGAAGTCGTTCAAATTTATTTTTACTATATATATATTTTTTTTTTTCAATATTCAAAATTATACTTCTTCATTTAATTAATTTTAATTTTGCTTCTAAGTTAATTATCCTTTTCAATTATTCCCAATAATCATAGGAAAAATATAAAAAAAAAACCCCAAATCCAAGTACTAGAGGCAAATCAAAGTTTGTGTTTACTCTACTTCTACATCGACATGGAATCCATTCCTCGTTGATAGCATCAACACTCCGTAGGAGTCTCTGCCTTCAGGCACAGACACACTCCCAGCAGCCACTTTGCAGTCGAGGGAGGCAATTACTACACGTCTATGTCAATAACACTAAAACGCCATATGTAGTTGAAAATGTCAAATGTTGCCGCCATCGCTGCTGTTCGCAAGTTTTACACTTCAATCACGATAAGATAATTTCATTAAGTTTCCATTAATGTATTTAAGCAATTAGTTGCTTCTAATATATTTAGACATGAACTTTGTTCTCTTTGCACATTCTGCTTTGCTTTTTGGATTTTCGTTTGGGTTGTGTCTTTGGTCGTGACTAGGGTTTTTAATAAATGCAAATTCCACTCAGATACAGTTGTAAGTTTCCATATTTAACTTTTTCCACGAAAAGCGTATGTCGTTTGTATGTATATGTGCATGTAATATATATTTCGAAACTTGCAAGACAGATACAAACCGAGGTACATATATAGTTCATTGTTATACTTTAACATTGCCAGATATCCATGGGAACGTAAAGCCATTTCGTCTTATCCTTTCTATTTCAAGAATGCAGATATTTTAGTCTTTCTACTCTTTTAGAAAAGTTTGGTAGCTGATGAAATATATTTTGAAATCAATTCCGTTTGAGACAACGTTTCGAAGAAAAATCTTGAACTGAAAATAGTATTTTTCACACGAAAGGCAACACATATAGAAGACACGAACAACGTTTAGTTTTTTTTGATATTTGTGGAACGGGAAGAACTCAAGGGAAATTTAAAGTATTTTCTGAGACTTCTGCAAGAAATGGTTTTATTATAGTTAAGTCTAATAGTTTAGTGGTACGCAACTCACAAAAATTTCTTTACATATTTGTTTAAAATTGTGAACTATAGAAAAATGTGGGCATTTCTTAAAAAAAAAGTAAAATAAATCCAATCCAGGCTGAGTTTGTTCGGATGTCCCGAAATCTACCCGATTTAGAAGAATATTACATATTATGGAGCATATCTAAATGTTATATAGTTATATCTAATTTATCAAGATGATTTGTCCTTGGGCCAAACAAATTGGAGAATTCCATCTCAATCGGGCAATACTTTTTTACTAAAATACATGGACAGAAGGACGAACATACATAAATCGGCTAAAAATGTGATTTCAAACACAGTGGGGCGTAGTGTATAATCATACATCTCATATTATGCGTATGAAGTTTCAGATATTGTTAAAATTTTTCTATCCTACCTAAGACATGTTAGGGAAAACTATTTGTATCTCTCGCCTAAACTCCAAAATCAATAATTTTAACAAAAATTACTTTTATAGAATTTGCATTCCCAAAATGTTGACAATATAACAGCCAATGCGAAGGGGGATAAATAAATCTTCTCTTCTCCATTCAAATGAACAATTTTTAAATGCGATGATATAAAATATAGGTCCACTCTTCCTGCTACCTTCATTTCTAAAGGGCATATTATTGCAGATTGCATATAATATAAAACCCTCAACACATAGTGCTGTAGAGTGTAAAAAAAACTTCACAAAATGTACAATTCCAATAATGAGCCAATTTGAAAAAAATCGGATGAGATAAAAAATATGACAACTATATAAAATGTAACCAAAAATATTCACTTGTTATTGTCATATTTTTACGGGATTTTCATAGATTTATTACTTTTCTGGCACGACGCCAATCCAAATTGGTGAGAATTTTCAAAATCAGACCAGCGTTTATTGATTTAGAAGTGAAATAACTTTTTTTACAAATAGATTTTAACTAATTTGCTATATATCCAATATCTTAGATATCAGCCTCAATATAATGGTCAGAAGTGACCTCTTCGTATGTTTCTGGTTTCGCCGGGATAAAAAATATTCGCGGTTTAACGAAAATTTTCGTATTTTCTCCCCCCCAACACATAGGGATTAAAAAGTTAACTTTTATCTCATAAAAAATAATTTTCCATAAAATATATATATTCATAATCAGCATAAAATTCTAAGTCGATTTAACGTGGTCCGTCTGTCTGTCTTTTGAAATCACGATACAGCCCACATTATATGACGTAGAGCGCCAACATTTAGCAGAACAATTATTGTGCTTAGGATGGTTGGTATTGAAAATGAGACATGTCGGTCTACGTTTTGGTATAGTCCCCATATAACGGTATCTCCCGATATTCGGTATTTTGATGATTTATGCAACATTTTTTCACGGATTTCTGTGAAATTTAGCATTTGTTGGTCTAATGGGTTCTAGCTCTTTTGGCGGAACACTGTATGTATAGGTCCACGTTTTTGTATAGCCCCATATAGCTGTATTTCCCGATATTCGGTATTTTGATGATTTTTGGAAAATTTTTCAATGAATATGTCTAAAAACTGGTATATGTGGGCTCTAATGTTTCCTTTACCCTAAGGTGGAGGGTATTTAAAGTTTGGCCCGGCCGAACTTAATGTTTTTTACTTGTTTTGCTTAAATGTAGAAAATAGTTGAACAACCTTATCTCTGTATTTCTCTGAAATGATATGTAAATAAATGGATAACGATAGATTTACTGTTGTAGTAGTTGTTTTTTTAAAATGTCCCCAAGGAACAGTTAATATTGATTGAACAACGTACATTCCGTTACACAGTAAGTTATCTTAACCGCTTTACCTACAACGTGTTGTGTAAAACGAGGAAATAGCTCAATATTCACATCATCAGGGATGGGGTTTTTTATGTCACTGACTATGGAATTTGTAATAATTTTTAACAGAAAAGCAAATGTCACTCAAGATAAAATTTGAATATTTCTTTGCAAGGTTTATATACGCGGCAGAAAATAACGTCGGCATTGAAATTGAAGTCATAAAATTAAATTATTACAGTACCGAAATTAGTTTAAAATTGTTGATACCTATTTCTCAGTTTTTGCCAAAAGTTTGAGTCTAAAGAAGTAGAAGCATAAATATAAGACATTACATAGCTAAAAAATTTGAAACGAATTGTGGGATTCTGTATTAATTTTTTGAGTTACCATCAAAAGTCGACAAAATTAAAAGGATATAATTTAGGTAATAAACAAATTTTTTGAAAGTTATCAAGCAAAATTAAGTGGTCACAATGTTGAATCTATAGCAGTTGTGCTCTTAATTTTTGTCAGTAACTAAGGTGGGTTTAGCTCTCTTGTTATGATATCATAAAACATGCGTACAAATGTTAAGTGATTTTAACAGCTAATTTTATGCCTTTGTTTGTCATTTAATAGTCTGCATGAAAACAACTCCCGCTAAAACATTTTCATTGGTTATTTGTCAAATTTGCAGAACAACAGGAAAAGAGTATTTGGGTATTTTTAAATTTAACAAACACTATTTTTTAACAGTATATTATTAAAAAACTCTAGCACGTGTTTGGGATTAATGCAACTGAAAAACGGTAAATCTTAAGTCATACCACCGTACGTAAGCTGGCGATAAAAGATATGTCAGCAAACAATTGAAACTTGTGGATTGTCAGCATAAACGAGTGTGTGATTATATTTGTCACAATATCGAGTGATGTATGGAATGCCATTTAAATCCATATTTGAATAAAAGTACATAAATATATAGTGGCATTTACCAACTTTCTTGCATTGCCGACAACTTTCAAACGACAACTTTTGCTCTAAAATGTGAAATAAAAGTTAACAACATTGTTTGTATTTGTAGGTCTTAACGACTCTTTTATTATCGTCGCTGATCCTGCGAAAGGTTTCGTTAAATACCGAAATCATATGATATTAAAAATTAATGTCATAGATAATTCTATCGTTAACTAGCTAGAGAATTGCCCTTCTGGTGTCACTAACATTTAATGATTTATTACTTAGCTGAATGTTATCACATTATATGAAAAGTAGCACCTTACATACTGTACAAAATACTTTGTACATCCTTTTGTGTGCGTTTGAGGTGCTGGGAAAATCTAACAATTAGAAATAAATATTTCAACATTATCAGTTTCCCAGCAGTCATAAAATATCACATGTGTACAATTCAGTGATCTTGTGCGCTGTCGCATATGGTAATGTGTAAGTAATAAAGTCCACGACACACACACACACAGATATCGATGCGCCAGTAGGTAGCCAAGATCACTTGAATGAAAGGACAAGCAGCCATGTTATGTTCCCTTTTTAAATCTAAAAATAGATAAAAACAATTGTGGGCTGCGAGTAGGTTAAGTTAGATTGGTTTTTGTAGCAGTTAAGAACAATATTTTTAAAATAAAATCAGATTTAAATCAGCAACCCAAACGAGCGGTTGTGTTTTATTTCTCAGGAGTGAGATTTGGAACTGATCTCAACACAGAGTGGTTGGTTTCCCTTCTCACTTGTACACATACAATGAACTTAAAGGTCAATAAACAAAAATTAAAATCGTCTCTATTTTATTCAATATCTCAAGTTCCCAATGTTTGTTTCGTTACTATTCGAAAATTAACGAATATATTCCATACTGGTTTCCATTATATATATTAATCAGTAACTTACGATTTTTACCACAAACAATTTTTTTTAAATAGTTTGACATCTGTGCATAAAATTACATTTAACACAAAATTTATTAGAAACAAATGCGAATTTGAAAGAATTAGTCAAACAGTCATTGTGTCCACAAAATTGAATCAATAATGCGTACGTGTCCTGGCAAATGTCAAAACATTATTTTAATTTCATAAATTAGTCGCTGGCCTCGCTGAAATTGGTTGCTGCCACAAATTGCATTGACAACAGCTGTTGTTGCATTGTCACTCTGCAGTTGGTCCAACCGGAAAATTTAACCAAATTGATTTTTAATTGTTTGTATTTATTTCTAAATTAGTGGTTCATAGTCATAAGTCATTAATTTTAAATATGGCCAAAACATAATGACAGGTGTGCTGATGCACTTGACTTTGCAGCCAACTGAATGGTAAAACAATAACATTTTGTTGTTGTTTTGTGGTTATTGATTTATGTTGCGTATACATAATTTATTGGGAGGCATCCGTATTAGTCATACGCAGTGTGGGACAGTGGCAAGGCCACATAATCATAATTATGTCATAGTTGCGTAACAAAGTTAAAATGAAGTTTTTATAGGTGGAAACATAGTGTTGGATATGATTAAAATGTTAGCTAAGATCAAATAACTGGCGTACATTAGGGCATTATTAAATTGCTATATTAGATATTTAATTTGAGTTATCTTTTAAACACAACAGTAAAGAAAGTCCTAAAGTCGGCCTAAAGCAATTAAAAGTTTTTATGGGAGAATTCAATCATACACGCTATGGAGTAAATATACCGAAGCATTTTTTGTCTTTTAAACTCGGACTTGTATTGCCCATTTAGTGCACAATTAATTTGAAATCGGATGAAGATATATATGGGAGATATATCCCAATCTGAACCGATCTCGATAAAATTTTGGCAAAGATATTTCTGAGCTGGATTTGATATATTTCCCCAAATATTGTTGTTACATAGTGAATATTACGGCTGCGGAGGACAAAAATAACAAATCGGATGAACAATATATATGGGAGCTATAGCTATATCTCAACTCGTAAGTGCCAAATTTCATCCCATTTGGGCAAATATGTCTAATATTGGTGCACAATAAGAGGTAAATCGGACAAAGTTATATATGGGATATATATCCAAATCAGAACCGATCTCGATAAAATTTAGCAAATGTATTTCTGAGCTGTATTTGATATATTTCCCCAAATTTTGTGGTTACAGAGTGCATATTACGGCTGCGGACGACAAAAATAACAAATCGGATGAACAATATATATGGGAGCTATAGCTATATCTGAACCGATTTCGATCAAATTTGGCATACTTATTTTCAGGCCTAATTTGGTTGTATGTGCAAAATTCCATAATTTTCGGCTTGATATTACACGTTTGGTGCACAATAAAAGGCAAATCGCACGAACATATATATGGGAGCTATATCTAAAATTTGACCGATTATTTCCAATTTCAATAGGGTTCGTCCTTGGGTCAAACAAATGATATGTGCAAAATTTCATCTCAATCGGATAGTAAATGCGACCTGCATTTTGTTCACAAGAATACATGGACAGACGGACTGACATGCATAAATAAACTCAGAAAGTGATTCTATGGATATCCTCAAAAGTAACTATGGGTCTATCTCGCTTCCTTCTCCATGTTACAAACAAATGCACAAAGACATAATACCCTTACCACTATGTGGTGTAGGGTATAAAAATATATTTTTATGAAGAAAGGCAGACATGTTCCTTTATTTTCTTTAAAACAGTCCACACTTCCCACAATGCAATGGCGTTAACAAGCAATTTTGCCACGATTAAAAACAACAATTAAATTTATAAAACAGAATGAATTTTTTGTAAATCAGAAATATTATTCGGTCATTACAACCACACAAACCGTTCACAAATTTATTTATGTGGATACCACCAAAAAACCATCACGTATTTAACATGTTAATAAATTGTTAACAACAACCAACTATTTAATGTACAGAGCAATCTCTGTGTACGTTACACTTCATATCCATCAATAAGTTTAATTAAAAATCTCTCGTCATTTGAATTCAATGAGGAATACCTGTAACAATAAAATAATAATGGAAAAATAATAAATTTCACCAATCGAATGAATTTCATTGAATTAATAGTTTCCCTTTTTTGTTTTGTTACATTTTTGCCAAATTAATAATGCGATGATGCCATTTTATCTGACTCTCCTTTTTGTTATGCGAGTTTGGGAAAATAAATTAAAACTCCGACACCGTATTTTGATTAAAATTGTAAACTTTTTTATGCGTGTTATAATTTTCGTAATAATTGTTATTTGGAAAAAATGAAATCGTATTAAATGCTATAGATTTTTCTGTGTAAATTATGCCATAATATAAACAAGCGATTGAAATGAATATAAGGCCATGGATACTTTCAAATAATATTAATTTTGGCTGGCTTCATTAATGTTTTTTGTTATTTTAAATTTTAAACAACATTGAATTAAGCTCCTTAGCTTTGAGGTAAAACTCCAGATGATTTTTGCGATGAAAGTTGATGGAATAAAATATTAAATAATGATTTTCAAATCTTCTGTTTCTCTTCAAAACCTTTAAGGCAAAACTTTTGTTCTGCTCTCTGATGGTGATTTAATTTTCGTTCTCTTTTAAACAACATCCAGTAAGGTCGCTTCCTTGTTAGACAATAATTTGATATGGAGATGGAGAAAATGTTTATTCTAACTTACACCATACAACTTCTTTGGAATTTTATAAAAACACATGTACCCGTTTGTGAGGTAAAGAAACACATTATTATCTCATTGAGAAGAGCTTGAGGTTTTAATTCGGAGAATAAATTCCAAATAATATTTAACGCTTCCGCTTTAAATTTTTAACATTTTTGTGTTTACTTTGTTCCTTGTGGCGTAACACCACATTTCACCACTTGAATGTTGTGATAAATACCAGCAATTCACATTAAAAATTCTGCATTAAAATAATTTCAAAAGAATTTGTTCTATGGGTGTTCACGTTAGCCAACAACCTGGCGTTGGTTATTATGTGGTGGCGAAATGTGGAAAATGTAAAGACGTGGCCACGAAAGTAATTGTGGTCTCGTTACGCTAGTGCTGGGGGTCAGCACTGCAGAAGAAAAAAAAAAAACACAGGCGATTCGCACCGCACCATCGTAAAACATTTTTGCTTGCATTTGGTTTCCATGGTATGTTGCAGGAAACACTGCACGTTTAAAAGAAAATAAAAATCAAAACAAATTATTTTTTTCGCAAGCAAATTTAATGCTGCGAAAACTTCCTGGCATACATTTAACTAATTGAAAAGCAAGTGGGAGAAAGGTAATGCAGGGTGAATTGATACATTTGTTCTGTAAGGGGATGAATGAGTTGTCCGTTGGCATATACAATATGTCAACAACAAACAATACCCTACACAACTATACATATATAGTAGTTCTTCCCATAACAAATAAACGTTTATATAGGGAATTTATATCAAGTAGAGTAGAACATCATGATCATTTGAAACCGAAAGGAACTGAGCCCATTTCCACTAAATTTGACGGAGTCATTTGCGTTTCGCGAATTACCTTATATATATCGAAACTCTGATAGTTGGCACCAAACATCATTGTTTTGGAGTGCATATTTATATACAAAATCTGATAATAATATACTGGGTGAGATAAAAAACTGCAACAAAATCAAACACCATAATTGTACCCTTTTTTAAATTTTATTGAATGAAAGCAAAATAAAAACAAGTAAGCAAAGGCTACAGTCGAGCGGGGCCGACCGTTGAATACCCTACAACACTATAATAAATTATACAGTTTATATAGGCCATATACTAGAAAGAATTCTACAAGATATTGTGACAAATAATAAAAGAGAACCATCAGGTTTCGTTCTAATTTTCGAATAATAGAAACTTGAACTAATTTGCTCATTTCCAATTTATTGGTAGATGTTGCACGTAAATGGTCTTCCTAGATCTGGAACCAATATTTATCAAAGACCTATAATCTCTCAGAAGTGGCAAAAGATTAACATTTATTATTGGTTTTTGACTGAAACGCATCTATATGAGATACAGACATTTGACTATATTCTTCCCCGAAATCAGCGTTAACGAAATAGTCAGAAGTGCGTCTTTCCTGTATTTGTGAATTCTCCAAAGAGTCACTGGAATGGGCATTTTCGTATTTTGTCTACAAAAGTTGGCAAACTATTTCGCACATTGAATATTTTTGGATGGCCATCCAAAACTATTTGGCTTTTGCAATGTCCGCTAACCTCAATTCAAATGCGATCGGGCGATAATTACGACTTGCTGACAATTGTACAATTTTTTTTGTCCATTTCAAACCCTAAATATATGGCGATTATCTCCAAAAAGAGTAGGCTTCTATTCTGACCCTCATCTTATCCCAATGCAAAATTTCATAAGGATCGGGCCGTAAATGCGATCTGTATATTATATCCTGATATCCTAACTACTTAGTTTTGTTAGCTGTAGAAATATTACCAAATGTTTGATTCAAAATGAAAATATGCCAAAAATATGACAAAATTGAAAAAATATGAGAAAATATTACAAAATCAATATTTTCATCTTTAGAGAGATATGTTTATGCGATTTTTTAGTCGTTTTTTCTTTCCTGCGAAGAGGCCATTCTGAGTTAATGAGAACTGTCGAAATCAGTTCAGCCGTTCTCAACATATAAGAGATCTTTTAAGCATATCTTCTTTGATAGACATATATATCGCTAATATTTTGCTATATATCCGATTTGATGGATGTTAACATCAATGTAAAGATCAGAGGTAACCTTGTCATGGCTTTTGATTTCGCCGGGATCTAAAATGTTCGCGGTTTAATGAAAAATGTTGAATTTTTTCAACACAAAAGATATGGTCTATTTTATCCGCTAAATATTATCCGATGACCACCCAAATTGGTAGGCTTCTTCCCCGCCCTAAACTCTAGCTACATGCGCAATTCCGCGTCGATTGGTCTATAATTGCGACCTGTAGAGCAACTGCAAAATCAGGAAATTTTTCAGTTTTTGGTCCATTTCAACCCCTAAATATTATGCGATCATCTCCAAAAGAAATAGGGTTCTATTCTGACCTTAACCCCACCTACATTCTAAATTTCGTGAAGATCGGGCCATAATTGCGACCTGTAGAGTGATTACAAATTAACATGGACAGACGGACAGACGGACGGACGGACATACATAGCTAGATCGACTCAGCTCGGCGAGCTAGGAAGATCTATATATACTTTCCTATATGGGAAACCAATATTTCGAGGTGTTACATAAATTCTGGCCCAATCAAACTTATAATACCCCCAACACATAGTGTTGTAGGGTATAATAATCGGTAATAGCATCAAATTCTAGATAGATTTGTTCGAATTGGTCTCCTTTTTTTATACCCTCCACTTTGGTATGGAGGATATATTAAGTTTGTCATTCCGTTTGTAACACCTCGAAATATACATTTTAGAACCCACAAAGTATATACATTTTTGATCAGCATAAAACTCTATGTCGATTTAGCGATGTCCGTCCGTCTGTCTGGGTATCCGTCTGTGGAAATCACTCCAGCTTCGAACGAATTGAGGTAGATTGATAAAATTTTACTCAAATGTATTGTTACGTTCTTGGATTTTACTTAATCCCGTGTAGACGTTGTTTTATTTCCCAATACAGCTCGTACCAAATAAAACGCGGGTTCTTTCGGATTACGATTATTACAATGATTTTATTCACACAACTTTACTTTGCACTTTACTTTACTCGACGGTTTCAATTCGCGATCTGATTCACAACTGACTAACTGCCTTTCCATTTCCCCTATTTATATGAGCCTCGCCTGTCGCTACAGAAGTTTCTAGACGATCTGGTAACGCCTAGATTACGAACAATCTACCAATGCAACGAACACATACAAACTTACATTGAGTGAACAATAACAACAGCACATACAAACTTACATTGAGTGAACAATAACAACAACACATACACAGGCGAGGGGGTAACAAAGAAAGAGGAATTAAGCGATCATCAATGATGACGTTTAACAAGAATTGTACGTCAGCAACAAAATAGAAAATGAAAGAGGAAATGGAAGGATGTAGAAAAATCTATACAGTAGTTGTTGTTGTGAAGTTATTCAAATAAACTGCGTAGTAGAAATTTACGTTACAATTCAAATTCTTAAATTAACGGAATTCATCTAAATTAACTTAAATCTAAAGTTATATTCGTAACAGTATGTTCTGTCTGCAGGACTTTTGGTATTGAAAATGGGCTATGTAGGTCTACGTTTTGGTATGGCTCCCATATAACGGTACTTCCGATATTCGGTATTTTGATGATTTTTGCGACATTTTTCACCGGAATTGTTTCAAATTTGGTATTTGAAGTTCGTAATGGATTCTACAGCCTAAGACAGAAAATTGTCTATGCAGGTCCACATCTTCATATAGCCCCCTGAGTCCTGTTGGAATGTCCAAGGGCCAATATTTTTGCTTGCACAAGGATTTAATACACCCTCCAGAATATTTTTCGCGATAATATTCGGCCACGGTCGATTAATACGAGAGGAGAGCGACCTTCGGCTGTTATGGCGGCTCACACCATCACCATTGCCGACGCTTGAGTTCTGGTGGCCAACAGAAGGTGCACATTTTCTTTCTGTTGCGGTGGAAATTCGTTCACTTTTTGAATTTCAATGGCTTTAACTCGAGCTCATGTTTCAACATTTGCCGAATGGAATATTGTGATATGTTCAGCTCATGAGCAATTTTTCGGTCACTGCTTCTTTAATTTTCGAACCATTTCTGCTGGTGTTGCTGTTTTTCTGAGCTGTATTTGATATCTTTTCCCAAATATTGTTATTATGGAGTTCATATTACGGCCGTGAGGGACCAAACTAACAAACGGGATAGGCTATAGCTATATCTGAACCGATTTTCACCAAATTTGGCACATTTTCTTTCAGGCTAAATCGCATGTGCCTATTTGGGCTACTATTACAAATTGGGAGCAAAATATAAATCGGATGAAGATATATGTAAGAACTATATCTAAATATAACCAAATGTTAACAATAGTGTTCGACGTTGGGCAAAAAAATGATTTGTGTAAAATTTCATTTCGATCGGGCATAAAATGCGACCTGTACTTTGTTTACAAAAATCTATGAAAATCGGTCCAGAAATTAATTCTATAAGGATCCTTAAAAGTAACTATTCCTATGAAATAAGTTTTTCACAGCAATGAATGTCTGGACTAAAGGTAATCTGTGGTAAATTATAATAATACAAAATTATAAATATGTATAGCAGAGTTGAGGGCAATATTTTAATAAAATTAAATCATGTTATCCAAAAGCGGAAATATTAATTTTTAAGCCATCCGGGCATTATTTATTCCTCAGTAGAGGAAAAAGTACAGTATGTGTAATACCTAAGGTAGTATTGCGATATAAAAAATCTAAAATAATTAAATAGCCAAAAGTATTTCAAACAATAGCAGAGTGATAATCGACTTTTGAATGAACACCATAAATAAATAACAAATTTTGAAAACAGACCTACTCCATGGACCATTTATCTATTTGTCTTTGTTGGGGATACTCCTCAACCTTTCTAGGGTTAACCACCACGGACCACTCGTCCCTGGCCAACCTGGTTCCCACCTGTTGTTTGAGAACTACTTACGATTGTCACGCTGGAAATTGCCTGGGTACTGACGGCTTGTTGTCCTAGTCGTGGTCGTCCACTAGCAGCTATCCGCGGGGAAGATGTTGGGCAAACGGGCCTGGAACCGCCTTTACAAATAATAACTAACCGCACAGTTTTTTCTTCAATTTTGTTTTATTTATTTCAATTCACTTATTACTTATTATTATTACAATAGTATTTTGTTTGTATTAGTTTTAATCCATATGATTTTAGTTTATGTTTTCTCTTTTATTCTTATTTCACTTTTTCTTTCTTATTAGGTTTTAGTTTTATGTTTTATCTCTGCTGACGGCTGCACTGGTAATGACCGATCACACAAAATTCACCAACGAACGAAAAAAAGAACAAATAATAAATGTCCTGTGTCGTGTCGTTATCAGTGACCGCCGTCAAAAAAAAAGAGCGGAGCGGGCGACGTTTATGGGGATTTTTTTTTTTTTGGTGTTGCCCTCTTTACGTTTCCCCATAAACATCCTCCCCCCCGTTGGGATTCCTCCCAACTTGGAGAAAAACAAAATAAATTCAAACTTGTAAACTAATTAAATTATGTGTTTGTATAAATGTTAATATAACATAAAAAAGGAATTCACCAGAATCCAGCCTGGATGGTACAATGATTAACACCTCTTGGGCATTTCTCCAAAAAAGGTCCAACCAAAAATAGTGTTTTGGACATAAGGCATATTTGGTTCCAAGATAGGCAGTCCCATGTATATGCCGTCAGCTGCATCTTTCCCCAAAACGACGCTTATTGGACCAGGTCGGTAAAAATGCGTGTCAGCTACAACATTTCGCGGGTAAGTAAATGATACACGGCTGACGTCGAGGTAGTGCCATGGTTCAATGGGATGGTCCGACTCGCATACCCTTACTATCGTTGTAAACGTCCTTACATTATTGTTCGTCGAAGTCAGCACCACCTTGAAGAAAGGGCCAAATTGAGGATTGTATTTTGGCAGAGGATGACCTAAATAGATGCAGCTATCCTGGGCCATAGGGTTGAGCAGGACCCTGATTTTTACTGCAGGTTCTATTTTGCCAGGACTGTGCAGAAATGCCTCCGCTGTCATTTTCGTCCAATATGATTGGCTCGTATCCAAGGGGTGCATAAGCGTATGGTGGGCGAGTTTACAAACACGACACCCGGTCTGCCAGGGACAGTAGGCGATACGGTGACCCATACCAAGGCAATTACGGCAGTACTTCGATCTGCGCACAAAGTCAGCTTTTCCTTCGGGGGCTAGCTGGAGGAAAGATCTGCAGTGCCGTAAAGAATGTCGCGTATGACAAAGAGGACATTTGAAGTCATCATTGTAGCTCATCTGTAAGGAAGGGAAAGGTAGTTAATAATACAATTGCGTAGAGCAAGACTTCATGGGACCATTTTGGCTGGAATTCGGAGCAGGATTTATTCTGAGCGAGGAAGTACAACTAATTTGTGGACCGGGCGAGAGATAATACCACATTGGGTTTTTAAGTCCACAACACGTACTCGAGTGTCCTGACCATGGTGTAATTTTATAACTCGACCCAAACGCCAATCAGTTGGGGCAAGAGCGTCATTCTGTACCACTACTAGGTCATTTAAACGCAAATCATCCTGGGCTCTTTTCCATTTGGGGCGCTTGTGAAGTTCCTTGAGATATTCCGACTTCCATCGACGGCAGAACTCTTGAGAAATAAACTTCAAACGTCGCCAACGATTCAATAAAGATGATTTACATTCGACTTCTTCTGGCTCGGCTGGGGAAAGTAACGAACTTCCAATAAGGAAATGTCCTGGAGTAAGGGCATTGAAGTCATCAATATCTTCGGATAGAGGAGTAAGAGGTCGAGAATTTAGACACGCTTCTATGTTGGCTAGTATAGTCGAAAATTCTTCGAAAGTGTGTCTAATCTGTCCTGCGATCTTTTTCAAGTGGCTTTTACAACTTTTTACCCCGGCTTCCCAGAGACCACCCATGTGGGGAGCTGAGGCAGGTATGAAATGCCATTCTAGTTTTTGAAATCCATATCGAGTAACGGCATCTTCCTTAATTTCTGAGATAATCTTCATGAAGTTAGCCCGAAGTTCTCGATCAGCACCCACGAAATTTTTGCCATTGTCCGAGTACATATTGAGAGGACACCCACGTCTGGCTATAAAACGAGAAAGTGCGGCCATGAAGGCAGGGGTGGACAGATCGCTGACAGGTTCCAAATGGATAGCCTTTGTTGTAAAGCATACGAACAAGCAGATATAACCCTTCGAAATGCGACAACCTCTACCGCTAAACGTTTTTATTTCGAAAGGCCCGGCGAAATCTACCCCGGATGTGGAAAATGGCCTGCTGAACGTGGTCCTTTCAGGAGGAAGTGCAGCCATCAGTTGAGTTCGTCGTTTTCTTTGAGCCAAGACGCACCGAGTACATGATCTATAGTGGGTTTTCACCAAATTTCTCCCTCTGATGATCCAACATTCGAGTCGAATAGTGGCGAGAGTAAGTTGAATGCCTCCGTGATTAGTCTGCCTGTGAACGTGATCGACATAGAGTTTGGCAAATTGGCTTCTATAAGCCAAAATTATTGGATGTCTTTCGTTATACGAGAGGGTAAGGGAGGAACTTAAGCGCCCGTTTGCCCGAATAAGTTGATCCTTGTCTAAAAAAGGATTTAAAGAAAGTAAAGAGCTGCCTGATTCCAATCGTTTATTTTTCGTGAGACAATCATACTCTGAGGGAAAGTGAATTCTTTGAGACAAAGACATCAAACGATAACGGGCAAAACTAATTTCCTTGCAAGAAAGCTTTATACCTTCAAAGTGGGCCAACTTTTTACTCTCCGGATGGGTTCTTCGGACAAATCGAAAAGCGTAAGCAATGGCGCGGACAGCAGTGGATAGGCGAGAAAACCGTCCTAAAACGTCCTCTTCCACGGTAGATCGAGCAAGATTAACTTTGATAGGTTTTGACTCAAGACTAGTCTCCGTAATCGCCACAGCGGAAGGCCATTTTTTACTATCTAGCTTCAGCCAATGAGGCCCATGCCACCAGAAATCAGACTCCTTAAGCTCTAAGGGAGTCCGCCCCCGGGTTGCTAGATTTGCCGGATTTTCATCGGTCGGAACATGACGCCATTCATTTCCAACTTTTTCCTGAATGATCGAAACCCTATTCGCCACAAAGGTTGTCCAAGTATACGAAGGTTTTTTGAGCCATGATAAGACTATAGTTGAGTCAGACCAAGCAAACAGCGGAGCTTTTGGTAGTTCTAATTGTGAATTAATCGAATCTACTAATTCCGCTAGCAGAAGAGCTCCACATAACTCCAAACGGGGCAACGACATTTTCTTCAAAGGAGCAACTTTTGACTTGGCTACGAGTAAGTTTGCAAAAATAGAGCCACCAATTTCCACTCTCAAATAAAGGGCTGCCGCATATGCCGACTCCGATGAGTCACAAAACCCATGAATTTCTATATTACAATTCGGCGAATATTTTACCCAACGCGGTATGCTTATTTCTTCTATTCCTTTGGAATTTGATACAAAATGTTTCCAATTTAACAGAGTAAGAGATTTTAGTGGATCATCCCATCCAATATCATCCAAAGCTGTTGCAATAGAATTTTTGCCGTAACAACAATCGGAGCAAGCCATCCGAGAGGGTCAAAAATCTTTGCAATGGTTGATAAAACTTGTCTCTTTGTATATGAACTTCTTTCTTCGATTTTTTCAATTACAAAGTAAAAGCTATCAGAGGCGGCATTCCACCTAATTCCCAAAGTCTTAGCAGAACTCTTGTCACCGAGTTCAAGAAATTCTGCATTCAAGAGATGCTCACGAGCAAGACCATTCAAAACTTCTTTTGAGTTAGATGTCCACTTTCTAAGTTCAAAGCCAGCTGATTCTAAAATGCCTGTGAGTTGGTTACGAGCTTTAAGTCCTTCTGAGACATTATGAACTCCCACCAAGGCGTCATCGACATACATGTTATTTCTCAAAATTTTCGAGCCAATAGGAAACAAATCTTCCTCGTCATCCGCTAATTTCAAAAGCGTTCTGAGGGCCAGGTAAGGGGCGCAATTTACACCAAAAGTGACTGTCTTCAACTCATAGTCAACTATTTCTTCATCTGGGGAGGTTCTAAAAAGTAATCTCTGATACTTTGTGTGTTTTGGATTGATCCAAATTTGACGATACATCTTTGAAATGTCCGCATTGAATACATATTTGTATATGCGCCAATTTAACACCAAAGATATAATATCCTTCTGCAATGTAGGACCAACGTATAACGCATCGTTTAAACTTTTCCCATGAACTGAGGGACACGAGGCATTAAAAACTACCCTCAACTTTGTCGTTGTGCTTTCGGGCTTAAACACACCATGGTGGGGCAAATAAAAACAATCCTGGTAGTTAATAAGTCCTTCAACCTTCTCCATATGTCCCAAGGACAAATATTCTAAAAGAACCTCCTCATAATCAGACTTGCGACTTGGATTTCGCAATAACGAGGTTTCGTTACGCAAAAATTGAGTAAGAGCTATATACCGACTAGATTTGGACGAAAGAGCGAAAGATATGTCCGATCGGAAGGGCAAGTCTACTACATATCTCCCATCGGGACAACGTAATGTAGTAGATCGAAATATTTCCTCGCACATCTGATCGTCCGATGATATTATAGGGACTTTTGGCACCTCCTCAATTTCCCAAAATTTAGCCAACTGATTTTGAACCGAAACTCTAGTACAATGTGAGACATGAATTGTAGGTCGCTTGCCCAAATTTGTAGATGGTCCTGTCAATATCCATCCAAAAACAGTTTCTTGGGCTACCAGAGAGCCAAGTATATTCTTCTTAACCCCACTTAGCAAAATAATTGGATAAACATTTCCCCCGAGTAAGATGTCAACTGGGCCACTTTCATAAAATTTGGGATCCGCATAATCTAAATCCGGAAGTTCCTCAACACACACTTTATCTAATGGCTGTGTAGGGATATCTCCAGTTATTTCTGGTACCACAAACGCTTCTAAGTCCAACGAGAAAGATCGGTTCCTAATTGACCCAATTGTAACAGATGCAATTTTCGAACACTTTGTTAAATGCTCTCCACCGAGTCCTGAAATATCAGCAGACACCGAACAAGTTGGCAATTTTAACATCTTCTGAATACGACACGATATAAATGTATCATCTGAGCAAGGGTCCACCAACGATCGAATTCTATATGCAACTCCGTTTTTAACAATGTTTACCCAAGCTGTAGCAAGCATTGTCCTACTAGAGACCTTTGTGTGAAATGTTCGGGCACGTGAAGAAGTTTTAGGTCCATCAGAGGGCGAGTTTGTAATTGGGTTAGAATAGTTAGTAGATTCATCAACATTATTCCCATTATTTGGATACACTTTATTCTTGTGAAGAAGAATATTATGCATTAATTTGCATTTTGCACAACCGCCTGATCTACAGTCTGCCGCTCTGTGACCTTGAGCTAAACAATTTATGCACCTATTTTCTCTTTTTACAGCATTTAGCCTATTTCTAAAATCCATGCTCAGAAATTTAGGACAAGACTGCAAAGAATGACTCCCTTTGCACAATCTGCATTTACTATCATTTGTTTTAGTATGATGAACTCTAAACTGCTTAGGTTTATCATATTGGTTAAATTTGGGGCGAGAGTTTTGATTGGCTTGCGTCCCATTCGAGCAAGTTATATCCGATACACTTTCCAAAGCTTGAAACCTATCCGTCAGAAATTTATTCAAGTCCTCCCAACGAGGCATTTCAGTTTTATTTACTATGGACTGTTCCCAAAGTGAAAGAGTAAGCTTCGGCAATTTAGAGGAGCATTGGTATACAAAAATTGGGTCCCATGACTTCACATCAATTTTGTATAACTCAAGGACCGAAATACAATTTGTCACTTCACGCTGTAATTTCTTTAAGCTGCTAGCCGATTCTTGTCCGCAATGAGTCAAATTGAATAAATTTCTCAACTGGGTATTCACCAATATTCTCTTATTTTCGTATTGGTTTTTGAGGTTGTCCCATGCAATCGTAAACCCTTCGGCCGTTAGAGGAATGTGACGATTTATATCTCTAGCTTCACCGCTCGTCTTTTGAAAAAGATGATATAACTTTTCCACAGAGCTAAGCTTTTTGTTATTTATATATATGGCTGTGAATAAATCACGAAAACTGGGCCATGATATATAATCTCCTTGAAAAATTTCCGTATCGCATGGTGGTACAGAAATAGAAGAAGTTGACTTTTGATTAAAGGAGCTCGGTACAACCTTAATTTTCTCCTTCCAATCTCCCAGAATATTCACGCATCTTATATAGCTCTCATGAGCAAGTTTCTTTTTTGTTTTAAGTACCTCCTTATTCTTCTTACTGCATTCGGGATCAGCAGTACAATGTTTGTATGTTTCCTTCCATTCGGCCCATAAACTTTGGATCTCAGCCCGCTCGGCTTCAATCGCCGATTCATTGTATCCCGACGCGTCTGTATCCTTAAGATTTTCCTCAAAGCAACAAATTTCCTCACACTGAGTTAAGAATTCTTCTAGATTCGCCATTTTCTAAGTGAAAGCTTATGTTCTTACAACATGAGCAAGAATATCAACAAATTAGATTCCACTTTATCAGTCAGCCAATTGACTTCTAATTTATTTTATGCAATATATCCAACTTTCAAAGAGCAAGAAATATAAATGTTGCCAAAATGGTATCTAGTATGTCGAATTACATACGACAATTTTCTTTTTAATTTTCTTTCCCGTGGGCAAGTTTCCAAAAATATCCAAAATGTTCCAAAAATTTAAGATTCCAATTTAATATAATTTCAAAGGCAAGTCGCCAATTTCCAGAAAAATATTTTCTTTATTTTTCCAAAAATATCCTTATTGAGCAAGTTTTATGCCACAAAATTGTTGTTTGCTCATCCAATAATCATATATATGATGGCTACAATTTGCCCAAAAATGTTTCAAATATAAAACACTCAAAAACATAGCCCAAATCCAATAAGTGTTTTTTTTTTTTTTTCCAACAGTTCACTCATATGTAACATTCAACTCAACTCAATGTCTCACTGACATATCAAAGTACAAAGATCCAAATGATCCATAAAACGTCATTATGTTTTAACATGAGCCAGTTTTTTATATTGAGAAGGAGAATTGTTCGGATTTGCAAACAACCAACAGTAGAGACAGCCAAACAACAATAAAACCAAATGTTTTTGTTTGCTTTATTTCCTTGCTTCTCTTTTCCAATGAGCAAAAAATTCACCCTCAGCAGTAAGAGCGAGTAAGAGAAACACACAACTACAATTATTGCAATAAAGAGCAAGTAAACACAGCCACTGAGACAACGCAGCAGCAACCCAACTGAACACAAGCAGCACTGTCAGCGCAAGAGCAAGCAACCAACAGACAAGTCAGCATAAAACAACAATAATGTGCACCCCAATTAAGTGCCAACAAAAACACCAAAAGTGATGATGACGAAAAGTGCCGGTTCAACCCAACAACAACGACACGGCAAATGACCAACAACTGGTAGAAATTCCAAATTTTTGTAACGGTACCCAGGAGTCAACAACTTGTTTTGCCTTGATTTTTTTTTGCAAATTTGGGTGTAACTGTCGAGCAAATTTTTGTTCTTTACTTTATCACAACACCATGGGCAAGATATGAGATATGTTTTTTTTTTTTTTTTTCTTCTTCACCGGTTCACAAAGGACCATATGTTGGGGATACTCCTCAACCTTTCTAGGGTTAACCACCACGGACCACTCGTCCCTGGCCAACCTGGTTCCCACCTGTTGTTTGAGAACTACTTACGATTGTCACGCTGGAAATTGCCTGGGTACTGACGGCTTGTTGTCCTAGTCGTGGTCGTCCACTAGCAGCTATCCGCGGGGAAGATGTTGGGCAAACGGGCCTGGAACCGCCTTTACAAATAATAACTAACCGCACAGTTTTTTCTTCAATTTTGTTTTATTTATTTCAATTCACTTATTACTTATTATTATTACAATAGTATTTTGTTTGTATTAGTTTTAATCCATATGATTTTAGTTTATGTTTTCTCTTTTATTCTTATTTCACTTTTTCTTTCTTATTAGGTTTTAGTTTTATGTTTTATCTCTGCTGACGGCTGCACTGGTAATGACCGATCACACAAAATTCACCAACGAACGAAAAAAAGAACAAATAATAAATGTCCTGTGTCGTGTCGTTATCAGTGACCGCCGTCAAAAAAAAGAGCGGAGCGGGCGACGTTTATGGGGATTTTTTTTTTTTTGGTGTTGCCCTCTTTACGTTTCCCCATAAACAGTCTTTAAAAGTGTTATCCGATTTTTGACACATTTCTTTTGTTGTGGCTACCAATTCATTTCGTTTGGAACATTCAACATTCACACACTTCTCCTTAATTGCTCCCAAGGGACACATTCATCTGTGGATTTCACTCAAAGTTAAAATTTGCAACATACGTTTCACAAAAAGTTTCCTCTATACATGCACACGTCGACGTAAAACAATGTTAAACAAAACTTTTTCAGTTTTTTTTTTTTTAGAAAGCTACATAGCCCGAAAGCCAGTTCCCAATAGCTAAAACAAATAAAACATCATTGCCGCACTTTCACCTTCAATGTTTTTTGTTTTGTCTTTTCAACATTCTAGAGCAAAATAATTTCGTGGTTAATTCCAATTTTATTTGAGGGCAAAAAATGGCCACGTTTTAATTTCCTGTTTCATGAGCGTGCAAATGTTCGTTATTAGATTTAAGTCGTCCACGGGGAAACTGAGCAGCAAACTTAATTTGCGAACTACACCTCATCTACTTCATTTACAATGTACGTTGCCAAAATTTGCCAAATGATGGAAATTAAAGTCTTTAATATTTGGCGAATTAATTCGGCATTTGAATGATGTGAGCAAATCCATCAACCACCTTTAATATAGATATTGTATAAAACATTATGGTTCGATTTTGAAAAATCTATTTTATGTATTTTACTGATTTTTATGCCCTACAGCACTTGGTGTTAGGGGTTTTATAAGTTTAATTGGGCCAAAAATTATAGGAATGTATATATGGATTTTCTTATCTGACCGAGCTGAGTCGATCTAGCTATGTGTGTCCGTCTGTCCATGTTAATTTGCAATCACGCTACAGGTCGCAATTATGGCCCGATCGTCGTGAAATGGAAATGGTGGTGGGACAAGGCTCAAAAGAGAAACTTATTGTTTTTCATATATAGGGGTTGAAAACAAAAACAGAAAATTCTCCTGATTTTGCGGTTTCTCCACAGACAAAAATTATAGACCAATTTGGATGGTCATCGAATAATATTTACCGGTTGAAATAGACCCTAATTTTTATGTAAAAAATACGCAAATTTCTTTGAACCGTGAGTATTTTTAACCCTGGCGTCACTTCTGACCATTATATTGATGCTGGTACAAAGTATATCCGATATATAGAAAATTAGATACAATCTATCTGTAAAAGAAGTTGATTTTAGTTATTCCGCTTCTAAATCAAGAACCGCTGTACTGATTCTGACAAATTCTCACCTATTCGAAATAGCTTTTTGCTACGGATTTACAGATTAGTTGTCTACCCGAAATAGGATTCGAGTTGTTTTTATTGAATATAACTTCTGACCTCGACCCAGCAAATTTTTCTGGTTCCATTTAAAAGACTCAATACTGGCATGTAGGAACGTGATTTTTATACCCTCCACCTTGCCTTTTAGCAAGACTTGCAATTAAAGCGTCATTATAGCCCGAATAAATTTACATATTTTTCTACGTAGAATGTTGGCTTTGTTGCTCAAATCATGTTCATGCATTGTAAGAGAATATCATTTTTTACAAAATTACAATATTCCAACTGTTGTGTGTTTGATGGAGTCATTCTGTGAACTGAACCTGTACGGCTGTTCTTGTAAGTGCCACACATTCCATGATATTTGGTTTCATATTTGAATTTCATATTACCTTTCGCTAATAGTCGTGTTAGGCAAATGTTTGGCAAATATGCGGTAACATTATTTAAACGACACAACATTTTATACATTCTACACATAATCAGATAAATATTGCCATATGTCATGGACAATTGGCTGGTTATAGTATTGTACTGCCGTTCGTTCGTAGTAGGCCTTGCTCTGTTAAGGGTTCTAAACAAATAAAAAAGTAACATCGAAACATTACCATTGTGATAATGGTACACAATGTTACAACAAATTGGCTGTCGCACGAGGGTCGACATATCAATCAGGAAAAGAAAGACTCATGGTTTGTTTCTCGACATTAAATTATTTCTAATACAATATTAAGGGTTGCCGTGTATCCCTCGTAACCACATAAAACCGATTACAATTGGTGTTACCTTTGGTATTTGGTATGCCCTCGAACTATACTTCATATTTATTCCGAACATTGTTTTTATTTTCTCCATAGCATTGAGACCCATTCGTACCAACCAATATGCCTTCATTACACACATGTGCAAATGTGTGTGCGTGTGTGTGTAGAAACGTTCATACCCAACAACTCTTCCATTTGGACTTCAGTGTTCGCATTTGACATATGCATGTTCGTTGATGTTGGTTAATACGGATTCGGTGGAGCGTATAATTGCCTGTAAACTGGAAGTATAATTTGCAATTCAATGTTGCAACTAATAGCATTGAGGCTTAAGGCATTGAAGTTCAGATGCGTTTCCAGTTTAGACTAATTTTTGGCAGCCACATTTTCAGTTGCACAAAAAGCTGTTAGTTTCGGGTAGTTGTTCGCGATATCTTGTCACACACATATGAACAGGTCGATAAAGTGGTAAACTAACATCGATGTAATTATGATGTCATTTAATTTGTTGATAATGACCTTCAAGGCCAGGTGTAGGCAGAAACAAATTACGACGTTTAAATTAAAATTTAAAAAAAAAACAAGTAAGCAAAGGCTACAGTCGAGCGGGGCCGACCGTTGAATACCCTACAACACTACAATAAACGATACAGTTTATATAGGCGAGATACTCGAAAGAATTCCACAAGATATTGTGACAAATAATAAAAGAAAACCATCACGTTTCGTTCTCTAATTTTCGAATAATAGCAACTTAAACTAATTTGCCCATTTCCAATTTATTGGTAGATGTTGCACTTAAATGGTCTTCCTAGATCTGGAACCAATATTTCCCAAAGACCTATAATCTTTCAGAAGTGGCAAAAGATTTACATTTATTATTGGTTTTTGACTGAAACGCATATATATGAGATACCGACATTTGACTATATTCTTCAACGAAATCAGCGTTATCGAAATAGTCGGAAGTGTGTCTTTCCTGTATTTGTGAATTCTCCAAAAAGTCACTGGAATGGACATTTTCGTATTTTGTCTGCAAAAGTTGGCAAACTCCTTTACACATTGAATATTTTTGGATGGCCATCCAAAACGGCTTGGCTATTGCAATGTCCGGTAACCCCCATTCAAATGTGCGTGAGGATCGGGCGATAATTACGACCTGCTGACAATTTTGCAGTTTTTTGGTCCATTTCAACATTTAAATATATGGCGATCATCTCCAAAAAGAGTAGGCTTCTATTCTGACCCTCATCTTATCCCCATGCAAAATTTCGTAAGGATCGGGCCATAAATGCGATCTGTATATGATATCCTGATATCCTAACTACTTAGTTTTGTTAGCTGTAAAAATATTACCAAATGTTTAATTCAAAATGAAAATATGCCAAAAATATGACAAAATTGAAAAAATATGAGAAAATTTTACAAAATCATTATTTTCATCTTTAGAGAGATATTTTTATGCAATTTTTTAGGCGTTTTTTCTTTCCTGCCAAGAGGCCATTCTGAATTAATGCGAACTGTCGAAATCAGTTCAGCCGTTCTCGACATATAAGAGATTTTTCAAGCATATCCTCTTTATTAGACATATATATCGCACATATTTTGCTATATATCCGATTTGATGGATGTTAACATCAATGTAAAGATCAGAAGTCACCTTGTCATGGCTTTTGATTTCGCCGGGATTTAAAATATTCGCGGTTTAATGAAAAATTTTGAATTTTTTCAACACAAAAGATATGGTCTATTTTACCCGCTAAATATTATCCGATGACCACCCAAATTGGTAGGCTTCTTCCCCGCCCTAAACTCTAGCTACATGCGCAATTTCGCGTCGATTGGTCCATAATTGCGACCTGTAGAGCAACTGCAAAATCAGGAATTTTTTCAGTTTTTGGTCCATTTGAACCCCTAAATATTATGCGATCATCTCCAAAAGAAATAGGGTTCTATTCTAACCTTAACCCCACCTACATTCTAAATTTCGTGAAGATCGGGCCATAATTGCGACCTGTAGAGTGATTACAAATTAACATGGACAGACGGACAGACGGACGGACGGACATACATAGCTAGATCGACTCAGCTCGGCGAGCTAGGAAGATCCATATATACTTTCCTATATGGGAAACCAATATTTCGAGGTGTTACATAAATTCTGGCCCAATCAAACTTATAATACCCCCAACACATAGTGTTGTAGGGTATAAATATATGTATGGAACTTAAGTGAAGAAATGTTTAGTTTATGTATTCTGAAAAATTATTGGCTACACAGAATACACTAGAAAATTTGTATCTTTGGGGGAACTCCGTTTCAGAATACAGCGATGTCAATCCGTTTGGATGTTTGAATTTTCTGCATGAAGGAATTGTCTGATGTGTTTAAAATTTTACACAAAGTAATGTTTTTATCAAAGTTTCTTTCCAAAATAAGCTACACAAAAAATAACACAAAGCTAAAATATTGCAGTTAAACGTCTTTCTGTTATTCCTTTTCATTTAAATTTTCAGATCAGCTAAAGTTAACAAAATACCGTTATGTAGGCGCAATTCGAAGATGTGGACCTGTATGAGCAATTTACTGCCATAGGATCACTCCTCTCGAATCTTTTGTGTCTCGTACCATCGCTCATTTCTGTGATACTGGTAGCGTAGACCGACGTCAAGGAATTGGACGAAAGAAAACAGGAACATCAGCAGAAATGGTTAGAAAAGTAAAGAAGCGACTTGATCGAAACCCGTGTCGCAGTGGCCGCAAAATGCTCGTGAGCTGAGCATATCGTAATATTCCATTCGGCAAATATTAAAAAATAAGCTCGGGGTAAGCCATTTAAATTCCAAAAAGGGCAAGAACTTACACCGCAACATAAAGAAAATAGACTCAACAGAGCTGGCCAACTATATGATACCCTACACCACTATGTATATTAAGTAGAGTTCCCGTAACAAAAGAATTGATTTGAAGTAGCTCATAGCACCTATTAAAATTTGGCTTTAGAGCAGTTATGGTTCGGTTTCAGAGGGACGTTACTTCCCTTGGCCGAAAGTGGTGAACTGCCGAATTTGGTTTTCTCCGATGAGAAAACATTCGTTGTCCGGCAGTTTGTAAACAAACAAACATCGATCGTGTCATCAGAATAAATACCGAATATTATCGTGAAAATATTCTGGAGGGTGCCTTGGGCACGCAAACATTTCCAGCGCACAATGGCCACCAAAATCTCCGGATACCAATCCGTTAGACTATTGTGTCTGGAGTATTTTGGAAAGTAAGGGTGGCACTAAAAAGTACAAATCACCCATGCAAGCGCTTCGCCGGGATTGAGCCAAAATACCGCAGATCAACATTCGGGCAGCGTGTGACGGTTTCATTGGCTCTTTGAAGGCCGTAATTCGTGTCAATGGTGATCAATTCGAACAAATCTAAAGTTATTCTAAAAGTTTATGCTATTTACGGCATTTTTTGCTTTCATTCAATTAAATTAAAAAAAGTAAAAATTATGGCTTTTGACTTTGTTGAAGTTTTTTCTTTCGTATTTTTATATTGAAATATGCGGTCATATGCAATTTTGGGAATAAGCGGCTGATGCTTCCTAATTTGTTTCGAACTTGTTGTTATCAAATCTGTGTTCTATAGGTTGTGTATATGTATGTCTATTATGCAATTTTTACCTCAATGATGTCAATAGATTGTCGTGTCAAATTTGCTTTGTACGCCACAAAACAAGATTTTAATGGAGCTGTCAGCACAGTGAGAACCCTCGCGCTTTACAGGTGTTAAATGTGTGACAACGTCAATAGTTTTCACCAACATTTTTATTTGTGTCAACGCCGTTGGCTTTCAATATTTCATCCATGGACAATGATTTCAACACCCTTTTTAGTTATTTTCGGTTTAGAGGCAATGAACGGGGCACTGATATTTTGTATTGTTTGTCCATTCTGAGGGTCATACTCTAAGCTATGATGTAATATGGGGGAAAGTGCGAGTGTAAGTGTAATTTCGAACATAACAATTGATGACATTAGATGTAATACGAAATATACAAATATTTAAGGGATAATTAAAAGCAAAAAAATATTAGTTTAAGGGAAAAAAGTATAAGTCAGTTTTTATATATGCTAATGGGTAACCAAATTCAAATATGTGTATTAGAAATTAGTAGCTTTTTTTAGAGCAGAAAATTACACCGTATCTCAATTAGTATACCCATATTTCGAACTTTGCTTGAATACAACAAAACACATAATCATATGAAAAATAAATTCGTTGTCGTAACAAAACACCTGATTTAATATCCAATTAGGTTCGTATATGAATATCATCAAATCGAATTATATGGATTTTATCTATATATATAAAAGGAAGTTGTGTTAGTTACTACGCTTATAACTTAAGAACCGCTGGACAGATTTTAACGATTCAAACAAATTCGGAATTGTCTCTTTTCCGAAAAGGATAATACCCAAAAAAATTGCGTAAAAATGTGATATATTAACATTTTCATTTTGACTTTTGAAATGTACAATAGTAATGTTTTATTTTGCATGATTTTTTTCCATTTTGACTTACTTTTTTCTAATGTACATTTGTAGTGTTTTTTTTATATTTTTTTTTAATTCGAATATTAATACCAATTTATTTAATTGACTTGATTTCTTGAGAACTGAAATTGATGGCGGGTTGCATGGAAGTCAGTCAAATGATATCGAAATAACTTAACGCTGTTAGACCAATGTTAAAAGATAATTACTTTTTCAAAATCGCTAAAAACACGATAAAAGAGATGTAATGGCAAAAATTCTCAAATCGGGAAAAATCAAAAAAAAAAATCAATGGAAATTGACTAGATATGGAAATAATCCATCCAATGAGAACTTAAAATGCAAAATTCATTGGGACTGCAACCAGTGAAATACCGAATATGAAGAGCACTGTTATATGCGAACTATATAAAATAGTGGAGCAAATTGAAAATTTGGAAAGAAAAGGATACATTTCCTCGGAAAATTCTTCCGAAACCTTAAAAGTAACCTTAACTCCCATGAAACGTTATACGGTGACTATGCGCTATCATCAGTAGTCAGTTTGGTTGGTACATAACAATCCCAAAAAGGGGGGATCAAACGTTTTTAGGGTCCATTTTATATAGTTTAACCAAACACAAAGGGCCTCAAATATTTTGCTCTATACTTCGCAAAAGTTACCATAGAGTTTTAAATTTTTCCTAGGGGTTTCATGAATAATCAGTTGTTCAAAATATGTATCAGATGTATATCAAATGTTGGTAATTTGAGATTTTAAGAAGAACAACACATTTTTTCAAATAATTATAAGAATAGGACCATGCTTTGGTATAACCCTTATATGTGGACCAATTTCTTTCATATTACAATAATCCGCCCAATGAGAACTCAAAATGCAATTCATTGGAATTGCAATCAGTGAAATACTGAATATAAAGGGTGCAAAATGGTAGAGCGAATTGGACATTTAGGAAAAAAAAAAAAAAAAAACTTTCAAGATATCTTAAATCGCTTTTGCAGGTCACGATATATGACCCCCGGATAAGGGTACACTCCTTTTTCAAGTATAGTTTACATTTTAACCATATTTTACTCATACGCATTTTAGCAAAAGTTGGTAATTTGAGAAGAAACCATCCTCGCAAAAAATGATCACGTTTTGGTATAACCATTATATAATTTAAGCTATATTCGGGGTTTTCGACATTTTTCTTTCATTTTCAGGCCTTTATTTGGCATCTTTGTTTCTACGGGTGTAAAAAACCTCTTCTCATAATATTTTGACTTTTGGAGTAGAGTCCATCTTGGTCTTGATCACATTCATCAATTGATTTGGCTAAAAAATTGTATTTAGGCTACTCTGGGATAGAGAATCGTCTTACAGATAATTGTCCACATAGGCATTTATTTGAGTATAGTTCCCACATTAGTGTACCCGCAAATCCACCTTCCTAACCAATGTTTGTTCAACTCTCAAGAGAATATTGGCTGGGAACGTAGATGTGGGATGTACGTCTACATGCTTTGATCTCCGAAATATCAAATTGTGGCAGAAACATGAAAAAATCACGAATATTATTTTTTGGATCGTTATTGAATTATACTATGAAGAAAAATATGGACTTTATGGGTTTTCCAACACACAATTTAAATGACAAAAATAAATTAATTCCTATCTTAAGGTAATGGGTGTAAAAGACCAATTATCTTTGACTATTTTGAAATCATTCAGATCAGTGTTCTATAATGCCTTAAAAAATATGCATTAAAAACTAAAAGTAGGGGCCGGCAACGCGGACCGGGCCAGCTAGTATTTACATAAACTAAGGATTACTTTGTGTTAGTTTTTTTTAGTAATTTTATTTTACACACAGATACACTCAAATATGCCATTAATGCATTGCCAGATATAACTATTTTGATTTTGATTCTTCTTCGAAAATAAAACCAAACGAGAGCATCAATATAATTTCCTTTGTAATAAAGGTGTAAACAGGTAATCTAAAATATTTTCTGAAAACAGTTAAAGAGGTTTATATTTTCCAAACTAAACGTCATGACACAAAAATATATTAAGTGATTGAAAATCGCGTGAAAAAGTGAGGTTTTGTAATTCAATGATAATTTTATTGTTTTTGGAGTCTCTATTGCTCACGTCTGATACATAAGGTCGTCGTGATTTTTTTTTTTCAGAAATTTAAATGAAACCACATTTAAAGTTCAGATTTCAAGCTGCAACCGGATATTTACTCTAATGAAACTATTGACTTTGACCGTGTCACGTACCAAATTTTGTTGTCGAGTTAATTAAAATGTAATAAAAGTGGCTCAATGTGTGGCTGTGAGTATGTGTGTGTGTGATTGCATGATTTGTTGTTGTGAATCATTTTTTTGTGGCATACATATCAAATGCTCGAATGCACTAGCTATTCGAATTGCATCAGCTTTGATAAATATTTGTGTTTTTAAATTGAGAGTATTTATTTATATTTAAACAAGCGAAAACTTTCTCCAGCCCGAAAGCAAAAAGAATGCGAAGCATTGAATATTAATACCGAATTACTGTATTTTAATGAAGCAGACAAAGCCATTAAATAAATATTTATAAAGCATTAATTCTGCAACGTGCATTCGTTCGCGAATGTGCATGTTTGTTCGACATTGTGGATTTTTGAAATATTATTTATTTATTCATAAATCGTTAAGTAAATTATTAGAATTTAAAATTGAATTATTGTGCGATTATTGGTCGAGCACAAAAGTAAATACTGTTGTATTCTGACATGTTTCAGAATTGCAACTTTAGAAATATTTCGGTACCAAAAATGTATATGGATTAGACACAAAAAATGAACCAGCAGAAATTAAGGCATCTCAACCTGTCGAGAATAGAGTGTTAGTGATAACTGAATCCACTAACGTCTATGAATTAACGTCGCTATGTTTTCGGTCAGTATTTTTTTGGCATGAATTCATAAATATTTTAAAATGGCCATAACATTATTAATATATTAATTAATATTGACACTTCCAGGTTTTTGACGCTTCCAGATCTTGTGCGATCAGGTTTAACGAAACTCTGTGAATGGTTGAAAAAGAACAAGGAAAAAAGCAGTAAGTTCGGCCGGGCCGAACTTTCAATACCCTCCACCATTTGGGACGAATTAGGAAATTAAAAAAAAAAAAATGGAATCCATTAAAAATGCTGTAAAAATCTTAAAAATACCGAATATCGTAAGGTGCCGATATATTGGGGTGATATACAATATTGTGGACCTATACAGAAAAGTCTACGTCTGGGGGTAAAGTACTCACAATGAAATTCTTGTGTGGAATTTCAGACAATTCCATTGAGAAATGTGGTTAAAATCATCAAAATACCGAATATCGGGGGTACCATTATATGGGGGCTATACGATGTCATGGAATTATATAGAGAATTATCTTGCAGGGGGTAAATTACCCACAAGGAACTCTTTGTTTTGACTGTAGCGTGATTACAAAAGACGGACGGACAGACGGACAAGGCTAAGCCGTCTTAGAATTTTACGCTGATCATGAATATATATACTTTGTTGGGTCTAAAATCATTATTTCGATGAGTTACAACCGGAATGACGAACTTAATATACCCTCCATACTATGTATGGTGGAGGGTATAAAAATGCGTTCCTAAAGCTGTAAATCGTCATGTTGAAGAAACTTTAAAACATTGTGTTCGAATGTACCTCAAAACCTTTACAAACTTTGGATTAAGGAAAGTCACTTCGATGCGAAGGCAAATTCGCCCTACACCGTTGCTTTGAAACCCATTGCAGATTCCGTGCAAACTATTCAATTTGCTTAAATAGAGTGTTGTATAAATGTACTGCTGCTCTTCGTCGAACTCGAAAAAAAGGAAAAAGCTAATTGCTGACAATTTGGGAAACAATGTTAGACATCTATGTCTTTTCTACATATAAAAGGGTACTGAAATAACTAGTTGAGTGAAAATTAACGCCCAGGCGAATCGATTGAAACTAGAATTTTCATATTCTACACGAGGGTCAGTCTTGGTGCATAGGCGTGTGATAAAGCTGGGTTTTTACAAATTTGTGCTGAAAGAGTACGAAAAGTACTAATATGTACTAATATACTTCGTATTAGATAAACAGAATTAGCTAGAATTCTGAAATTTGGATTGAGAGTAAGTGATGGAGTGCAGGATGGATGTACCAGAAACTTTCCGAATTTCCAAAGTGTTTCTAAACTTCTAAAATGGTACCATTTGATATTAGGTATTAGAATTCAACTTGTAAAGTAAGTTTTAGAAATGGGTACTAAATGGGAACTGTCCTTACAAATTTTGAACTAAATTTGTAAATGTTAGGTTTAGGGTATTGGGGTCCCTTTTGGTGGTATGTTTGTAAAAAAGAGATTGAATATGTGTGCATGTATGTTTGTATTGGCACAATTTGTTATTGGTTGAACAGATAGTACTTAAAGTCGGAAATTTGTCATTAGGGTCACTGTTGATGTGTAGGCTTGATATACAGAGGATAGTCTATAATTGTATGCAAACTAGAATTCACTACGAAAGGGTGAAGAGATGGAGATACTATTCTGAAATTTGATATTTTGTTTACATTTATTATTACTTCAAGCTGTTGCTTCGTGGAGCTGCGAAGTCAACAAATTTTGAATTTGAATGAAATATAGCACCTGAAAAAATAGTAAATACTACCGAAATAAAGTATTCCAAAGTAAGAAAAACTAGTCATTAGGACTTAAATTTGTATATACTCAGCTGTGTAAAAAATGCTGAATATCCACTTTTAAAAAACGAGTTTACCTCCATCTAATAAAAACAGTTGGCACAATTTTTAAATTATTTAAATAAATAATAATGCAATGACTTTTCATTGCTTTCTGATTTTATTTTTTTATTTTTTTCTGGCTTAACCGCTTGTCATATTGCTGCTCTTAATTTTTTTCCTTTATGTAAGCCTTATAACGGCTAACGGTTGCCTCAGCTTGTCTTGGAAATACATATCTTACTATTTTTCAGCAGAATTTTTTATGTCACCGAGAAATTCATTTGAACTGCTAAATTTGATATAAAGTTCTTGGAAGAACAATTTTTTTATCAACATCGTATGAAAATTTTATGACAATGTGAAAAATGTCTTTGTGATTAATTATATTTTGTGGTAAACGAAACAATTTTTGATTTTGTAATGAATTGTCATTAAGATTGCAAAGTATAAAGTACAGAGAAATTTAATTCTAACCATTTTAAGGAGTAGAACATTCAGAGCAATTTCATTGCTATATAACTGTAAAAAATAAGTAAAAATTTCTTAAGAAGTAGCTTGTCTATTTGTATCTAACACTGAATAAAGTTCAAGTGTTAACTTTTTTTAATCTTTAAGTCTTCTTCCCAATCATGGTATATATTTACAATTAACATTGTTATCGCTTCAAGATGAAATTTATGTTCAGATTTTGCAGAATTTATATTCTGCTCCCAATTAACTTAGTTAATGAACCAGACAGGGCAATAATCCGATTTACATCAACGCCAAACCTTAATGGATAAAAGTGTGTCTGTTGTGGGGTGTAGTTTTGACACAAAACAGAATGGCGAAATATACGAATTACCTGCTATTCAACAAATAACATTCATTGTTTTAGCAGCGTATCAGTTGACTGCAGTCTCCGACATTTATTTGTTTCGAAAAGTTCGTAAATTATTCCTTTAAAGGCAATGTGTTTTGAAATTTGACAAAAACAAACAAGATTTTGGGATATTTGTTAACGGCCAAAAATATGGTATTGAAAAACTTAAGTCCTTCAAACAACTGCTTCATGAAAAATTAGATTTAATTAGTTTTGCTTTTATTGTTCAAATCACACATTCTCGTTGTCCATTGCCATTGAATTGAATAAAACACAACTAAATCACAAAATATTCTGTGGTCATATACTGCAACAATAAATGCCGATGGCATTTCCTATTTCAAAACATTATAAATTCGTGGAAATTTGTAAATTATAAAAGCATTTGGCATTCGCAGTAATTGTTGCAATAAATACAAACTAAACAAACGATGGACATTTCATAACATTTATAGTTTTTCAATTAACAGTTTTTGTCCTCCCGGGCAGAATCAATACTGGCTGCAATTACTTTATAGCCAACTGAAAAAACCCATTGTCATAATTGATTTGTAATTGTTTGTAAATAGTTTTAAATTGGCGGTGTGTGTACCAAATAGCACAAACCGAAATGCATTTTGTAGTTTTAATAATATATGTCATTGCAATTGAGAAATTTTGAAATAAAATTGAATTTAACTATGGGGGGTATTTGTGCGTTTACGAAATTTCGGTAGGCAATAAAACAGGAAATAACGATTTAATAAAGAAATCTTATAAAAAAGGTTTATCTTTATACCCTCTACCATAGTTTGTATGGAGAGGTTATATTAACTTTGTTATTCCTTTTGTAACTCCCGAAAATATCGTTTTAGACTTTGCAAATGATACGAACGATTTAAGAACTGTTGAAACTGTTGAAATTGATGATAATCGGTACAGATTATGATAAAGCTCCCCTATACACTATCATTCGATATCACGTTTATTGTACATAAAATGGGTTATGCTAATAAGGCTGAATTCACCTAAAAAAAGTGCCTACCGATTTACAAATTTTGAAAATCGGTTCAGTTGCAGGAGTCCGGACATAATCCCCACAGACATAATCTCTACTGCAATGGATGGGGATTATGTCGAGTTTTTTTTTGCTCATAAACCCACAATAAATTGGAGATTTTGTCCACTTCCAAAACAAAATTAATCCCCAGGGGAGTATGTGATTTCCGAATTTTTTTCCAGAAAGAAAATATGATTACGTTATGCTTAGTGGCTACGCTCAGATTGACTTCATATTATTATACCCTACAACACTATGTGTTGGAGGTATTATAAGTTTGATTGGACCAAAAATTATGTAACACCTCGAAATATTGATTTCCCACATGAAAAAGTATATATGGATCTTTCTATCTCGCCGAGCTGAGTCGATCTAGCTATGTATGTCCGTCGCTCTATCCGTCTTTCCATGTAAATTGTGTAATCATTCTACAGGTCGCAATTATGGCCCGATCTTCGCGAAATTTAGAAGGGAGGTGTTGAAAATTGTAATCCTGGCGTATTCACAAATAGACGAACAGGTCAATTTGGGTCGCTACGTAGATTTCGTTGACGAATATAGCCAAATATCGTAGACAAGAAAATCATAAGAATGAATCTAAATTTGGACATAAGGAGGAGCCTCTTGCTGTAAAATGGACCACAACAACTAACATCACGACCGAGTGCGTAAATATTGGCAAATGTCCCTGTTCAATATCATTATGTCACGGGTAATATCTGGCAGGTGCTCCGTGACATAATTTTTAATGCGAAATCTTCCAAAATGGATTTGGACGTTAAGGGGCTTCTAACATATTGTAGTGTTGTAGGGTATTACATATCCGAAAATTTGGATACAAAATCCGTATTTTCTGATATGTACCTATACAACAACTGGTCATATGATGGGCTTGTTTGAACCGGCTTCGGAGCATTATAAGAAAGTTGGTATGTTTTGTACTAAAACTTTTTTAGAAACCCCTAAAAAGTCGAAACCAGGATTTAGTATCGGCATTTTCAAGTCAAATAGCCGGGTTACCAGGTATTTTCCTCACGAAAAAATACTTTGTTTGTAATCAGGTTAAAAATATTTACCCTATAATGGGGTTCATGTCCACAATCGTTCTGGACATTATTCTCATAATAATAGTGACGCTACTTTTTTATGGAATAATCGATTTTTTGACAAAAAACCCCATTCTATGAACGAAAAACGACCATAATCCCCATAATTGTAATGGCGATATCACCTAAGATACGGTTCAGATTCAAATGCATCTTTTTCATATAATTTACACCGATTTGATGAAGGTATAATTAAATTAAAAAAATAGTGTTAAAAAATCAACAAAAAAATGTTTACTACAAATTATTTTTTTCAGCAGATGCATGCCAAGTCATCCATAACCACTTTTAAAACTTTCCATTAAAATTTTACTAACTTTTATAATAAATAACTATTTTCCCCATAATTACTTTAATCAGCATCATTTAGCATCATTACCAATTTTGCATTCTCAGCAAATGATTCCTGCATTCGTCTTGTCTGTAGTAAGTTCGAGAGCCTCTCAGCCATAATTCGATTCAAAATTGTAACAAGGCACACACGAAGACACTCACTGGTGTCTTCCGAACGAGTTGGATGGGAAATGTTCAATTGAATTAATATTTATTCGTTTAATATTTGAATGAATTAACTGCTCATCGGAAGCTATTCAATGAACATTAAAAGACTGCATATATGCATACCTAAGGAGTACATCTGCTGGAGAACTGGATGCAATAAATGTTAGTGCCTTTGCACTGATGCATTCAAATGTACAGATGCAAGATTTTGTTAGTAACTTCATATGCGTCCTGCATTACATATAAAGAAGTTATGCCATCATATATATATATATATATATATATATATATATATATATATATATATATATATATATATATATATATATATATATATATATATATATATATATATATATAATAGTTATTACAAACAGAAAAGTTATGATAAGTCATAAAACCAACTCACATAAATTTCTCCTTCATAAAATAAAAAACGTTGTTTTTTAAAAAAAAATAATTAGAATTCTATGCGAATAACAGAAACGATTTTTAACATAGCTGTCATGATCAAATAAATTCGATATGATTTTAGCTGATGGTGGATTGAACAAAAACTGCTTTAGACCACAAATCAATTACCCACTTTCATCTTATGTAGGTTTCTTCACAGTAAGTGGTCACAATACGATCTTACAGCATACTTTTTCTGTAGTTTTTTGCCTCTTGTCTATTTCATATTGGCATCACGTGCGGCGGCTATAAAATTTGGCAGTTGTTACATTGAAAACCGTAGAAGAATGTCGATATATGTTGGCAATTGTTAACATGCCTGTGATTGCGTGAAGCAGGGCAGCACAAGATGACTTTGACCGAACTGTGTTTGATGTGATGTAAGAATAAAAGAGATGTTTTGAATTATTAATACAAAGAAGAAAGATTTGAAAATGGTAAAAACCATGATATTATTTGTTACGCTAAAAACTTTCTATGAGAACCTAAAAAATTAAAAAAAAGAAGTAAGCAAAGGCTATAGTCGTGCAGGGCCGACTATGTGATACCCTACCCTACCCTACCCTACAACACTATTTTTCAGTTTTTAGTTCATTTGAAGCCCTATGCGATCGTCTCCAAAAGCAAGAGGCCCTTCTGTATCTCTAAATTTAGACTCATCTCATATTCGTCAACGAAATCAGCAAAAAAAGCCAGAAGTTCGCCTTTTTGTGTATTTGGGTATTTTACTAGTGTAAGTTATTTTCAGTGTTTCGGTAGAATGAAAATGTTGGTATTTTTTCACACAAAAGCAGTGGTTCATTCAACCCGCTGTTCTAAGCTTGAACTTCATGCGAGATTTCGTGTTCTTTGGTTTCTATTTGTGACTTTTATAACGGCTGCAAAATCAGGAATATTTTAGTTGTTGGTCCATTTTAACCCCTAATATATTGCGAAAATCTTTGAAAAAATAGACCTAGCCCTTCTGAGCCTAACCCTAACCTTGTGAAAATTTTCATGAGGATCGGACGATAATTGCAATCTGTTTATAATATATATACTTTCCTATGTGAGAAACCAATATATCGAGGTGTTACATAATTTGTGGCACATTCAAACTTATAATACCTCCAACACATTGTATTGTAGGGTATAAAAAGTATTTTTCGATGTTTTATAACACAGTACAACGACTGGAGAACAATATTAACCACCACTACAGAAGTATTTGACAACTAGTCATAAACCAAACAGGTAAGGTCAATAACGAAAGTATTATTGGTTCCCAAGTTCCCATACCTCCACTTGTAATTTTGAAATATCCTATTTTCAGAAGTCATTATGAACCATTCTATAGTAAAATTTAAGTTTTCAATGAAATATATATTGTACAGTTACATTGTTTCTTGGTTCCATTTACCATAGAATGCCCAATATGTACTTAAGTGTATTGTCATACAATTCGATGATATTCTGGCTTCCTTCAACTGACCTTGGGTGATAACCATTGTAAGGCATTTATGCCGCTTTGAAAAGACACAATTTGTGTATGAAGACGGATATAATCGCCTTAACATGACACGACCTTTGCCTCTAAGAATCAGCTTATAATTGCCAAAGTCATCATGCCATGGGAAATGGCGATGAAATAACCTAACACATACTTCAATTAAGGGATCATGCTAATTTTATCGGATAAATACCATTAAGAGATCTGAGACTGAAGGGAGGTCAAGTGTTACATGATGAATTGTTATTAGGCGTTAATGATGAAATTATCCAATAAATAGTCATTCGCGGCATGTAGTAATCCAAGTTGCAATATTAAAAGTAGGAGCAAATAATAAAGATACGAAGTGTATTTGATTTATTTTACATTTTTTTGTGGTGTCAATGTTGAGTTTAAACATTTCAATTAAAATAAAATATGTAAAATAGAAGACAAAGCCATTATTATATGGAAAAAAGATAATTGTTCGAATTCAAGAAAACACAAAGTACCCTCTGAGTAACAGAAACGGTAACTTAAACTGTCACCAATACCACGTCCACTATTTATATTCCTCTACGTAAATCTACTAGTAATATTTTTGAAAACTGTTTTTTTGGATACTAAATTGGATGACTTTTGAAGAAATCAAATTGGTATAAATAAGCATAATGATAATGATAGCAGCCGACCAAGGACAACGCCGTTTAAATATAATTTTATATTTATGTTTTATGGTAATACTATATGTTTCAAATCAGCAGATGTTTTGTTTTGCCGGATTGGCTGCCATAGGAGTTAAGTCAACAAAGTGAGTTTTATAGTAAGCTCTATATTTTTTATACTTATTAAAGTTAATTATCTTTTACCAGCAATAAATACATTATTATTGTACCCACGTATTGGGTGATATAGAAAAACTGTAACAAAGTCAAATGCCATAATTTTTTTTCTTTCAAATTTTATTGAATGAAAGCAAAAAATGTCAGAAATAGCATCAAATTTTCGAATTTGTCTCCATTGGCACGAATTAAGGCCTTCAAACGGCCAATGAAACCGTCACACGCTGCCCTAATTTTGCTTTGCGGTATTTTGGCCCATTCCCGGCGAAGCGCTTGCTTGAGGTGATCGACACTTTGGCATTTTTTAGTGCCAACCTTGCTTTCCAAAATACTCCAGACACAATAGTCCGAGAGATTTTAGTGGCCATTGTGAGCTGGAAATGAAGAAAGGACCTCATCTTGTAACCATTTTTGGGTGGCGCGTGCTGAGTGCGATGGTGCTGAGTCCAGATGGAATCTCCAAGGTCTGCGGCCAAAATGTTTGCGTGCCCAAGGCATTTATACACCCTTCAGAATATTTTCGCGATAATATTTGGCATATTTGGCGACCATCGGCTGTGATGGTGGTCCACACCATCACCATTAGCGGCGCTTGAGTTCTAGTGGCCAGCCGAAGGTGCACATTTTCAGCTGACCTCTTTGGCAAGTAAACACGACCATTTTGTTTCTTTACAAACTGCTGGAAAACGAATGTTTTCTCATCGGAGAAGTATTCGGAAGTTCACCACTTTCGGCCAAGCACTTAGCTTTTTAGCTCTGTTGAGTCTATTTTCTTTCAGTTGCGGTGTAAGTTCCTACACTTTTTGGAATTTCAATAACTTTACCCCGAGCTCAATTTTCAATATTGGCCGAATGGAATATTGCGATATGTTCAGCTCACGAGCCGTTTTCGGCCACTGCGGTGCGGGTTTCGATCAAGTCGCTTCTTTACTCTTCGAAGCATTCCTGTTGATGTTGCTGTTTTCTTCCGTCCACTTCCTTGACGTCGGGTTATGCTACCAGTATGACGGTAGCGAGCAGTGGTACGAGACGCAAAGGATTTATTCACATTTAATTAATTAATTTTGCTTTGGCACGCTTGTAAACAATATAATGAGCTGTAACTCGGACGAGTGGCTTAGAAATGACAGCAATCTGAAATTGGTTGTAGTTTTTTCATCTCACCTAATCCCGCCAACACTTGTTTCCAGAGTTCCTAGAGTGGAGACTTAATAACGAATTTATCAATGTTTAAGGCATGTTGGGTATGAGCCAAATTTTTAAATATATTTCTTTGCAGAATTTATCGATTTGGATGCTGCGTTAGAATTATTCAAAATATTGAACTTTTGTGGGAGTGATATCTGATATATCCAGGATGAACCAGCACTGATATAAATATGAGAGTTTGCTAACTTTGACCATATTCGGATGATCCATTGTATTTCAATGAAGGAAATTATTTTCTTTGAAAATATTGTACTTTTGCTGGCGAGATCTAACCTGAATAACAATATAACGATGTATCAAGTTTTTGACAAAATTGCATACTCCCTCCGAAGATTATCGTGTGCGCCAGATTGACAGGCACATATCCAGAAACGGATTTCGTCCAAAGAGACCTATGGTATAAAACCGATATTTCTATGTGGCACGTTTTGTCCATATCAAATGGTATATTCTCTCGGTGGCCATATATCTGAGGGTGTACATATTGTAAAGTGCAAAGTATGGACCAATTCGAACATATTTTCGAATTTATTTTAGTTTTTTATGTTTACTTCTTTTATATTTAAAATTTACTTTGATGCTCTAATCGTTGATGTTGACCTCTAAGATATGAATGAATGAAAACAGGTGCCAAATTTAAACATTTTCGACCACCAATTCCTTGGACCGATAAATGTTTTTTTCTTAAAACATTTAAAATAAAATCGCTGAAGCACAGATGCTGTTGAAGATTTACACTGATGCACATAAATAATTCTTCCTGTTTCCGAAAATAAATGTGGTTTGTTTCAATTTGTCTACTTAGTTTTAATTTCCACTCACACGTACAAATTCTGTGAGACAAGCTTTATTTATAAGCATCCATTTTTTCGGATGAGATTCATGTGATTTTTTGTTGTTCAGCAATTTACAAAATATATGCCATCAGGTGCTTAATTTCATTTTAGATTCATTTGATGTTTCTGCCATTTCTTATAATGCCATTGTGGTTGTTCTTTATGTGCCTGTTTTTGTTTTTTGTTTTTTTTTTTTTTTTTTTTTGCTCTCAACTCAGAGATTTATAAATAATCTGTGACAAAGTCAGTGAACTTCAAAGCCACGCGAAAACATTAGATTGGAAAACAAATTCGTGGAAATTAATCACAACATGATCCTTGAAAATACACACCGGGTGGCGAGTGCTTTTGCTAAAGCATATTTTAAGATCTGATGGATTTAAAAGAAGAAAAAAAATATATAAACAAATAAGTGTCGGTGGAGGTGTCAAATAAGGTGTTATCTATATTATTCTGCCAAATGCTAACAAGCATTGGATTTAGAGATGCTCTCGACGAATATGGACATTTTTCAACGAATATTTTTCCTCGGTATTAGGAAAACCATTTTATAAAAAAAACCTGCTTATTTTTTGATTGTTACATTTAAATATTGAGGCTAAAATAAGCAAGGCTATGAAATGTTTTTAAGATATTGAAGATGTCAGAATTTATCAATGGCTATAATAACGATAAGTAGTTCGATTTAATTTCTTCGTTCCGTGTCTCTAAAATGTGCATGGTCGGATCTTTAAATCTTAAGGTGCAGAATTTCACATGACAACCCCATTTCCAACTCTCCATCTCATTTCCTATCTGTTCGCATTCACATGTAATTCATCTACCTCGAGGATTACACCAATCCCCATCACGTCCATTCACACGTTCAAATATAGTTTGATAAGGTGTGAGTATGTCCTGTAGAGATTTATTCTGGCTGCTTTACCGTTTGCCAACGCATACACACCTATAAGTCAAAATTGACACTAATCCCCGAACCATACTTTGTAAGACATAGACCAGATGCGGCTAGGAAATATTCCAACAAATGATGTGGGGGTGGGGCAGGGTAGGATTGCAAAGAGTCGAAGACAATAACAATGTTGAAACTTGAGAAACTTTGTTTGTTGTTGTTTTTTCTGTTATTTGTTTGATTTGTGGCTGAGTCAGCGTTAATATTAAATGGGTGTGTGTTGGTGTGTGAGCTAGTTCCATTTTCTCCCTTGAATGCATTGCTGGCTGAATGCAAAACGAAATGTGAAATTCTCCTTTAGTCTGTGGAAATGGTATCGTTCTGGGAGAATATGCTACACAATTTAAAACCTATAAATTTAGAAATATAGACATAGGTTCCTGCTATAGTATGTATGTGATTTTGCCGACCGGACAAACTCATACGCACACGTGAACAAATTCGTACATATGAACGAACAGAAGTCATAAGTGGTGAATTTGTTTGAAAATACTTGAAAAGTTCGTAGGCATTTGTATGAATGTATGTTCTTTCAAATGTATTTAAACAAATCTAAAATGATGAATGACTCTATGATTTGTTTGGCCTAGTTTTTGTGCTCTCTTTTGCCACAGTTCCTTTTGTTATGTTTTTTTTTTTTCTTGTACATTGGCGTAGAAAGAATATATTCTGATGGGATATTGCAACATTTCGAGGGGGGGCATACATTTTTATGCTCTATAAACATGCGTATATCATACAAAAATACGTAAGATTTGAATCGATTTACAATGGGGGCCTCTGCACGCCAATGCCATTGCGGATCATAAATAAGTACAGAAAAGACACTTTAGACTAAATTTAATTTTGCAATTGAGAAGTAGGTTGTCTACCTATGGTGTTATTGCTTTTTTAACAAGATAAAAAAATGGATGTTTACATAACTAATTGGATTTTTGCATTAGCTAGACAGGGTAGGATTGTAATTTCCATCTGCCAAAAATCGAATTCAATAGCTGAACATTCAAGGATGTGACAATCATATTGGTGTGTATTGAATTTATAAGTTGAGAAAACTTTTGAGTGCAGTAATTGAATTTTCATGCAGTTTCTTCATTTGAAGTTTTATGGCCTATATTTTCATAATAGGATTATTGTGAATGTACTGGGTAATTTTTGGTGTGGCCCTTAATCTTAAATTTATTTGGCGATATTAAATTCATTATTGAAAACAATTTTAGCAGAAATAAATTATACACCTATGCGATCACAATATTATAAATTTGATTGGTACAAAAAAAATATATATTGTAATTTCTCGAAATATTTTATATACGAATATATGTTGGTTAAAAAATATTAAATAAATTCATAATATTACAAAAAAAAATATTGTAATACTTCAATGCGTAAATAAACAAATAGCTCGGTGTACCATCGCGTTAAAATGACCGAAACAGCTGACCATGAGAAAAGTAGGAACATGCCAAATTAAGTCCGCATCCAAAGGTTTGTCCTTTGGATTGTTTAATTTCATAGGTAAGGCCAAGCGCGCACAAAACTGCAATCTTTTGAAGTTGAGTGGCATTTCTCTTGCAATTGAGGAATTCGAGCTAGCAAAATACTTCCGCGTAATAATCGTATTCCTAATTAAATTGCTGTGTAGTTTTTTACTGTTAGCCTTATACCATTGCAAAGGCGTAAATGCTTCCTAATATAATCATATCCCAATATGAACCGTTTTCCATATAATTTGACAAAATTTACTTTTACACCAAATTTCGTCACACATTCTATATTTTATTGAAATTGTTGCGTCAAATATGTGAAATCGGCTGAAAAAATATATAGTTCATCTCTCTGTCCGAATTTCATTAGAATCGGACAACCGAAAATATATATGAAAAACTATGAAATAATTGAATTTAGAGATACATGAAATCGGCCGAAAATGTATATAGGAGCTACATGCAAATCTGAACCGATTTCAATATAAATTGACAAACAAATTTGTTAGACAAATTCTGTCACACATTCCAAATTTCATTGAAATTAGATAATTGGTGCATAACCAATCTAAATTTTTGGGAGGTAACTCCGATTCTGATGATATATCTCCAGCGGCGAGTCCGCAATTACTATCCGATCCTCACAAAATTTTGCATAAGGTTTAGAGTAGGGGTCGAAATAGAAGCCTGTTGTATATATGGGGTTTAAATAAACCAAAAACAGAAAAAAATCTGATTTTGCAGTTGCTCTACAGGTCACAATTATAGAGCAATCGACAATCAATTTCGCAAGAGGTTAGAGTTTAGGACAGAGCAGAAGACAACCGGTTTGTATTGTCAGAGAGTGACCACGAATAATCCCGGCGATACCACAAGCTAAAGCTAAAGAACGGCTGCACTGTTATTTAAAATATTTATTTTATAATATTTTTTTTTTATTTTATAAATATTTTTGGCTACATTTTGTGATACTTTTAATACCCTACAACACTATGTGTTGAGGGTATTATAAGTTTGATTGGGCCAAAAATTATGTAACACCTCGAAATATTGGTTTCCCACATAGGAAAGTATATATGGATCCATCTTACTTTGTAATCACTCTACAGGTCGCATGGCCCGATATCCACGAAATTTAGAATGGAGGTGGGGCTAGAACCGGAATAGAAGGCTATTGCCTTTGGAGATGATCGCATAATAATTAGGGATTGAAATGCACCAAAAACTGAAAAATTTCCTGATTTTAGAATGGGCCACTACTTACAGGCGATATCCGAAATGCACAAAAGGCGAACGTCTGGCTTTTTTATGCTGATTTCGTTGACGATTATAGCCAAATATCGTAGACAAAAAAATCATATAGATGAGTCTTAATTTGGAGATACATAGGGGCCTCTTGCTTTTGGAGATGATCACAATATATTTAGGGTTTCAAATGAACCAAAAACAAAAAAAATTTCCTGATCACACAATTGAAGCCAATCGACACGTCTGAGAAGAGAGTTAAGGACAGCGAAGAATTCTAAGATTTTGGATGACCATTGGATTATATTTAGCTGTAAAATGAACAACAACAAATAAATGTTCCTGGGCAAAATGCTAAGGGTAATATCTGGACAGTGCTCCGTGACAAAATTTCAAAGGCGAAATCTTCCAAAATGGATTTGGGCATAAGGGAGCTTCTAACATATTGTAGTGTTGCAGGGTATCACATGGTCGGCCCCGCACGACTATAGCTTTTGCTTACTTGTTTATTTCTTGTCATAATTTTTTGCTTGACATTTTTTCGATTAGACTTTGAATTGAATTTGTTATATATCTTATACAATACAACACTATTATGTGAGTATTTTATACAGGTGATGAGGGTTGGGTTAGGGTTAGAATAGAAGACTATTATTTTTGAAGGTGATCGCAAAATATCTAGTGGTAAGAATAGGTCAAAACGTATCAGTCGGTCAAAAATGGTTGAGTGGAATATAACGCCTAACCCATTTTGGAAACTTTTAACGCGAGATTAGAGTGAAGCGATTATCAAATTAGAGTAATTATTATACGACGTCTGATCCATAAACTACCGTTAAATATTATTATTTTATTTTTTATTTAAGAATATTTTTTTCTTCATAAATAACTATCTTGCCTGTTTAAAAGAAACCTCCAAATATACTAATGCAAGCATTATTTTTCGAATCTCTGAAATATCACATGTTTGGCCACAGAAGGGGAGGTATTTATTACGGACTCTGAATACTAAATTTTAAACAATTCCGTTAGAATATGTGGCTTAAAACGTCAAAATACCCTTTTATTCCCTATTTTTGCTACTTCCCACAAAAATGTCAAAATAATATCGAAATTATGTATATGGTTATAATTTTGATAGTTGTAATAAGGGAAAAATCGCTGAGAAATTGTTCGAAATGATCAAACTGGCCTATATTTATGTATAGGCTTAGAACAAACCCGGCGGAAATTATCTTACTTATAACATAGGTTTTTAAAAGTGGGACTTATACTTTTTAGAAGCAAAAATCTCAAAAAAATCATTGATTTTTCCTACTAAGGGATAAAAATAATAACTTGCGATACATCAGGATAATTATAAATTATAATTATGAATAAAAATTCATATAGTCCATGGTTCTTTTTTGTATGTATTTATTATGTCCCAACTTGTCAATGTCCTAGAACGAAGTAGATTAAAAATTGTCTGAACACGCAGCCACTACATCAGCGTTTAACATCAAGTGTTTTTGTTGTGTTAATCTTAATATCATGACTCCACACAAGACACTTCGGTAAACTATCTGCGGTGAAAAGTGTAAAAAAAACGCTTTCAACAAAAAACGATCAATGTCACACACAGTTATTTATCTGCTACCATAGCCGAAAATATACAGTTAACATTGTTGATACAGCTGGGAGCTCTGTTGTTCGCGATTTGTTTTTCTTGTTGGCTGCACTCACTACATACCTACTGGCGAAAAAATGCACACAGCAACAAGGTGAAATTCTGCACACTATATTTTAACAAAAAGGGTATATAAATCTTTGGCGAAATTGAATTGCGGAAAAAAGCATGCTACGAAATACCCATAAAAGATACGCGCTTTTTGAGATTACATTTTTAAGAACAATGCATGAAATGCACCAGACCGCAGTGGAATGCAATAACGCAGAGAATAGATGGGGCAAGGACAAGTGCGTTTCTCCTCACTGCCCATAATCACCTCAAAAAGCTACACTTCATAATCGATTACAAATGACACTTCGCGGCAGGGATGGAAAAAAGGTATTTTAAATTGCACCCTGGGGATAAATTGACTTAATTGGAATTCTGAATCACAAAGGTCGCCACTCTACAGTTACACTATTCAATACAATCTAATACTAAATGGTTCCGTAAGGAAAATGATGTCAGTTGCAATTCAATTTTCGAAGGTCATATCACGTTAAAATAAATTATCTTCCGCTGATGCTTGATTGGTCTAGTTTTATTCCATTTACCATTCGAAGTTTACATTTCAGTATTATATTTAGTCCTGGTATAAATTGAATTACCCTTTCATCAGTGAATGTTGCTGTTCAAAGCTGTTCACATTTGCACGAGAGAAACATGACCATATCAGGCAGGACTGACATTTAGACAGACTGGTAGACAAATAACAAGCGTCATCTAATCCCCTCTCTGAAGGACAAGTCTATGAAATCTAGGCAAATGGAAATGTTTGCAAAACAAAATGTCCAAATGAACATGCTAAACAGGACTGTGGACAATTGTTGTATTAATAATGATATCTAAGCAATGGCGATGATGACGATCATGATGATGATGATGTTGGTGATGGCGATGGAAGAGACAAGACAGCATCTGAAACAAGCAAAGCAAACAACTGACAGAGGAACACGGACACAAGAAAAACTATTTAACAAATTTGAAAAATGAAATTAGAACGGCTATGAAAACGTAAACGAGATGAATGTTGGTCCGTCTACGAGTACTTTCATTGTGCAGGGAAAGTGACAAGCTGGAACAGCAAAAAATATAGCCAGGGGTCGATGAATTTTTACAGTTAGATTTATAATATGCGGAACCTATTGAAGCTTTATAACATTGGTCAAAGATTTTTAAATGTGTGTAAACGATAAAGACAAGCACATGTCACCCATCATAATACAATGGATAATGGTGTGGAAAGCTTAACTTTTAATTTTTGTAATATGTGAGCATTAATTTAATTGTCATATTTAAATTAAATTTATTTAGTAACATGGTTCATAATTTCAATTTCACTTATGTTTTTTTTTCACTTTTATCAGAGTTCTTAAAAATTGTTTTATTTAAAGTTAGATATGATGAATGTTAGTAACATTCTGTTATATAAAATAAAAACCAGTAAAGAAAGTCTTAAAGTCATAACAATTAAACGTTTTAATAGGAGAACTCAATCATACACGTCATGATTATAATTATAATTTAAAGTTTATCTTTTAAATTCGGACTTGTATTGCCCATTTGGGCATTAATTTGAAATCGGATAAAAATACATATGGGAGCTATATCCAAATCGGAACCGATCTCGATAAAATTTGGCCAAGATATTTCTGAGCTGTATTTGATATATTTCCCTGAATATCGTTGTTACGGAGTGCATATTACGGCTGTGGGTAACGAATATAACAAATCGGATGAACAGTATATATGGGAGCTATAGCTATATCTGAACCGATCTTCACCAAATTTGACATACTAGCTTTCAGACTCAATTCGGTCGTAAGTGCCAAGTTTCATCCCATTTGGACAAATATTAGATGTTTTGTGCACAGTCAAAAGTAAATCGGACGAAGTTATATGTGGGAGCTATATCCAAATCTGAACCGATCTCGATAAAATTTAGCAAATGTATTTCTGAGCTGTATTTGATATATTTCCCCAAAATACATAGTGCATATTACGGCTGCGGAGGACAAAAATAACAAATCGGATGAACAATATATATGGGAGCTATAGCTATATCTGAACCGATTTCGATCAAATTTGGCATACTTATTTTCAGGCCTAATTTGGTTGTATTCCATACTATTCGGACTGATATTACACGTTTGGTGCACAATAAAAGGCAAATCGGACGATGATATATATGGGAGCTATATGTAAATTTTGACCGATTATTTCCAATTTCAATAGGGTTCGTCCTTGGGCCAAACAAATGATTTGTGCAAAATTTCAGACATCATTAATTATGATTGAAATTTTTAAAAATACTTTTTGTTTACCTTGATTTTTTTTCGTTTTCTTACATTTTCTCTCTATAAAGTGCTTGTCGGTGGGGAAATAATATGCAATTCTGTTGCAGTGTAATTATGTCAAATAGATTACTAAGGTATGTAATTAGTGTTCTGCCAGAATAAGAAAATCTTACTACGATAATCGAGTTTTCCTTTTTGATATTAAAAATTTAAAATTTTTGCATTTATTTTAATTTAAAAGTTTCGAGAAAACTAGCTACGAACGTGCATTTTGAGAAAGCTGAATTTTCAATAAAATCCAACATGAGGTAAATTCTTCAAAATACCGTAAAATGGGCAGTGGGCACAATCCATGAATGGACCCAGAATGAGATTCTATATTGATCACTGAACTGAAGGAACTATGGGTCTATCTCGTTTTCTTCGCATGTTACAAACAATTGCACAAATACATACATGTAGGGTATAAAAAATTGGGCTTAACTCAAGTTTAGAAAACATTCTTGTTTTTTTTTAACTTTTTCCAGAGTTAGTTATTCATATCCCGATTCCGCGAAAGTATTTTTTTCTTGGAGGACGGACCCGGATGCCCACATATTTGACCTATACAATCCGATTTTGTTCAGTACATATCCTTGTCAATGGGTTTTATCTCTGTTTAAGGACTCATATCTCTGGATCCAGAAAAATTATAGGAAATATTGAAACATTTTGGAAGGGTATAGTGCATGTTTGGCATTATTTTGTGGACTCCAAAATAGCGCCTTTTTCGACTTTTTGTGACTTTTATAAAAAATTTGGGTCCAAAAAATCGATAATTTAATGTTGCCACTTATTTAATAGGTATTTTAATTAGTTATCAAATTTTGGTAATATTGTTTAGTAGAGTCTTGCACCCGAACTTTAGAGTCAAATATTCGGGAATCCGCGTCCGTCCTTCAAAGAAAAGAAATACCTTCCCGGAATGAGAGCACTTTTTACATTGATTGTAACGTTTTTAAAAAGGTTTTTTCTTCTTTTATGGTAATGATAATATGAAGATTAAACAAACATACTTATTATTTTGTTGTGAGCAAAGTATCACATCTTCGACCGAAATAGTATCTAATATCTAAATCTCGACCACAAAAAATTATAAAAGCCACAAATATCAAAACAGCAACAGCAGACAGATCCTTTGGAAATTATAAAGGTCCTTGTTATTTTTTCCCCTCTCTGCACACCATTGCTGTCAATGTGGTTTTAAATTAAACTACTCAATGTACTCAAGTCTGCAAGTGTTCATGAGCTTTAAGAAGACATTTGCAGATGAGAGTTTTTTGACTTTTGAAAACCCAAAAAAGGAAATGCTTAGCCGTGCCTTATGCTGACGCCACAAAAGTTAACCCCAACAGAGAAAAGGAAAAAAGGATATGGCGGAAATTTGCATTGAATATGGAATATAAAAAATGTATTTGCATAAGCAATTGCCATGGAAAAATCAGCTTCGTTGTGGCGTTCCTGCATTGTTGTGATGTGTCTGAGTAAAGTTGGCAGAGTGCCAGCACATGGAAGCACAAAACTTACAAATTGCCGCCAAAAACTAAAACTAACACCCGAACACGAAACCCCGTTAAGCTGTTTTGTCACCCTTTTATTGACACATGGCGTAACCGGGGACTAGTATTGCAGATTGCTTCCAGCATTGTTTTGAAAATTTTGTAACAAAAAAACAAACAAAATGTAATATTTCTTATGCGGATTAGGATAATGCATTAATGCTCTCAACAAATTTACTTTGCGTTGAAATAACATCTTTATTCCACTGTCACTTAATCATATTTTTTTCATTAATTATTCTTTTACGATACATGCCTTTATTTTTATTTAAACACAAATTGTTATGCTAAAAATTGTAAGAGTTCATTACAATGTTGGATTTTCTCTATCCTCAAAATGTAAATATTTTTTGTTTCCATTTCATGTTTTACAAATTATTTTGAAATTCTATGAGAAATTAGTTTACCCTTCCTACATTTTCTTAGTCACTTCACACAATTCTCTTATCCTTCCACCTAAAGGGCTCTTGTTAGCTCTTTTTGCAAGCTCGCTCTTGTTAAAAATGGGAATACCATAAATAGAAAATAGAAGCACAAAGAGAAAGAAAACCACACAAGACATCCATTGATTGCAAAACCATTTTGTGGACTGGTGGTTGTGTAATAACCTTTGCTGTGAAACGAACCAATAAATCACAGTAAATGCCAAACTGCAAATGCCTATATTTTATGCTACGAACACTGAGGCCGGCACAACTCTAAAGGATCCCTTTCCAATAGCATTTATCGAACTGAAAGGATGTTTGCATGTGTTCGTATGGCTTTTAGAAACATAAGAAACATACATTTATACTAACTTTTAAAATCGTGTTTGTTGGTCGGTCTGCCATTGTCACGGATAACCATATGACGCTAATGCCATGAAGAGTATATTTTCATGTCCTTTAGTTATTCAAGGATGTAGCAGTGGCTTATGTTAAAGGATGTCATGCTTCAAACACTAACAATTACTATAAGGTGTTTGAGATATTCTATTTTTGAGGAGTTGTGGATAAATAAATAGTGCTAAAGTTGTAATCATATTTTTTTAAGTCATCAAATAAAACATTAACATTAGGAAGGTATTTTTTATGGTGCAATACAAGTGGGGTAAATTTAAGCTACCTCTTAAATATATTTTATGAACTCCCCTATTGTGTTAAAACGTATACACATTTTGTGTATCTGTGTATTGGTTCGTCAGCGTTACAGTACTCGGTCGGCTCCTTGATGAAACAACATTTCTTATTCAACATACCGATATATTTTCTCCGACATAAGAAGTATTGATCAGCATAAAATAACAGTTATTTCTCTCTAAAATTGGAATTTTCATGTGGGGGATTATACCCATTTTGAATGCTGTCTAGAGACGTTAATCTATTCATAACATATTATATTTATGTTGAAATCTATCTATTTAAAATATTGATTAAGAGGTACCCTGATATGGGGGCTATATCAAAATGTGGAAATTCGTTGAATATGTGAAATGTCAAATTTCAAATAGAATTTGGGTCAAATACTGAAAATTAGAACTCACGGTCATACGAAGAATAAAATGTGGATGAAATATTCCATTTTTAATATCAAACATCCGCGCAACAATGTCAATGTCCGTGCCGAGCAGATAAACGCGGCTAAATCAACATCAACAACAAATATTTTGAGATATTGGTATTTACGCACTAGCTTTCCTTAGCTTGCATACAAATATAAGTTAACTGGTATTCTTTATTAAGAAAGAAGAATATTTTTGTATTAAGAATGCTTTTTTATGTTCAGTATTCTTACTCACATTTGGTATATATGTTATTACTCCTAATGGGAATAAAACAAAAGAACAAAAAAGATACAATGGTCAATAATACTGATGTATTTCGTTTAGTTTGATTTGTTTTTTTTTTTTTTCTCAGCTAATATGAGTTGAATTAGATATGAAAAGGATTTATTCATCTTTCCGTTGTTGTAAGTGTCATTAATCCGTATTTTAATGTCATCCATTATCATATGTTTATACGTATTTACGTGCATATGTTTATGCATATATAAGCCAAACATCTACGGTCCCATCAGACGAACAGTATGACCATCAAACTTTGAGTTTATACATTAAACATTCAATTCGTATTGTGATTTTTTCACAATCGGCGATTCGACAAAGTATGATCGATTGCCTAAATTTTAATACCCTACACCACATAGTGGTAAGGGTATTATGTCTTTGTGCTTTTGTTTGTAACATTGAAAAGGAAACGAGATAGACCCATAGTTCCTTTTAGTGATCAGTATAGAATCACTTTCTGAGTCGATTTATGCATGTTCGTCCGCCTGCCTGTGAATTTTGCTACATCCGAACGAATTCAGCTTACAAGCATGTGCTTCAAATCGGTTCAGATATATCTATAGCTCCCATATATACTTTTCCTCCGATTTTGGTGTTTAAGTCCCTTACATTCGTTATATGCACTCCGCAAGACTGATAATTAGCACCAGATATCAGATACAGCCTAGCAATTCATAGATCAAATTTTATCAAGTTCGGTTCAGATTTGGATATAGCTCCATATATATCTTCATCCGATTTTAGGTTTCTTGTGTCCCAAATTGCTAATATCAGTCCAAATGGTGTGAATTTTGGTACTTCCGACCGAATTTAGTATAGAAATAAGTACTTTAAATTTGGCGGATATCGGTTCAGATATAGCTATAGCTCCCATATATATGTTTTATCCGATTTGGTGAATAAGTTGCTCACATTCGTAATATACACCCCCCAAAAAAGATGTTTGGTACCAGATATTAGATTCAGCCTAGCAATGCATGATTCAAATTTTATCAAGATCGGATCAGATTTGGATATAGCTTCTCTATATATCTTCTTCCGATTTCAGGTTTTTGTGCACCAAATTGCTAATATTAGTCCAAATGGATTTTCGCACTTCAACCGAATTTAACATAGAAGTAAGAAGTTCAAGTTTGCTCCCATATATATGTTTCATCCGATTTGGTGTTTTAATCTCCAACTTTCGGAATATGCACTCTACCATAATCGTATTTTGTACCAGATATCTCGTAGAGCTCAGAAATGCCCAATATAAACCTTTATATAGTGGCGTAGGGTATCATATAGTCGACCACGCCCGACTTTTGAGCTTTCCTTGCTGGTTCTTTTTTGTAGTCTTCCCGTAAAGCTGTATATGAGTAAGCGTGTTACGTCATCTAATGTATTTTTTGCCAAGGAGCCAAAAATGTGATAACTTTTTCATTTTACAAGTAGATTTTTTTTTGTATTCCACAGTGTCGTAGTATTGCAAATCATAAGAAAAAAACAAGAGCTATTTATGGTCATTATGGTAAAAAGTTTAATACAGTTTTGTATTTCATGTCTTTGAGATTTATAAGGATACGAATTCAACACCAACTCTACCACTCAGATGATGTTTGCTTAAGATCGTAAAGGGAAACGTTAAGGTTGTTTGAGTCTGCATCAGGGATAGTTATGAAATTGAAATGCTTTTCAACCAATGCAATGAAGAAGTATAGCAGGATGTCTGTACATTGACACCGACTCAAAATCTAAAATTTTTAATCAAGGTGATGTTTGCTTAAATTTAAATGGTCCAGAGTTGCAAACCAGTAAAGAAATTATCACAGTCTTACTGGGCCTAGTTTGTTACCCTACTCCACTCTGTTTATGAAAAAATGGGATGATCAGTGAAAATACTTATATCCATTGCCGCCATAAGGCCTTTTTCTCTTTGTTTAGTCAGCATGTTATATATGTAGAATATAGTATGCTTACAAACTATATGTATAATCTAAACTAAAATAATTGGCACAGTAGTATTTCTTGGTAGCAAATGACGCCTTGTACAAAATATCATTGATACAAGGGGATGTTAGTAAGTCAATAACCGCTGGACCGATTTTCACAATTCTCATCGATTCGGAATGGTCTTTTGCCAGAAAAGGATAAAATCTAAAAAAATCACGTATAAATATGCCATGCGAATGCGATTTTTTCAATTTGACTTACAATTTCGAATTGTACATTCTCTAAAGTTTTTCTACATCCTACCTGCCACCCTATATGTTGAATGTACTATACACAGGTCGCAATCATCGTGCGATCCTCACGAAAATTGGGTAGTGTTAGGGCATACTGTTATGGATATTTACATTTAGGGGTTCAAATGGACAAAAACAAAAATTCTGATCATGCAGTCGCTCTACATGAGGAATTGTTAGTTACTGGGAAGAAGTCGAGCATTTTGGATGACCATTGGATTATATTTAGCTGAAAAATGGAACACTATTTTTGTGATTTTTTTTATCGAATACATAACAACACCGTGTAGTGCGTAAATAAGGGTAACATGACATTATTTCAAAATCGAAATTAATTTGAACATAAGGGGGCATCAACCTATTGTAGTGTTGTAGAGTATCATATGATCGGTCCCGCATGCCTATAGCCTTTTTTTACTTGTTTATATATAGATTATATTAGCATCTGTTGTTGGGAGTCATATCTCGATTTTTTTCCTTAACGTAAAAATTTTAAGCAATCCAAAAACATTGAATTGAGAATGACAGATTCTAAACCTACCACCTTTAAACGAATTCATTGTCAAACAACCGTTTTAAATTTGATTTAGGATATACATAAATATAAAATAACGAAATATTAACAATTTCCTTGTATTAAAATGGTTGCCATGCAGCGGCAGAAAATAAATCAAAAAATTAACAAGCAACGCGAGCGTTTCATCCAATAAGAAAATTGAATTTCCCACGAAGTGACGTGCAGAATTTGAGATTTCTTTTTTCCTCTGCTCGTTTGAAACACAAAAGGGGTATCTGCAGGCATTATGTTGTTGTTGGTTTTTCCGGAGAATAACCCTTACATATCCCGAGCATAAAGTCGTCGCATATTTGAGCAATGTTGGCATGCTAAGAATGTAATAACATTATGAAATCGTGTATATTTCCTTGCTACCAGCCATCATGGCGGGGAGGAGGTTGTGGCTTTTGTTGTTTGTGAAAGAAAAGGATTGTTTTCTTGTTTTTCTTGTTTTTTTGTGTTCTTTTCACTTTTGTGATTCATGCTGAGTTTATATTTTTCTGCTTAAGTGATGCCCTTTTCAGACTTGTCGCTTATGTCTTGCTTATATTTGGGATTCATATTTTCGTGTTACAACGAACGGCTACATATTTGGGGCCCGTCCAAGGCTCTTGTCTTGATAAAAGTTCGAAAGAATGTCTATTCACATGATTTCAGGGTGTAGTATATTAAAATGAGAAACAGTCCCCAAACTTCATTGTCACAGAGAAAGCCTAACTCAGCTGACGTTTCATGTTTTACCCTTTTCGTGAATCAACCAAAAAAAAAAAAAAAAAGAAGAAAGGAAAAAAACGGGAACCACTCTTACTTATAATGGCGGGGACATAATGCGATAATAATAGGAAATGGAATTTTTTTAAAATACAGAAAAAAAACTCCGAGAAGAGGTAAAGTTTTGGTTACAGTTTTTAGTTGTTTTTCATTTTATCTATGCTAATTTTGTCGGTGAAATTCATGAAAATAAAGTGCTTAATTAACATTTTTGTCTATTGTATTCATGGAGAAATCCCGGGAAAAGTTTGGCACGCAATGGTGGTGTTACTCCCACCTAAAGTGTGTTAGTATATCTGGATGCTGATTCAGGTTTTTGCTTTTCATTTTTGTTTGCCAATGACAATGATGGAAAAACTTTTTACCCCCAAAAACACAACATAAAACTTTAGGGATGCATGTAATTTTTTAAAAGTATCGGACAAACATTTTTTCCGCAAAGAATAGCCTATGCTTCTGTGGGTTTGCCAAACAAGTGGAAGTAGAAAAGATGAAACTTTTCTAAAGATTTCTCTTTCTGTTTGCGAAACATATTGTGTGGTTTAAATGTTTAAAGATTGAGCTTATTTTGATGATATTGTGTGATGAAAAATCGTTATCGCGGAGGATTCTACTTTCTATGTTTTTTATAAGCTAACCATTTTTGTTCCTAGCTGATATCACTTTTTTAAATCTAAATGTTAAAAAACAAGGAAAAAAGCAGTAAGTTCGGCCGGGTCGAACTTTGAATACCCTCCACAACTTGGAACGAATTTGGAAATTTTCAAAAAATAACATTCGTCAAAAAATTCTTCTAAAATCTTAAAAATACCGAATATAGCCTTTATATTGGGGTCTATACGAAGACGTGGATCTGCAAAGGCAACTTTTGTTAGAAGCTATTAAAATATTGAAATACGAAACTTAAAAAAATCCGTAAATAATGCAGCTAAAATCATCAAAATACCGAATCTAGGGAGGTTCTGATATATGGGGCTTGTGCGAAGGCCTGGACCTGTTTAGACAATTTTCTGTCGTAGACTGAAGTTCCATACCGTTGTATGTGAGCTATACGATATCTTAAACCTATATTGATATTTCTCTTCCAGGGAGTAAAGTGCTTGGAAAGTATGGATTTTTAGACACATGATCAAAATACCGAATTTACGGATGTATCGTTATATTGGGGATAAACGAAATCATGGACCTATATAGGCAATAATCTTCCAGGGAATGAAGTACTCAGAAGGAAATCCTTATGTGGATTTTCAGACAATATTATTGAAAAATTTAGCTACAATCATCAAAATACAGAATATCGTTGTAGGGGGTCTGCACGATATCGTTCACTTATATAGACAATTCTCTTCGAGGTGGCAAAGCCAAACCCAAAAGGAACTCCTTGTGTTTATTTTCAGACAATTTCATAGAAAAATGTGCTTAAATCATAAAAATGGTATTGTTGTATGGGGGCTATGCGATATCGTGAACAAATGAACTATATGAACAATTCTCTACCAGAGGGTAAAGTACTCAGAAAGAACTCCTTGTGTGGATTTTCAGACAATTCCATTGGATAATGTGGTTAAAATTATCAGAATACCGAATATCGGGCATGGGGCTATACGATATGGTTTACCGATATAGCCCTTCTTCGAACATGACCTGCCTACAGAAAAAAGATGGAACTGTGCAAAATTTTAGCTTCCTATCTTTATTCGTTTGGACTCTAGCGTGATTACAACAGACGGACAGGACTAGATCGTTTTAGAATTTTACGCTGATTAAGAATATGTCTAAAATTATTATTTCGATGAGTTACAAACGAAATGACGAGCTTAATGTACCCTCCATACAATGTATGTTGGAGGGTATAAAAATGCAACAAAAGTGTTAATAAACATTAAACCATCTTGTACTTATTTAAACGAGAGAGAGTGGTAATCCACATGGTACTTGCTTAAAAGCTGTGTATTTTTTCCAAGTGTTTTTGGGGTGGATGCATATGTGGTCATCATCCTGAAATGTAAGTGCAACTTACCAAAATACATATTTACATATTTTTCTTTTTAGATAATTATAAAAAAGTAAAAATTGAAATAAGATTACAAATTTAAAGGGGATATATTATTTGAATTATAAACATTTTACAAAAGAGCAGAGAAATTATAATTATAAATTTAGTATTAAATCTAATAAGGGGCTAACCAAAACGTAAAATGCCGAACTTGAAAAAATGTCTGACAATTTAGAACCAAATGTCAGTTTCTGAAAAACAAAGCGAATACATCACACTACTTCTATCTATTCTTTGAAAGAGTTAATGTGAAAACAAATCCACGATACGCACCCGGACTCAAAGTAAACATAATTCACGCTTGAATACTGCCAGACAATCAAACAACAAAACATTTGCATAGCAGCAAAAGAAAAAGCGAATAACACACACACACACACACACAGAAATTATACATGTAGAAAATCCTTTCACTCAGTTACTGCCATCTATGATGGGTGTGGTGTGTATGTGTATGTGTGGAAGGATGGAAGCGGAAGGTGCAATTCAATTTACATGTTGTCCTATCTCGTCCCGCCTCTTCTCGGCAGTCGCCTCTGGTCGGCATGTATGTTCTTCTGTTTGCTGCTGAGTTGGCTTTCCAAAAATACACAATTTGTTTGCGAATTCAACACGAAACATTTGAAAAGTTGCAGACAGTCACCAAAAACCATTGTTGGTAACGAAGTTGCTGCTGCCAGACCAAGAAGGCAACTGCAAACATCGGGAGTTATTTTACATTTTAAATATGCCTTTGGATATGTCCATATGTGGAAAGGCAAACAGGTAAGGCAGTAAGCCTCGATAACTTATTTAACTCACGTGTAGAAGTAAAACAATGTAAAATAATTAAAGTTTGCGGTTACCAAAATGTACTGCATGTCTAGGATGGACACGACTTTGGTGGGGGGAAACTATGTTATATTGGAATGGGGACAAAACGCAATGGCCTATCTAGATTTGGATTTTTATACCACTAATATTTTTTAAGATCTAGTTCGAATCATAGTATTTGTATCCGACTTAAGTAAAAAATCTAATATTTAAATTTTTCTAGAACCTCCATCACAAAGGGTCAAGATTTTAAATGGTCGTAAGTCTCATATATCGTGACGAAGTTAAATAATGTTAGTTTGTTCAAATCTTAAATACCGATGATCTAAAAAACGACTGTTCATCCGAAAACCTCCTATTCTGAATCTCATTAATAAGGTTTTCTGAACAAAAATATCAAAGGTTGCATTATTCTCAATGTTAAGAATTATTAGGTCGTTAGTATGTAAATAATATAGTAGAGCTTGGCACCACGCAATGTGGTGTGAGTTGGCATCCCTACCTATAAGTAGTTCGTTACCTGTTTGTTTTGCCTTGCTCACCAGCCGCCGCAGTTCCGACGTTGGTGGTAGTGTCGGAAAGTTGAATGTTGCCATTACCCTGCTTAGGTTCTGTTGTGTCCGATGTTGGCGATACTGGAGAAAAATGAAAACATAAGTTCTCGGTCGAGACCCTGTATTGGCATAGAACAGTTGGTAGTTAAAATGGTTTAGTTGAGAAACATTGTTCTTAACCGTCCAATGTTCCTGTATTACTTCAGTGTGTATCTTACCTGTGTTTATTTTTTCTATCAGAGCTTTAGTTGCCGTCCCGATCAGATAAGGGTTGATCTGAACGACCTCGGTCATTGGTCCTCCAGTAGACGGGCTTATTGAGAGTCGCTGATGTCTTCTTCAACTCCCTCTTTTGTTGAGCTTGGGGCTCCTCATTCTCATCCTCGCTCTCGCTTTTGGCTTCATAGTTTAGGCCGATTATCACCTTGTTGATCTGAAATCTGGCCGCATTTGAGACATAAAAACAATACCCTTAGTATTTGTCAGGTTGGCCATGGAGAGATCGTCAACTCCAATCACAAGGAGAGTCACATCTTCATTTTCCTCCCTGTGGAAGACTTCTCATCGCTTCACGCCCAAGGTCTTGTTTTGTCTTCCAAAGACTTCGATTTGTTGCTTCCTTAGCTTTCGCCATTGAGCCCCAGACAACTTTTTCGTTTAAGTTGTGAACTTCGCCAAGCGGTTCGTTTTGTGCATCTCCTCCTTTGTTGGGATTCACAAACCAGTAGTATTGTTGCTGCTGTTGTCAGATTTGGCGTCTGAGTCACTACCTGTCGCTGAAGGCTGAGTCGAGCGTATGCTTCCCCGGAGTTCCTCAGACTCCTTGTTTCTCTTTCTGCCCAAAGGCTGTGTGCTTGTAGCAATACCACAGATGTCAAGATACCCACATATGCGGGAGAGATTTGCTCACGATCGTTGGGTAATGGCGAGGTGTGAGTCGTGGCTAAATTACAATCACCCGCTGGTACTGTTCTATTTAGGTCATGCACAGTAACGTTTTTCACTACTTCTTCCATGTTTTGTTTTTTGTTTTAGTTATTTTTTATAAGCGGGGAATTCTAAGATCCCTACATCACTGCATTACGCTTTATTTAGTTCGTAAATGTGACGCCCTAGTTCGATCAAAATAGTGTGACCATCCATCCAGCCATTGGGTACGCGCCTGGTTGGAGAACTGACAAACACCCATGGAACTTTTCAGTATACTCATATCAAGATGTGGACATGTTGTGTAAACTTTCTGCAGGGAAGAGTTTCACGCCGTGAAGTCCGAAACTATAAATTTCCGAATTCTACATATATAAATTCTCATCATGACAACACCTGGAATATCCTATTAATTTTCCCCTGGAATAACGACTTCAATAAATTTTGGCAAAAATGTATGATATTGGTACATAATTTGGCATATGTTCCGCATAAAGTAAGATGGAGAATTAGAAGAATATATCGCGTTATTATATCTACGGGTTTTTTTAGATCATCATTCGATATAAAAACTATTGTTTTAATGTAGACAGCAAAAAACAAACGAATCAAAGTTTCAAATTGTTCAAGAATATGGAACATTGTTGCAATAAGTTCACCTTGGATGAACTCAATTACGAAGTATTAAATGCATTAAATTACTTGAAGGTGGTGCGTGATTAGTTCCTATGGCATTCGTCATAACTCTGTGTGTTTTTTTGGCGTTCAGTTGTTGTTTCTACTTTGTTTGCTGCCGTTGCATTGTTTCTTCCAAACAAAGGCTCCATTCACACACGATTTGTGTTGAAAACCACAGCATAGGTGTAACATGTTGCAACTTGGCTACAAGACTCCTATGTCTGTCTGTCCGACTGTCTGTCTACCTACTGGCAGACTGACTGACTGCCAGGCTGGCTGACTAGAAGGTACAAATAGAATGAACAAATGAGAAGCATGTGCCAAAGAGTATGACGCTGTTGGGTTAAACAAAAAGTTTGAATTTGCTCCGAGCATGCAGGACTTTTTACAAAACCACACAATATGCTCAACCGGAAATTGTGTGTTGTGGCAAAGTTTTGCTACACAGCTACACTTTGCAAATCCTGTAGCTGTTGCAGACTTTACAATTAAGGCTGCAGATGACAGTTGCCGTTACCCAGGCAGCCATTAGAAGTAGTAGAAAGTAGCTGGCATTTCGGGGGAGATTTTATGGAAAGCATTACGTTGCCACAGCTATCACCCCCCACAGAAGCAGCAGCAACAGCAAGGGTTGTAACCGCATTTGTAAACTCGCAACAATTGAATAGACAATGCAACAACAGCAACGGTGTTAACATTGGCCCAAGAACGATTTGTGGGAGCATATTGTGCAGAGCTGTGCAGGCGATTAGAATCAGTAATCAAGTGGATGACTTCTATGCCGACGAAGGGGTTGTTTTGAAATCTAGTTATGTCATATAGTGCGTAAATTATATTCTGTCCTAAACAGGAAATATTTTCATGCCATTTCAATATCGAGGGAGAATTGTTTCTTCCCATAATTTTAACGTTAATCTAAATTAAATATTTCATGTGTTTGTTTTCACTTTCGAGACGAGTTTAATGATCTGAAATTTGCAGTGAAAAGCTCGTCTCGAAAGAGAAAACAAACACATAAATCATAAGACATATGATCTTCGCCTTAACAAGGCAAAACTTAAATATTTTATTTTTATAAATTTTTAAAATGAAAAAAAAATCCGGGCAGAAATCTCTCTTTATAAAATCAATTTACTACGAGGACCACACACAGCTTGATCATTTTACATTTTACTATTCCTCCTTACGGAATGAAAGGAAACCAAAGAATTGAAATTTATTTTCCCAGTTATGAGTTACAATTGTCTTGCTCTATTTGGTCGATTAAATTTGTTCTGTTTAGTACTGTGGCATGGGACACAGTAGTGCCCTATGCATATGCAACAAATTGTTACATGAACTTGTGGTATAAGCCAAGCGAATTCCGGAACAATGCTACGGTGGTCTAATTGCCAATGGCAAATGTAATGGAAGAAAAATTGTCTGATTTCGGATGCAGGCATTGGGTGCATTCTACGGCTCAGAAGGCAACACAACGAATATCGCCAGAGAGTGAGGAGGAAAAAATCCATAAAACTTTAATGTATTCACCCAGACATGCAAGGAGGAGCTAGGCAACGGAAGATTGGGGATTTGGTTGACTATGCATTCGATATGTAAAACTGTTGCTTTACATATTGGACATATATTAGTTACTTGAGAAATCAGAATATGCCCATAATCGTTTTTTCTTGAAACGTACATGCAACAAGCTTAAAGGTAGACTGTAAAACACATACATATGAACATGTATATGAAATATTAAGTGAAATTTATAAAGTTTCCTGTTGCTTAAAATAAAACTTGAAAATACATATACATTGAAAACAGTTGAGTTTAGATTTAAATTGATTTGGTGAAATAGGGTACTTATACAACAAGAAAATTGTAATAGCTGCATCTTTCCATAAATTTTAAAAACACTCCCTTAAAGAAAACATTATGACATTTGATTAGTTCTTTTCCACATAAATGCACAGACAAAACGCCTAAAGCCTGTGGGGTTTTTCTTTTTTTTAGTCTGGATATTTTGGAATTTGTTCTAAAATATACTGAAACTAGAATCTTGACATTTCGGGTGTAGATAATTTCCTTTGAGGAGATAATTTTGAATAAATAAGAGGTGCTAAGGAGTAATTATAGAACAAAAATATTCAATTTGATTTTTAACTTTGTACAGCGATGTTTTGAGAATGCCTGTAATTGTACTGCAAATTGTACCTTTTAGTTTTAGGCTAATCCTACAAAAATTAGACATCTCTGATTTATAAATATGTCTAAAATTTTGAAGTTTATCTACACTATTGACATGCTACTTGGCATAGGGTGTCTTTCTGGATTTGTTTGTAACATGGAGAGATAGACCCATAGCCACTTTTGAGAATCTTCCCTCTTCCAACGTAGGTCGCATTTATTATCCGATTGAGGTGAAATTTTGCAAACAATATTTGTTTGGCCCAAGGACGAATACTATGAAAATTGGTGAGAATCGGTTAAAATATATAAATCTTCAACCGATTTTGGGTTAATTATGCACCAAATGGTCAATATCAGTCCATCCAAATGGCAAACATCCCATACATATCCTTATTACAATTTCAGGTTTATTGTGCAAATAATGGCTAATATCAACCCAAATGGAGTGAATTCCGGGACGAACGTTTTCATTTGGGGAACTCGGCCCCGATATGTATCGTTATTTGGTATAAAATATAAAATATCTCCGTCAAATTTGGTTGAAATCGATTCTGAATTGGATATGCCTCCAGTTCGCTCTGAAAAAAAAAAAAATTATAACTGCTCTAAACCCAAAGGTTGATAGGTGGTATGATCTACTTCAAATAAATTCTTTTGTTGCAGGAGCTCTTTTAAATACGCATAGTGGTGTAGGGTATCATATAAAATAAAATAAATAAATGAACCAAGTTTTTAGTTCTTCGATAATCTCGCATCTTCCAATAAGCCACGATTTCGGGTATTTTTAAAGGTTAAAATCACAATTTGTGCAAGATATCATTAGTAAAGTTGAACTTATCTTAATGTACTTTTCTCATTGTGAGAGCCAGATTCAACGAACTTTCACTCACACACTCAACATTTCTTCTGATATTCTTATTGATTAAAGGACTTTAAACAGAAGGATAAAAATTAAAATAGGACAACTAAACTCTGATAGTTTAAGGATATTATTATTTACATTATCCTGATCATTGCTCTAATATCTTACATAGTTAAACATTTCTGCAAATGATCGGAGTGGCCTTTTTCTTTTTTTTTCATTGCAAGCTGCACTTCAACAAATATCTTCCAATTTTTAATTATCTTCTTCCACAATCAAAATATCTTTATGCAGGAGGCGTCCTGCTCGGATGTCATTGTGGTCCACTCTCAACATATCCATTCTTCGGCCACAACCGGAACAATTCGAGTAAAGCAACGGACAGTGGCGTTGGGTGCTGAACGTTCTTTTGTCAACAATTTAAATTCTAGAAATACAACATTTTAGATGTTAACAAGTATTCAAGACAAACAAATGAGTGGATACACTGGCACATTGTTGCGCGTCCATGTAGCTGTGTGTGTTTCGGTCCATTCAAAATGGATGATATGCAGGAGATGGGAATACACTTCTGCCATTTTCAGTACACACACTCACTCACATTCGATATATCTGAATGAAATTGTGTGTGTATGTGTATGTAGGTGTATAGTAGAGCATTATCAATGTCACACAATGAATGAATGATCCAGTAAAAATGGAAATCGCACACACACACACATACATACAAACATGCACACATTCATTCTCATACATGTACACCATTACAACATGGCCATGTGTATGTGTATGTGTGCTCGTTTATTTGTGCATATTGATGAACTAATGCTGGATACATGGCGACTGCTGCCGGATGATGTTGCTGTTCCAGCTGCCGCCACTTTGTCAACGTGCAGTTCCGTAAATGCTATAGTAGATCCCATTTAAATGCTGATTTGAAACAGTTTAGCTAACTCAAGCGTAAAGTGATTGTTGCACAGTTCGATTGTTTGTCGAAAGAATGCACAAGCACACACACGATCAACATTGCATTAGCATGTTTGATGGTTGAAAAAGATATTGAAGGTTGATTGTCTAATTCCTATAAGAATATTACATTAGTTTCATCGTCCGTACCTATGTTAAGGAAGTTTTTCTAATATTTTGACTTTAGTTATGTCCCTCCAAAGACGCACATCCTTCATATGTTTGCGTGTATGGAGTGCATACATATTTCGCTGATGACTAAGATGTAATGTCAGATTACCTAACAAGCCTTGTTGGTGTGGCTTGAATATTGCAAGTATGTTTTGAATCTTTTACAGGTGGGATGGAGATATACCCATATCTCTCCAAGGCAATAATCTTTAAAAGCTAATTTTCATGCATGCTAATATTGCAGTTCAATTCATTTTGCTCTAGTTTCTTCAAATTCAGGTAACTTAGGTAATCACTCAAATTATTCAAGCACTAGCAGGTAGTTATATTTTTTGATGCAATTTGTTTCGAAGTTGCTGAAACGAAGTTCGAAGATGGGCAGCACAATAGCCCTACATTTCGAGATACCATTGAGTTTAAATTTATTTCTAGTTTTTGGACTTCCTAATAAATGTCCCGAACTTTATCAGGATATGAAGGTTTTAAAAGAATAGCTTCTCAATAAACTTTTGGGCTTTTGAGGACTTTCTGGCTAAAATTTTGGATTTTTCCGGACTTACAATAGAGTTATGCCAGTCTTGTTCGATTGAACGAACTAGTTCCTTATCAATTCCGTGGACTCCGGTCGATTGTATAAAAACTTTGCGTATGCGTGATATAAAGTATATTAAATATATGAAATCACTCATACGATTAGGAACTGGTGTACTGACACTACTCCACAGCAAAAAGAGGTTAAAATGTATTTATTTTGTTTCTTCCTTTTTATACCCTCCACCAAAAAAGGTATGGAGGGTATATTAAGTTCGTCATTCCGATTGTAACTCATCGAAATAATCATTTTAGACCCAACAAAGTATATATATTCTTGATCAGCGTAAAATTCTAAGACGATTTAGCCCTGTCCGTCCGTCTGTCCGTCTGTTGTAATCACGCTACAGTCTAAACGAATTAAGATAGGAAGCTAAAATTTTGCACAGATCTCTCTTTTGTCTGCAGGCAGGTCAAGTTCGAAGATATATCGGTCCACGATATCGTATAGCCCCCATATAACGGTACCCCCGATATTCGGTATTTTGATGATGTTAGCCACATTTTTCAATGGAATTGTCTGAAAATCCACACAAGTAGTTCCTTGTGGGTACTTTGTACCTCGGCAGAGAATTATCTATATAGGTCCACAATATCGTATAGCCCCCATATAACCCGGTATTCGGCATTTTGATGATTTTAGCCATATTTATACCCTACAACACTATGTGTTGGGGGTATTATAAGTTTGATTGGCCCAAAAATTATGTAACACCTCGAAATATTGGTTTCCCACATAGGAAAGTATATATGGATCTTCCTAGCTCGCCGAGCTGAGTCGATCTAGCTATGTATGTCCGTCCGTCCGTCTGTCCGTCTGTCCGTCTGTCCATGTTAATTTGTAATCACTCTACAGGTCGCAATTATGGCCCGATCTTCACGAAATTTAGAATGGAGGTGGGACTGGGGTCAGAATAGAACCCTATTTCTTTTGGAGATGATCGCCAAATGTTTAGGGGTTGAAATGGACCAAATACTGAAAAAATGTCGGATTTTGCAGTAGCTATACAGGTCGCAATTATAGACCAATCGACGCGGAATTTCGCATGTAGCTAGAGTTTAGGGCGGGGAAGAAGCCTACCAATTTGGGTGGTCATTGGATAACATTTAGCGGTTAAAATAGACCATATCTTTTGTGTTGAAAAAATTCAAAATTTTTCATTAAATCGCGAATATTTTAAATCCCGGCGAAATCACAAAGCCATGACAAGGTTACTTCTGATCTTAACACTGATGTTAACATCCAACAAAACGGATATATAGCAAAATATGTGCGATATATATGTTTATCAAAGAAGATGTGCTTGAAAAATCTCTTATATGTCGAGAACGGCTGAACTAATTTCGAAAGTTCTCATTAGATTAGAATGGCCTCTTGACAGGAATGAAAAAGCGTCTAAAAAAATCTCATAAAAATATCTCTCTAAAGATGAAAATATTGATTTTCTAACATTTTCTCATATTTTTTCAATTTTGTCATATTTTTGGCATATTTTCATTTTGAATTAAACATTTGGTAATATTTCTACAGCTAACAAAACTAAGTAGTTAGGATATCAGGATATCATATACAGATCGCATTTATGGCCCGATCCTTACGAAATTTTGCATGGAGATAAGATGAGGGTCAGAGTAGAAGCCTACTCTTTTTGGAGATGATCGCCATATATTTAGGGGTTGAAATGGACCAAAAAACTGCAAAATTTGAATGGGGGTTACCGGACATTACAAAAGCCAAGCAGTTTTGGATGGCCATCCAAAAATATTCAATGTGTGAAATAGTTTGCCAAATTTTGTAGACAAAATACGAAAATGTCGATTCCAGTGACTTTTTGGAGAATTCACAAATACAGGAAAGACGCACTTCTGACTATTTCGTTAACGCTGATTTCGTTGAAGAATATAGTCAAATGTCTGTTTCTCATTTTTTTGGGAAATATTGGTTCCAGATCTAGGAAGACCATTTACGTGCAACATCTACCAATAAATTGGAAATGAGCAAATTAGTTTATGTTTCTATTATTTGAAAATGAGAGAACGAAACCTGATGGTTTTCTTTTATTATTTGTCACAATATCTTGTGGAATTCTTTCGAGTATCTCGCCTATATCAACTGTATGGTTTATTATAGTGTTGTAGGGTATTCAACGGTCGGCCCCGCTCGACTGTAGCCTTTGCTTACTTGTTTTCAATGGAATTGTCTTAAAATCCACACAAGTAGTTCCTTGCGAGTAATTTACCCCTGAGAGAGAATTATCTGTATAGGTCCACAATATCGTATAGCCCCCATATAACGGTACCCCCCGATATTCGGTATTTTGATGATTTTACCCACATTTTTCAATTGTCTGAAAATCCACACTAAAATCCACTAAACACTACCATTTTCTCCACTAATAAATAAACTTTGCTATATTAAAAACAATAATAATGGGATTCATTTAAACAATTTCACATCCGTCTCTCTTCCACCTCTTATTGGATTGTATTTTTTTTTCATTTGGAACAGGCTAGTATTTACAGTCGTAATTTCACCGTATACAATGCACACTAAAATAAATACTCGTTTCCTATGTTTCGTCTTTCATCTCGTTGAAGTAAATAAATAGCCATATTTCTATAAATATATGCACACACACATAGTGAGTGTGTGATTCAGTACAACATACATACACGCACACACATATTTCTCATCTCGTTTGTGTTAATGAGCTCGATGTGGTAATTACCGCTGTCATTGTCAATGTTGGTTTTCCCACCTCCCTTACAGTGCTCGTTTTGCTTCCATGCAAGCGCTCACATTAGAATTTTACTCAAAGAGTTCGTGGCCGCAGCACTTGCATATGTTATGCAGCTGTATATGTACAAATGCATACATGTATGTTTGAAAGTATATTTTTGCATTTATGAACACCATTGTGTCTACTTTTGAGTGTGTGTGTGTGACACATTTGTCTGCACACATTTCATTGTTCTGTTTTGCATGTTACTATCCTTTGTTGCCTTTTGTGTAGAGTAAAAAATAAATGTGGACGAACATTTTATACTACACTTTATAGTTCTTGGCCATTTTTTTTCTATTTTTTAAGCATGCAATCTCTAAGAGAAACAAAAATATTGTTATCAAAGTGTGACGACATACTTATTATATTTCACATCATCATTTTCACAGTAAAATATGTTTGAATGAGACAGTAACATATAGATGAAGCAAATAAGTTATATTTGTAGTAAAAATGTTTTAAAATTCATCAGTATCAGCCTCAACATTAAGCTACTAAACGAAGGAGACATAACCATCATAAGAATGACTACTTTAGATACTATTTCTTTTTGTCTGGCTGGTGTTCACAAAAACTCCAGAAAGGAAAATAAAATTAGGTCAAAACTTACCCTCAGAAATATTTTATTCAACTTATATCGGTTTCGAAGTTAAGCAACATCGGACCACCTAACCAACCAACATTTGTGACTGAACCGATATTCATTAAAACCCATCCTATTTGAGCTGATTTTACACTTTTTAGGCACAAAAACATGATATTGAGTGAAGATATATATGGGAGCTATATCCAAAACTGAACCACTATAAAAACTAATAAAGGTATTCCTATACTGTGTCTAATATTTGGCACCAAACATCGTCGTTCTAGAGAGTATTTTACGGTTGTTAGAGATTAAAATACAAAATCAGAAGAAACATACTTATAGGATCTATAGCTATATGTTCACCGATTTTTACCAAATTCGTTGTATGTGTCAAAATCCATTCAATTCGGGCTTATAAAATGCATTTGGTGCACAATAAACTTGAATATGGTTTTTACGGAGTGAGTACACACTTATATATAGGCTCAATTTGGTTATATGCGCACAATTCCATCCAATTTAAACAAATATTATATCTTTGGTGCACAATAATAGCCAATTCGGGAAAGGTATACAGGGTAAGAAAAAACTGCAATAAAGTCAAGCGCCACAATTTTTACATTTTTTTAATTTTATTGAATGAAAGCAAAAAATTACTGAAATAGTATCAAATTTTAGAGTAAGTTTAGATTTGTTCGAATTGGTTACCTTTGGCACGAATTGTGGCATTAAAACGGCCAATGAAACGGTCTCACGCTGCCTGAATGTTGCTTTGCGGTATTTTGGCCCGTTCATTGAGGTGATCGAACTTTGGCTTTTTTTGTCCCAAACTTGCTTTCCAAAATTCTCCAGCCACAATAGTCCAAAAGATTGGTATCCGGAGACTTTGGTGGCCATTGTGTGCTGGAAATAAGCGAGGAACCTCATTTCGTAGCCATTCTTTGGTGGCGCGTGCTGTGTGCGATGGTGCTGGAATGTCCAAGGTCTGCGGCCAAAATGTTTGCGTGTCCACGACTTTAATATAGCCACCAGAATATTTTCGGTCGATTAATACGAGCGGAGAGTGACCATCGGCTATTATGGCGGTCTACACCATCACCATGGCTGGTGCTTGAGTTCTGGTGGCCAACCGAAGTGCACATTTTCAGCTGACCTCTTAGGCAAGTAAAGTACGAGACACAAAATATTTATTCACATGTCAATGCTGAGGTGCTCTAACGATAGCCATTTGTGGTTTTCCAGCCAAATATGAAGAAATCTGGAAAATTCTCACCAAAATGCTTTTGTACGCTTGTAAACAATATAATGAGCTGCCAGTGGAATAATTTTAACAGCTGTCGGATGAGTGGTTTAGAAGTGTTTTTTCATCTCACCCTGTATATGGGAGCTATATACAAATTTTGTTGTATCTATTGTTCTCAAAAATACATGGAAACACAGACGGACGGACATGCATAAATGGACAAAGAATGTGATTCTTGGCATATCATCAACAGGAACTAGACCTATAGTTTCGCTTCCTTCTCTATGTTACCCTGACCGCAGTGTGGTGTAGGGTATAAAAATAGAATGCTTACCAAAAACATTTCGGTGTGGAGAAGAGTTTTCAAGACACAGGATACAAGCAGTTTAAATTTTATTGTAATATTTGTGAATCACTTATGTGGGAGTGAACATTGGTACCTTTTCTCCCTCAAAAATTTTCAAAATCTTTCACAATGCGAAATATTTCCCAGATTTCGATAACACACAAAATAACATAACACCGTTCCACAAATCTCTTTAGTCGTAGTTTCCAAAACTTCCTTTTTATACCCTTATTTCCTCTAATTCCAAATTATAACTGCTCTTAAGCTATAATATCCTTTCGAAAAACGTTGATAATTGGTATGATCCACTTCTAATAAATTCCCAATATAGTCGTTTTTTATAGGGTAGCTCTACAAATTATGCATAGTGGTGTATGGTATTATAAAGGCGGCCAGCCCGAATTTTGATCTTTCTTTACTGGTTGGTACTCAAATATGTCTGTGGAATAATGTGAAATTTGAGACACCGCAACTTTTTTCATTTCAAGTTAGAACCACTTGAATATTTTTAGCTTGCTCCAGAAATTTTATCTTAGCACAGCGGCAGGATTTTTACTTTTTTTAGAGATACGAATAGTAATGTACTTAGAAGCATTTACTTTAAAATTGAGTCATATTCCAAATTTGTTGTAATTTAAAATAGTCTGAAATATTATAATTTCTTTCCAAATTGAAAATTTTAATACGGTAAATATTTTTTCCTTTTTCTGAGAATAACCATTTTTCACTAGTTATTTACAAAAATTAAGTAATATAGCTTTCCGTTTTGTCAGAACATATGTCACTTGCATTTTTATCTAACAAAAGTCATGTATAAAATTGGTCGAAAATTTACTGTAATTGTTAATTATCGGCGCCATCTGATTCAAATTTCAAATTGTATTGCATTTATGTATGTCACGGACTACTTTTTTAACAAAACTTTTTATTCATTAAGAGTAAGAATCTTGAATATCCAATTTCTTAATTGTACTTGTACAAATTCGCAATGAAATCGGTTGATAACGTTTCAGTACCAAGGAAGTGCAATATTTAGTATAGCTTAGTAAAAAACTCCTGAAAAATAAATTATTGTAAACCCATTCAATATTTCTGTGAGAATACCGAAAAAAGTGATTTCAATTTAAGTTGAGTGAATCTTTGCCAATTGACAAATTGGCCAAATCGGGCAATTTCTTTCCATATTTCGTTCAAGAACGGTCTAAAATACCATTTTATCAGATCACAGGTGGCAGTGAAATTATCATTCCACGTCCTGCATACTTAAGCAATCAAGCAACCAGCCAGCTTGCCACCAATATGTCTTAATAATTCTTGTATGTATGTGAGTGTGCGAGTGTGCGTTTAAACTTGTTAAGTTGTAAGTTTCATTAGCACTTTGCGTGATTTGTTTGCCTGTATGCGAGTTTGGCGAGTGTGTCGTTTCTTGCCACTAACAAAAGTTTGGAGCAAAGTTAAACACAAAAGACAATCAACCATGCACAGCAACAATCAGCTACAACAACGGCAACAACAGCGAACGCAGTGGGAAGGATAAAACTTTTACAATTTAGCTAACTACAATAATGGGGTTTCACGTGCCTGATGTAATTTTAAGTCGTGATTTTTCTTCCGTCCTGATATTCGAACACAGATACACAGTTAATACATACATATGTACATATGTGATTGTATTCTGTCAATGAATGTATGTGTGTATGTGGGTTGCAAGTATTTATGTATGCGTTGATATGTTGTTTTTTGTGTAACTTTTTAAATCACACACTTTCAACAAAATGAAAAGATTCATTTTCTTTTTCTAATTTCGATCATAATAAAGTTTTGCGGTAACAAAATTACAAGAGTAATTAGATTGGTAAATGTCAACGCACAAAAGTTATTACAGCTCTACTATCTTTGAATAAATTATGAGTAGACACATTTACATTGGAGAGGAATAATAAATTTCATAAATATCTGGAATTTTGGATGGAGAAAAAATTGTATTTTGATGGAAAAAATCATGGTGATTTGAATTTGAGTTGAGTGAATTTTTGTCATTTGACAAGTTGGTCAAGTAGGGCCATTTCTTTCCATATTTCGTTTGAGAATGGTCTGAAATACCACATTGCCAGAGCACAGGTAACAGTTATGCAAACATATGTTAACATTTTTTTCAAAATTATTCGTTTGATAACATCTCATGGTCAAAATTTATATTTATCAGTCCAATGTAAGTACACAAATCAAAGATGGAATCCTAATTTGTATGCACTGAAATTTGACAAGATAAACTACAGAAAGCGCAGAGATGGGATTGCTACATTTAAATGACTTTATCTTCTCAATTCTACCATGGGTAAAATAATTGGCCTTGTTAAGATGAGCTTAAATTTATTGAATCCCAGATTTTAATAGTTTACAGAAACAAACTTATTCGTATTTCACAAAATTTTTGGTACCACACATTTCCTATCTCCCGTAGTATTCCACCAGTTATCCTTACATTTCCATTCACGGATGCAATTAGTAATTAAAAGCCTTGCAGCATTTGTTTGGTTAAAAACCACTTTCGCATTAAAATGTCTGTGTGATTCACACCATGTACGGTGGTGTGAAATAAAGTGATGCTAATAGTTCAAGGCATTTCACACGTGATAAAACACAAGACTACAAAAGACCGAATGTGCACACTGAGTGCAAAATGATGTTCAACTGCATGGTGTCTTCAAAGACATTCTCCGTTGCTCAACGAAAAACATTTTGGATCTTTTAGGGGTTGTATTATTATTAACACAACTGACCCTGTCCGTTACCTTTTCGAAATAACTCCCATGTATTGCTACCACCTAACAACAGTCACTTTGCATATTCCTGCCACGATCTCCGACCAAGTGAGCTCTAATTTTCAGTGTTTTGAAATATTTCCTGGATATAATTATAGTTTCCCTTTTGGCATAATTTCATAACCTTAGTCTCAATTCCAGACGACATGTTTTTTAATTTAGCATTTGAGTTCATATATTGTTCCAAAAAGAGCTAAAGAGTTGCTTCTCATGGCCGAATGTGGCGAACTGCCGAATTTGGTTTTCTCCAATGAAAAAACATTCGTTGTCCAGCAGTTTGTAAATAAACAAAATGATCGTGTTTTCTTGCCAGAGTTCAGCTGAAAATGTGCACCTTCGGTTAGCCACCAGAACTCAAGCGCCGGCCGCAGACCTTAGACATTCCAACAGGACTAAGCACCATCGCACTCAGCACGCGCCACCCAAAAATGGTTACAAAATGAGATTCCTCGCTTCATTTCCAGCGCACAATGGCCACCAAAATCTCCGGATACCAATCCGATGAACTATTGTGTCTGGATTATTTTGGAAAGCAAGGTTGGCACTAAGAAATACCTAAACCTCAAGCAAGCGCTTCTCCGGGAATGGGCCAAAATAGCGCAGAGCAACATTCGGGCAGCGTGTGACGGTTTCATTGGATGTTTGAAGGCCATAATTCGTGCCAAAGGTGAACAATTCGAACAAATCTAAACTTATTCTAAAATTTGATGCTATTTCCGAAATTTTTGCTTTCATTCAATAAAATTAAAAAAATATGTAGAAATTATGACGTTTGACTTTGTTGCAGTTTTTTTATCTCACCCTGTAGGTCCCTTTCGATATTTGGTACTTCACCAATCTTAGTCTCAATTCCTGACCGAATGGGTCTAAATTCAGAATTTTGAGTTCATTTATTGTATGGAAATTTTACCATATGTATGTCAATTGTAGGTCTCCGTTTCGATGTAAGCCGCATATAGACATGTTGGTCCGTTTAGGATGGAAGTCATAATTATCATCGTACTATGCACTAACTTGATTCTTTACACTGTTTCTATCATAATTTAAACAAAATAGGAAATACAAAATGTAATAATAAATACGGTTAATCAAAATTGTTTACTGATTTGAAACCAGAAATTTGTTTCAAAAAATGAAAATTGAAATTTTATATTTATATATTTCTTGCATGAAGCCGAAATTTCGCTACATCAAGTGTCATTTTTTTCAATTTTGCGGAAAAGGCCAAAGTTGAAATTATGGTAGAAAAGCAAACTTTCAATGCTAATTTTTCTCACTCTGTAAAACTGTGAGCTCAATTACATAAAACACATACAAAGAAATGTATGTATTCATATCTCATGTGTGGTACGAGCCGTTGAAATTCTTTAAAACAATTTTTGGATTGCAACAGCTGCAGTGTGGTGAGAAGGAATTTTCAAATAAACACAACGCTTTCAGAATAATTGCCGTAATAAAACTTGACAAGTTATTTTGTGGTTTTAAAATTGAATATCATCAAGAGCATATGGGCCATGGGGTGGTGGCGCCGTCGATGCTTTAATATTTTCAAATTGGCATTAATGCGTCAAATACAAGGTCAATGGGACAAGTGCAACATATATCTGTGAAGGGAATTTTATCGTATATGAGTCTATATTAAATATTATATATTCTTTAAATCGCAATATAAAAAATAAATTCTTAATAATTCAGTGTTAAAACAGAACAGAACAAATTTTAGTTGGAAATTTTCAAAACGAAAATTTTTCGTCAACACTCATACTTTGACCATTTAAAGGGTCGAGCTTAGATCCATTAGCAATACCAATTTAATTTGTTACATTCATTTCAATGTTAATGACAACTCATTGTGTTTGGTGTTTAATTGCAGAGGACTCGTCCATGTATCTTCTGTTTAAAAAAATCCAATTTCCATGGCCAAACCACAAAATTTCTTCGTACAAAGTTTCGAAATGGTTTAAATTCTAAAATGTTATGCTAACAAAAACTTATGTGCAGCAATTTCGTGGTATTTTAACAATTCGTCTTCCAAGCTCAGAAGGAAATCCAAGAGTTTATTTTAGGCAAATGACAATTAAGGAAATACGAAGTTATTTGCAATTATGGTTTTTAAATTGCTGCATCATTGTTAAAAAAATAACAAGTAAAAAAGTATCGGTCGGTTTTGCCGACAGATGTATACCCTCAGCCCTATCCACCCTCTATGGAGTGGGTTTTGAAAGAATCGTTCAATATTGTCCATTTCGTATCCCACATAAATAAATATGATATAAATATAATTATATATAAATCTAATTATATATGTAAACAAATAAAATATAGTAGATGGATATAGCAAATGTAAAGAATCGCTGAATCGCTTCGTAATTTATGATAGATGAAAATATTGAAAATTGTGTCCCTTTGTGGGTGAGGTGCCAGAAGGTATTCGAAGATATATAGCATCTTCACAACAGATCTGGTGTTAGCAAAAATTATTGTATGTGTGAAATTTGAAGAGAGTTGGATCCTTATTTCGCTTTCTTTGAGTGTTATGTTTTTCAAAATTAGATTATTGCTTCCCTTTCTGTGCAGAAAATATATATTTTTAAAATTTCGACCATTTGTGGGGGATGTACCAGAAGAAGTGGACCGATATACTCCATCTTAACACCACACCTTGACTAATAAAATGATTAGGATGGGTGAAATTTGAAGACAATCGAACTCTTAAATCACATTTTATGAGAGTTGTAATTATTCACAATTTTGACCATTTGTGGGGGAGGTACTTGAAGGAGTGAACCGATATTATCCATTTTAAGACCAGACCTAGCACTGATGCAAATATTAGGATTTGCAAAGTTGGAGCAAAATCGGATCATCGTTTCTCTTTCTGTGCAAAAAATATATGATTTGCAAATTTCGACCTTTTGTGGGGAGGTACCAGAAGGAGTGGACCGATATTGTCCATTTTTACACCTAACGTAAAACTGATGCAAATATTAGGATTTGCAAAGTTGGAGCAAAATCGGATTATCCCTTCTCTTTCTGTGCAAAAAATATATTTTTCGCAAATTTCGACCTTTTGTGGGGGAGGTACCAGAAGGAGTGGACCGATATTGTCCATTTTTACACCTAACGTAAAACTGATGCAAATATTAGGATTTGCAAAGTTTGAGCAAAATCGGATTATCCCTTCTCTTTCTGTGCAAAGAATAAATTTTTTGCAAATTTCGACCTTTTGTGGGGGAGGTACCAGAAGGAGTGGACCGATATTGCCCATCTTCGAACTCGATCTAAGTTTGACAAAAATATTACGATGTACCAAGTTTGGACCAAATCGGATACTCCCTTCGAGAGTTATCGTGCGCACCAGCCAGCCAGACAGACAGACAGACAGACGGACGGACGGACGGACGGACATCGCTAGATCGACTCCAAATGTTCTGAAACGGATTTGGTCCAAAGAGACCTAGGGTCTAAAACCGTTATTTCGACTAGGCACGTTTTGACCGTATCAAATGATATATACCCTCTGTAGCCATATGGCTGAGGGTATAACAAGGAATAAAGGACAAAAGTTTGCAGTATACATTATTTGTATAATGTATACCTACATACATACACAATTAAACATTTATACAATTTGATCTTAGACACTTTGTAATAGTATAACGGGTATTTGAAATAATATCACAGATTCAATTCATTTTTAACTAAATTTAGAAAATCAATAAAAGGAAAAAGCAATCATAAGAAAATCCTGAAGTGGGTTTAATTTTCGGTCTTCGGCAATATAGCTGATGACAATACAAGGATTATTTTGGTCAAAAAGCTTAACCCTGAAATTTGACGTAAAAATCATTTTTTAATGGATGACGCCAAAGACAGAAACATTCCTCGTCAAATTTCATTACGAGAAAAAAAGCAATCTCTACTTCCAAAAACCCGACTAAATATCCTCAATTCTTTGATCAATTTTTTGGCCTTTTTTCGTGTTGATGCACTGAATTTTGTTTTAATCAGGAAGTGTCGAAATAAGAAATATTCTATATGAAATTTCAGCAACTCAAAATAAACTATATATTTTTTTTATACGCTCCACCATAGTATGGAGGGTATATTAAATTTGTCATTGTAACACCTCGAAATATACATTTTAGACCCCACAAAGTATATTCCTGATCAACATAAAATTCTATGTCCGTCCGTATGTGGAAATCACTCTAGCTTCCAAACGAAATGAGGTAGATTGATAAAATTTTATTAAAAAAATATAATGTCTGCAGGCCTTTTGGTATTGTAAATGGTATGGCCCCCATATAATGGTACCTCCCTATATATGGTACCTCGGTATTATGGTGATTTAATCGACATTATTTATCGGAAATGTTTGAAATTTGGTATTTGGAGTTCGTAGTGGATACTACAGCCTAAGACAGAAAATTGTGTGTGCAGGTTCACGTTTTGGTATATCCACCATATAATGGTACCTCCCTATATTTGGTATTTTTAAGATTTAAGCTACACTATTCACCGATTTTTCTTTTCAAGTTTCGCATTTGAATATTGTAATGGCTTATGACAAAAGTTGCCTATGCAGGTCTACGTCGTCGCATAGACCCTGATATACGGCTACATTCTGTATTTTTAAGATTTTAACAGAATTTTTAACGGATTTTATTTTTTTGAAAATTGCTAACTTCTTTCCAAATAATGGAGGATATTCAAAGTTTGGCTCGGCCGAACTTACAGATTTTTTACTCGGTTTTTAATAAAATTACATTGACGTTTTTACGTTTAAATTATGTGTTTAAGTTTTTTACGGCTAATTTAACACGTTTCTATGCTCGGTCAAAATTTTCCTAATACTTTAGTTTATTGAAATAGAGTCATAGTAGCAAATATTCTACATGAAATTTCATTATGAGTCTCTCAACAAATGAAATATTTTTGAAATTAATATGTACCATAAATATATATCACGAATATATTTTTTTTAAACCTGTCTTATTTTCGCATTCGCCTCAAAATTTTGTTATAATTTCACTGTACAATAGACTATCTGTTCTCTTCCAATTGTATTTGATAGTAGTTGGTTTATAAATCGAGGCCTCAAAAGGGTTTCGGGTTCATAGGTCAATTTTTTAAGGCCTTTATATATCCTTAGCTATATACAATGTGAGCCCGATAGTTTGAGATACATTTCGCAATATTTAGTAAAGAGCTTTAACAATTAATAGAAAGCTTTAGATAGCTTCAGGAACCTTTGGTGTTAGCAATGGCTCACTCCGAAGTTATAATATAGTGACATTTTGAGAAACCATTGTTATCTCCAAGAGTTGCTACCATATCAAATTTCTGGATAATACGTCTAATCGTGCTCGCAACATAAACATTAAAGCACATCTTAATACTCTCTTACCCATTTAGTATGCTTTTTAAGTAGCTATAATGCTGCACGAGCCATTCCCTCAATGTGAGTATTAATTATATTTAATACTTCCCTACCAATCGCCAAAACCGTTGTTTATTGGAACTTCACGACAGGTCTTGTGAGGCCTTTATATATATTGTTCATTCTTAAAAAAAATAAAGTTTTGTTTTTGAGGCCAAAATATTATTAAAGAATCTCCACTTCATTAAATTACAAATCGAGTACTTTAATTAACTTTTTTTTTTTTTTTTTTTTTGAGATGTGTATCATCTAAATAACATATTTTTAATATGACCCCTATGTAGAAACCAATCAAGTTACATACCTTTTTATATATATTTTTTTAAATATTACACTTTAGACACAATTCCTACATAAATCCTATTTCATTTATAATGAAAGCAATAAACATTAAGTTTGTGCAACCCCCTTTATTTGTTCTGTCCTGCTGGACAACTTACCACCCATAAAGTTCAGCAAAGAATACGAAACTTATGCATAAAAGGCATTTCCGAATTGCAAATTCCAAGCAGATGCCTGCACGGATATACAAATGACCACATCATACATCATATTTATCCATAAATTAGATGAACAGAACAGACCAGAACTGAACTACAGTGAAGTGAAGTAAAGTAACATATCTGGGCACCAAACTCGCTCCAGGATAAATGAGATTTTATCTTTCCTGGGGTTTGGGGTACATTTGGTCGGTTACATCTCATGTGGCATATGGGAATATTGCAACCTTGAGGAAGAAGTCCCCATCACTTAATACACAAACATACATACATTCATATTTAAGTCTGCATACTTTAGAGACTCCAAAACGAATGGTTATGGAAAACCCTAACCCACAAAAAAATGATAAAGTTATATACTGCGTCGTCTGGTGAACATACCAAACAATTGACGAATGACCATGTCATGGACGCCCTGCCCTGGGCGTGAGTATTTGGGACAGATACGAAACCTTTTAAAACTTCATTGCGAATGCATTTGCAGAACCATAAATCATCAGTACTCATTTTTCGTTTTGTTTCAATTCAAAGATTTTGGGTGTTTTTCCTATCTGTCAGACTTCAGCTGTAGCAAATCTCCAACTTTGTAGTTTAAAGAAAATCCAACAAAAAGACAAAGAACAATTTATTTGAAAGTAATTGTCTTGTGGAAAACAAAGGAAATGCATGAGTCTGTAAAGCTCAGCCTTGAAAGAGGAACATCAGCGTCAGAAGAAGAAGAAGGATATAAAACAAACACGTATTTTGAAGATATATGATTTGGCACAAATTTACAGGGCCACAATGGAGTACAAATGGAGGAAGAATTGGAAAATAAACCCATGTTTAAAAAAAAAACCATAAAGCATTTATCATTTGAAAATGCCCCAGAAGATTTTTAGTAGGACAATGATGGAATTTATTCGGCACAAAAAATTGAATGGCAGAACGAATATTATTCTTATAGAATAGCAACAACAACCACATCAAATAATAAGAATGCCATGAGTGCACCTGGATAAATTTTAAAGAAATGGTTTCTCCATATCAAAGGATATATTAAATAGTTTAAAATTAGATACAATTTAATAACTTAGTCATTTATCCAATCTCATTATATTCTCTAGAAAATCAATCTGTCTAATATATAAAGAAAGTTAATTTTAATTAAAAAAACGGTTATAGATTGTCGAATTGAAAATTGCTGCGTAAAATGTAAAACAAATATAAATTTATGTTCCTGGACTGGACATATCTTAGACTAAAATAGCTCTAATATTTAAATAAACATAAGTAGGAACAAAAAAAATTCTAAAGCTTCTTATATGCTATTTTTGCTTCAAAATTTGCTTTTAATTGATATCTATTGACGTTGACGTCATCTTTTTTCTTCGATAAAGATACACAGACATAGAAAAAGGGATAAAAACTAAAAATATTTCGTATATGGATGGTCATACAAAAGCTTCGCATTTATAATTTATACAAGTACAAAATATTAAATATAGGGATTCAATATTCGAGCCAGTTTCATTTTAAACTGCGAAATACAATGCGTGGTTTTGTTATTATTTGTGAGTATCTTAAACCACGTTTAAGTCGATTTCGTGAAAATGCCATAATCTGAAGGTACCGTTATATGAGTGTCATAGTAAAGCGTGGATCTATACAGAGAATTTCTAAGCTCTAAGCTTCATGCTGTACAAAGGTATAGGGGGAGGGTATAAACATTTTATCACGTGTTTATAATAATAATCATGCAAATAAATCTGGAGCGTATGATACATTTCTGGCGGTTGATACTTGTAATCATACGCTATAAAGTACGAATTCCTTACCTATAAAAATATCATATTATAGTACAGATAGTATATTATGGTCGTCATTCCGTTTGTAACACTTCGACAAAAAATTTTAGACCACACAAGGTATATTTATATTCTTAACCTGCATAAAATTCTATGACGATTTAGCGCTGTCCGTCTGTCTGTGGAAATCTCTCTAGCTTCCGAACGAAATGAAGTGGGTTGGTAAATTTTATTCAGATGTGTGTTATGTCTGCAGGCCTTTGTATCGGAAATGGGACATAACGTCCATGTTTTGGTAAGGCCCCCATGAAACTATAACGACAGATATAGGTTTTTTTGGGTGTTTCAACCGAATTTGCTGTAAATTGCCAATATTTGAGAAATATACTTGTATAGAACTGTCAACATAGGACTACACTAAGTTTTGGTATAGTTTGGGTATAACATTCTAATAGAGAACATTGCTCATACAGTCTTCTTATAGCTCCAATATAAGCGTACCTCCCTTTATTCGATATGCTGATGATTTCTAAATTATCCATCGGAATTGTTTCAAATTTCATATCGTAAGTCCGTAATGGATGCTACAGTTTGTAATCGAAATTTGCCTATGAAGGTCCACGTCTTCGCATACAAGGTGAGATAAAAAACTGCAACAAAGTCAAACGCCATAAATTGTACATTTTTTTTTAAATTTTATTGAATGAGAGCTAAAAATGTCGGAAATAGCATCAAATTTTAGAATAAGTTTGTATTTGTTCGAAATGATCACCTTTGGCACGAATTATAGTCTTCAAATGGCCAATGAAACCGTCACACGCTGCCCGAAAGTTGCTCTGCGGTATTTTGGCCCAAGTGCTTGCTCTAGGTGGTCGACACTTTGGTATTTTGTAGTGCTAACCTTGCTTTCCAAACTACTCCAGACACAATAGTCCAACGGATTGGTATCCTGAGATTTTGGTGGTCATTGTGCACTGGAAATGAAGCGAGGAACCTCATTTTGAGTTCGATGGTGCGGCCAAAATGATTGCGTGCCCAATGCCTTAACACACCGAATATTTTCGAGATAATATTCGGCATTTATTTTGATACCATTGTAGATTAATACGAGCGGTGAGCGACCATCGGCTGTTATGGTGGCCCACACCATCACCATGGCCGGCGCTGACCTCTTTGGTAAGTAAACACGATCATTTTGTTTGTTTACAAACTTCTGGACAACGAATGTTTTCTCATCGGAGAAAACCAAAAAAAAATCGGTTTGTTTCGTGAGGGTCATATTATGCAACGGACTATTCCTCTCTTCACAAAAGTGTATTGCGGAAAACTCTGAGAAATGAAACCAAGAACAATTTTAATGTTGGTTGTTCCGTGGTTGTTGCGTGAGGGTCATATTATGCAGGGCCAGTAGATGACTTTCTATAGATAGACACTTATCAACGCCTGATAGCGACTGACTCTGGGGCTTAATTAAATTCCACTTTTAACATTATTAAAGTAAATGCAATCTGTTAATGGATATTTGATAATCTCTCTATTGAGTTGATCTGTTGATAACCCTGGGAGATGGGATTGAAAACTAGCGAAGTCCCGCTCTTCTAATCACTATGCAATACTTTTAGCCAATGGTTAAGATGTTCATCAGGCATATTTTATGATAAAATTTCTTACTTTCCACAAATAAATTCATTAATACAATATATTTATACCCTACAACACTATGTGTTGGGGGTATTATAAGTTTGATTAGGCCAAAAATTATGTAACACCTCGAAATATATGTTTCCCACATAGGAAAGTATATATGGATCTTCCTATCTCGCCGAGCTGAGTCCATTAAACCGCGAATATTTTTAATCCCGGCAAAATCACAAATAGACAAAAAGGTCAATTCTGACCGTCACGTAGACGCCGATATTAAACATATCGGATTTATATAGCGAAATATGTACAATGTGTGTATACAAAGGAAGGGGATGTTAGCTAGAATGCTTATATCTCAAGAATGGCTGGACAGATTTCGAGAAATTTTGTCAATTCAGAATGGCCTCTTGGCATAAAAGAATAAAATCTAAAAAAAATCGCATAAAAAGATGTCAATAATGGTGTTAATAAAGATTTTGCAGTATTTTGCGATATTTTTTTTTATTTTTTATTTTTTTTATACCCTACACCACAAAGTGGTCAGGGTATTATGTCTTTGTGCATTTGTTTGTAACAGGCAAAAGGAAACGAGATAGACCCATAGTTCCTTTTGATGATCTGCATAGAATCACTTTCTGAGTTAATTTATGCATGTCAGTCCGTCTGTCCGTCCGTCCGTCCGTCTGTCCATGTATTCTTGGGAACAAAATCCAGGTCGCATTTATTATCCGATTGAGATGAAATTTTCCAAACAACATTTGTTTGGCCCAAGGACGAACCCTATTGAAATTGGAGATAATCGGTAAAAATTTAGATATAGCTCCCATATATATCTTCGTCCGATTTGCTTTTTATTGTGCACTAAACGTGTAATATCAGCCCGAATAGTATAGAATTTTGCACATACAACCAAACTAGGCCTGCAAATAAGTATGCCAAATTTTATAGAAATCGGTTCAGATATAGCTATAGCTCCCATATATATTGTTCATCCGATTTGTTATTTTTGTCCTCCGCAGCCGTAATATGCACTCTGTAACAACAATATTTGGGGAAATATATCAAATGCAGCTCAGAAATACCTTTGCTAAATTTTATCGAGATCGGTTCAGATTTGGATATAGCTCCCATATATAACTTCGTCCGATTTACCATTTATTGTGCACCAAACGTCTAATATTTTTCCAAATGGGATGGAATTTGGCACATACGACCGAATTTAGTCTAGAAGGTAATATGCCAAATTTGGTGAAGATCGGTTCAGATATAGTTATAGCTCCCATATATATTGTTCATCCGATTTATTGTATTTGTTACCCACAGCCGTAATATGCACTCCGTAACAACGATATTCAGGGAAATATATCAAATACAGCTCAGAAATATCTTTGCCAAATTTTATCGAGATCGGTTTAGATTTGGATATAGTTCCCGTATATATTTTTATCGGATTTCAAATTAATTTCGCACCAAATGGGCAATACAAGTCCGAATTTAAAAGATACAAATGCTTCGGTATATTTAGTCCTTTGAATTTTAAATTATAATTATAATCATAGCGTGTATGATTGAATTCTCCCATAAAAACTTTTAATTATTAAGTGGAGCTCAACTAAATTAGCAAAGTGGTGTAGGGTATCATAAAATCGGCCCCGCCCGACTTTAGGACTTTCTTTACTGGTTTCAATTTGACTTTGTATTGAAGTGTATATTTTGTTATATTTTTTCATCTTACAACACAGGTTGGGGTTATTATATACAGCCTGCAATTATCGTCCGATCCTCACGAAAAAGGTTAGAGTTAGGCACAGAAGGACTAGGCTTATTGTTTTCAAAGATGTCCGCAATATATTTAAGGGTTGAAATGGACCAAAATCGGGGAAAACATGCCTGATTTCACAATGGAAGCCAATCGACACCCTGAGAAGAGATTTAAGAACAGGGAAGAAATCTAGCATTTTGTTTGACCATTGGATTATATTTAGCTGTAAAATGGACCACAACAACTAACAGCACGACCGAGTGCGTAAATATTGGGCAAATGTCCCTGATGGAAATCCAAAATGGATTTGGACATAAAGGTGCTTCTAACATATTGTAGTGTTGTGGGGTATCACATGGTCGGCCCCACGCGGCTGTAGTCTTTGCTTTCTTGTTTTTACATAGCGCCGAACATTAATATATGTAAATATACTTTGTATATAATTTTCAAAATTTTCAAACAATATTAACTTATTTACAAAGCATCCATTTCGTTCTCATTTCGTATGGATGATTGAAGTGCCAAATTTCTCTCTCTTTTTCAGTGATTAAAAAAATAAATTTTGTGACTTTGAAATCATTATGGCCTTGGATATATTCGCGCTCTACGACCTTATGCTAATTATATTTTTATACTTTTTGCGTGAAATCAGTTAATTGGAGCAATTACCTGTCTATTACAAGTTAAAGCGCCACAAATTAAGCATATTTAATTTCAATGTGTGTGTGTGTCGATGTACAGTACATTTCATAGGGCATATTGAAACATGTCTAGAACTGAGTAATTGAAATTGATATGTATCAATGTCACATTTTCAGCTATGAATTTCTATTTATCCTTCTTTTTACATACATATTCTTAGTCATGGAGGAAGCCCATTGTAGACAACTATTTCATTATTTTTTACATCAATCACAACGATTTATCTTATATAACAGGTTGCCAAATTTATTTATACTAATTTATGAGATAAATCGATGCGACTATATCTTCCTTTAATTGTGAACATTTTTCAATTCTTTAATAAGTAATAAAAAAACTTCCTAAACTTAAAACTTAAATTTATTGTTCTAATAATTGAGCTTTTGATTTTTTTATGTTAAATTGTTGTTAAACTGAGATCAAAAAAATACATTCATATCCATCTCCTCGCTTGGAATCACCATTTAGAATCTTATCCAGTTGTTGAAATGTTTCCCTTGAATGTTGTTTTATGTAAACATTTGTAAAGAAGCCAACAGCATCAACGTCCGTAGTAGTGAGCAACGTTAACAATCTACGCAACTACTAATGGTTACCACCTCAGGAACAGTAAATACTTACCGACAATTGTTGGTATCAATCTCAGTTTCGTCTACAATAAGAGTCTTCAGCAGTCGTTGGCTGTAATAGCAATGCAAATAAAAGCAAATTAAAGTCTATTTCAAAATTTGAAATGTGCTATCTCGTTTTGAGTATTAGTGGTTTACAATAATGGAAAATACATTTCGGTGGGGTGTCAATTCTTTATAGAAATGTAATTTCTAACAAATACCTTCGTCGCGATAAAAATCTTTGACATCTATTTAACACTGTTTGTAACAGTTTTGAATTCAACAATGTCTAGAATTTCGTAATTTTTATGTTTAAAGCTTTTTATACCCTACACCACAAGGTGGTCGGGATATTATGTCTTTGTGAATTTGTTTGTAACAGGCAAAAGAAAATGAGATAGATCCATCGTTCCTTTTGATGATCTGCATATAATCACATTCTGACTCGATGTATGCATGTCCGTCCGTCTGTCCGTGTATTTTTGTAAACAAAGTACAGGTCGCATTTATTGCCCTATCCAGATGGAATTTTGCACAAATCATTTGTTTGGCCCAAGGACGAAATTGGAGATAATCGGTCAAAATTTAGATATAGCTCCCATATATATCTTCGTCCGATCAGATTGGACCTGAAAATAAGTATACCAAATTTGATCGAAATCGGTTCAGATATAGGTATAGCTCCCACATATATTGTTCATCCGATTTCTTATTTTTGTCCTCCGCAGCCGTAATATGCACTCTGTAACAACAATATTTGGGGGAATATATCAAATACAGCTCAGAAATACATTTGCTAAATTTTATCGACATCGGTTCAGATTTGGATATAGCTCCCATATATAACTTCGTCCGATTTACCTTTGATTGTGCACCAAACGTCTAATATTTGGGGATGAAATTTGGCACTTATGACCGAATTGAGTCTAGAAGCTAGTATGCCAAATTTGGTGAAGATCGGTTCAGATATAGCTATAGCTTCCACATATATTGTTCATCCGATTTGTTATATTTGTTACCCACAGCCGTAATATGCACTCCGTAACAACGATATTCAGGGAAATATATCAAATACATCTCAGAAATACCTTTGCCAAATTTTATCGAGATCGGTTCAGATTTGGATATATCTCCCATATATATTTTTATCTGATTTCAAATTAATTGTGCACCAAATGGGCAATACAATCCGCATTTAAAAGATACAAATGCTTCGGCATATTTAGTCCTTTGAACTTTAAATTATAATTATAATCAAAGCGTGTATGATTGAATTCTCCCATAAAAATTTTTAATTCTTATGCGGAGCTCTACTAAATTAGCAAAGTGGTGTATGGTATCATAAATTCGGCCTCGCCCGACTTTAAGACTTTCTTTACTGCTTTTGATTCATTACAATACATTCTTTTTATAGCCTATACCACGTAGTGGTAAGGGCATTATGTCTTTGTGCTTTTGTTTGTAACATGGAGAAGGAAACGAGATAGACCCATAGGTCCTTTTGGTGATCTGCATAGAATCACTTTCTGAGTCGATCTATGCATGTCCGTCCGTATGTCTGTCCATATATTTTTGTACACAAAATGCAGGTCGTATTTATTATTCGATTGAGATTAAATTTACTAAATAACATTTGTTTGGCTCAAGGACGAATTCTATTGAAATTGGTTAAAATCGGTAAAAATTTAGATATAACTCCCATATATATCTTCATCCGATTTTAGGTTTCTTTTGCACCAAATGACTTATATCATTCCAAATGGTGTGAATTTTGCTACAACCAAACGAACATGGATTAACAAATTCTTATAATTTACTATGATTTACTATATTTTTCAAATATATATGCCTCAGTTGCGGGAGGTTAAGGAAAAATATAAGAGGAAATCAATTGCATTGAATAGAACCCACGTACTTCATTAAGCCCCACTAATATAAGCGGGGTTGGCATATTTCTCCTTGGACAAGAGCAAACCATTTGTAACGATCTCAATAAGAATAGCAAACGTATCGTTTGCTAATAAGCAACGAAAAATGTTGGCAAGTTGTGGGTCTTGTGGAATGGGGATAAAGTATCCATTTAAAAAATATACTCATTGATTTAAGGTTAATAATATGGTTTGACTTTCTCTTCATGGCCATCAACTCAGACAATGCTGCTGTTTGTATGGATGAATGAAACTTTGGCGTTTTTCATCCATTTTTTTCTGTTGTTTTGGATATGCCTCAACGACATTCTTCCGATAGCAGAATTTTTTGAAGAGGTTGCATAAACATTTTTTAAGATTTTTTTTACAAAGAAGCGAAGCATTTTTTTTTTTTGGTTTTGCTTCATTCGATACGGTTGCTTTGGTTTCTGGTCGGGGTTGGTTGACGAGTGACTTCAATCAATTTGGCCTTTGTGGGCTTAAATACTTGCAAAAAGGGAATTTTTTAATTGACTGAAGTACGTGATTGACAATTCCAATTATTTAATGAATCCAAATGGCAGAGTTGATGGATGATTTTGGGATCAAAGACTTGCTGTCGTTAAATGTGTTGCCAATTGAGCTGCAGAGGATTAAATATTTATTTTACTTTCCTAATATAATAAAAGAGATTTAATCCGTGATGTAAGCTGGTTTTTTGAGTGAGAGTGGTATCACATCAGAGGAACATTATTTTCCAATCCTTTAAAACCTCTATGGATATCTCTTCGTTTGGCATCAAAGTGTGACCATCCGAATTGGCTGACCTTAGATATTAATTGTGTACGAAATTGAATGTGAAAAGTGATTATTTACTACAATTTGTGGAAATAGTTTCACACATGCCTACGCTGGCTACATGTGTTTGTGAAATTGAAGTGTGTGCTTTTCCAAGGACACCAGCAGTAATGCCAAGACAACGTGAAGACAAATGCTCTGCAATAATAATATAAAACGATGACACATTTCCCCACATACTCATTTGTTTTCAGACCTGTGGCTGAAAGACACAGAAGTGTGGGTGTGAACTGGAAGCAAATCGGAAACACAGTGGGGTAACTTTAATTATAAATTCTTAAAAAAACCTTTAGCACCACCAATGGCATTGACATTATTTTGAGATAAAATACAAATTGTGAACTATGAATTTCTAATGGGGTAATGCTCTGGAGAAATCTCTTTAAATGGAATATATTTTAGGGATTCCTTCTGCATCCAAAATATCTTACATTGTGCCACAACCACAACCTGTTCAGAGATATTTACCACAAATGAGTTTTTGCCCCGAACACATGTCCTTTTAACGACGCACGTACTCGTTCGTACAACGAGATATAATGCATGAGACCGCAAACCAGTGTCTGGCCATTAAAAATATGTACTCGCCATAAATAAGGAAATGGAAAAAAGAACTGTCTTTGAAGGGCAAAGAAAGGCAAGTGGGATGGACGGACACCAGGAAGAGTATCCTGCCATAATCCGGTTACGCATAACACATACAAACAAAAATTGAAACAGCAAACAAACGTTTTGAGATTAATCGTGGTGCCTTGTGGTGGGGGTAATTGTTCGACCTTGATTGCAAATGTTTTTTATGGCAAAGGGTAGTATGGGCATCCAAATATATCATATCACAGAAGAAGACGAATCTTAAAGGCAAACTTATATATATTAAATAGAAGATATTACTTCCACTGAATTCGGACTGAGACAGTATACTATTATAGCGGTTTTGTGTTTTAAACATTTTAGCTCATAATAAATTTGTATTCCTTAACACAAATAAAAAATAAAAAGTTACTAAATTCCAAAAAAAAAAAAAAAAAAAAAATGTTTATGGGTTGAAATGGACTAAAACAGATTTTTTCCTTATATTGCAAAATATATAAAAGAAACTACAGGGTGATCTGAAAAAGCTGCAACCAATTTCAGACTGCCGTCATTTCTAAGCCACTTGTCCGACAGCTGTTAACATTTTTCCAGTGACAGCTCATTATATTGTTTACAAGCGTACAAAAGCATTTTAGTGAGAATTTTCCAGAAAAAAAGTTATTTGTGATGGAATTCAAGCCTGATAGTGTGATTTTTTATATTTGGCTGAAAAAAGTTTATATCGTTAGAGCTCTCCAGCATTTAAATGTGAAAAAATCCTATGTGTCTCACACCATCGCTCGTTATTGTGATACTGGTAGCGTAGCCCGATGTCAAGGAGATGGACGGAAGATAACATCAACATTAGCAGAAATGATTCGAAAACTAATGAAGCGACTTGATCGAAACCGGCGTCGCAGTGGCCGAAAAATGGTACATATCGCAATATTCCATTCGGAAAATATTGAAAAATGAGCTCGGGATAAAGCCGTTGAAATTCCAAAAAGTCCAAGGATTTACACCGCAACAGAAAAAAATAGACTTAAAAGAGCTAAAGAGTTGCTTCGCTTGGCCGAAAATGATGAACTGCCAAATTTGTTTTTCTCCGATGAGAAAACATTGGTTATCCAGCAATTTGTAAACAAACAAAACGATCGTGTTTACTTGCCAAAGAGGTCAGCTGAAAATGTGCACCTTCGGTTGGCCACCATAACTCAAGCGCCGGTCATGGCGAGGGTGTGGGCAGCCGATGGTCGCTCTCCGCTCGTATTAATCGACCGTGGCATCAGAATAAATGCCGAATATTATCGCGAAAATATTCTGGATAGTGTATTAAAGTCTTGAGGACGCAAACATTTTGGGCGCAGACCTTGGACATTGCAACAGGACTCAGCACGCGGTTACAAAATGAGGTTCCTCGCTTCATTTCCAGCGCACAATGGCCACCCAAATCTCAGGATACCAATCCGATGGAGTATTGTGTCTGGAGTATTTTGGAAAGCAATGTTGGAACTAAAAAACACCAAAATGTCGATCACTTCAAGCAAGAGCTTTGCCGGGAAAGGGCCAAAGTACCGCAGAGCAACATATGAGCAGCGTGTGATAGTTTCGTTGGCCGTTTGAAGGCCATAATTCGTGCCAAAGGTGACCAATTCGAACAAATCTAAACATATTCTAAAATTTGATGCTATTTCCGACATTTTTTGCTTTTATTCAATCAAATTTTAAAAAAAGAATATAAAAATGATGGCGTTTGACTTTGTTGCAGTTTTTTATCTTCCCCTGTAAATTGTTAAGTAAAGTTTCGAGTTCCTATTAATACGACAGAGGGCATAATTACAGTGCAATATCCACGAAAGTTTACATCAGCATGTGTACACAGATACCTTAGTTGTTTTGTTGTTGTAAAATATTTATAAACACTACAATTATGGGTTTAACTCTAACTGTTTTGCAATAACAAAATTCCCTATAAGACGCCAATTAGTAAATAACCACTACGTCGATTGAGACGACTAATTAAACTTATAATAGCAGGAAAAAAAAAAAAAATAATCATATAAAAACAAAAATTATTGTAGACCCAACTAGTTGTCAAGCTCAACATGATCCTATTTCCCCGCTTATAATTTCAAGCCCATCCACTTAGCTTAGAATAAAGCCGAGTTACAAAGATAATTTTTTCTTTTTATCAAATCAGTACCTAATATTCTATTAACAATATGGAAGCCTTTAAGTGGAATTAATTTCTTGTCAAAACTATTCCAGTCCAAAAGTCTGCATTCCAACCCACATTTCCCACATGCCCATAAAAAATACTATTTTAAATATATTTTGTTTGACAGTTATCTCCACCTCCCCCACATGCCACTTCGCATGAAATACAAACATATGTCAACAGATGTATTGACGTGCACTAACTAAATCAATTAACAAATCGTCTGTAATTCATAATCATTTGATGTACACAAATGTAGCGTTTAATTAACTAAACAAGCTGTCATATTCGCCAGGCAGTTCTGTCAATGTCAATCGAGGGTATTTGTCTTAAGATGTTGTTAAATTAATTAAATCGAGTTTATACGAGTAGAGATGAGATTATACGTTAGTACCTCATTGTTGGTAGCAATTTTTCAATTGAAGATTTGGAAGAAATATGGGCGACGTCGCCCCCTCTCAATTTCATTGTGGAATTCATTTATTTGATAAAGTGTTTAATATTAGTATCACAGCAACAGAAATATTCCTAAATTAAGACAAAATTAAGCGGTGTATAAATTAAAGAAACACACGCACACACTCACACGTAGGGAGATGTAAACGCACACGTCCCACTGAATGTTTCATAAATAAAGATACAGCCTAGAGTGCTATGATTGTTATAACACGTTTATGTATGTGTGTGTGTTACTCGCCTGTGTTTCCCTGTGTAAGTGGGATGAAAACAAACAAACAAAGTTAAATGCCTAACCTCAATCTGTGTAGACAAGTGTGTATTCACGTAAGCTTTATTAATGCTCGCCAAGGCCATCAGCTCCCATTTGGTGGTCTCCTTGCCGCATGTAGAGGTGAGTTAATACAACCACCTCCTGCTGTCGCTCCTTCATTGGATGGAGTGTGTTTCATAAGAGACAGTTTTCAACAAGTTAGAACTGTTTCAATTTCGTCCAAATCAAAGTCTCAATACCTCCTATTATGAATAATTAAAATCTATGAAATTGTAGGCGAAGATATATCAAGGTGATGACATGGAACCATTTACACCTTAGAATAGAAATAATAAACCATTGAAACATGTTATGGATTCGTGCCGTCCTTCAAGTACCAAAGTTTACTGAAAAACTTCGAATCACATATTTTCCAAATATTACAAATCGGGTGTGGACCAAGTGAATGCTTATAAGAATAGCCCATTCCAATTCTCACAACATTTGCTCAAATAAAACGAAGATGTTCTGACCTTGAGTGGGGGTGCAACAATTTATTTAAAGTAGGGCTGCAACAATAAATTTAAGTAGAAAATGGTGAATAGCTTGAATTATTGGTCATATGAGGTACACACCTAAACACCTAGTCGGAAACCAAAAAGTCGGAATTAACCTCGGAATTAACTCTCACATAAAACGTTTCAAATAATTTAAGTTTTATTTAAATTTTACACAACGAAAAAGGTAAAAATCTTTCTTAACTCCTTGGCACGTGACGTCTCGCCATTTGTATTTCCTCACGCTGGTTCCCAAACTACATCGTAATCTATGTCGGTTTCTGTGTTTCTTCTTTATGGGCTTCCACTTCTTCTTCTTCTTCAGCTGCTCAAATTTACATGACAGTTTTACTGCAAACACACCATCCCCAAAGGATAATGTTTTCTAATCGCAGTCTGAAGACATTGTTCGCTTGCCTTTTCGGGTACATTCTTTATGTTGTTGCCAGCATACAATGGTCTTTTTGTTGTCATGTCCCGGAGTCGGAGAGTAATAAGTGTCTTCACATTTTGCTTAAGTGGAAATCATAAATTTTGGCAATTGCACAAGGAACAATTTTTGGTACATGCGAGGAACATTGTTTTTTCGCTCGAAGAGTTTTTGTCGTTGGGCAACATACCTTGCCTTTTTCACTCCCAGTCATAATCGTTGTAAGAAACCATCATATTTAGACATGTATTTTGAAGTGAAGGTTTTATCTGGCCGCTTTACTCTGCTGTAGACGACAGCCATTTGAGACACCGTGGCAGCGTTATAAGTCAAGGTAACAACTGTCTAAGTTTTTGTGAAAATTTAGGTAGGTGCACACAACTTTTATCATGTCTTAACTCATTTCACGAGGCAAGTAATCCTTTGAGGGGTGGAAAAAAAAAAACAACTAACAAAAAAGAAGTAAAATCATTAAAAAGGGTGGAAAACAAAAGCAAAAAAATAAACAAGTAAGCAAAGGCTATAGTCGTGCGGGACCGACCATATGATACCCTACAATACTATAATATGTTGAAAGGCCCCTTATGTCCAAATTTATTTTGGAAATGCGAACTTCGTGAGACGCACGGTAATTGCGACCTGTATATTTCCCTCAACTTGTAGTATTGCAGGGTGTAGAAAAACTTTAGAAAATGCCCGATTGTAAATTATATATAAAATTGAAAAAATCGCATGCGATAAAAAATTTGACAAAAATTGGAAAAATGTTACAAAAAATATTCCCTTTTTTAATGTCATATTTTTAAGCGATTTTCTTAGATATTATCCTTTTCTGGCAAGAGGCCATTCGGAATTGATGAGAATTGTGAAAATCTATCCAGAGGTTCTTGATTCATAAAGATAATAACCAAGATATATTTATTTCACATAATGTCCTATATATCTTGGATATCGGCAATACTGTGATGGTCAGAAGTGACCTTTTAATGTATTTGTAATTTGGCCGTAAAACGTAAAAACTGACGTAAAACTTATTGTGGCATTTATTCTGATGCCATGGTCGATTACAACGAGCGGAGAGCGACCATTTGCTGTTATGGCGGCCCACACTTGAGCTCTGGTGGCCACCAGTAGGTGCACATTTTCAGCTGAACTCTTTGGCTAGAAAAAACGATCATATTGTTTGTTTGCAAACTGCTGGACAACGAATGTTTTCGCACAACGAATGTTTTCGGCAGTTCACCACTTTCGACCAAGCGAAGCTACTCTTTAGCTCTTTAAGTTGCGGTGTAAGTTCTTTCACTTTTTGGAATTTCAATGTCATTACCACGAGCTCATTTTTCAATATTTGCCGAATAGAATATTGCGTTATGTTCAGGTCACGAGCCATTTTCGGCCACTGCTACGCAGGTTCCAAACAAGTCGCTTCTTTACTTTTCGAACCATTTCTGCTGATGTTGCTGTTTTCTTCCGTCCACTTCCTTGACGTCGGGTTAGGCTACCAGTATCACGATAACGAGCGATGGTACCAGATACAAAAGATTGATTCACATTTAAATGCTAGAGTGCTCCAACGATTGCCACTTGTGGTTTTCCAGCCAAATATAAGAAATCACACTATCACTCTTGAATTCCATCTCAAATAATTTTTTTTTGGAAAATTCGAATCAAAATACTTTTGTATGCTTGAAAACATTATAATGAGCCATCGCTGGAATAATTTTAACAGCTGTCGGACGAGTAGCTTAAAAATTACAGCGGTCTGAAGTTGGTTGCAGTTTTTTCATCTCACACTGAATGTTAATTTGCTACTATAAACCGGAACCGATAAACACGGATTTGGAAGATTTTAAAGAAAAATATTAGATTTTTATTTTCATGAATCTCAAGAAACTCTTTTTTTATCGCCCACAATGGGTTAACTATAATAAAATAAACCAAGAACATTAACATTCATTGTTATTTAACCTGACGTTAACTTTATTTCTCTCAAAGAATCGTAGAAATTCACAAGCCCAAAAAAGTGTATGTGTATATAAGTATGTGTGTATGTGTGCCCTTGAACATTCAACCGTCTTAACATGACTGCCAGAACAATGATAGATGGCAAGGAAGCCAACGTACAAAAAAAATCTTAAACAGCATCCGTAGCACAATGTCAATTCAGCCAAAAATATATGGCAGCACTAAGGAAATAAAGGAAAAATGAAAATTTGATTACAATTGAATACAAATGAATGTAAATTGTTTGATGGTTCTTTAAGATTTACATCTTTTCTGTTTCGGCTGCTTAAGATGTCGTTTCCATTATGCCCTCTCAACAGGGATATGTTAGCTTGGCTGGTTGGCAGCCTGCGAGGACAAAGTCGCAGTAATCAGACATCAGTCTGAGTGAATGAAAATGAAATAAAGGAAGTGTATTTACTCCACGGAGGTCTTTCGGAAGAGAAAAAATGAAAAATGTAATTACATTTTGAATACCGAATACGCTACTGGATTTAAATCTCAATTTTTGGTATTTCATTGTAGTACAAATAACAAGGATTTCTTTTTTTTTAACAAAAAGCTTCTATTGATTTAGAGCGTAACTTTTTCTTTGTCATTGTTGAAGTTTTTTAATTTCAATTACTTTATAGTTATTTCAATTAAATGATTGTCTCATGCTATCCCAAATATCAAATCAAATATTTCCATTGCTAATACATTCATTGAATTCAATTATTTCCAATGGTTTAGCATAAGAGAGCAGAATGTTAAAAGGAAGACGAGATAATTTTTGATCACTTGGATGGGGGAAGTAAACGTTTTTAATTGAAAGTTATGACAAGACTTGCTTTAAGACTCTAAAAATTTTTAACATTACTACGCAGAAGAGTATATTTTAGACCATGAGGACATGGAGTGGTGCATCTCCTTGTGGCTAATTGTTAGATTTTATTAGTTTATTATGTTAATAAAAATTTTCTGCAAAACCAAATTTATTCATTTATTTAGCAAATATACTGTCACAGAAGTAAAACTACTTTTAGCTTTGCGGCCTTTGTAACCATTCAACCTGAGAAATCTTGAATTATGACCAAATTCGTTGTTCACAAAATCACGCAAATTAAATACCTTGAGATGAAAAAACTGCAACCAACTTCAGACTCCTGTCATTTCTAAGCCACTCGTCCGACAGCTGTTAAAATTATTCCAGTGACAGCTCATTATATTGTTTATAAGCGAACAAAAGCAATTTGGTGTGCGTTTTCCAGAAAAAAAGTTATTCGTGATGGAATTCAAGCGTGATAGTATGATTTCTTTATATTTGGCTGGAAAACCACAAGTGGCTATCGTTAGAGCACTCCAGCATTTAAATGTGAATAAATCTTTTGTGTCTCGTACCATCACCCATTACCGTGATACTGGTAGCGTAGCCCGACATCAAGGAAGGGGACGGAAGAAAACAGCAACATTAGTAGAAATGGTTCGAAAAGTAAAGAAGCGATTTGATCTAAACCTGCGTCACAGTGACGAAAAATGGCTCATGAGCTGAACATATCCCAATATTCCATTCGTCAAGTACTGAAAAATGAGCTCGGGATAAAGCCATTGAAATTCCAAAAAGTGCAAGAACTCACACCGCAACGAAAAGAAAATAGACTCAAAAGAGCTAAAGAGTTGCTTCGCTTGGCCGAAAGTGGTGAACAGCCGAATTTGGTTTTCTCCGATGCGAAAGCATTTTTTGTCCAGCAGTTTGTAAAGAAACTAAATGATCGTGTTTACTTGCCAAAGAGGTCAACTGAAAATGTGCACCTTCGGTTGGCAACCAGAACTCAAGCGCCGGCCATGATGGGGGTGTGGGCCGCCACCGCTCGTATTTATCGACCGTGGCATCAAAATAAATGCCGAATATTATCGCGAAAATATTCTGGAGGGTGTATTAAAGCATTGGGCAAGCAAACATTTTGGCCGCAGACTTTGGACATTCCAACAGAAATCGGTACCATCACACTCAGCAAGCACCATCCACGAATGGTTTCAAAATGAGGTTCCTCGCTTCATTTCCAGGGCACAATGGCCACCAATATCTCCGGTTACCAATCCGTTGTGTCTGCAGTATTTTGAAAAGCAAGGTTTGCACTAAAAGATACCAAAGTGTCGATCACCTCAAGCAAGCACTTCGCCTAGAATGGGCCAAAAATACTACAGAGCAACATACGGGCAGCGTGCGACGGTTTCATTGGCGGTTTGAAGGCCATAATTCGTGCCAAAGGTGACCAATTTGATCAAGTCTAAACTTATTATAAAATTTGATGGTATTACCGACATTTTTTGAGTTCATTTGATAAAATGGAAAAAAAAAGAAAATAATTAAAAATTATGGCGTTTGACTTTGTTGCAGTTTTTTATCTCACCTTATATATTACAAAGTCAATTCAGTCGAAGTACATGACTAGGGCTTTCAAAAGACTACTAATTCATAGACATACAAAGCTCAACATAAAATTGTAGACTCCCTCTTAATTGGAACAAATTGATGATATTTAGAACAATATATATGTATATATATATATATATATATACTAGCTGGCCCGGTCCGCGTTGCCGGCCCTTAATTTTTGTCTATTATGCATATTTTCCCAAGCATAATTATTCACAGATATGACTGATATAAGTGTTCACGTACTGGTCGATTAAAAGTGTTTTGAAATACCTGTGCCCATATTTAAGCCGTGGGCTTTCATATTTAAACCGAGGGCTTCAAATGTGTGGATGTACAAATCTATTAAAAAATATATATTAATCGTATCCCCATGTAAGGGATTAAATTAATTTTTAGTATGGTAAAAATCGTAGCAAAATTTTCCAGTCAAATGAGCAGTAATTTGGAATTTACTGTATTTTCTACACCTCATAACTGAGGGCCGAATGATTTAAGAATAGCCAAAGTTAATTACTTTTTTAAACCCAGTAACTCCTTACATTGTGCATTAGAGTCCTCATAAGTCCCACTAACCATGTCTGTCTGTTTGTCCGCCAAAAGGTGACCTTGAGGGGGTACTATTACATGGAGAAAATTCTTAATTGTGTAGATATCTTGAAATTTTTGTGTAAGATTTTCACCCCGCAAATACTCATTTTTAGCCAAATCCTTAGAAATATGGTAAACTCAGGAGGTACCTTTATATGGGCACTACTCCGACCTACATCGACCTACATTGAAAACTTTCTTCTACCTCTTATAATCCAAGATGACAAATAGAGGCCAAATCAAAAATATAGCGGAACAATATAGCATTTCAAACTGAAAAATTCGAGTGATTTAAATAATTAAAAATAGTTTTATCCACCTCATAAATGAGGACAGAATGATTTCAGAATAGTTAAATATAATTACTATTTTACACCCATTACCGTAAGATGGGAATTAATTTTATTTGCCATTTAAATTGTAAGTTGGAGACCTCATAAAGACCATATTTTTCATCATAGTGTAATTCAGTTACGACTCAACAAATATTTGGTCCCGTGCTACTTTCTTATATTTGTAATTTGTTCATTTTTTCACAAATTATTTCATATAGATCTACATCCCAAATCTTCGTTCCCAACCAATATTCTCTTGGGGGTTACAAATTCAATAGAATACAACATTTTCTTTTCTGACCACACATTAGATGTGAAAGTGGACTTGGGGATACTCCAATATGGGGACTTTACTTAAATAAATTCCTATGTGGCACTCTGTATGATGGTTCCCCACCCCAGGGTAGCATAAATACAATTTTTTAGCCAAATCAATTGATGAATGTGGTCAAGACAAATATGGGCCTTATTCTGAAAATTTCAAATTTTATGCGAAGAGGTTCTCTACCCCCTTAGAAACAAAAAGTGCCAAATAAAGGCCAAACAAAGAAAAAAGTGGCCAAGACCGCAAAAATATCTTAAATCATACGGAGGTTATATAAATATGGGTTAAATAGGGTTGTACCCTTATCAGAGAATTATGATCGATATCATGACCTGCAAAAGCGACTTAAAGTATCTTGAATGTTTGGAAAGGATAGAAATCCTTTTCTTACTAAAAGTCCCATTCGCTCTACTATTTTGCACCTTTTATATTTGGTATTTTACTGATTGCACTCCCAAAGAATTTTGCATTTGGATCTCTCATTGGACGGATTATTGTCACATGAAAGAAGTAGGTCCAGGCTTTGAAATGAGCCCCATTAGGTTTTTTCGGTCTTTTTTGTTTGTTTAAATGTGTTCGCATCTTCCAGCTGAAAAAAGGTGTAGGCCCTGGAGTTGAAAGGTAGATGTCAGTTTACATAGTATTTCGCACGTATTTCATTTTTTTGGTAAAAATTATATATATTGAAAAATTATTCTTTATTTTGTTCACAAAAAATTCCATTGAATTCAATATGATAATACAAATTGAAAAAAATCTTCAACTTGTTCGCTGATTTTTTACAGTAAATGTTTAAAGATCCTTGCAAAGTTTGTCAATAGAATGTACTATTATTTTTAAATTCGATTCCATTGAATTTTTTTAGATTTTTTCCCGATTTGAGAATTTTTGCAATGAGATCTCTTTTTTTGTGATTTTTTTGCGATTTTGAAAAAGTGATTATCTTTTAAATTTGGTGTGACCGCGTTAAATTATTTCGATATTCCATTTCGCCACCACATAATTCGGCACTACACTTCCATGTAACCCGCCATCAATATCAGTTCTCAAGAAATCAAGTCAATTAAATAAATTGGTATGAATATTCGAATTCAAAAATAAAATATAAAAAACACTACAAATGTACATCAGAAAAAAATAAGTCAAAATGGAAAAAAATAATGCAAAATAAAACATTACTATTGTACATTTGAAAAGTCAAAATGAAAATGTTAATATATGACATTTTTACGCGATTTTTTTGGATATTATCCTTTTCGGAGAGGAGACAACTCCGAATTTGTGTGAATCGTTAAAATCAGTCCAGCGGTTCTTAAGTTATAAGCGTAGTAACTAACACAACTTCCTTTTATATATATAGATATTATTCATTCAGATTTCAAGGCAATAAAAAATGTTCACTTCAATATAGTATGTCAAATTGAAAAAAATCACACCAAAAAGAAATTTGTTATTAATATTTTTATTGGATACCATTCCAAAATTGTATGAATTGTCAAGCCGTTCTTTAGTTATACCTTATGTAATTTTTTCCCCGATTTGAGAATTTTTGCAATGAGATCTCTTTTTTCAAGATTTTTAGAAATTTTGACTTAAATTTGGTGTGACCGCGTTAAATTATTTCGATAACATCTATTTCGTTTCGCCACCACATAATTTGGTACTACACTTCAATGTAACCCGGCTTCTATTTCAGTTCTCAAGAAATCGAGTCAAAATAAATTGGTATTAATATTCGAATCAAAAAGAAAAAAAAAAAATATTATAAAAAACACTACAAATGTACATTCGAAAAAAGTAAGTCAAAATAAAAAAAAAACATACAAAATAAAACATTACGATTGTACATTTCAGAAGTCAAAATGAAAATGTTAATATATCACATTTTTACGCGATTTTTTTGAATATTATCCTTTTCGGAAAAGAGACAATTCAGAATTTGTATGAATCGTTAAAATCAGACCAGCGGTATATATATATATATATATATATATATATATATATATATATATATATATATATATATATATATATATATATATATATATATATATATATATATATATATATATATATATATACATATATCTCTATATATATCTATATACATATACATATATATATATATATATATATATATATATATATATATATAAATGTAAGTTGTGTTAGTTACTACGCTTATAACTCAAGAACCGCTGATCTGATTTTAACGATTCATACTAACTCTGAATTGTCTCTTTTCCGAAAAGGATAATATTCAAAAAAATCGCGTAAAAATGTGATATATTAACATTTTCATTTTGACTTCTGAAATGTACAATCGTAATGTTTTATTTTGTATGTTTTTTTTTTATTTTGACTTACTTTTTTCGAATGTACATTTGTAGTGTTTTTTATAATATTTTTTTTTCTTTTTGATTCGAATATTAATACCAATTTATTTTGACTCGATTTCTTGAGAACTGAAATAGAAGCCGGGTTACATTGAAGTGTAGTACCAAATTATGTGGTGGCGAAACGAAATAGATGTTATCGAAATAATTTAACGCGGTCACACCAAATTTAAGTCAAAATTTCTAAAAATCTTGAAAAAAGTGATCTCATTGCAAAAATTCTCAAATCGGGGAAAAATCGAAAAAAAAATTCAATGGAATCGAATTTTAAAATAATAGTACATTCTATTGATAAACTTTGTAAGGATCTTTAAACATTTGTGACAATAATCTTTCAATGAGAGCTCAAAATGCAAAATTCTTTGGGAGTACAATCAGTAAAATGCCAAATTTAAAGGGTGCAAAATAGTAGAGCGAATGGGACTTTTAATAAGAAAAGGATTTCTATCCTTCCAGAAATTCTTTCCAAACCTTATTTGCCTTATTTGGCATCTTTGTTCCTAAGGGGGTAGAGAACCTATTCACATAAAATTTTAAATTTTCAGAGTAGGGCCCATTTTGGTCTTGACCACATTCATCAATTGATTTGGCTAAAAATTGTATTTATGCTACCCTGGGGTAGGGAACCATCATACAGATAATTGCCACATCGGAATTTATTTAAGTAAAGTCCCCACATTGGAGTATTCCCAAGTCCACTTTCACATCTAATTTGTGGTCAGCAAAGAAAATGTTGTATTCTATTGAATTTGTAACTCCCAAGAGAATATTGGTTGGGCTACGTTTTGGTATAACCCTCATATGAATATTTCCCAGATTTCAGCTATGACCTTGGTCTTGGCCACGTTTTTCAACTGATTTGGCCATTATTTGGCATCTTCGCTTTTCTATTTCGAGGGTCTTGACCACATTTTCCAATCGATTTTGCTATATTTAGGCTATTTTGTGAGTAGAGAACCATCTTACAGAAAAATGTCAATATAGGTAAAAATTTTGGTACAGTCCCCATATAGTCCCCAGGGCCGCCGATCTATAGTGATTTTTACCGATTGGCGGACAACAACATAGGCATTGTTGATTCGTCATTGAATTTTACTATGAACAAGAACATAGACTTCTTAGGGACTCTAAAGCGCAATCTGAGGTGCTATGGTAATGGGTGTAAAAACGTAATTAACTTTGACTATTCAGAAATTATTTTGCCCTCTTTAAATAGGTATTTATTTCTATTTAGTCGGATCAATATTTATGTTAAAATTTGTTCACCTTATGAGCCAGATTTGCGAAATATTATGCTATACAAAAGTTGCATTGAAGACTAAAACTACGGGCCGGCAACGCGGACCGGGCCAGCTAGTATATATATATATATATATATATATATATATATATATATATATATATATATATATATATATATATATATATATATATATATATATATATATATATATATATATATATATATATATATAAATGTAAGTTGTGTTAGTTACTACGCTTATAACTCAAGAACCGCTGATCTGATTTTAACGATTCATACTAACTCTGAATTGTCTCTTTTCCGAAAAGGATAATATTCAAAAAAATCGCGTAAAAATGTGATATATTAACATTTTCATTTTGACTTCTGAAATGTACAATCGTAATGTTTTATTTTGTATGTTTTTTTTTTATTTTGACTTACTTTTTTCGAATGTACATTTGTAGTGTTTTTTATAATATTTTTTTTTCTTTTTGATTCGAATATTAATACCAATTTATTTTGACTCGATTTCTTGAGAACTGAAATAGAAGCCGGGTTACATTGAAGTGTAGTACCAAATTATGTGGTGGCGAAACGAAATAGATGTTATCGAAATAATTTAACGCGGTCACACCAAATTTAAGTCAAAATTTCTAAAAATCTTGAAAAAAGAGATCTCATTGCAAAAATTCTCAAATCGGGGAAAAAATTACATAAGGTATAACTAAAGAACGGCTTGACAATTCATACAATTTTGGAATGGTATCCAATAAAAATATTAATAACAAATTTCTTTTTGGTGTGATTTTTTTCAATTTGACATACTATATTGAAGTGAACATTTTTTATTGCCTTGAAATCTGAATGAATAATATCTATATATATAAAAGGAAGTTGTGTTAGTTACTACGCTTATAACTTAAGAACCGCTGGACTGATTTTAACGATTCACACAAATTCGGAGTTGTCTCCTCTCCGAAAAGGATAATATCCAAAAAAATCGCGTAAAAATGTCATATATTAACATTTTCATTTTGACTTTTCAAATGTACAATAGTAATGTTTTATTTTGCATTATTTTTTTCCATTTTGACTTATTTTTTTCTGATGTACATTTGTAGTGTTTTTTATATTTTATTTTTGAATTCGAATATTCATACCAATTTATTTAATTGACTTGATTTCTTGAGAACTGATATTGATGGCGGGTTACATGGAAGTGTAGTGCCGAATTATGTGGTGGCGAAATGGAATATCGAAATAATTTAACGCGGTCACACCAAATTTAAAAGATAATCACTTTTTCAAAATCGCAAAAAAATCACAAAAAAAGAGATCTCATTGCAAAAATTCTCAAATCGGGAAAAAATCTAAAAAAATTCAATGGAATCGAATTTAAAAATAATAGTACATTCTATTGACAAACTTTGCAAGGATCTTTAAACATTTACTGTAAAAAATCAGCGAACAAGTTGAAGATTTTTTTCAATTTGTATTATCATATTGAATTCAATGGAATTTTTTGTGAACAAATAAAGAATAATTTTTCAATATATATAATTTTTACCAAAAAAATGAAATACGTGCGAAATACTATGTAAACTGACATCTACCTTTCAACTCCAGGGCCTACACCTTTTTTCAGCTGGAAGATGCGAACACATTTAAACAAACAAAAAAGACCGAAAAAACCTAATGGGGCTCATTTCAAAGCCTGGACCTACTTCTTTCATGTGACAATAATCCGTCCAATGAGAGATCAAAATGCAAAATTCTTTGGGAGTGCAATCAGTAAAATACCAAATATAAAAGGTGCAAAATAGTAGAGCGAATGGGACTTTTAGTAAGAAAAGGATTTCTATCCTTTCCAAACATTCAAGATACTTTAAGTCGCTTTTGCAGGTCATGATATCGATCATAATTCTCTGATAAGGGTACAACCCTATTTAACCCATATTTATATAACCTCCGTATGATTTAAGATATTTTTGCGGTCTTGGCCACTTTTTTCTTTGTTTGGCCTTTATTTGGCACTTTTTGTTTCTAAGGGGGTAGAGAACCTCTTCGCATAAAATTTGAAATTTTCAGAATAAGGCCCATATTTGTCTTGACCACATTCATCAATTGATTTGGCTAAAAAATTGTATTTATGCTACCCTGGGGTGGGGAACCATCATACAGAGTGCCACATAGGAATTTATTTAAGTAAAGTCCCCATATTGGAGTATCCCCAAGTCCACTTTCACATCTAATGTGTGGTCAGAAAAGAAAATGTTGTATTCTATTGAATTTGTAACCCCCAAGAGAATATTGGTTGGGAACGAAGATTTGGGATGTAGATCTATATGAAATAATTTGTGAAAAAATGAACAAATTACAAATATAAGAAAGTAGCACGGGACCAAATATTTGTTGAGTCGTAACTGAATTACACTATGATGAAAAATATGGTCTTTATGAGGTCTCCAACTTACAATTTAAATGGCAAATAAAATTAATTCCCATCTTACGGTAATGGGTGTAAAATAGTAATTATATTTAACTATTCTGAAATCATTCTGTCCTCATTTATGAGGTGGATAAAACTATTTTTAATTATTTAAATCACTCGAATTTTTCAGTTTGAAATGCTATATTGTTCCGCTATATTTTGATTTGGCCTCTATTTGTCATCTTGGATTATAAGAGGTAGAAGAAAGTTTTCAATGTAGGTCGATGTAGGTCGGAGTAGTGCCCATATAAAGGTACCTCCTGAGTTTACCATATTTCTAAGGATTTGGCTAAAAATGAGTATTTGCGGGGTGAAAATCTTACACAAAAATTTCAAGATATCTACACAATTAAGAATTTTCTCCATGTAATAGTACCCCCTCAAGGTCACCTTTTGGCGGACAAACAGACAGACATGGTTAGTGGGACTTATGAGGACTCTAATGCACAATGTAAGGAGTTACTGGGTTTAAAAAAGTAATTAACTTTGGCTATTCTTAAATCATTCGGCCCTCAGTTATGAGGTGTAGAAAATACAGTAAATTCCAAATTACTGCTCATTTGACTGGAAAATTTTGCTACGATTTTTACCATACTAAAAATTAATTTAATCCCTTACATGGGGATACGATTAATATATATTTTTTAATAGATTTGTACATCCACACATTTGAAGCCCTCGGTTTAAATATGAAAGCCCACGGCTTAAATATGGGCACAGGTATTTCAAAACACTTTTAATCGACCAGTACGTGAACACTTATATCAGTCATATCTGTGAATAATTATGCTTGGGAAAATATGCATAATAGACAAAAATTAAGGGCCGGCAACGCGGACCGGGCCAGCTAGTATATATATAAAAGGAAGTTGTGTTAGTTACTACGCTTATAACTTAAGAACCGCTGGACAGATTTTAACGATTCAAACAAATTCGGAATTGTCTCTTTTCCGAAAAGGATAATATCCAAAAAAATCGCGTAAAAATGTGATATATTAACATTTTCATTTTGACTTTTGAATTGTACAATAGTAATGTTTTATTTTGCATGATTTTTTTCCATTTTGACTTACTTTTTTCTAATGTACATTTGTAGTGTTTTTTATATTTTATTTTTGAATTCGAATATTAATACCAATTTATAGAACAGTGTGGCTTGTTTGTTCGGGATACCGTAGTATTTTGTTGTTGCAAAATGGTCAGGCTTATCCCTTTATTGTTGTTTTTATAAAAACAACGTTTGTTTATTAGTGGAGAACGATGGTAATGTTTACCAGGGGGTAAGGCAGGGAATACCTAGGTTTCGGAAAGAGCCACCAATCCTCATCAGTTCCCTTGTTTTTTGTCATAGAAGTTATTTTTAAAATAACTTCTGGGGAGAATATCCCAGACAAAAACAAGGGAACTGATGAGGATTGGTGGCTCTTTCCGAAACCTAGGTATTCCCTGCCTTACCCCCTGGTAAACATTACCATCGTTCTCCACTAATAAACAAACGTTGTTTTTATAAAAACAACAATAAAGGGATAAGCCTGACCATTTTGCAACAACAAAATACTACGGTATCCCGAACAAACAAGCCACACTGTTCTATTTATAGACAAGGCACGGTCGACGAAGGGGTTTTTGTTGTAACAGACAAAACCAACTTACATGGTTATGCTACTTCGTTCAGGTTGAACGAAAGCATAACAAGTGGAGAAAGATGAAAATGTTTATAAGTGCGGTTGTAAGATTTAGAAGACTTTCCAAAAGAATTTTGGTTTTATATAATTCTTTGGTTCCTCTTCTATTGAGCTTACGATCTCGTCACTTGGGTAAAAAATGTTTTTTGTCATAGAAGTTATTTTTAAAATAACTTCTGGGGAGAATATCCCAGACAAAAACAAGGGAACTGATGAGGATTGGTGGCTCTTTCCGAAACCTAGGTATTCCCTGCCTTACCCCCTGGTAAACATTACCATCGTTCTCCACTAATAAACAAACGTTGTTTTTATAAAAACAACAATAAAGGGATAAGCCTGACCATTTTGCAACAACAAAATACTACGGTATCCCGAACAAACAAGCCACACTGTTCTATTTATAGACAAGGCACGGTCGACGAAGGGGTTTTTGTTGTAACAGACAAAACCAACTTACATGGTTATGCTACTTCGTTCAGGTTGAACGAAAGCATAACAAGTGGAGAAAGATGAAAATGTTTATAAGTGCGGTTGTAAGATTTAGAAGACTTTCCAAAAGAATTTTGGTTTTATATAATTCTTTGGTTCCTCTTCTATTGAGCTTACGATCTCGTCACTTGGGTAAAAAATGTTTTTTGTCATAGAAGTTATTTTTAAAATAACTTCTGGGGAGAATATCCCAGACAAAAACAAGGGAACTGATGAGGATTGGTGGCTCTTTCCGAAACCTAGGTATTCCCTGCCTTACCCCCTGGTAAACATTACCATCGTTCTCCACTAATAAACAAACGTTGTTTTTATAAAAACAACAATAAAGGGATAAGCCTGACCATTTTGCAACAACAAAATACTACGGTATCCCGAACAAACAAGCCACACTGTTCTATTTATAGACAAGGCACGGTCGACGAAGGGGTTTTTGTTGTAACAGACAAAACCAACTTACATGGTTATGCTACTTCGTTCAGGTTGAACGAAAGCATAACAAGTGGAGAAAGATGAAAATGTTTATAAGTGCGGTTGTAAGATTTAGAAGACTTTCCAAAAGAATTTTGGTTTTATATAATTATTTGGTTCCTCTTCTATTGAGCTTACGATCTCGTCACTTGGGTAAAAAATGTTTTTTGTCATAGAAGTTATTTTTAAAATAACTTCTGGGGAGAATATCCCAGACAAAAACAAGGGAACTGATGAGGATTGGTGGCTCTTTCCGAAACCTAGGTATTCCCTGCCTTACCCCCTGGTAAACATTACCATCGTTCTCCACTAATAAACAAACGTTGTTTTTATAAAAACAACAATAAAGGGATAAGCCTGACCATTTTGCAACAACAAAATACTACGGTATCCCGAACAAACAAGCCACACTGTTCTATTTATAGACAAGGCACGGTCGACGAAGGGGTTTTTGATGTAACAGACAAAACCAACTTACATGGTTATGCTACTTCGTTCAGGTTGAACGAAAGCATAACAAGTGGAGAAAGATGAAAATGTTTATAAGTGCGGTTGTAAGATTTAGAAGACTTTCCAAAAGAATTTTGGTTTTATATAATTCTTTGGTTCCTCTTCTATTGAGCTTACGATCTCGTCACTTGGGTAAAAAATGTTTTTTGTCATAGAAGTTATTTTTAAAATAACTTCTGGGGAGAATATCCCAGACAAAAACAAGGGAACTGATGAGGATTGGTGGCTCTTTCCGAAACCTAGGTATTCCCTGCCTTACCCCCTGGTAAACATTACCATCGTTCTCCACTAATAAACAAACGTTGTTTTTATAAAAACAACAATAAAGGGATAAGCCTGACCATTTTGCAACAACAACATACCAATTTATTTAATTGACTTGATTTCTTGAGAACTGAAATTGATGGCGGGTTACATGGAAGTGTAGTACCGAATTATGCGGTGGCGAAACGGAATAGAGGATATCGAAATAATTAAACGCGGTCACACCAAAGTTAAAAGATAATTACTTTTTCAAAATCGCCAAAAACTCACGAAAAAGAGATCTCATTGCACAAATTCTGAAATCGGGAAAAAATCGAAAAAAAAAAATTTTTCAATGGAATCGATATTTAAAATAATAGTACATTCTATTGACAAACTTTGTAAGGACCTTTAAACATTTGCTGTAAAAAATCGGCTAACGAGTTGAATATTTTTACAAATTGTTATTCTTTTTTTGTCAATTTTTTTTTTTTCAATTTGCATTACCATATTGAATTCAATTGATTTTTTGTGAACAAAATGAAGAATAATTTTTCACTATACAATTTTTCACCAAAATAAGTGCGAAATAGAATGTAAACTGACATCTACCTTTCAACTCCAGGGCCTATATCGTGGTTCAGCTGGAAGATGCGAACACATTTAAATAATCAAAAATGACCGAAAAAGCCTAATGGGCCTCATCTCAAAGCGTGAACATGCCTTTTTTTATGTGACAATAATCCGTCCAATGAGAGCTCAAAATGCAAAATTCTTTGGGAGTACAATCAGGAAAATACCAAATATAAAAGGTGCAAAATAGTAGAGCGAATGGGACTTTTATTAAGAAAAGGATTTCTATCCTCCCAGAAATTCTTCCCAAACATTCAAGATACCTTAAATCGCTTTTGCAGGTCATGATATAGATCATAACTCACGGATAAGGGTACAACCCGATTTTATATTTATATAACCATCGTATGATTCAAGCTATTTTTGGGGTCTTAGTCCCTTTTTATTTTTTGGCCCTTATTAGGCATCTTTGTGTCTAAGGGGGTACAGAACCTCTTCGCATAAAATTGGTCTTGAACACATTCATCAATTGATTTGGCTAAAAAATTTTGTTATGCTACCCTGGGGAAGGGAACCATCATACAGATAATTGCCACATAGGAATTATTTAAGTAAAGTCTCCACATTGGAGTATCCCCAAGTCCACTTTCACACCTAATGTGTGGTCAGAAAGGAAAATTTTGTATTCTATTGAATTTGTAACTCCCAAGAGAATATTGGTTGGGAACGTAGATTTGGAATGTACATCTATATGAAATAAATTGTGGGAACATGAACAAATTACAAATATAAGAAAGTAGTACGGGACCGAATATTTGTTGAATCGACATTGAATTATACTATGATGAAAAATATGGACTTTATGGGGTCTCCAATTTACAATTTAAATGGAAAATAAAAAAATTCCCATCTTACGGTAATGGGTGTGAAATACCTATAATTTTGAGTTGGCCTCTATTTGCCATATTGGATTATAAGGGGTAGAAGAAAGTTTTCAAAGTAGGTCGATGTTTCGGAGTAGTGCCCATATAAAGGTACCTCCTGATTTTACCATATTTCAAAGGATTTGGCTAAAAATGTGTATTCGGGGGGTGAAAATCTTACACAAAAATGTCAACATATTCACAAATTTTAGAATTTTCTCCATGCAATAGTATACCCTCAAGTCCACCTTTTGGCGGACAAACAGACCGACATGGTTAGGGGGACTTATGAGGACTCTAATGCACAATCTAAGGTGCTAATGGGTTTAAAAAAGTAATTAACTTTGCCTATTCTTAAATCATTCAGCCCTCAATTATGAGGTGTACAAAATACAGTAAATTCCAAATTGCTTCTCATTTGACTGTAAAATTTTGCTACGATTTTTACCATACTAAAATTAATTTGATCCCTTACATGGGGATAAGATTTATATATACTTTTTAATAGATTTGTATAGCACATCCACACATTTGAAGCACACGGTTTAAATATTGAAGTCCACGGCTTATAAATGGGTACAGATATTTTAAAACACTTTTAATCGACCAGTACGCAAACACTTACATCAGTCATATCTGTGAATAATTATGCTTTTAAAAATATGCATAATAAACAAAAACTACGGGCCGGCAACGCGGACCACTTTCAATGCCTAAATTTCCAAAATAAACATACTTTCAAACCCAAGTACGCATCAGATGTTTGCAAAATACGGAAAAGTGGAAAATAAATAAAAGCGTAATGTGAATGTAAAAACAAATTCATTTTCCGCAGCACCTGCTGTTGGATGAGGTGATAACTGTCTGTGGCGTTCCGAGGATGCCAAATAGAAGATATAAACCATTTATGTTTACAGTTGGATGGAGTTAATCGAAAAGCAAAAACCTCTGGTAAACATCGTATTTACCAGGAATGCTACAAAGTAAAATCTATTAGTTGTTGTAGGGGGGAAGAACTGAACGAGGATTGATTAATTGATTATGAATTATGGCCACAACAGCCCATGTCAATAAGGATGTAAATGGTCCAAGGTGTAACCCGAACTCATTTCCAGCAGATGCTACTAATGATCTGCAGACGAGTGATGATATTTAGCGTATGACTGCCAACACCACCGACCATCGATGTTAACTCCTAATTAATGGTAATCCCATTGTATGAGCTGATGATTTGGCAACAAATACAGGAAACAATGTAATAATAAAAAAAAAAAAACAACAACAAATGCAGTTTATTTAGACCTGCTACAAGGCAGCAATTTTGACAGTCGAAAGTCTTTTACAGTTACAATTTATATACCCTCCCACATACATAGTAGGGAGATATATTAAGTTATTCATTCCGTTTGTAACTCTCAGCGGAAAAATCGTTTAAGACCCAGCGAAATATATATTATTGACGGTCGCTTGTTAAGGCATGAATTATTGAATATTTTAAAATGGCCATAACTCCTTAAGTATTGACATTTCGTGGTTTTTAGCTATATTTTGTGATCAGTTTCTTAGGCATAATGGCCATAACTCCTTAAATATTGACATTTCGGGGTCTTTATCTATGTTATGTGATCAGTTTTTTTTTTTGACATGAATTAATTAATATTTTTAAATGGCCATAACTCCTTAAATATTGACATTTTGGTGTTTTTAGCTATATTTTGTGATCAGTTTCTTAGGCACGAATTAACGAATATTTTTAAATGGTCACAACTCCCTAAATATTGAGATTTCGGGGGTATGAGCTATGTTTTGTGATGAGGTTTTTAGGCATGAATTAATGAATATTTTAAAATGGCCAAAACTCCTTACATTTAGTACCATTATTTTCGCACCTTCATATTCTTAATTTCCAAGAATACATGCAGCAAAAAACACAAAAAATTAACAAATACAGAGTTTTGACCAATCGCTCAATGCGTGTGGTTCAAAATATAAAGTCCTGTGTACAATCTTCTGATTTGAATTTCTTAAAACATTTTTTTTCCAATTGCTAGTGATAACATGTAAACCTAATGTTATCTGAAAATCAAATTTCTAGGAATCTACTTCCTTCTGTGCTTTAATGAATTAACAGTTTTTACTAAGAGAAAAGAAAAAAATAGGAGACAAGTATAAGTTCCGTGCATCTTCACTATTACACACTTCAACAAGAACACCTATTTAAAATTTCAAAGTTGAATTTCAAATCATTCATTCATGCATGCACTTTTAGTACGGCTTTGGTTTCAATTTATACAAATTAAAACTTGTTGTCTCCCTACCCTCTAACACAACACCGAATCCTGGAGACGTGGGCAGTAGTATGATTTATTTGTGCAACAATTATAATTTGCTTTGAAGGATTACTTTAAAACTGATCCTACTGTAGATACCTTTGCAATTGGGTACGCGATATTATTTTTTACAAACCGCTTTATTTTATTTGTTCGCATTTGAACCTAACTTTTCCAACGTTTCCCATTCACCAACAATATTTTCATCAGATGTTGTACTGTCAGGGAAAAACTATCCCCAAATTGATTTTTAATTTGTTTGCAGTTATTTAGGAAATTAGTGGTTTATCATCGCCAACTGATATACGAACTCATACAGGTGCGTTAGATATGTGTGTGTGTGTGTGTGTGCTTTCATCTGGCGACAGCCAAATTATGAAAGTATAATCAGTTTTAGTTTTGTGGTTTTGATTTATGTTCTATTTTTACATACATCCATACGAAATTTAGTAAAAACAATTATTCATACGCTCCGTGGCACGATGACATGTTGACAACAATGTATGAGGCTATACAACCGCACTAATCGTCACTGTAATTTGTTCAGGGATAGGTGGTATACAATTTATTCTAAATGCAATTATGAAAATGAAGTAAGGTTGGGGGTTAGGTTTGAAAGTTATTTCATAGAAATATGAAAAAAATGAATATAGTTTTAAAACGATTGCATTTGTAAAGATAGATTTTAAAAAGGATAAACCTGGGAACCTTTACTTTCATATAAATCCTAGACTCTTCTCTGTTAAATACCATTAACAAAGAAAAGCTCATAAGAAGTTGGAATTAGCGGTTAAGAAGTTTTTTGTTATCCAATGTGGTGCTTTGGTGCTAGTGCAAAATATTTCATGTGCAAATATGAACGGAGACAGATTTTTGTATATTCTCTCTGTATGTTCACAAAAATATGTACATTTGTGCTAAAACCCTTTGAGAGGTACATACATAGATTTGCTGAAGTTTCGTTTTATTTTTTATGAATTTATGTATTCAACGAATATTGCTTTGTGTGTTTGTGACTGTTTCTCTTTTAAAATAGTATTTTTTGTTCCAAAACAAATGTGAAATTGAGCGTTACATGTGAAAAATTTGTAATAGATTTTGTTGTTAAAAACTGCTGTAACATCAAAAACAATTTTGAAATGCACCGATGCTGAAAAATGAAACAGTTTAAAGTTTTAATATCGATGCGGCAGAAAACAGCTCTAGTATATAGTTAGCTACAAAAATATATTGTTTTGCTTTATATGTTTTCCTTAAAAATTAGGAAATATTACAAAATATTTGCACGTCACTTTTTGGCCACCTAAGTTCTCAGTCTTTCACTTTAATTTTTTTTGTGAATTAATTAAGAGAACATCATTGAAAATATTGACTTGAAGGGGAGAACAAGCTACATTTTATTTTATTTAATTTCATTTTTTTTTACAACTATATACTTCCTAAATTATAATTATGCAAAGTATAATCGCGTGTACATATTTTCTGGCAATTGAGCTAATGTTGAGAGTTTCCTTTGAAAGTAATAGTTCTAGGGACATTATTTCGCTATGTTACGAACTTTTAAGGGGAAAATGTTTTAAACCCCCTCCGCGTAGTCGTTAGGGTATCAATATTTAGGGTATTAAAAATATGTCAATAACTTCGCTTTTCACATATGTCATCTGTTCAAGTAATATCATGTCATTTGGTGTGATAACATTTCATTGTACATCCAATATTGCTGTTTCAAACTCAAATTCTAAATTTGGATTCACTCTTACACCCTGTATCAATTTATACTTTAAATTGATACTTCTATTACACATACATACATATGTCCGTATACACACAACATATGCATGTTTTACGTGGGTATGCCTTAATGGCATGATAAGAATTTCAAGGCACAAGCTTGATGTCGAATCATACTTGGTATTTGTAACATAAAACCGAAGCTAACAAACATTGATGCCTTTTTCCATTTTTGCCACAATGTGTGAGTTATTAAAAAGTTTTTGTTTTGGATTAGACTTGGCTGGGCCTGTCTCCTTCGGATGTTGGTTGTTTTGTTTGTGTAACTTGGGTACTACCCATATGGCACTCATAAAAATCATGAGATATGATAGGGCACTGTCATGTTCGCTTAAAGTTTATTCATAGATTTTTGCTCCAATCATTATGCCATTATTGCGAGGGGGTTGTTGGGAAGTTTACAAACAATTCTTGAACGATTGTCTACACAATTTTAAAATAATAAAACCGAAAAAAATATTTTTGTCAGCAATTAGTTTTAAAATTAAGATGTTGCGCATTTTTGATATTCCGTACTCTTGGGACATTAAATAATTATGTACATTTTTTTAGTAATGATATGCGATTATATTTTATGATATATTATTATATCATTTTTTTCATTTTTAAATATTAACCACTTCTACTTGACCTCTCGTAGAAATGGAAATAATCCTTGGTTTGTTTTATAATATTCAATCTGATCATGGTATTAAACACATTTCACGTACTGTACAAAATATATTCAGAAAAGTTATGAAAACTTTTTTACCGTTCGGTAATATATACAAGCATATGCATATATATATATATATATATATATATATATATATATATATATATATATATATATATATATATATATATATATATATAGCCTAGATTATATCTCTTCATTATTAAAAGGACATTTTTTTTTTTTTTGATTCGCATGAATGTGACATTTTGGAACTTGTTAACTGACTTTTAATGTAAGTTAAGGATATGTGAAAAAAACACAGTATCAGTACCGAGTTCTTGGAATATTATGATAAGATGCTACAGAATGCTATTCTGAAATATATCTATACATTCTGTAAAGACAGAAAATAATTGATTTAATTCAAATATTTTGGGTTGTGTTTTTCTAATAAATAATGAAAATAACAGGGACAAATTTCTCATGAATAAAAAAGAGTGCAAAGGAAGAAGAATATTGTATGGAAATCAAAAATGATTTTTAGAAGGAGGGTCACAATTAATGCAGTGAGTTTTATAGGAGCATCCGGAAGGTATGTTAGTTGTAAACAAGTAAGATGGCTTTATGTTTGCAGGACATTTAATGCACTCTACCATGAAGTTAATAAAACCATTAAATATAAAAGTCTCAGGATTTCATATTTTGGGCGCTCGTCAATTTCAGCCAGTAATTTTGGATTGTCTTCAAAATATAGTAAAATACCGAAATATGGAGGCTGTGTGAAGAAAACCTGAAATCATATAAACAATGATCTGCCACGGCATATAGAGCAGATTACAAACCCTAAGTACCGATTTTTAAACAATTCCGTTACAATATGACGCGTAAATCATCAGCGTATCGAATATCAGGACGTACCGTTAAATTAGGGCTATAGGAGAACGTGAAACTATAAAGTCAAGAATCTATCACATCTAATATTGGAGAATTTTAACCAATTCTGTTAGAGAATGTAATAAAAGACACAATATCGAATGTAGACATGACCTTCTTACAAATTTAAAGTGACTATCCTTGCCTCCTATCTCATTTCTTTCGAACGGACAGACATTGCAAAGTCGACTTAGAATTTTACGCTGATCAAGAATATACATTTACACTAGGGTCTAATATGATTATTTGGAGGAGTTACTAACGTTAGAGCATTCCAGCATTTAAATGTGAATAAGTTTTTGTGTCTCGTACCATCGCTCATTACCGTGATACTGGTAGTGTAGCCCGACATCAAGAAAGTGGACGGAAGAAAACAGCAACATCAGCAAAAAGGTTCGAAAACTAAAGAAGCGACTTGATCGAAAGTCGCGTTGCAGTGGCCGAAAAATGGCTCGTTAGCTGAACATATCGACATATTCCATATGGCAAATATTGAAAAATTTGGCAAATATTGAAATATTGGCAAATATTGAAAAAAATAAGAGAAAGAACCTACACCGCAACAGAAAGAAAATAGAATCAAAAGAGCTAAAGAGTAGCTTTGATTGGAGGAAAAAATACCAAAGTGTCGATCACCTCAAGCGATACCGCAGATCAACATTCGGGCAGCGTGTGACGGTTTCATTGGCCGTTTAAAGGAACAGCTCGTGCCAAAGGTGATCAATTCGAACAAATCTAAACTTATTCTAAAATTTGATGCTATTTCCGACATTGTTTGCTTTCATTCAATAAAATTTAAAAAATGTAAAAATTATGGCTTTTGACTTTGTTGCAGTTTTTTTTATCTCACCCCGTAATCATGACGAAAAAAAAAACCAATTTCGCTCTCTTGCTAATTATTAATAACTAATTAGCACACACACAAAGGTCGCATTCATAAGAATGTCAATGCCGATTATAACGTGCTATGATATTGGCATTATAATCCATCTACTTCTTTTGATAATACAATCCAATCATAAATAAGCAAGCACGTTCATTTCAACTGCATTTCAATACTACACTCAGATTTAATTAGCTCGATGCTATTAATTACCCAATATAAAATAAATATTTTTCAATACTTGCAACTATGAATTCTGATACCAATTCGCAATGTATGTTTCACATCCAGGGCATTATGACAAAATAACTTACAACACTCGATCGTTATAAACAATCTCTTAAAAATCAATCAATTCCATATCATTAAGGCGTGCATTCCATCATCATCATCCGGGCTCGTGTGCTCACCACTCGAAGCGGTAATGGTTTATTAATAGGCACTGATTTCATTGAGGTTCAGATTTCAACCACTTAATGTTCAATATTGGAAATATGTATGTGCGTATGTAAATGCATTGAAATGATTCACTTAAAGTGACTATTAACATCATTGAAATTCAAGTGTATTTGGTTAATTATTTAATGAACGCATTTATTTATATAGTGTTGTTAATTACAACAGCATTTCATTGCCAACCAATAAGATTATTTCGTCAATGCGGGATTATGGTGCGAATGAGCCATACTCGAAATACCTATTTGTGGTGAGCGTGGTTATATCAATATTTTTTATATTGTTTAATTAAAAAATATACAATTTTTTTGAAAAAATACGTTGGCGGTGGAGTTTGGTTCAAAAAATGTTAACCTCGATGGGCGTTATATTTCCCATAATGAATACATTCTTATCAGAATTTAATCGAACTATAAACATTAAGTTGCTGCTTCTTAGAATCAACTGTTCTCAAATCAGTTGTTTGATATAGGCCAGTCAAAATAGATATGAACTTGGTGGTTATACTGCATAAATTACCGCCAAATATAATTTTGATGGAAAACTCGGATTTACCTTCATTTACCTTACTAGCCCTAAATATTTCAATTAATATTTTTTTACAAAAAAAAAAAAAAAAAAAAAACGATTACTGTTATAAAAAATAAGGTCAAACATAAGATCTTTAAGTTCTAGTTCTCTGCAAACATAGCTTTGATCTTACTTTTTCTAAAAATCATATTTCGTCAGATATTTTGATTTTAAGAGACCATATTTTAATTTAATTATAATAATTTAATTTTGATAGAAAACTAGGATTTACCTTAATTTACCTTATAAGCCCTAAATATTTAAATTAATATTTTTTTTACAAAATATAGGCCTGTATTGAATATTTATTTTGCCGAAATACGTGGACACATTAGCATTATAATATGTTTCATTTATTAAAGAATCTCGTTGGAATCTCACAAAATGATATTGCCCTTTTCAAAACTGATTAGGTACACAGCTCATCATATATTTTCGGTAATATATTTCACGTAATATTTACCTGGTCTTCTATCATTCCCTAAAACAACGTACATTTGCTGTAAGCCTCTTTGTGTCCTTCAAATCATTATCCGTTTCAGATACAAATTGCACATCCACGCGACACACACATACACTAACTTCACCCGCTCGCCTTACCCAACTTCGACAATACATTTAACAACAGCAACAACATACCACACAACACATATGATGGAGTGGAGTATTCTTCTGCTCTTCTGCCAGTTAATATGGATTCGGTAATGCGTATAATTGCCTGTAAACTGGCAGAATAATTTGCAATTCAATGTTGCAACTAATAGCATTTGGGCTTTGGATCCTTCACAACGACTCCCTTAGCCATCGCAGCGAAATGTTAACAGCTGTTTCAATGTGCGTAGAATCGGCGTTGTTGTAATTACGGATATTGGCCATAAGTTTCACTTGGAACCCACCTAGGCCTTTGGTGTGGAGCTTCAATTCAAGGTTTTTGCAACACATAATGCGGGGCCACATATAGGTAATTATTATAGCATTGGATTTTCTCCATATTACCATGCAGGTTAATTAAAAGGTAAAGGTGCTAATTGAAGTAGCTAACGGACCAAATTTGTGTGCAGCCTACTCATGGAAGCCAGAGTATCGAATCATAGTTCAGAATAATGAAAAAAATTGTGTAATACAATTTTGGAACTAAGTCTTCGAACTAACTTCTTTCTTCAAATTTGTGAGGCAACCAAAAGAAATCGGACAAATATTTATACGGCAGCTTTATCTTAATTTGGACCGATTATTTCAATAGGGTGCTTCCTTGGGCCAAACACTTCATTTGTGCAAAGTTTCCCTTCAATCAGGCAACAAATGCGACATGCACTTTGTTTACAGACAGACGGACGGACAGTCATTTATAAATCGACTCTGAATGTGATTCTATGCAGATCATTAAAAGGAACTATGTGTCTATATCGGTTACTGTTGCCTCTAACAAACAAATACACAAAGACATAAAAGCCTGACAGAGTGGTGTACGGTATACAGAGGATTCTGTAATAGTAGTTGGATGCTCAATGAGACCTATTGTTTTTATAATTTATCGAATGGCACGATCCTGTTTTCATAGCTTCCGAATTGATTGAAATTCACATCAATTAAGATTCTATTCAAATGTTCGCAACATTAACAACAACTGACCCCACCAACCATGTCATCAACATTCAAATGAAATTTGCCATTGAATTATGACAAATGTGAGATATTGGTGACAAGTAGTAGTGGTAGCAGTTGTAAAACACGTGTACATACACAAGGATAGCTGTCAACAACATCAACATTTGAAAACTTTTCTACGCAAACGTCAACATCCACTTGTGTTGAAGTATTGCTGAGTTATATCTGACAACGAACTTTGTAAAATACACAGACTAAAATGTGTGGGTCATATTATAGGAATTTAAAAAATAATTTACGTATAACTCGAAATATTTAGCTGAAAAACTGTAGGTGTGTCTAAAATTGGTTACAAACGATTTGAATAATCTTTAAAGTACCCACATTTTTTCTTAATAATGATTAAGAAGGCATCAATGATTGTGGCGCAAATGGAGTCTTTGTAACAGATTGAATGTCCTAGATAATCTCTGACACCAATTTGCATTTAGGGAATCTTTGAAACATTCCCAATATTAAACTATATTTGACAAGACATGGTTTTTCAGTAGTACTAAATTTTTTAGAGGGTTGGAAAGGTAAGGTTTTTCTTGTATTTGACATATGATTTATTTGATTTCTTATTCCTTGAAATTATATTTTCATGTGGATTTATAAGAATTGGTGTTTAGTCGTACACTATTGCGTTTGTTTTCAAACCTCCTTTAGAGTAAATATATACTCTTACAACAATTAAAAGTTTTTCTATATGCAATTTATTTTTTTTTTCAAAAATTAAAATTTATTTTTCTAGTTTAATTTTGTGAATCTTTTTGTCTATGTCACAATATCAGCCTGCAAACGAAACAATTGTTCTCAAATTAAAGTTTTTAAAAATTGAGACAAGAACAATGAGGCTGAGGATGAAAAAATATAAATTCATAACATTTTTTTATTAACATTCACAAATTTAATAAGCGTGCCATAAATTAAATGTTTTAATCCGTGGAAGTAGCCATTGAAAAGAATGCCATGCTAATGACAGAATAGATAAAAGTGGAAAAGTAGTCAGTTAAAGTAATCTGGTTAGAATCCCATTTAGGGTAATAAAAAATGGAGTAGACAAGAAAATGTAAAACAGAATGCAGAAAATGTTGGTATAACGTAAAACTATTTAATTTAGGTTTATAAAAAAATATATATTTTTTTGGAAGAGTAGATCAAATATAATTTTAAACTTTATATAATTATGTATAACAGTTGATGAAATGTATTTAATTTTAATTATTTAACTCAAAGATTTCATTGAAAAAAGGGTACGCATGATGTTTATTTGAGTAAATAAAAAGTTATCATCGCAAATGAGAGAAGTTTTTAATTTAATTATTCATCCATACAAGTTTCGACGTTGGAGCAGCATTACAATTCATTATCAAAAGAGAATAAAATACAACAAAAACGTATAATTTTGTTGCATTTTATTTTTGTATCTCGAGTTGCAACATCACTCAAAGGTGAAATAGGAGTAATGAAACAATCTTTAACATAAACAATGCCCGCCTAATGAATGCAGAATATGAATAAAATAGCCAAAATAAAAGGATGAACAACTTTATATTGCCAAGGGCGATAGACATGTTTGCCTTGAAGCTGATTTAAAAGAAACTCTTCCAATCCAATGACTTTTCGACATTCTCACACAGACATACATGCCCAGACATTCAAGTAGAACTGGTAAGAAACTTGTAGAATAGTAAGACGAACAATGTAGCTCTATTCATATCTCCCCGAGCTACATAAAATACATTTAGATTTGCATGCCATCTCCACAGCAATGAACAGTTAAAGATCCTTCAATTTAAGACAGGATGTTTGTGTCGACATTTTTAAGGACTACTAACAATTTTCTTAAATCTCTAGGTGGTTTACTTACTTTAGTTACAGGTTAGTTATATATTGTTTACACATATGTATAGATAGAGATTTTATTCGATTAAAAAATTCATACACACAATATACACATTTTTGTGAGCTATGAATAATGTATTAAAACGAATTGCGTATATGCTTTTATACATATTTTGAACGAAGAGGTATGAAAATTTAAGAGGGTTTTTATTTGTACCTACCTCATTTATTCAACAGTGAAGAAAGATCAAAGTCAGTCGGGCCGACTATATGATACCTGGTGTAGGGTGTCATACCATATTTAATAGAGCTACCAGTAACAAAAATGCGGCTGTTAATATTAGGAATTTATGTGAAGAATGTGATTTCAACCACGACCGTTTGCGTATGAATGCGAATTAAGGTTTTACAGCACTTATAATTTGAAAACAAAATTAAAGATATATGGGAGGTAAATCCTTTTCCGCATCGATTTCCACTAAATTTAATGGAGGAATTTGTTTCTTTCCACCTTGAGAACGTCGAAAGGAATAGCTATTCTTTATCAAATTTCCACAAAAATCACTATCCCATTTGAGCAAAAGTATAGTATTATTATACTTTTGCTACACAACAAAAGTGTAATCGGATAGAGAAATATATAGGGGTGCTAGTTACAAATCTGAACCGAAATCTATAAAATTTGTAGGTTGTATCTGATAGCTGGCAGAAAATATCGTCGTTGTGGAGAGTGAGTGAGGCTGTGAGTGACTTAAACCCCAAATCGGATGAAACATATATATGCGACCTATAGCTATAACTGAACCGGTTTCCACCAAATTTGACATATACATTTCTAGACTTAATCGCAAGTGCCAAATTCCATCCTTTTTGAGCTAATATTACACATTTAGTGCACAATAAAAACAAATCTGATGAAGATATATCTCAATATTGACCGATTATGATTTGTGGAAAATTTCATGCGACCTGTATTTTATACACAAAGATAGAGGACAGACAGACGAACGAACGAAGATCCTCTACATTTTGCTAACAACATATGTTTAGCGCAAGAGAGAATCGGTTTAAATTTAGATACAGCTCCCATATATACCTTCAGCCAAGAACAACAAATGGCCAATATCAGTCCAAATAACCTGCATTTTAGTACAGGGTTGACCATATTCGACGGACCCATCTGGCAACGCCATAACTTTTGACAGAGATGTCACATCGCTTAATGACATACCGCGTTTGAAGCGTCAGATTTTAACCATGGACCAATACACGCCACGCGAAATAGTTGAAATTTACATTCAACAGAAGAAGTCAATTTGTGAAAACTCAACGTGCTTTTAAAACATTAAAAAATGCGTTTATACGAAAAATTTTCGACTGGTAAGGCTCTTTCTAATCCGAAGAGGCCATATAAAAGTCGACCAAGGCGATCGGCCGAGAACATCGCTGCCGTACGAGCCAGTGTTGAGAAGTCCCCAAGAACATCCCAAAAAAACGCCGTTTTCAGCAGTTGGGCATGGCTCGATCCATTTTACAACGGATTATTCGCATTGATTTGCATTTGTTCCCGTACAAAATTCAATTGACGCAAAGAATGTCGCCTGCGGACAAGCCTCGTCGATTGGAATGGGCCCAAAGAGTCATGGGTCCGTCGAATATGGGCAACCCTGTACATCCGACCAAATTCAAGTATATCAAATTTGAAGAAAATCGGTGCAGGTATAGATATAGCTTCTATATACCTCACATGCGAAATATGCACTCCACAAGAATGATATTTGGTACCGGATATCAGACACTGCTCGAAAATGCCTAGAATACAAAATTTTATCAAGATCGGTTCAGACTATAATACAGCTCCCATCTACATTTTTATCCGATATCAGGTTTATTGTGCACCAAATGGCTAATGTCAGCCCAAATGGACTGAATTTTACCAATTACGATTAAATTCATCCCAGAAACTAGTACTTCATGTTTGGTGCAAATCGATTCAGATAAAGCTATAGCTCCTATATATATGTTTCAACCGATTTGGTGTTAATGTTATTGCTTATCATATATATGTAAAATCAGTCCGAATTGAATAAATTTTTTCATATTCAACCGAATTTTACCATTCGGAGGAACTCAGCCCGGTCTATCTATTGCTCTAATAAAAAATCTTTAATATAATCCTTATCGAAGTCATATCATGCACTATACATAAATCTTATTTGGATCATAGTTGGTATGAACTACTACGCTTAAATTCCCAATATAAATGTTTTTATTACAGGGGCCCTAATAATGCGCATAGTAGTGTAGGGTACCATAAGTTAGTTTTTTTTTATTAAAATTTCTTATTTAGAACAAATACCTCCATTATTTAATTCATCCATTAAACATAAATTTCCCACTTCCGTAACACTATAACTTCTTAAAAAACAATGATTGCCAAATATCTAATTTATAGCAACATCAAAAATAAACCAAGCCAACCATTTATCGAAACACCTGTAATGGTTGTAAATTATTGCCATTGTATTCCGTACACATTTGTGGTGGTTCTGCCGTTTGATCTCATCTTCCATTGGATTGTTTCCAATCGAACCTTAAAATCATAAACCCTGGGGGGAAAACGCCTTAAAGTTTCGCCTGTTGTTCCTAATGATCTCAAACGAATGATGATGTGCTCTGGGTAAACATTAACATCACTGGCACATGGTGGCAACGGAGAGTTAATGGTTCACAATTATTATCCCGAGAATATTCATCCATAACACATACAGACGCACACACACAATCACACATGGCCATGTAGGGGAAATGTTGTAAACGATTTTGTTCATGTGTTTGTTAATGGCTCAAGTGACATCGGTCATTAAACTTGATAAAGCACAGAATAAACTAAAACCATTAACTTTGTCCACATTCTACCCATCTTCCGAAGCGGTGTCAGTCGGCATGGAAACGAAGAGAGAGAGAGGCTTGTTAAAATTTCTTCAAATTGTTGTTCAATTTATCTTCGTATTTATAGAGCTTAAATCATGTGAAATGACCAAACGAAGGGTATTCTATGCGGATAGATGACCTTTGGTTTGTTTTATTAACATGGTTTTGATGCTCCTTCAGATACCCTTTTAAGTTGTTTACATAACTAACAGATTTATACACACATCGCCATAGAGAATGAAACTGCCATTTAATCCCGTTTGCCATCTAATCCTGTTTAACAATGAAGTTCACTTCTGGCTCTAATGTTACCTTGGAGATAAATATATCGTCTTGGTGAACATAAGTTTTAGTTTTATTTCGAAAAAAAACAACTTTTTTTTTTGCAATAATACTTTAAAACTCATATAAGTTAAGAATTTTAAAGTTGTTTTTTTTTAACTCACACTGTCTTTCAATGATTTTTTGTTTGTTAAATGTTTGGATAGTGGATACAACATAATTCAATGGTGGATGTAAACCAAATACATTTTTATCAAATATCAGTATTTTTTCACTAAAAGTAATAAAATGCTGAGGACATGACAGATGTATTCCAGAAATGAAACTAACTGGGATTTCCAAGCAAAGTTTCCTAAAAATACCTAAAAATTTTCAATTTCGAAAGATGCCCGCCCTCCTGGCTTAAGCGGTGTTCCGATTGTTTGAAAATCATTGTTACCTCCGGGATACAAGATTGGCACTCAGTAGATCTTCATTTTGGCTATTTTCATTTTATCATTACATTTAGGTGCCGGTCACGCTTGATTTGTGTTATTGCCAAAAATATATACAACGATTCTGACGTCATAGACCATTATCATAAAATTGTTCTATTTTTTGAATAAACAAATTATGCTTTAATTACGGAAAACTTTCATTCGACACTTTGCAAAGAAACACAAAACTCACTTTGCAGTTTATTAAAATATTTAAGAGCTACTGTTGCTGGCATCCAGTTTAAAAGTTTTGCGCATTAAAATTTGAGAGATAACAAGAAAAAACAACAACAACAACAACAGGCCAACGGATGTTCGAACAAAACGGACTTTTGGCACAGGCACAACGAAAATCGCTTAGCATTGACTAGATGGCGAATAAATATTAAGATCACAAACAGCCAAGTTGCCGGCAAGAAGTTCTGGTGCCGAACTAAAAACTAAAAAGAATTAATTCATTTTCGCTATTTTTAATGTGTTTTCAGCGAAATCAATGACAACTTTTCACTTTCACGAAATGAGAAAACTTTAATGAACTTTTATTTATTTCCCTTTCACTCTTTTCCGTAAAACAACAGCTGCAACTGCAACCATCTGCAAACTGAGTGGAGCCTACATTTTCCATTCGATTTTCGTTTTTCTTTCTGCCACTGCAAACGAAAGACAATGGAGTTCTCACATAACTATGAAAATATACTACCTCCGATGCTAAATCTGAGCCGAAATCAATTTTAAGAATAGAGTAGAAACACTTCATGTATTCAAATGGATTTTAAACCACACTGCCTCAACGAGGATGGGCTTCCACATAAATCGGTTAGAAATGGAGACATGTCCACCCAGGTTGGATACAAAAAATACAAAGCTCATTTCCTGCCACGAACATGGCTATTTTTGGGATTCCTTCCACTGCCGTGTGCCTGACTTGGAATATTGCATACTGCAGCCAAAATGTGTTCGTGTGTGTGTGCGTGTGTTTATGGCTAAAAAAAAATACTTGAAACGTTCCCTATTGTCGCTTTTAAAAGAATAAATGTTCATGCAAATGCGACAGTAAAATATTAGTCCTTCTTTCGCACTCACATCCATTCATTCATTGCTTTCGCGCCTCAAAAGGACATCCAGGGAACCGGAGAAGCCAAGACATTCATTGCTTCATTCTATTATGTGCCAACTGGTATATTTTTTGGTCATCCTTTAAAACTGTCTTTAGGTTATATTTGGGACGCGACTGCTGTTCATTAAACGAACTTTATATTTTCCGCTTCTTGTACGCTTTCGGAGCGACTTCTCCAATGGCAACGGCCACTAAAGACAAACGAAACCAAATGATGGCACAAAATATTGTCTTCACGCCGTTGGAAGTTTACTGGCCCAGTCCTTTTGGTTAAGTGTCCTTTCGTTGGTAGCGATGCTTTCGTTGGTTAGCTAAGACGTCACTTGGTGGGTTAGTTGTATGCGTTGTTGGTGTAGATCGGTGGCGGCGTTTTCGTCATTTATTACCAGTGTTTTATGGTTGACATTTCAATTTAAAAGACGATAATTATATACGAGCCAACGAAATGCCATTTAAGCTGGCCAAAAATATAAAATATATCCAAGCAAATGGCATAAAAAATATAAGATATCTGGAAATGTGTATTAGAGCTAAAAATTAAATTAAAATCTGCCGCAATTTTACAAATACGAAAAATAACAAATTTAATTATACGATTGATATAAATTAAAGTCGAAATATTTCAATTTTCAAATTCGGATCGTATACTTCACTATCCATATACTCCCCACCGTAAGATGGATTGGAAAATAATTTTGTCATTTCGTTTTTGACACCTCGAAACAATAATCCATTAATCCATAAATTCCCAATATTTTCTTCCGAATGGCATACCAAACTCTCTTTGTTTAACTCTTTCTGTAGCTGTACAGCAAGAGTTAAACATCGATTCTTATCATGGAGGGAGATTAAAATAGCACCTTAAGGGAGATAAAATAGCACTTGATGTCACGGCACATTTAGCTGCTAGACCTGTGTGTAAGCTTCTCCACAGGTCATAGCACTTGATGTCACGGCACATTTAGCTGCTAGACCTGTGTGTAAGCTTCTCCACAGGTCATAGTTGTGTTTTCTACGGAGAATCTTACAGGACAAGGGTACTTTTACAGGGATATCGATTACTTATTTGCTGTCCTAAACATCAGGTCGGGCAGACCAAATACCTGATAATATCGCCATCTTTAAAGATTGGTCTAAGATAGAGAAGGAGACAGGTGCTGCTATGTTATGCTAGGATTTGGACATCTGAAAGTCATAAAAGCTTTTTGTCAACTGCAGTATATTTGTAGCAGGAATGTTTCTGATACTGGAGTCGCTGGTATTGTTACAGTGTCTAAGTAGGCAATCTAGCTGTCCTTAAGACAACCCATCTTCTGTCAAATCAGGATTGTCTAGGAGTTCTGTCTTTGGAAGTGTTGACAAGGTCGTTCATTTCTGTTGGCAAATAACTGATGTGTTAGAATCCAGGACACTCTGACCCGTAGGTTAAGCCCGTAAAATACGATGTTTATTTTCTCTTATTAAGGCTGCGATCGCACGAATACTATAGGATTAACGAATATTAGGAGGCTCAGACTATCGAACATTTTTTTTCTTATGGTCTGAAACCGGAGGTACAGGTTGTTTGGAGCTTTTGAGTTAAATCCTTTTCTCAACAGAATTGTGAGAAACTCATGGCCTCTTACCAGTTTCTCAAAATGCCATGGTGACAGTGGAATTGAATTCTTCTTCTTCGGAGGAGGATCTATACAACCATTCCCCACACAAAAACGCAATGTATGTCCAGGGCTTGTATTGGTTCATCTATTGGAACATTAAAGGTCTTACTTGATTTTTTAATTGAATATAATTCATTGTTTTGGGAATAAAGCTCAAATTAAAAAAAAATCAAAATTGTTTGGGAATTCAAAGATAATCGAATTCTTTCCGCCGATTTTTTTTACATATTTCCTTGTTTTCATTGTTCTTGTCAGTGTATTTCCTTTTAAAAACTAGCAGCAGCAGTTTTGAAATGTCTGCAAAATTTTTGGCCTAAAAAGATTGAGTCGATTAAAGTATTTTAGCATGATCTCCAATTTCTTGCTGTCTAATATGTGGATCTTCAAGTATTTCTCCCTCTTGATAACAATAAAAATTAATTTTACATGAGGAGAAATGTTTCAGTTATTTTCGGCGAAATGAAAATAACTGAAACATTTCTCCTAATTTTCGGCGAAATGAAAATAACTGAAACATTTCTCCTAATTTTTATTTCATTCTTTTCAACGTCGAAAAAGAGCAAAGCCTAATAAAATAAATTATATAAGAGATTGCATTTGTACACATGTACACCTATTAAAAATATATCACCGTCAACCTTTACGAAGAAATGCCAATTAATTTTTCAACAGGTCAAAGACATCCGATTTAGGAAGAATTACACTGAAAAGATAGCCAATCCTCCAAGCACATAAATTGTATGTTGTGTTTTATAAGTATTTGAAATGTTTTCCTATATAACTCAATGACAGCATCAATTTCGAGGTACGAATAAAACAAAGTACAGCAACGGCTTTAATTGATTCATTTAACGACAGCTTTAATTATGGAAAAGTTCAGCAATTATGTTATTGCATGGCTAAACTTCTACTAGCAACCATATATTTTAATTGTAAAAATAAAATAATATTACAGCAAGCATTATAGAACGTATTTCGTCGTTTAATAGAAAATCGAATCTCCATTTCCCAAATTTATTTATTTCCATCTATTGCTTAGAATATATCTTATTTTAAGTATGACTGACGATGTTAAAGCTCAAAAGAATTTCACCTATTTTGTAATCACACATTGTTTTCTCAGGTCAACCTCTGCATACATTTCGTTTGACTATCATAGCTGTCTTGGATGCATGGAGAACAAATTTATGCTCACAGCTAAGCCAAAATAGAATTTTCAGATTTCCATGCTTTGTCTTTGTGAATTCAATTTTTATGCCGGAAATTAAAACTCAGCGGCGAAACTCAAGCGAAGCAGAATAAAACACCAAACAGTTTTCATTAGCTAGTCTAAAGACGATGAATCAAAAATCCGGGAAAGCGAAAAAAACATCGAGTCATGTATGGATTGGACAGAAACCACGTGAAATTATTTCCTTGAATACAGAAAGCAACATTCATTTGAAGTTTTACGAGGCTAAAAACTTCAATCAACGGTTGGGTATTTATGAAAGCGTTTAAGGTATTCAAACTTTATACTGTATTGCTGCTGGTCCAAAACATATTGGTGAGCAGTTTGTCATACAAAAGTTCTTGTTGTAAACATCTCTGCCTTTTAAAATATTTTTTTTCTACTTGTATTCAATTATAAATTACCCCAAAAATGGAAAAAGATTTATGACAAGAGATATAGCCCTAAAAATGTTTATTTTACACTATTTCTTAGAGATGTTTATTTGTAAAATTAAATCCCACAAAATTTATTTTTCCAACGGCAGTACCATGAAAATCAATTGGAAATTTGGTTAAGTGGCTACTGCAGCTCTAGAGGAAACAAGGAAAAAACAAGAAAAATAACAAGTAAGCATAGGCTATAGTCGTACGGAGCCGACCATGTGATACCCTACAACACTACAATATCTTAGCAGCCCCCTAATGTCCAAATCCATTTTGCAAGTTTTCGCTTTTGTAATTATGTCACCAGGGACATTTTCCCACTATTTACGCACTCCGTCGTGCTTTTAGTTGTGTGGTCCACTTTAAAGCTAAATATAATCCAATGGTCGTCAAAAATGCTAGAATTCTTCGCTGTGCTTAAATCTCTTCTCAGGCGTGTCGATTGTCTTCAATTGTGTGATCAGGATTTTTTTTGTTTTTGGTTCATTTGAACCCCTAAATATTTTGCGATCATCTCCAAAACAAGAGGCCCCTCTTTATCTCCAAAGTTTGACTCATCTATGTGATTTGCTTGTCTACGATATTTGGCTATATCCGTCAACGAAATCAGCATAAAAAAGCCTGAAGTTCGCCTTTTGTGTATTTCGGATTTCGCTAGTAAGTAATGCTGGTATTTTTTTAACACAAAATTAGTGGTCCATTGTACCCGCTGTCCTAAACTCTAACTTCATGAAATTTTCGTGTCAAATTGAAAAAATTACATGCGATAAAAAATATGAACAAATAAAAAAATTTCACAAAATACTACAAAATCTATATTAACATCATTATTGGCATATTTTTCTGCGATTTTTTTAGATTTTTTACTTTTATGTCAAGAGGGCATTCTGAATTGACAAAATTTGTCAAAATCGCTCCAGCCATTTTTGAGATATAAGCATTCTAACTAACATCCCCTTTCTTTGTCAATACATATTGTATATAATTCGCTATATATATTCGATATATTTACTATCGGCATCTACGTAATGGTCAGAATTGACCTGTTCATCTATTTGTGATTGCGTCGGGATTACAAATATTTGCGTTTTAATGGAAAATTTTACTTTTATTTAACACAAATGTTGTAGCCTATTTCACCCACTAAATATTACCAGATGACCATCAAAATTGGAAGACTTCTGCCCAGCCCTAAGCTCTAGCCCCGTGCTAACTTCCGCTTTGATTGTTCTATAATTGCGACCTGTAGAGCAACTGCAAAATCATGAATTTTTCAGTTTTTGGTCAATTTCAACCCATAAATATAATGCGATCATCTCATCTCTGACCCTATCCCCACCTTCGTGCAAAATTTCGTTAGGATCGGGCCATAATTGCGACCTGTAGAGTGATTACAAATTAACATGGACAGACGGACAGACGGACAGACGGACGGACGGACATACATAGCTAGATCGACTCAGCTCGGCGAGATAGGAAGATCCATATATACTTTCCTATGTGGGAAACCAATATTTCGAGGTGTTACATAATTTTTGGCCCAATCAAACTTATAATACCCCCAACACATAGTGTTGTAGGGTATAATTAGTTAAGTTCGGCCGGGCCGAAATTTTAATGCCGTTTGGAAGGAACATTAAATATTTAAAAAATATAGGAAAATACCGCTTAAATGAATACCGTTATATTGGACCTGCATAGATAATTTTCCGGCATAGGATGTAGTACCGATTTCAAACTTCAAATTACAATTCCGGTAAATAAAGTCGCTAATATCATCAAATACCGAATATTGGAAGGTACCGTTATATAAGGTTATACGAAGACGTGAGGCTGCATTGTTAATTTTGTCATAGGTTGTAGCATCCATCCAGATCTTCAAATACGAAATTTGAAACAATTTCGGTAAATTATCTCACTAAAATCATCAAAATGGCGATTATCGGGAGATATCGTTACATTAGGGCTATACAAAAAAGAGAACCTGCATACACAGTATTTGTCATAAGTCGTAGTACCCATTACGAACCTTAAATGAGAAATTTGAAACAATTCCGGTAAATTATGTCCCTAGAATCATTAAAATATCGATTTTCATTAAAATATGGATTTTGAGACAATTCCCTTGAAAAATGTGGACAAAAGACCGATCTGTGCAAAATGTCAGCTTCCTTTCTTAATTCGTTTAGATTCTAACGTGATCACAACAGAATTATATTCTGTTGTAAAAGGAAGCAATCTTAACACCTTCAAAATCTCTTCAAATTGTTGTTTGAAAATTTAGAAGCAAAATAACAAGTGTTCAATCCCTTCTACATTTAATTCTGCTATCGTACCCCAGAAGTCACTAATATGCAAATTATAATCTGAAATGCGACTATTGCGAGATTATATTCATGTTTGTAAAATTCGCTTACATTTTCGTTTGATGTCTGAATTTTTAGTTAAACATGTGGTTCCCTAGTGTTGTTACGGCTGGCATTTGTTATTGTTATTTTCTGCATTAGTTGTACGCTTTGGCATTTTCATGTTGTGTTTGCCCCAGAAACGATTTGTGTATGAATGCCATGCCACCTTTTGCTAATAATCATGTCGAACAAATGTTTTCCATACACACACACAGAGATGCGGTAATATTATATAAACGTTAAAGCATTTTGTATAATTTCCAAACATTTCAACTAACATACAGCAAAGCTAAACTAACATAAGTTTTGGCATTTCGAACTGGTATTGTTGTGTTCAAATGTTGCAGAACATAAAAACATGCCAATTATAATTGCATTTTATGTTGCAATAGATAAACGAGGGTGAATTCAGCTAAATTTACTTTTGGTTTCATCTAACAGGTGCCACCGCCCCACAGATTAATAATTTTTTTAAGTTATGCTATTTTTGAGTATTTGTATTATTTTTAATAGAATGCTACGAAAAGTGGCATAGAAAAATTAATTAGATATATTTGAAACCATTGCAAGTTAAAGTGGCCCCTAAAATATTTTTACATCTTTAGATTCCAGTCTAATTAAAGCAAATTTTCGCTAAAATTAAATAAAAAACTTGCAAACCTAATGTTCACATTTTTGTCTGTAAGTTTCATGCTCTACACCCATTTTATTGTAACATAGAATGTAACATTGTATTCATTCCTTCCATATCAGTGAATATATTACTTACACCCCAAAATTATACACTGGAAACTATGAAACATGCATAGAATATGTGTTCATAAGGATTTGGTGAAGCGTGTAATTGCTTGAAACAGACAAAATAATTATACAGGGTGAGATAAAAAAACTGCAACAAAGTCAAACGCCGTAATTTTTTTTTTTTTTTTTAATTTTATTGAATGAAAGCAAAAAATGTCGGAAATAGTATCAAATTTTAGAATAAGTTTAGATTTTTTCGAATTGGTCACCTTTGGCACAAATTATGACCTTCAAATGGCCAATGAAGACGTCACACGCTGCCCGAATGTTGCTTTGCGGTATTTTGGCCCATTTCCAGGAGAAGCGCTTGCTTGAGGTGATCGACACTTTGGTATTTTTTAGTGCCAACCTTGCTTTCCATAATACTCCAGACACAATAGTCCAACGGATTGGTATCCGGGGATTTTGGTGGCCATTGTGCGCTGGAAATGAATCGAGGATTCTCATTTTGTAACCATTCTTTGGTGGCGCGTGCTGAGTGCGATGGTGGTGAGTCCTAGTCCAAGGTCTGCGGCCAAAATGTATGCGTGCCCAAGGCTTTAATACACCCTCTAGAATAATTTCGCGATAACATTCGACATTCATTCTGATGCCACGGTCGATTAATACGAGCGAAGAGCGACCATCGGCTGTTATGGCGGCCCACACCATCACCATCTCTATGTTACAAACAAATGCATAAATACATCATAACCTAACCACAGGTGTAGGGTATAAAAATCGCAACAATCTAAAGATATTAACACCAGGACAATGTGATATCATAACTGTGGATAGTTTGAAATTGGAAAAACTCTTTCCACCGTTACCAGATCGAAGAATATCTTTGCTTAAATATTACGCTAAATGACTGAAAATTAGAATCTATTAAGAACTTAAAAAATGTATTAATACCTTTTGTTTAATGTCTATATGAACATTTGCAGTTTTTGAGAGGTATCGGCGCCAAGATACCTCTCAAAAGAAGTATCAGATTCGGTTGGCACTTCCTAATATTATTGTGAAAATTAGATTGATTTTGAATTTGTCGCATTTAAATATTTTTAGCACTATATATAACATAAGGTTTCATAAAATGTGAAACTAGTGTCTCATGATTTTATGATTGCAGTAATAGCAAACCAATGCCTAACCATAGCTTTAACTTACATTTGGCTTGAATGTACAAATATTAATGATGATATTCTTAAACTGGATGATAATTTCTAACTTCTTCCTATATAATTAGGTATCGACAACAAAAGTTATGATTTGGCTGCATTTCCCTCCACCTCATGTATTTCGATACATGAGGTTAAACCAAATTATTGAATTTAATTCAAAATACTTCAAACATGTTCGAAATCTATTGCGATAGTTTTGTTGAAAATATTCTATTCAATTAGATTTTTTTTAATTTAATAAATTTGAGCCATAGTTTTAATTACTTTTTATTGCAACAGTAACAATTATGCCTAACGATAATAGGCACGTTTAACAATACCACCGAATATTAGATTTTCAAACTCATAATGAATTTTGTATTTCGAACTTTTTGTACGTTCACATGATGTGGCTAACCACAACTGGATTTGATACCAGTCAAATGTACAAAATTGGATGTTACTAAGAAGACCATTTATTCAGAACAATGTTGGCCCTTAATGGCGATTTAGCGGTTGCTGTAGAACATAAATATCTTTCCTATTATTATTTCCAATTTCTGTTTCATATTCGTTATTATTATCGTCACCATCATCCGAAACAATTAGAAACAGTGAGAACAATTCTTGCATTTTAAGCATTTTGTCTATTTTATTACATTTATTATGGCCTTCTATTAAGAATACGGAAAGCAATAACAAGGAAGAGTGTTCTCGTCCCTGTCAAGGCCATTGCCAGCAAGGACGCCTGGAGAACATTGTTTGGTCGAGTCATTGTTTGTTCCGTTTTTTACGATTATATCTTGTTTTAATTGAGTTCGCAGTTAAATATTACCGCCATTAATTTATAAATCCCATTAAGAAAAACGACATTCAAAATGAATTCAATGAATATTACTGCGAGACATATCTGAAAGTGATATCTGGCAAAATATTGGTTTTGGAGATGTCCATAAAAAACAATGCTTCCTTCTCATAAATGTGTCGATTTTGAAGACATAAAAAAGAATCTATTAGGAAAATGGATTTAAAATTATCTGCTTAGGATTTGGATTCGAAATTGTGTCAGTATTGTGGGCATATATGAAAAGTAAGGCATTGTAACACACATAAACCCGTAATACTTACTAAACTGTTATTTTCGCTTTTTATATATTTTTTCTGTAACGAAATTTTTAACAAAACTATTAACCGAATAATATAAAAATAATATAAATTTAAAATATTCATGAATATTTTTTTACATAACATAATACTTTTAAATTACAAATTGGCTTAAATTTCATGAACCCACGCTGGCGGGGTTCAACATTGCACTAATGCTTCGGGATAAAATCCAAACCTTTGATTTAAGGCAATGACAAGTCCCATAAATTTGTCTGTTGTTTTTCAGAATATAATCGCGCGAGAGTTATGTAGATACTGCAGAAGACGCTGCCATTCACACACGCATTCTTGTATAAACAAAGATTTGCATATTCCTCGCATCGGATGTCTTCGTTTGTCGTGTTAAAGGACTTTTCTAGTACGAGCGTGTGTCAGGACAAGTTTCACATTTGAACAGCCATATAACATTCACTGCCAGTAGAAAACTATGACAAGAAGTGCAAAAGAAAAGCGAAACTCCTTGGCTTTGCAAGATCTCAACATACACAGATATGGCATTACAAACTCACATACACACATACATTCACTATCACTATTCTTGGTGCATAGACAACATGGTAAGTTGAACTCCCCGAGGCGAACAAAAGAAACCAGGAAAGAATTGAAAAAGGATGTTGTCGTATGTAAATGTCTAGTTTTCTTGTAAAGCGTCAACGATTTTGTTATTTGCTCTACAATGTGGAATTTTAGATTGCTGGGTGTGCATACGGCGCCTCACGACTACAATGACACTAATACATCGATGTGAGCACATGCGAGACACATGGATGGAGGACATTTGCATTAACTACTCGTACCACGCATTACCGTTAAATTTGTATGTGTGTACACAAACAAATTACAAATGCAAATACGTGTATTCAAGTGCGAAATACAATAAGATGGGTGCATCGGAAATATCGAAATGAGTATCGAATGGCACAATTTTAGCAAGTTTACTTTTCAATCTTTGACGGATTTTTATTGTTCTAATTTAAAATAAAATTTGGTTTGTGGCTATTTGACTTCATAATTAATAATTCTATAGATTCTATAAAATTCGTAGGAAATCCCAGTCTAATACACATTATAGGAGCCTACATATTTTGGAGAATATGCAAATTTTCTATGCCATTCTCAATTTTCTTTTTCAGTTGTCCTATCTTTGAAGACATTTGCTAATAAATTCCTCGTTCTGCATTTAATATTGCCATTTCCTAAATTTGAACATAGCTAAGATTTCAGAAGAGGTCTACAGAAAGTAAGATGAGAATAATAAGAAATATTTTTGCGGCTATGATTAGTTATCCAACTTTTGTGGACCTCAAGGGGGATAGCAGTGTTCAAGGTCTAAAACTATTGCATAGTCCACCCTGATGTGTTAAGAGGAATGTCTGCCACTATAAATTCTACTTTAATAAAATAAAAAATTTTGTTGTAAATTATTGTTCATTACAGAGTGTCGCTCTTCTCCATGTTGGTATCAATATTTGTTTGTATATATGTAGATTTATTAATTCGCTGAAAGTAGCACCCATGTTGTTAAACCGAAGGATGAAATTGAAAACCCTAGTAACAACATGATAATGAGACCGGAAAGTAAAATCCACGACATAATGCTGCAATCAACGCTTTTACTTACATTGTCAATGTGAAGTGTCACTAAGCTCAAGGCTGCTTATGGTTCGAAAGGTTTCTCTGTCTTGGTACCGAAGGCTTTAATAAATCTGTATCTCCAATAATTTACTCGGATCGGAGGAATAATTATAATTAGGAATTATGAATCAAACAAAATTAAAAGACAATTGCAACGTTCCAGAACCTGCAAAAATCTACTTATTTTGAAAAAAAATGGAGCAAAAGATATTCACTTTTTTACTGGTATATTTTTCCGTGATTTTCTTAGATTTCATCATTTTTGGTAAGTGATCGAATTAATGGGAATTGTGCAAAATCGGCCTAGCGGTTCTTGACTTATAAGCAGAATAAATAAGATAAATTATTTACATATATATTGTATCTACTTTGCTATATATCGTGGCTATCAGCATCACTTTAATGGTCAGAAGTGACCTTTTAATGTATTTGTGATTTGGCTGTGATTAAAAATATTCGCGGTTTAGTGGAAACTTTCAAATTTTTTTCATACAATTTAGGGTTTATTTTACCCGCTAAATATTGTCCGATGGGCGCCCAAATTGATAGGCTTCTGTCCAGTCCTAAACTCTAACTCCAGGTCGATAGGTTTATAATTGTGGACTATAGAGCAACGTTCGTTTGTCGTACTAAAAAACTTTACACTCTACCAATTCTGGAATAGAGCAAAGATTTGGAACTATCAAACCCGGTGAACTAAAATTCCTATGAATATGAAGATACAGCAAAATTTACATTCAAAAACAAATATAAACATTTAAATAAAAAGAACCTTTGGTTGTTTACATAAGTGTTCTTCAACGTCTACTTCTTATCAAATTGACTATTTCCATTTTAAATTCATTCGTAATGTTTTCCATTTGTTCACCCTTCCCACCAAACAGAGGATGTTAACTTCAACACAATACCGTTTAAAATGTACTCGGGAAGGTACATCCGTTTCTCGTTTGTTGCTACTCCCACCGCCCTTTCTTTAACCATGTTTTTAAAAAAAAAAGATGGGCCAATTGGCTGCAAACTGAAAGTACCTTTGACGATAATAAAGAATTTCCCCCCAAAGGAAGTGTCTAGCATCCTTCATCAGTTGGTAAAAAAAACAAATTTAAATGATGACATTTTAACTTGACGGCTCTTACTTCGAATACCACCAGTAAGTGAATGGCAAATGCGTCATCTAGAATTGTAAACTACATGGAAATCTCAGAAATTGTGACCAGTTTATTTCCTTTTGATTCGTTGAATGTCTACACCTGTGACATGCAGTGTTCAGGCAAAATAAATGTGTATTTAAGGTAATGTGTCGATGTGGTTTAACAATACTTGAGCTCAATATTCAGTTTTATAAATGCAACTAAAATAATATTTTTTTATAGTATTGTGTGGGAAATCAGACTAAGAGTCAATTTATTTATCAATATTTTTATTATCTAATTCCATTTCCAATGGAAAGACTTTACAATAACATAAGTTGAGCGATATAATTATATAATATGCAAACATTTTTTACTACATGGGTTATAATCTTTTGCGGTTTTTAACTACAAAATTTAAAATATTTCAATGGAAGAATACGGCTTTAGTCATCTGAAAGAAGTTCGGCATGTGGAAACTAAAGAAAAGCGGATATTGAATTCACACTTTAAGAGCGTTATAATTCGCTTCAAAATATTGGGCTTTTGTGGGTAGGAACAGGAGTAGTGGGCAAATATTTTTCATTCCCCTTCTGACTTATGTCTTATCTTAATATTTCTCCGGACATGTTTAAAATTTAATTTTTTTTGAGACCAATATTGACCTTTAGTCATATTAAATACGACCTTGCTTTAAGCTATATTAAAAACCAGTAAAGAAAGTCTTAAAGTCAGGCGGGGCCTACTTTATGATACCCTACACCACTTTGCTAATTTAGTAGAGCTCCACATAACAATTAAAAGTTTTTATGGGAGAATTCAATCATACACGCTATGATTATAATTATAATTTAAAGTTCAAAGGACAAAATATGCCGAAGCATTTGTATCTTTTAAATTCGGAATTGTATTTCCCATTTGGTGCACAATTAATTTGAAATCGGATAAAGATATATATGGGTGCTATATCCAAATCTGAACCGATCTCGATAAAATTTGGCAAAGATATTTCTGAGCTGTATTTGATATACTTCCTTGAATATCGTTGTTACGGAGTGCATATTACGGCTGTGGGTAACAAATATAACAAATCGGATGAACAATATATATGGGACCTATAGCTATATCTGCACCGATCTACACCAAATTTGACATACTAGCTTCTAGACTCAATTCGGTCATAAGTGCCAAATTTCATCCCATTTGGGTAAATATTAGACGTTTGGTGCACAATAAAAGGTAATAGGTAATAGGTAAATAATCGGACGAAGTTATATATGGGAGCTATAGCCAAATCTGAACCGATCTCAAAAAATTTAGCAAATGTATTTCTGAGCTGTATTTGATATATTTCCACAAATATTGTTGTTACAGAGTGCATATTACGGCTGCGGAGGACAAAAATAAGAAATCGGATGAACAATATATATGGGAGCTATACCTATATCTGAACCGATTTCGATCATATTTGGCATACATATTTTCAGGCCTAACTTGGGTGTATTTGCAAAATTCCATACAATTCGGACTGATATTACACGTTTTGTGCACAATAAAAAGCAAATCGGACGAATATATATATGGGAGCTGTTCATAGAAATATGAACATAATTTTTACATTAGTTTAATCTATACATAGACATTGTTCGATCATAAAATATTTTATTGCCGTATTTATTGTGTTTTAAATAAGTGCAGCATAGTTTATGACACTTAATGTGAACGGTTGGGGTGCACTGATAATAAAGGCAATGCTCAAGTGATAATGCACTCAGCCGATAGAAGATAAGTGGAGGTTGTTCTAAAAATAAGATACCCTAAGATTAATATTGTAGCTTAGCTCTTAAGAAAAATATTTAACCAAATAAAATCAGAATTGAAATAACACACATACGAAGCGGTCGTGTTTCTATTCTCAACAGGAGCTATATCTAAATTTTGACCGATTATTTCCAATTTCAATAGGGTTCGTCCTTGGACCAAACAAATGATTTGTGCAAAATCTGCATAGGACAATAAATGCGAGCTGTACTTTGTTTACTAAAATACATGGACAGACGGACGGACGGACATGAACAAATCGACTCAGAATGTGATTCTATGCAGATCATCAAAAGGAACTATGGGTCTATCTCGTTTCCTTCTGCCTGTTACAAACAAATGCACAAGACCACCTTGTGGTATAGGGTATAAATACGGCTAGGTGTATAAATATGTGTAAAGTATTGTTGCAATGAATAAAAATTAGGCCAAGGCACCGATCAATTTTTGTTTTTATAGCCTTCCATCCTATTCATGATCAGCGTAAAATTCGACGTTGATGTAGATATGTCCACGAGCGGTAATTACTATAACATTTAACAATAAACCGCCGCGCCGAACTTTTAATACCCTCCATCATTGGGTAAAGAAAATATTTTTTAATATAAAAGTGTATGAATTAAAACGTGTTCGACTTTAAACAACAAATACCAGTAAGACCGTTTGATAACGCTGTCAAACTTTCATGGTTTCAAAACACCATAAAATGTGTGAGGCTGTTATATGGGGGCGATACCAAAACGAGAACTTTATACTTCAAGGATAGTCACCTATTAAATCTTCTTAAGTACGAAATTTGAAACAATTTCGTGGGTAAATATGACTCGGATTATCAAAATAACGAATATCGGTGGTTATCGTTATATGGGCGCTATACGAAAACATAGACCTATACATACTATGTTCCGCTGCAGGATCTAGAACCCATCATGACCAACAAATTACAATTATTAGACAAATCCGTAAAAAAAATGTGCAAAAATTATGAAAATATCGAATATCGGGAGGTACCGTTATATGGCGGCTATACGTGGCGGCTATGGCGTGGACCGATATATCATATTTTCAATACCAACCATTCTAGACACAATACAATTTTGCCAAATTTTGAAGCTCTACGTCAAATAATGCTGGCTGTATCGCGATTTCAACTGATTGACAGACAGGCTGATATTGTTAAATCGACTTAGAATTTTATGCTAAGCATAAATATATGTACTTTATATGATTTTTTTTCATAGCCCCTCTTGATAGGTACCTCGATATTCGGTATTTAAATAGTAACACCAACATACTTCAACGAATTGTTTGAAAATTGCTCTTAATGGATTCCGAACGCTTAGAATGGAAGGCCTACGTTCTCCTATAGCAACAAAATAACGGTACCTTCCCATATTTTGATATCTTAAGCTCTATTTATAAAACGTCGTGCCAAGAGTGAATGTAAACATGCCCTGTGGTCCGCCTTGATTGATTTCTGAGATATTGGCAAAATTAGATTTAATATAATCAATTACTATGTATAAAAATTTGAGTCCAGTTTTAAACAAATGCTTAGCCTACTAAATGTATTTAAAGTTCGACAAACAGTTTACAACTTTTATATATACATGGCTTATGGCTTACATAAAGTCCGCCAATAAAAACTATTGCGATTTAACTTTCTGTAAATTTCAAATCACAAGATATTTTGACAATAAACTCAGATTTCCTACTTTATATAGATCTTATTCACAACAAAGTAAATTATGCTTTAACTTAATATGAAAATTTACAATTTTCAATAGACTGCGATGAGAGCTGAAAAACGATAATGTGCTCAAAAGTATATCAGTTCGATGTTATTGATGTTTTCAAATCTTTCTTGGCATTGGAATTAAAACGCTCGTAACAAACACACATGCTTATGTGCAACATACACTTGTACCACTTTTATATATGGGACACTTGTACACCGGAATTAACTTTAATGAGAGCTGACTACGTAAACCAGCGGGCAGACACTCTTTCTCACTTACGGTGCATGTTTGAGCGTTAGTGGGACAAAATCAAAACGGAAGTTCTCAGTGTTGCATGTAAATGCAAATAACATGTTGCCCGCCAGCAATTCAAATGCAACAATTTAACACTAAGTGGAACTCTTAAATACGTGTATGTACCTGTGTGTGTGTGCTTGTATGTTGGTAGAGGTATGGAGGAAATACACACATAACATACTATATTGGGGGTTGTTTGTTTGCAAATCAGTGATGTCGTTGTCGCAGAACGTTGGAGTAAAATGAACTAAGGGGCATGATAGTTGTAGTTCAGGTATAATTGCAAGAAAGTAAAATATATGGTGTCCCATTTATTTAACATTTATGTTATAACTAGTGTTGCCGCTGTCGATTATATCAAATTTAAGAATTATATATTTAAATGACCAGTAAAAGCAGGAGGGGCCTTGATATACAATTTGTGGTTAAGTGGTTACAATAGCAGGACTCACATCTTAAAGCTAACCAAATATAATTTAATAACATCTCCGAACATAAGCCATAAATGGCAATTAAATTATCAACAATAATTGAAAACAAGTAAGCAAAGACTATAGTCGTGGGGGGCCGACAATACCCTACAACAATATAGTATGTTAGAAGCCCCTTATAACCAAATTCATTTTGGAATATTTCACTTCTGAAATTATGATGTCCTAAACTTTAACTTCATGCGGAATTTCGTGTCCTTTGGTTTCTATTTCTGACCTTTATAACGGCTGGAAAATCAGGAACATTTTTAGTTGTTGGTCCATTTCAACCCCTAACTTTATTGCGAATATCTTTGAAAACAATAGGCCTAGCCCTTCTGAGCCTAACCCTACCCTTGTGAAAATTTTCATGAGGATCCGACTATAATTGCAATGTGTATATAATAACCCCAACCTGTGTTGTAAGGTGAAAAAATATTACAAAATATACACTTCAATATTACAAGTCAAATTGAAAAAATTGCAAATGATAAAAAATATGAAAAAATAAAAATATATCACAAAATGCTACAAAATCTATTATTAACATCATTATTGATATATTTTTCTGCGTTCTGTTTTTATAAATTTATGCAAAGAGGGCGTTCTGAATTGACAAAATTTGTCAAAATCGACCCAGCCATTCTTGAGATATAAGCATTCTAGCTAACATCCCCTTCCTTTGTATATATGTCGCTATATATATCCGACATATTTACTATCGGCATCTACGTAACGGTCAAAAGTGACCTTTTCGTCTATTTGTTATTTCGCCGGAATTAAAAATATAATTTAATGAAAAATTTGACTTTTATTTACCACAAATGTTGTGGTCTCTTTCACCCAATAAATATTACTCGATGACCATCCAAATTGGAAGGCTTCTGCCCAGCACTAAGCTCCAGCCCCATGCTAACTTCCTGTAGAGCAACTGTTAAATCAGGAAAATTTTTGGCCCATTTCAACCCCTAAATATTATGCGATTATCTCAAAAATAAATGGGCTTTTATTCTGAGCCTATCCCCACCTCCATTTTCAATTTCGTGAAGATCGGGCCATAATTGTGACCTGTAGCTTTATTACAAATTAACATGGACAGACGGACGGACCGGCATACATAGCTAGATCAACTCAGCTCGGCTAGCTTGAAAGATCCATATATACTTTTCTATGTGGGAAACCAATATTTCGAGGTGTTACATAATTTTTAGCCAAATCAAACTTATAATACCCCCAACACATATTGTTGTAGGGTATAATTAGTAGTATATTTTGCTAAAAATCGTTTAAAGCATGGTACTGTTAGGAGGTAGAACAGCTTCGTAAAACTACAGAAATACAGCCCTGAGGCTATGCCCCTTCCTATCAGAATTATTCAAAATTATATCCAACAAGTTGTTTTTATTCATTTGATATTTTTTGTTCATTTTTAAAATGAGTCAAATAGCGCTGTCAAAATACTTAATTTTGAGTAGTTTTTTTTTAAATGAAAATTGTTAGACGTCAAAAATATTATTCATTCTAAAATTCAAGTTGGTAATATTCCCATTAGTTCGCCTGACCTGTTCAGGGGCCTCAATTGTCGTTATTCTCTGTTAAGCTGTAAATGTCATTTCAAGCTACGGTCACTACAGACAGCATTTCCAAAGAAACAAAAAAGAACAGACTATCAACCAACGCCATAGCTACTGCGTCAAATGTCAATTGTTTTCGTGCAAAATGCTCCCATAAGACTCCAAGGAAAGAACAACAAGGATGCAACAATGGATATCATTGTCCATGAGAGGGACGGACGGACGGACTGAAAACGCATCAAACCAATGCTGTCAATTCTTCGCTACGACATCAATGAGGAGTCGGTTGTGGCTTTTCATGGCACCAGCGTTGGCATGTTTCGATGGACAGCCAACACCAGACGTGCAGCATCTTCAAGGTTGCAGGCAGAACCACTGAGTGGCGGTGGTGAAATGTGTTATTACTTTCTGGTGAATTGGAAAATTATGGACAAACAATGCCGTTGATACATTCCGAGATGACACCAGAATAAAGAATTGCGTTCTTAAGAATATCCAAATGGCGTTAAGTGACAATAATGGTTTCGAAAATAAATTTTATGTTAGCGTGGGGAAGATGTTCTCAATGATGTCCATGTCCAGTATTTTAATTTTGTTTTTTATAAACATAAAAATAATACCAAAACCAAATATTATAATAATAAATGACATAACCATAAATTGTATTATTGCTGTAGAGTGCCAAATCCGTCGAGCGTAACTGCCTCATTTTACATTTTATATTTTGCATATAAAATGAATTGAAATAATAACATTTTTTGAAGCCGAAACAATTTCAAAATATCGATATGGTGGTTTAGATTGTTTTTCAGCTCAGTCGTAACATAATATTGTTTGGAAGAAGAAACTAACAAAATATTTTTGAAAATGTAAGAGAAGTAGGAGATTGTGTGTAGTTTGAAACAAAATGTAGACTCAGTTTCTAAAATCGGCATGACACTTTCATGGAGTGGTTATGGGTAAGGTTTCATTGGCCCTACTAGAAATTCCCCATCTTTAAAATAAGTACAAAAGAGAAAAATCGGACATATTTATTTATTTTAATTATGGGGAGTTTCTAGTAGGGCCATAGAAACCTTACCCATATTCCCTCTAAGAAAGTGTTAGACCGATTTTCGTAACTGTGCCTACGTTTTGGTTCAAACTGCACACAATCTCATGTTTCTCTTACATTTTCGAAAATATTTTGTTTATTGAAACGGTCGCCACATTATAGTCTTCATTGATTTTCACTAAATTTAACGAAGGTATTTATACCCTACACCACAAAGTGGCAAGGGCATTATGACTTTGTGCAGTTGTTTGTAACATGGAGAAGGAAGCGAGATAGACCCATAGTTACTTTTGAGGATCTTCATAGAATCACTTTCTGAGTCGATTTATGCATGTCAGTCAGTCAATCCGTCCTTCCATATGACCTGAATTTTGGTACCGAATTCAGTCTAGAAGCAAGTACATCAAATTTGGTGAAAATCGGTTCATATATAGCTATACCTCCCATATATATCCTTAATCCGATTACAGGTTTATTGTGCAAATAATTGCTAATATCAGCCCAATTAGAGTGAATTTCGGACGTACGTTTTCATTTTGTTAAACTCGGCTCCGATATATATTTCTTTAATATAATCCTTCGAAGTGATATCAGCACTTTATAGCAATGTTATTTGGTATAAAAGGTAAAAATGTATCCGTCAAATTTAGTGAAAATCGATTCAGAATTGGATATGCCTCCCACAAATGTTGATGGGTGGTATGATCTACTTCAAATAAATTCTTTTGTTACGGGAGCTCTACTAAATATGCATTCTAGTGTAGGGTATAATATAGTCGGCTCCGCCCGAATTTTGACATGTTCTTACTGGTTTTATATTGCATATTTCACATAATATCATTGATATAGAGTGCACGTTATGACTTTGAGAAGACTTAAATGTAAAATCGAGCATAACATATCTATCGGCGTTATAGCTGTATCTGAACGGATCTAGAATTTATTCTACCAACCTGAATGGATAAACGTGGATTGGCTGGAGGTTGGAAGGTATTAAATCCAAATTTGAACCGATCTCGGCAAATTTTGTCAAAGATTTTTCTGGACTACATCTAACATCTTGTACGGAATATCATTGTTATGGAGTGCATATTACGGGAACTAAAATATCAATTGGCTATAGCTATATTTCAACCAAATTTGAAATACTTGCCTCTTTGTTAAATTCCGTCATATATGTCAAAAATCCATCGCCTTGGGGATTACATATTTGATGCACGAAAAAGATGAAATCGGACAAAGGTAGGTTTTTTAAACCAATTATCGCCAATTTTAATAGGGTTCATCGTTAGACCAAGTAAATATACCATCCAAGATTTCATCTCAATTTGTTCACAAAAATACATGGACTGATGAGATTCAGAGATTAAAAACCGACTAAAAAGCTCATAATATGTTAAATGTTAGGACGATTTTAATTAAGGTTCGGATATTACAACATTCAGATCTATTATGAAGAAGAAATTCAACGATTCACCGCTTCCGGTAACTCCCACACAAAGAGTTTACATTATAAATTCTGTACATCATAATATGGGTATCACGAACAGATACATCCACCACAAAATAATAATATTTTGAAAACATCTTATAAAATTTTTCCGTAACTTCGCACACCCCAATAAGTTTACCGAAATTAGATGAAGTGAAAAGAGAGGGGATGTATACGTTTACTCTGTCTGAAAATGAATCCTAATTTCTATAAAAGTGTCAGATATAGTTCATATTAATTCAAACAATCTACATCGAAATATTGTTATTAAATTAAGATTTAGTGTCCTAGTAGAAAACAGGAGTCTAATTTACCTTCCATCTCCGCCCTTTCTAGAGATAATTGTTAAAGTTTATTTTAAAATATCTTTAGAGTTTATGCACAAGCATAAAACCTTTCAATAAAAAGTATATTTATTCGTCACAGTAAACCTTTTCGCCTTTGCCCACCATAGCCAGTGTGCCTCCACATTTCGCTGTCACACAACATAAAATAATGCGGCACTTTTAAAGTACCGTTTTGGGGCATATATTTTTTATTTCATGTTCATGTTTCTTTCATATACTTCATTATTTACCTACCGAAAAGTTGATGTGTTGATGTTGCCGACCAAAACCATTAAAATGCATTGGTCCGTATTTCAACCGTTCGCAGTTGTAAGGGCAGTTGTTTTTGTTTTTTTTTTTTTTTTTGCAAAAATAAAAAATCCCGAAAAAATAAAGCTCACATTTATAGGTTTTTACACACTCAGTTGAGTTTTTAAATTTACCAAATAACGACGTGAGCACTTTCGTTTGTTTCATGCTTTGATGCATGATTCCTGGGAGAGTTTATTTTCGGTTGGAAAGTGAAATGCAGCTTTCAAATATTTATTTATTGGTGATCATGTCCGCTATCGGTTGATGTGATGCCTGTTTGGAGTGTTTTCGATGCCGAATCGCTTAATAATCAATTTTGGTTTTTTTAAATTTAAAAGTCGAAGATATAAATGATAAAGTCTGAACAAAATGTAAATTGTAAAACATATTTAAATGAAAAGTGGCTTCCACTTAACAGAGATGTATATTTATTTGTTCAAAATCAATGCGAAGTTGTATTGCTGCTCATTTTTAAAAGTTTTAATTTAAATATCATAAAAGTCTTTTAACTTTCAACTCTCAAGGTAAAATTTTGGAACGCATTTTATGTCGTGGTGGTAGATTTTAATCCAAAAAAAAAAAAAAAAAAAAAAAAAAAAAAAAAATATATATATATATATATATATATATATATATATATATATATATATATATATATATATATATATATATATATATATATATATATATTTGCCACCTCCACATTAGTTAAAGGTTAACTGAATCTTCGTGCATCTTCAGAATTATTTTATAAAATTTCGGAGTTTTTATGAGATTCGTTAAGATTAAATAAGATAAGTTATTATCCGAAGGTTTTCAAGTATTGTCAAATCAAAGCTTGTAAATTTTTCAAATAGAGCTGTACATTTTTATACCCTCCCTCCGTCTATCAATCTGTTGTAATCACGCTATTTTTCGAACGAATTGAGATAGAAAGCTAAAATTATGAATACATGCATAGTTTACCGGTTTGTCGGTCCACCTTTCCCTATGGCCCCGTATAACGGTACCTCCCGATATTCGGTATTTTCATAATTTGAGCGACATTATTTACCGGAATTATTTATAATTTCGTATTTGAAGTTCGTAATAGGTAATAGGTACAGCCTATGACAAAAAATTTTGTATGCAGGTCCAAGTCTTCGTATAGACCCCATATAACGTTACCTCCCCATATTCGGTATTTTGATCGTTTCAGCAACATTATTCGCCGGAATCGTTTCAACCTATGGCAAAAAAATGTGTATGCAGGTTCAGATCTTCGTATAGACACCATATAACGATACCTCTCGATTTTCGGTATTTTCATGATTTTAGCAACATTATTCTCCAGCATCGTTAAATCGTTAAATTTCGTACTGAAAGATACCAATGGGTACTACAGCCTATGGGAAAAAATTGCGTATGCAGGTCCACGTCTTCGTATTCATTATTTTAGCGATATTATTTATTTATTTCAAATTTCGATTTGAAGTTCGTAATGGGTGCTACAGCCTTTGACAAAAATTTTCGTATGCAGGTCCACGTCTTCGTATAGTCCAAATGTAGTGGTTTTCAATTAAGTGGTAGTTTTCGGAATTTTTTTTGAAAATTTTCTAGTTTCTTTCAAATGCTGGAGGGGTTTAAAAGTTCGGCCTTAGCTGCTTTTTTACTTGTTCTTTTTGATTCTGAACCGGTGTTTACCTTGTCCTTTAATCTCTGCATGCATCAAATTTTCAGACCTCTAATCATCGATTGTCGTGGTAAATAAGATTAAAATTTAATTTAAGGCATTTTAATTCATAAATATTCATCCTATCGTGTAGATATGTAACGATTCAAATTATATAGTCTTAGTTTTTTGTCATAATTTGCCATTTTCGTGGATGCGTTGTTCTCTTGTACCCAACAAATAATAAAAATATGCAAATAATTGTTGCACATTTCAGAGTTGCTGTTACTGTTTTGCATAAACAGCAATGCCATTGTCAGTGACAAGAACAATGCCTACATTTTTTTCTTTTTCAAAAACTGCAACAACTGTGACAACATTTTCCCGAGCAACATTAAAACAAGCGGACATTCTTTTGTCTATCATATTTTGTGAACAAAAACACACACTAAACAATTGTTGCACATTTCGTATAAACATACCATCCTTGAGCATCCATTCTCCACGTAGCCCACGTAGACGACAAGTTCTAACGAACGACAGTGTACGCTTCGCACAAAATTATCTTTAGATTCTCGCTCAGACTAATGTAGGTGAAGGGCGTTCATTTGCACACACGCACACACACAATCACTAATTCCATCCTCAGCATGTTCAGTGTTTGTAGTTGTAACGCATTTTTATGAAAAGGTGTATCTGAATAGCTTCCATTCATGATTTGTTTCTATATTCAGTTGTTCGACATTCACTCGGTCGACACATGTATACATACATACACATTACTTCCATCCAGCCATCAGAATGTTGTGCATATGAGTGCTACAGCTTCCTTCAGTATCGCATTCTAAACTATTTGGATGAATTCTATTAATTAATTTGAATGCAAAATATCCTTGGAGGCAGTCTGTGAAATATGTGGAGAAATTGTTTCCACGCTGATGAGGAGTTCAGAACACACATGCATACATACCAATTGTAAGGCATCTGCGGAAACAATTTGTTTAAAATTATCATAAGAACATTAAGATTTTATGATGTTATGGGTTTCAATATGAAGAGATATTCGTTTGAGTCCTATGAAATAAAAAATATAGATTGACCTGGTCGCGTTGAAAACAAAAAATGAAACCGTGTAATAATTGACACAGCATAAACTTAAAATTGATATTTGAAATTACTGAATATAAGAGAAACCAACGTATGATGAATCCTTGCACAAACACTACTGCGACAACAAGCATATTTGTCCCTTAAATCCTACTCCTAGAACCTACTACTACTATAAGATGTTCAACACTACTATGCATACTGTAGAGCTACCAATCACAAATATTTTGGGAGTTTATGTGAATTACATTGTACTTTTAGCTTTAGTTATAATCTGAAATCGAAGGGGTGATGTATGGGAGTTATATTCTACTGTGGTTCGATTTTCACTATATTTGACGGGGCTTTTACCTTTCGTACCAAAAACAATTGCTATAGTGCGCATAAAGGCTTTGAGAAACTTAAATACAGGTTGAAAAAAAAAAGTGCAACAAAGTCAAATGCCACAATTTCTATACCCTACAACACTATGTATTGGGGGTATTATAAGTTTGATTGGGCCAAAAATTATGTAACACCACGAAATATTGTTTTCCCATATAGGAAAGTATATATGGATCTTCCTAGCTCGCCGAGCTGAGTCGATCTAGCTATGTATGTCTGTCCGTCCGTTTGTCCGTCTGTCCATGTTAATTTGTAATCACGCTACAGGTCGCAATTATGGCCCGATACTAACGAAATTTTCCACGAAGGTGGGGTTAATGTCAGAATAGAAGCCTATTTCTTTTGGAGATGATCGCCAAATGTTTAGGGGTTGAAATGGACCAAATACTAAAAAAAAAATCGGATTTTGCAGCAATTATAGACCGACGCGGAATTTCGCATGTAGCTAGAGTTTAGGGCGGGGAAGAAGCTTATCAATTTGGGTGGTCATCGGATAATATTTAGCGGGTATAATAGACCATATCTTTTTTGTTGAAAAAATTCAAAAATTTTCATTAAACCGCGAATATTTTAAATCCCGGCGAAGTCACAAAGCCAAGGTTACTTCTGATCTTTACATTGATGTTAAGATCCAACAAATAACAAAATATGTGCGATATATATGTCTATCAAAGGAGATATGCTGGAAAGATCTCATATATGTCGAGAACGGCTGAACTGATTTCGACAGTTCTCATTAATTCAGAATGGCCTCTTGGTAGGAAAGAAAAAACGTCTAAAAAATCGCATAAAAATATCTCTCTAAAGATGAAAATATTGATTTTGTAAAATTTTCTCATATTTTTTCCATTTTGTCATATTTTTGGCATATTTTCATTTTGAATTAAACATTTGGTAATATTTCTACAGTTAACAAAACTAAGTAGTTAGCATATCAGGATATCATATACAGATCGCATTTCTAGACCGATCCTTACGAAATTTTGAATGGGGATAAGATGAAGGTCAGAATAGAAGTCTACTCTTTTTGGAGATGATCGCCATATATTTAGGTGTTGAAATGGACCAAAAAACTGCAAAATTGTCAGGAGGTCGTAGTTATCGCTCTATCCTCACGCACATTTGAATGGGGGTTACCGGACATTGCAAAAGCCAAGCAGTTTTGGATGGCCATCCAAAAATATTCAATGTGTGAAAGAGTTTGCCAACTTTTGTAGACAAAAAACGAAAATGTCCATTCCAGTGACTTTTTGGAGAATTCACAAATACAGGAAAGACGCACTTCTGACTATTTCATTAACGATGATTTCGTTGAAGAATATAGTCAAATGTTTGTATCTCATATAGATGTGTTTCAGTCAAAAACCAATAATAAATGTTAATCTTTTGCCACTTCTGAGAGAGTATAGGTCTTTGGGAAATATTGGTTATAGATCTAGGAAGACCATTTACGCGCAACCTCTACCAATAAATTGGAAATGAGGAAATTAGTTTAAGTTGCTATTATTCGAAAATTAGAGAACGAAACCTAATGGTTTTCTTTTATTATTTGTCACAATATCTTGTGGGATTCTTTCGAGTATCTCGCCTATATGAACTGTATCGTTTATTATAGCGTTGTAGGGTATTCAACGGTCGGCCCCGCTCGACTGTAGCCTTTGCTTACTTGTTATATATATATATTTTTAATTTCATTGAATGAAAACTAAAAATTTCGGAAATAGCATCAAATCTTAGAATAAGTTTAGATTTGGCACGAATTATGGTCTTCAAACGGCGAATGAAACCGTTAAACGCGGCCCGAATGCTGATCTGCGGTATTTTGGCCCATTCCCGGCGAAGCGCTTGCTTGAGGTGATCGACACTGCGGTATTTTTTAGTGCCAACCTTGCTTTCCAAAGTACTCCAGACACAATAGTCCAACGGATTAGTATCCGGAGATTTTGGTGGGCATTGTGCGCTGGAAATGAAGAGAAGAACCTCATTTGAGCTGAGTGCGATGTTGCTGAGCCTGTTGGAATGTCCAATGTCTGCGGTCAAAATGTTTGGGTGCCCAAGGCTTTAATACACCCTCCAGAATATTTTCTAGATAACATTCGGCATTTATTCTGATGTCACAGTCGATTAATGCGAGCTAAGAACGACCATCGGCTGTTATGGCGGCCCACACCATCACCATGGCCAGAGCTTGAGTTCTGGTGGGCAACCGAAGGTGCACATTATCGGAGAAAACAACTTTCAGCACCACAGTTCACCACTTTCGGCCAAGCGAAGCTACTCTTTACTCTTTGGAGTCTAGCTCATTTTTCAATATTTGCCGAATGGAATATTGCGATATGTTCAGCTCACGATCCACTTTTCGGACACTGCGACGCGGGTTTCGATCAAGTCGCTTCTTTACTTTTCGAACCATTTCTGCTGATGTTGCTGTTGACGTTGGGCTACGCTACCAGTATCACGGTAACGAGCGATGGTACGAGACACAAAAGATTTATTCACATTTAAATGCTGGAGTGCTCTAACGATAGCCACTTGTGCTTTTCCAACCAAATATAAAGTAATCACAAATAACTTTTTATACCCTCCACCAAAAAAGGTATGTAGGGTATATTAAGTTCGTCATTCCGTTTGTAACTCATCGAAATAATCATTTTAGACCCAACAAAGTATATATATTCTTGAACAGCGTAAAATACTAAGACGATTTAGCCCTGTCCGTCCGTCTGTCCGTCTGTTGTAATCACGCTACAGTCTAAACGAATTAAGATAGGAAGCTAAAACTTTGCACAGATCTCTCTTTTTTGTCCGCAGGCAGGTCAAGTTCGAAGATGGGCTATATCGGTCCACGATATCGTATAGCCCCCATATAACGGTACCCCCGATATTCGGTATTTTGATGATGTTAGCCACATTTTTCAATGGAATTGTCTGAAAATCCACACAAGTAGTTCCTTGTGGGAACTTTATACCTCGGCAGAGAATTATCTATATAGGTCCACAATATCGTATAACCTCCATATAACGGTACCCCCCGGGATTCGGCATTTTGATGATTTTAGCCATATTTTTCAATGGAATTGTCTTAAAATCCACACAAGTAGTTCTTGCGAGTAATTTACCCCCCTGAGAGAGAATTTTCTATACAGGTCCACGATATCGTACATCCCCCATGTAACGGTACCCCCACGGTATTCGGTATTTTGATGATTTTTGCCACATTTTTCAACGGAATTGTCTAAAAAGCCACACAAGGAGTTCCTTGTTGGTACTTTATACCTCGGCAGAGAATCATCTATATAGGTCCACAATATCGTATAGCCCCCATATAACGGTACTCCCCTATATTCGGTATTTTGATGATTTTAGCCACTTTTTCCGATGGAATTATCTGAAAATCCATACAAGGAATTCCTTGTGAGTACTTTACACGCAGACATAGATTTGCCTCTAATTCGTTCCAAATGGTGGAGGGTATTCAAAGTATGGCCCGACCGAACTTACTGCTTTTTTACTTGTTTTCTTTAAAATTCTCACCAAAATGCTTTTGTACGCTTGTAAACAATATAATGAGATGTCACTGGAGTAATTTTAACAGCTATCGGACGAGTGGCTTAGAAATGACTGCAGCCTGAATTTGCCATTGCTGGTCCACTTTGGCTCATTGCCACCATATAAGCTTTGGTCACAAAATGAGGCATAAAAAGTCCACTAATTGATATAGTGCCTATACAGCAGTATCACTTGATATGTGGTATTTATGACTAATACATTGCAACTAATTTTTATATAGTACATAAATATCTTATATCTAAACGTTTACAATATTGTTTGAAGTATCTTCTTGGTGGAAAATTGGATATTTTTCGAAACTCTGCTCAAATTCATTGACCCATTATCAGTTTTATTGCAAATGTAATCTGTAACTTAAAAAAATGTAATATATTCAAACCTTTTTAGATTTATATAATTGTCCACATTATAACCTGCCTATAGATCGTTTTTATTGTTTAATGTTTATCAGAAGTATGGAATTATATCTGTCCAAGATTCATTTAATTTTCACTTTCTATTTTACTTGTAAATAATTATACTTCTTTGCTAACGAAGAATAGATTTCCAATAACTTCGTGGCAAAATAAAAAAATATTAAAGAAATTGTTGTTGCAAAATCGTCAGGCGAAATCCCATTATTGTTGTTTTTATAAAAACAACGTTTGTTTATGAGTGGAGAACGATGGTAATGTTTACCAGGGGGTAAGGCAGGGAATACCTAGGTTTCGGAAAGAGCCACCAATCCTCATCAGTTCCCTTGTTTCTTGTCTGGGATATTCTCCCCAGAAGTTATTTAAAAAAATAACTTCTATGACAAAAAACATTTTTTACCCAAGTGACGAGATCGTAAGCTCAATAGAAGAGGAACAAAAGAATTACAGAAAACTAAAATTCTTTTGGAAAATCTTCTAAATCTTACAACCGCACTTATAAACATTTACATCTTTCTCCACTTTGTTATGCTTTCGTTCAACCTGAACGAAGTAACATAACCATGTAAGTTTGTTTTGTCTGTTACAACAAAAACCCCTTCGTCGACCGTGCCTGTGTCTATTAATAGAACAGAGTTTGGCTTGCTTGTTTGGGATACCATAGTATTTTGTTGTTGCAAAATCGTCAGGCGAAATCCCATTATTGTTGTTTTTATAAAAACAACGTTTGTTTATGAGTGGAGAACGATGGTAATGTTTACCAGGGGGTAAGGCAGGGAATACCTAGGTTTCGGAAAGAGCCACCAATCCTCATCAGTTCCCTTGTTTCTTGTCTGGGATATTCTCCCCAGAAGTTATTTAAAAAAATAACTTCTATGACAAAAAACATTTTTTACCCAAGTGACGAGATCGTAAGCTCAATAGAAGAGGAACAAAAGAATTACAGAAAACTAAAATTCTTTTGGAAAATCTTCTAAATCTTACAACCGCACTTATAAACATTTACATCTTTCTCCACTTTGTTATGCTTTCGTTCAACCTGAACGAAGTAACATAACAGACAAAACAAACTTACATGGTTATGTTACTTCGTTCAGGTTGAACGAAAGCATAACAAAGTGGAGAAAGATGTAAATGTTTATAAGTGCGGTTGTAAGATTTAGAAGATTTTCCAAAAGAATTTTAGTTTTCTGTAATTCTTTTGTTCCTCTTCTATTGAGCTTACGATCTCGTCACTTGGGTAAAAAATGTTTTTTGTCATAGAAGTTATTTTTTTAAATAACTTCTGGGGAGAATATCCCAGACAAGAAACAAGGGAACTGATGAGGATTGGTGGCTCTTTCCGAAACCTAGGTATTCCCTGCCTTACCCCCTGGTAAACATTACCATCGTTCTCCACTCATAAACAAACGTTGTTTTTATAAAAACAACAATAATGGGATTTCGCCTGACGATTTTGCAACAACAAAATACTATGGTATCCCAAACAAGCAAGCCAAACTCTGTTCTATTAATAGACACAGGCACGGTCGACGAAGGGGTTTTTGTTGTAACAGACAAAACAAACTTACATGGTTATGTTACTTCGTTCAGGTTGAACGAAAGCATAACAAAGTGGAGAAAGATGTAAATGTTTATAAGTGCGGTTGTAAGATTTAGAAGATTTTCCAAAAGAATTTTAGTTTTCTGTAATTCTTTTGTTCCTCTTCTATTGAGCTTACGATCTCGTCACTTGGGTAAAAAATGTTTTTTGTCATAGAAGTTATTTTTTTAAATAACTTCTGGGGAGAATATCCCAGACAAGAAACAAGGGAACTGATGAGGATTGGTGGCTCTTTCCGAAACCTAGGTATTCCCTGCCTTACCCCCTGGTAAACATTACCATCGTTCTCCACTCATAAACAAACGTTGTTTTTATAAAAACAACAATAATGGGATTTCGCCTGACGATTTTGCAACAACAAAATACTATGGTATCCCAAACAAGCAAGCCAAACTCTGTTCTATTAAAGAAATTCTTAAATATTTCTTTATTGTTGACTTCGTTACATTTTAAAGTGGTTTACTTTTAGAAACTAGGTCGAACTAAAAACAAACTTTTTTTCTCCAAAATAAAGTAAGAATGTATCAAATTCCAATTTTGGGTTTTTTGAAGGTTTCTTTCCCTTTCACACTTTGCCTTCAAATAAATCATCGTTTTTAGAAACACACACTCTCCAGTAGCGGAAGCGTTAAGTATTCATTTTCCATATTTCGCAGCAAAGTGATAATTTGTTATTTGCTTAAATGCTTCAGTTGAGTTGGGTATCCTTTACTTATTTTAATTAATTTTCATGAATTTGTCAGTCTACTGCTCACATTACTTTCGGTATCTTTATTTTGTCAGAAATTCTGCTATGCCATGCTAAATATGTTTACTTGTTCAGCTTAATTGAAAAGTAAATAATATTTCGGGGAATAACGAGTCGGTCTAGCCATGACGATGCTGGGGAGTTCCCACGAATCTATTTATTTAATATTAAAGTAAATAAATCATTTTGCTCACAGCAGAATATTTCATTTCATGAAGTGAGCGTTTTATGTTTGCCCGTGTTAGCTAAACATAGCTATGCATATAGCTATAAACTAGTTATGTTTACGCTAAAATTTAAAAATGGTCATTAGAAGGTTTTTTATCACATATCAATTATTATAATATTATTTATTTTATTATTATTCATAATACCTTGAATGTTTGTTTTATAATTTGCTATTATTAGATCCTTAGAAAAATGTATTTTGATATTTTATCTGGCCCTTGGCATTTCTGGGCATTGATTATTGATTACAATCATATTAAATTATTATTTTTTCATTTTACATTTTATTTTCACATTTATTTAATTGTAAATTTTAAAATTCATTAAAACAAATTACAAATCTCAATTAATTATAATTATCAAAACAACGAACAACTTTATGTATTGCAAAACTTAGCAACAAAATGTTTCCAAGTATATGCTTAACATCAACTAAAGACGTCTCCACCCACCAGAGAGTGGAAATAATAATAAAACAAAATAATAATTAAACTTTGTACACAAATTCTTATTTAACCATGCGGAAATGGTCATTTCCATAGAAGGCGAAGGCTGAATGGAGCGAAACAATTAAAAAGTATGAGATTATTATGGTGCCGGGCAAATATTTAAAAAAGAATAGGAAAGGTGAGAATTGTGAGTCGTCCTCAACTTTACAGAAAGAAACAAGAACGTTGGTTGTAGAGGTTAAGTAAGGTAATATTTCCAAAGGAAAATCACATCAAACAAGGTTTTCCAGTTTGCAGATAGAGTTTTAATTTTCTGAGTTGTCATTTAAGAGACATAATGCCCAAAGGAGGCAGCGTTAAAAATGTGTAACCGCAAAGACTTTGGTAATAAGACTAAAAATGATATTGGGAAACTGTTAAAAAGTCCACTGGGGATTATATCTGTACTCTAAAAAAATCAATATTAAAATGCTGTGGCGTCGATCCAAGGCTAAACAACATTTTAGAGAAAATTTTAATTTTTGTGGAAGCAAAGGCAAACGTGAGAAGGCCGTCGAATTGATTTAATTTAAAAAAGTTTAAAGGCAGCAAGTTCGGCCGGGCTGAACTTTGAATACCCTACACATTTTGGAACGAATTTGGAAATTTTCAAAAAATAAATTCCGTTAAAATTTATGTTAAAATCTTAAGAATATCGTATACAGCCGTTATATTGGTGTTTATACGACGTGGACCTACTTTGTTGTCACAAGCCATTTCCATATTCAAATTCGAAACTTGTAATAAACGGTGAATAATGTAGCTAAATCATCAAAATACCGTACATAAGGAGGTTCCGTTTTATCAGATCTAAAAGAAGACCTGGACCTGCATAGAAAATTTTCTGTCACAAGCTGTCGCATCCATTACGAACTACAAATTCGACATTTCAAATAATTTCGGTGAGTATTGTACCTTAAATCGTCAAAATACCGAATATAGGGAGGTACTGATATATGGGGCATATACGAAGACTTGAACCTGCATAGACAATTTGTTGTCATAGACTGTAGTTCTCATTGCGAACTCAAAATACGCAATTTGAAATTACTCCGGTGAATAATAACGCTAAAATCATCCAAATACCGAAAATTGGGAGTTACCTTTATATGGGGGCTATACGAAGACAGACAATTTTCAGTCTTAGGCTGTAGTATCCATAACGAACTTCAAATAGAAAATTTAAAACATTTCCAGGGAATAATGTCGCTTGAGTCACCAAAATACAGAAAACAGGGAGGTACCATTATATAGGAGCTATACCAAAACGTGGACCTACATGGCCCATTTTCAAAAGTCCTGCAAACATAATATTTATTTGATTAAAATTTTATCAACCTACCTCATTTCGTTCGGAAGCAAAAGTGATTTCCACAGACGGAAAGACGGACGGACATCGATGTAGAATTTTATGCAGATCAAGTGTATATACCACTTTGTGGAGTCTAAGTTTTATTTCGAGGTTTTACAAACGGAATAACAAACTTAATATACCCTCCATGCTATGATGGAGGGTATGAAAATGAAGTAGGTTTCGTATCAAAATTTTGATAGACTTATTATGGTAGAATGCAGATCAACAGCGTTATATTGTAATAAACCTATGGATCGGAAGAGTGAACACTCTAACCTCAACTGTTCCAGAGCACCAAACCATACTCAGGCTTCTGACTAATTTCATATCTCCATTTTCCTAGCATTACTTATCAGTGACTGTGGTCCAAATTGGCTTGGCATATCGCCTTCCTGGAATATTTTGAAATGTCCAGTGGCTTGTGTGTTATTGCCGTAACTGTCCGGCAGAAATTTATTTATCCAACTTATATTACGTTTCAATAACAACGACAACAAGAGCGTGTTAATAATGTATGTCACTTCAGATGAGATACCGAAACTTAACACGCACATTGACCGATTGGAAATATTACTCACACATAAACACACACGTACTCACTTACACATGCTCATCGATGGGGAGACACGCATACATATTGATAAAGTAGGCTTTATTCATGTCAGATGCTTGGATTTGTTTACATTAAGTGTCCAGTCAATTTTTGATGAACATTTCTGATGAAATATCAACAACTACGGCAGCAACAACAACAACAGCAGCAGTAGCAACAACAACTTGAGTGGTGTCAACAATATCCACATCGAAACTGATGCAATGAATTATGACATAATTCGACATATTGCCGACATGCCTATCAATCGTAAACCACACAGACACACACACACACTCACAAACACGCTCATCCAATCAAAAGAGTAAATCAGTGACTGAGGTAGGTTACAAACAATAGTCGGGTAACGCCAGTTTGAAACCCATGCAAATAGAATAATAAATAAGAACTGTAACATAGCAAAAACAACACCAACACCAGCAAAGGGAAGGGAAGGGAAGAGAACGAGAACTGGGTACGGAACAGATTTATGAGTTCGTGTCGACGTTAACAAATCCATGTGTGTGGAAACAAATTGGATTTTTTTGGCCGCCTTAGGTCAATAATTTTGTTTGGGAAAACCAAAAACAAAAAAAATGCAATCGATTTCCATCAAATTTACTCATTGTAATAGCATAATAAATGTTGTAGCTGGACAAGAATAGTAAGAATGAGGCGTAGAATTGCTACTGATTCTGAGGGCCAGTTCTTTTTTTCTGAATTAAAGTGCAATCAAATGTAATTAATTGTTTAATAAAGTAAAAGCACGTTAATATGGACCATAGACAGACGTATGTACAGAAGTAAGCTGACGTGATTCAAATTTTATAAAATAATTGCAATACCAATGTTTTTAAAAATTAAATTGCACCTGACATTGACAATTTGTTCATCAAAGTTCTTTAGAATGCAAATTTAACTTTTCATGTTCAAAAAACTAAAGCAAAGATGGAAAAGTGAAAAGAATATCCTTAAAAACTGAAACTCGTGCAGCTAAGCAACTTCTAAAAAACAGCAACTTCACCACTCTCTGGAGATATCCGACAGCCAATTGATGGCTTTTCGCCTTGCAAGATGTCCGTCGTTGTTGATTCTATGTTTAAAGAATACATTTGAATACGACCAAGGTAATCGGCAAACATGTGGCGAACATGTTGGTGTAGATACTTTTTGACTTTGGTAACACGACCAACAACTCTCTATGCCAAAGGATGTCTAAAAGCCACAATTTGGCAGAAAAAGAGATAAATGAAATTGAAAATGGAGAAAAACAATGTTTGAATTAAAAGTAGAATTGAGAGAAAATATACAACATACGGTGTGGAAAAACGTGGACAAAAGGATTGAATATTTATCAAGCAAATCGAGAGGGTACAATTTCGTACAGAAAGTCGGTAGTTTTGGGAAAATACAGTTTAGTTGAGTATTATTTAACTTTACTAGAGATACTTAAATGTAACATTCAAATCTGCATGAATTTGAGTAATTACATTTGGAAATTCTAAAAAAAAAATATTGATCATCAATGCGGATAAAGATGGCGTGAATCTAAATTGTTTATAATAATTTTACCATAAGGTGTTTAACAATAACATAAATTGAAAAGGAGGGTACGTTTGTAACATCCCTTAATATTCGTCGTAGACCCCATAAAGTTCATAATCAGTACAAAGTCGATCTAAGTTGATTTAACGATGTCCGTCTGTCTGTCTGTTGAAATCACGATGCAGCCAATATTATTTGATATAGAGCTTCAGAATTTGGCACAACGCAATGATATATATTCTTCCACGTATTTTTATATCACCCAAATAACGGTACCTCCCTATATTAGGTGTTTAGATCATTTTTGCCACATTTTGCAAAGTATTTGTCTAAAAATTGGTATTTGTAGTTTATATGGGCTTTACCTCCGGTGGCCGAACATTGAATATCTAGGTCCGATATTCAGTTTTCGATAATCCTAGTCACATTTACCCACCAAATTGTTTCAAAAGTGGTATTTAAGACCTATGGCCCCATATAACGGCCCACCCACTATATGGTTTTTTGAAAGATGGTGGAAGGACTAAAAGTCCTACCCGGCCAAATTTAAAGTTTTTTTAATTGTTTGTTGTAAGGGAGTAGATTAAGCAGAAATGACGTTTGTACTTTATGTTAACAGATGTAAGCAATTGTAAATACCACATATCTTAGACCGTTAGAAAATACTATTAAAATCCTAGTATTTTCTAGACTCAATATAACGGTAACGAAGACTCAATATAACGGTAACTCCCTGTATATTCATTTTTTATAGGCTCTTACGATATTTAAACACGAAACTTGAAACAAATCCGGTGATAACAAGTAAAAATTCAGCTAAGTTCAGCTGGGCAGAACTTTTTTTAATCTCCGCCATTTGGAAAAAAAAAATAAAAATAAAAAAACCGTTATATCGGGCCTATACGAAGACGTGGTACGGCATAAGTAATTAGTGTCATAGGCTGTAGTAACTGTTCCGAAATTTATATACGAAATTTGAAACAATTCCGGTGAAGAACCCTTATCTGGGGATATATGATACCGTGGATCTATATAGACAATTCTCTTCCAGGGCATAATGTACTCAAAAGGAACTCCTTTTGTGGATTTTATGATAACTCCATTGAAAAATTTGGCTGAAATCAACAAAATACCGGGTACCGTTATATGGGGGCTAAACGATATCGTAGACCGATGTAGATAATTCTCTTTCAGGGGATGAAGCACTGACAAGGAACTCCTTGTGTGAATTTTCAGAGAGTTCCGTTGAAAACGTTGCTAAAATCATCAAAATATCGAATATCGGGGGCACCTTTATATGGGGGATACTACATTGTGGTCCTATATAAACAATTCTCATTGAGAGGGTAAAGTACTCACAAATAACTCATTATGTAGAAGTTCAGAAAATTCCATTGATAAATGTGGCTAAAATCGTCAAAATACCGAATATCGGGAGGTGCCGTCATATGGGGGATATACGATATCGTGAACCGATATAGCCCATCTTCGAACTTTACCTGCCTGTAGACAAAAACAGATCTGTATAAAATTTTAGCTTCATATCTTAATTCGTTTTGACTGTAGCGTGATTACAACAGACGGAGGGACGGTGATCGAGAATATATATACTGTGACGACGTGTTTTCACTTTGAAGCTGGGGTAGGTTCAGCGGGGGCCAGAGTCGTCACAAAAATTTATTTGTTAGGACATAAAGAGAGAGAGAGCGAAGCAAAAATATTTTCTTAAAACGTTATAAATTTATTTCCGTAAATAACACTAAACACTACACTAAACACAATAAAATCACGTTCAGAACGTTTTACGAAGAACACTAAATCACAAAGTTCAGTCGAAATGTTAATAAACGGGTAGCAGTGGTGGCAGCTTGGCACAGCGGCGGCCCGATGAATAGGCGAGCGACGAATAGAGTGGCGGCAGCTTGGCACGGCGGCGGCCCGGTGAATAGGCGAGCGACGAATAGTAGTGGCGGCAGCTTGGCACAGCGGCGGCCCGATGAATAGGCGAGCGACGAATAGGGTGGCGGCGGCTTTGGCACAGCGGCGGCCCGATGAATAGGCGAGCGGCGAATAGGGTGGCGGCGGCTTTGGCACAGCGGCGGCCCGATGAATACGTCAGCGGCGAGTAGTAGTGGCGGCAGCTTGGCACAGCGGCGGCCCGATGAATAGGCGAGCGACGAATAGGGTGGCGGCGGCTTTGGCACAGCGGCGGCCCGATGAATAGGCGAGCGACGAATAGTAGTGGCGGCAGCTTGGCACAGCGGCGGCCCGATGAATAGGCGAGCGACGAATAGGGTGGCGGCAGCTTGGCACAGCGGCGGCCCGATGAATAGGCGAGCGACGAATAGGGTGGCGGCGGCTTTGGCACAGCGGCGGCCCGATGAATAGGCGAGCGACGAATAGTAGTGGCGGCAGCTTGGCACAGCGGCGGCCTGATGAATACGCGCACGACGAATCGGGTGGCGGCAGCTTTGGCACAGCAGCAGCCCGATGAGTACGTCAGTCGCCGTCAACGCAGCCCGAAGAATAGGGAGTATTGCTACAACCCTCACTTGACCCTGCGTTCAGTCGCCGTCAACGCAGCCCGAAGAATAGGGAGTATTGCTACAACCCTCACTTGACCCTGCGTTCAGTCGCCGTCAACGCAGCCCGAAGAATAGGGAGTATTGCTACAACCCTCACTTGACCCTGCGTTCAGTCGCCGTCAACGCAGCCCGAAGAATAGGGAGTATTGCTACAACCCTCACTTGACCCTGCGTTCAGTCGCCGTCAACGCAGCCCGAAGAATAGGGAGTATTGCTACAACCCTCACTTGACCCTGCGTTCAGTCGCCGTCAACGCAGCCCGAAGAATAGGGAGTATTGCTACAACCCTCACTTGACCCTGCGTTCAGTCCAGTCCAGTCACCACAAATAGTCAAGGCTTATTGTTTGGCTTACTAAGACTCAATTCAACCGAGGTTGCGCGCCTTTTCTTCCTCCCAATCACACTTGACTTACCAGCCATCAACAGAAGACTGATCTCGATTGTGTGAAATGCGTCTCCTTTTATACCTTTTTGGCTGGACAACGATTGTTGTTTTCTCATGACAGCAGCTGATCCCAATCTGACAGTTTTGCGTAGTTCCGCCATTTGCCACCAGGGGTTCCAATGTTGTATTTTAAGTATACTTCTTTCTACTAGGGGACGTAAAAATGGTATTTAAAATAATAATGTACCCCAAAAACGAAAGCATGACTTTTGGGCGTTACATGGCATCTCTTCCTCCCTCTGATTTTTGATTCCTTGATTTGCTTTCTCTATTGCTATTGGGTTTCAATAGCCAGGAAGCCCTAGGGTGTTATGTAACCTTTTATTTCTCCGACATGGGCACTTTGGTTCGACTATATCTCGGTCGAATAGGAAGGTATGTTAGAGACCAATTGCAGAAGTTCGGAGAGATACCTTCACTACCCCGTCTGCTGATATTATTATGCGGTACTGCTTGCCATCTTGTTTAACAATTCGCTTCAGTTTGTGTCCCTTTTTCCAATTGTTTTTAAACTTCTCGATACGGATTTGTAGGTTTTCGGGATAATTTGGCAGTTCGAGAAATGTGTTATCGTTCACGGGATTGTCTGTCGAGGACGATGGCGTTGACTCAGTTGGGATTTCAGTGACTGGCACTTTGATTGTACTTGGTGTACTATTATTCTCCTTACTGGGTATAAACACTTCATCGATGGAAGGTTGACTGCTACACAATGTTGGCTGATGAGGTGTCATCGTTTGGCTTGTGGATGATGATGAAGACGACGAGGCTGATGAGGATGAGGATGACGATAAAGACGACGAGGCTGATGAGGATGAGGATGACGATCGGGAAGATATCGATGGTCTTTGAAGTATGGGCTTATATTAGGACACTGATTAGTTTGGGTATTGTCAATTTAATGTCTAAAAATAAAATAAGGAATTATAATGAAATGGCATCACATAAACGTAAGTGGAACTACAATCAACATTCTACTTCTATGTCTACAATTTGATTTTGTTCTTCATAAAAAGGCTTAATTTCACTTAAGTGCGCGACACGGGTGATGTTGTCTTTTCCTTGGACTATAACGATTACTGGAGATTGGAATTTTTGTACGACAAACGGCCCTCCGTATTTGGGCGCTAGTTTGGCGGCGAAATTTTCGACGGCCTTCGACTGAGGATGTAGACGAACTAGAACTTGCTCCCCAATCTTTGGTTTCCAAACTCGTCGTCTAAGGTTGTACTGTCTCCGCTGGTTTTGAGATGCTTTTGCCAAGTTTCGACGCACTATCTTAAATATTTCTTTCAACTCCTGGGCACGGTCTTCTGGTAAGACTATTCTAGCACCAGTTCCTGTTGTGAGCTGATCATATAATGCCTGGGGCAGTCGCGGTTCTCTTCCTTGTGTCAGGTATGCCGGCGAATATCCAGTGGATTCTGATGCACTAGTGTTTATGGCTAACATTATTTCGGGCAGCATATCGTCCCATGTATTATGTTGTTTCGAAACTTGTGCTATCATTGTTTTCACTGTCCGATTTGTCCTTTCAGTAGGGTTCTCTTGCGGGGTGTAAGGAGCCGTAAGTTGATGCTTTATACCCATTTCTGCTAGGAATTTTTCGAATTGGTTGCTAGTGAATTGGGTTCCGTTATCGGTTATCAATATTTTTGGAACCCCATATCTAGAAATAATTCTTTCTCTGCATGCCTTTATTAATCCCTCTGTCGTAGCCTTCCGCAATGGAACCAACTCCGTCCATTTTGAGAATCTATCCATAATAACGAGTAGCATTGAGTTACCGTGCTTAGATCGCGGTAGGGGTCCTACGAAGTCCGCACAAATAGTGGCCCATGGTTCCTCCGGGATTCTTATCAACATTTCCCCTGCTGGTTTCTGTTGGCTGACTTTATATTTTTGGCAACATTCGCACTGCTGGACATAACGTTTGATGTCCTGGAACATACCAGGCCAAAAATATCGGTTCGCCACCTTGTTGCTAGTCTTTCGCACTCCCAAATGACCTCCGGTGACACTGTCATGATTTTCTCTAAGGACCTGAATCCTTGATCCGGTGGGCACACACAGCTTCCATGGTGTGCAATCTTCATCGTTTATTTGCTTGGGAAAATGTCGATAAACATTTCCCTCAATGATTGTATAGTCTGGATACTTCTTCGGATTCTTGGTTATGGTTTCCTTCAACTTTTCTAGCCATGGGCACGGACTGGTGTCATATTTTACTGTGGCTAGGTCTAACGTTTCCAAAGGTGTTCTCGAAAGCGCATCCGCCACAACGTTCTGTTTTCCTCTACGGTATCTGATCAAAAAATTATATTGCTGTAGCTCGAGAGCCCAACGTGCGAGTCGACCTGTAGGGCTTTCAATAGAATTTAACCATTTTAGGGCCAAATGATCGGTAATAACTATAAACTGGTAACCCTCTAAATAGGGTCTCATGTGTCTGATGCCCCACAGTATGGCTAGACATTCCTTTTCAGTCGCTGAGTAGTTCTTTTCAGCCTGTTTTAAATGTCTGCTGGCGTAGGCTATGACACGTTCCACGTTATCTAACTCCTGTGTTAGAACTGCTCCAAGGCCATAGTTGCTGGCATCAGTTTGCAATATGAACGTCTTTGTGAAATCCGGACAAGCCAGAACGGGGGCTTCAGTTAACTTTGCTTTTAGGTCTGAGAATGCTTCTTGTTGTTCGGGACCCCATTTCCAATGTTTTCCCTTTTTAAGAAGACTAGTCAATGGTTGTGAAATTGTTGCAAACTGTGGGACAAATCTTCGGTACCAAGATGCTACTCCAAGAAATCTTCGTACCTCCTTTACCGATGTTGGAGGTTTCATTTCCACTATTGCGGCAACTTTATCTGGATCCGTCTTTATTCCCTCGCTACTCACAACATGGCCTAAATACTTCGTTTCTTTTCTGAAAAATTCGCATTTCTCAATGTTTATTCTCAGGTTAGCTGCTCGCAATCTTCTGAACACTTCTCTCAAGTTCCGCAAGTGTTCCTCAAACGTTTTTCCAATGACGATGATATCGTCAAGGTATGCAAAAGCGTGGGGGTCCATTTCAGGCCCAATCACACTATCTAATGCCCGTTGGAAGGTTGCCGGTGCTGAATGCAAACCGAAAGGCATCACTTTCCACTGATATAGACCTTTACCAGCTACCGCAAAGGCCGTGTATTTTCTGCTCTCCTTCGCCATAGGTATTTGCCAATATCCGTCTTTAAGGTCCAGGCTACTCACGTATTTGGCATCCCGTAGTCGATTCAGTATTGTGTCGATGCGGGGTAAAGGGTAGGCATCTGGAACAGAACGTTTATTCAATTGGCGAAAATCCATACAAGTTCTCCAATTCCCATTTTTCTTTCTGACTAATGTGATGGGGAAACAGTATGGGCTTGTAGACGGCTCTATACATCCTCGTTCTTCGAGCTTTCTCACTTCGGCATTAATCACGGCTTGCATTGCAGGATTTCGCGGAGCATATCTTAATTTAATGGGTCGATCGTCGGTCATTACAATCTTATGTTCAGCTATTGACGATAGGCCATTTAATTGTTGGAACTTAGGGAGTTCCTGTGCCAGAAAATTTTCAACGATCTCACATTGCGTTTTACTCAATTCATCGTTTAAGAATTTAGGTCTGGGGGATACATTATTCGTAGCTGTCATTGTATCTATTACCTCTTTTGATGGGGTTTCCTCTCCTATAGCCACGGTACAATGCTCCGTTGATGTGGTTGGCTTACTTAATTTGACACTTATACCGGCGCAGTGAATGGTCGTGTGGAACTGTTTTAGAAATTCCAATCCCAATATGATGTTTTCCTTGAATTGCGGCATGATGAGAAATGTAACATCTGAGCTTTGGTTTCCAAATGTAACAGGTAACACTGTTGATCTTGTGATGTTCACCGTGGTGCCGTCTGCGAGGATAACATTTGCCTCATGCCGTGAATAAGTAAACCTTTTCTTGATTTTTTCCGCAAATTCTCTTTTTATAAAACAGCTAGTGGCACCAGTGTCGACAGTTGCTTTAATAGCTTTCCCCTCTATTAAGACAGTTGCAGTAAGGCGATATTCTTCACATTGCAATGATGTAACATTCTGGTTACTCTTCTTTGCCGGGGGTTCATCCTGCTGCGTTTCTGGATTGGATGAGCTTTCGTTTAGCACTTGGTCACCTTGATTGGTGCAATACAGGTTATTTCTAGAGTTGTCCGCACGTCGATTATCGTTTTGTTGATTTCGAGGCTGTTCTGACCGAGAATTATTTGGTATGCTTTCGAGTTCGTCTGCCAAGGAGATCAATTCCGAAAGTGTGGTAAAGTCTTTACGGCGAATGTACCATTGATAATCCGAATGCGCGTTTCTAAAAATTCGTTCCAATTTTTGTTCTTCGGTCATATTGGTGTGCTGCATAAGATGCTGTATAGAGAGTACATATTCCTTAAACGGCTCCTTATTACGCTGTATCCTTCTCCTAATTTCATCCTCCAATTTCTCAAAGTATCTCGGTGGCAAAAAGAATTTCAGAAAATCACTCTTAAATTCGTTCCAGGTAGTCCAGTGTCGGTTGTTGTTCCTTAGCCAGATTAAAGCTTTACCTCGTAACAACTCTGGCATTACTTTAATTATTTGATTCAATTCCACGATGTACATTTCAGCCATTTCTTCTACACGTTCTACGAATCCAATAGGGTCCATTCCATTTTCAAAAGTAATATTCCATTTTCGGATTTGGTCGAGAATTACGAGTAACGACGAATTATTGGATGGCTTGGGCGGAGAATCTTTTTGAAATCCATATTCGGGGTTTGTTGGCGACATCTTCTGTACTTTTTGATCGTTTGTTACCCCTGTGCTTGACTCTCCATGTGACCTTTCCGCGGAAATGTGGGGAAGGGCGTACTCTGTTTTTATTGGGGATAATACTATTGCTTTTGCTCCACACGGTGTTACGGTTATAAGGGGTTGTTTTGTGACGGCTCGCAATGTCGGCGATTTGGTCGGACTGGTACTTTCATGTTTGTTCTGCAACTCTATAAGCCGTCTGTATACATCGGCTTCATGGTCGTTGTGGAGAAATTTAGCCCATCTTTTTCGGAGATCGTCCACTTTTCCAACTGGATCAAGATTGAATTCAGTAAGATATGTTACCAAGTCTTCTTGCTTTCGCATATAGGCCCAGGAGACCTTCAACATTGTCTTTTCGTTTGACATTTTTTTTTTTTTTTAACTGTTTTTTTTTTCACTGGGTTTTCATCTGTATTTGTCTAATTATTGTTCACTCATTTATTTATTCTTTCTCTCTTTTATAGTCCCTGCTCGGGCGCCATTGTGACGACGTGTTTTCACTTTGAAGCTGGGGTAGGTTCAGCGGGGGCCAGAGTCGTCACAAAAATTTATTTGTTAGGACATAAAGAGAGAGAGAGCGAAGCAAAAATATTTTCTTAAAACGTTATAAATTTATTTCCGTAAATAACACTAAACACTACACTAAACACAATAAAATCACGTTCAGAACGTTTTACGAAGAACACTAAATCACAAAGTTCAGTCGAAATGTTAATAAACGGGTAGCAGTGGTGGCAGCTTGGCACAGCGGCGGCCCGATGAATAGGCGAGCGACGAATAGAGTGGCGGCAGCTTGGCACGGCGGCGGCCCGGTGAATAGGCGAGCGACGAATAGTAGTGGCGGCAGCTTGGCACAGCGGCGGCCCGATGAATAGGCGAGCGACGAATAGGGTGGCGGCGGCTTTGGCACAGCGGCGGCCCGATGAATAGGCGAGCGGCGAATAGGGTGGCGGCGGCTTTGGCACAGCGGCGGCCCGATGAATACGTCAGCGGCGAGTAGTAGTGGCGGCAGCTTGGCACAGCGGCGGCCCGATGAATAGGCGAGCGACGAATAGGGTGGCGGCGGCTTTGGCACAGCGGCGGCCCGATGAATAGGCGAGCGACGAATAGTAGTGGCGGCAGCTTGGCACAGCGGCGGCCCGATGAATAGGCGAGCGACGAATAGGGTGGCGGCAGCTTGGCACAGCGGCGGCCCGATGAATAGGCGAGCGACGAATAGGGTGGCGGCGGCTTTGGCACAGCGGCGGCCCGATGAATAGGCGAGCGACGAATAGTAGTGGCGGCAGCTTGGCACAGCGGCGGCCTGATGAATACGCGCACGACGAATCGGGTGGCGGCAGCTTTGGCACAGCAGCAGCCCGATGAGTACGTCAGTCGCCGTCAACGCAGCCCGAAGAATAGGGAGTATTGCTACAACCCTCACTTGACCCTGCGTTCAGTCGCCGTCAACGCAGCCCGAAGAATAGGGAGTATTGCTACAACCCTCACTTGACCCTGCGTTCAGTCGCCGTCAACGCAGCCCGAAGAATAGGGAGTATTGCTACAACCCTCACTTGACCCTGCGTTCAGTCGCCGTCAACGCAGCCCGAAGAATAGGGAGTATTGCTACAACCCTCACTTGACCCTGCGTTCAGTCGCCGTCAACGCAGCCCGAAGAATAGGGAGTATTGCTACAACCCTCACTTGACCCTGCGTTCAGTCGCCGTCAACGCAGCCCGAAGAATAGGGAGTATTGCTACAACCCTCACTTGACCCTGCGTTCAGTCCAGTCCAGTCACCACAAATAGTCAAGGCTTATTGTTTGGCTTACTAAGACTCAATTCAACCGAGGTTGCGCGCCTTTTCTTCCTCCCAATCACACTTGACTTACCAGCCATCAACAGAAGACTGATCTCGATTGTGTGAAATGCGTCTCCTTTTATACCTTTTTGGCTGGACAACGATTGTTGTTTTCTCATGACAGCAGCTGATCCCAATCTGACAGTTTTGCGTAGTTCCGCCATTTGCCACCAGGGGTTCCAATGTTGTATTTTAAGTATACTTCTTTCTACTAGGGGACGTAAAAATGGTATTTAAAATAATAATGTACCCCAAAAACGAAAGCATGACTTTTGGGCGTTACAATACTTTGTTAGGTTTAAAATTATTATTTCGAGGAGTTACAAACGGAATGACGAACTTAATATACCCTCCATACTATGTATGGCGGAGGGTATAAAGATACCGAATATAGGGAGTTTCTGTCAAAAGAAGTTTCTTACATAATGGGATCACATGCTGTCAATTAACATCCAAAATACCTGATATCTTTCGGTATAGTTATATGGAGGTTATGCCGAAACGTAAACCCATATAACCCATTTTCAATGTCAAAAGTCCTGCAGACTTAACATACATCTATATTCGTTCGGAAGCCAGAGTGATTTTCTCAGATGGTCAGTCAGAGAGACGGACGGACATCACTTAATCGACATACAATTTTATGCTTGCGTCCAAAATTTATATTTCGAGATGTTACAAACGGAATGACAAACTTAATATACCCCCATACAACCGTGGAGGGAATATAAAGATAGTTATAAACAAATAATTAGGATCTACAGTTTTAATTTGGTTTCATTTATTACAGAGCAATTTATAAGACCAGAATATAAGATATTCATACTGAAATTATCATTAGTCACTGGCTAAAGCAAACTATGTTTTACTGAGTTCGTTCGTTGGCATGTAATTGAAATTCTCAGTAGAGCGATTGATTTATAAACGCTTTTGCCCTGGAACAAAAACAGCGGACAATCAATTGTCGCTTGAATGCATTCATTCGTAGCAGGGCCACATTATTCTGCTGCTCGCCACAAATCATACTCAATCCTATATGAATACACGATTGGTAGCATAAATATGCCGAGTCGATTGAGACAAAGTTTGGAAAACAATCGAATTGTGAGTAGCGTAATTCTGATTCTGATTTTGATTTATGGGTTTGCATTTTATGGCCATTGTAAACATGAGCATATACATGTGTACAACAGGCACTCGTTAAGTGACACAATGCCATATACCTACATGGAGGTTAAAAAAGTTGAGCATAACTTTTGCCATATTCTGAGTTCAATAAAATTGAAAAAGTTTCAGTTTAAATGTTTGAACGAAAATTTAAATTGTTGCAATAAAAGACCATTGCTAACTGTGAAGATTCCTTCCGGCGAAATAGAATATCAATTTAAATAATTTTTTAAAGTGTTGATAGTATAAAATGTAAACCAAGAGCAAACAATGTAATTCCCAACTGAAAGGAATACATCGATCAGGATTCGTAAATATCTTGCTACAAACCGAAAAGGAATTAACAAAATCAATATATGAAAATATTATGCTGCAATTTTTTCAGAATGCTTCCAATCATCTCAAAAATCAATTTACATAATACAAATTATGTTCATTTAAAAATTATATATTTTTAGAAAAGCATCCATTAAACTTGAGTTGGTATTCCTTAATTACAGCCAGAAGAAGTGACAATTAGTGAAAGACAACAACAACAAAAACTTTCAGGGACAAATACAACAAACCCAAGTTTAAATTTGCATAAATCTCTGTGCTACAACGCATTTGTCCATGGCGTCACCACCCTTTACTCTGGTACTTGGGCCATCAACCATGGGTGCTGTTCTCCCTACATTCACGCAAAACGAACAGAGAAATACTGACAATGACTAATAACTTTGGCGTTAAGTTGATGTTCGGTCATAACTCAACATCAGTGTCAGGAATAGGAAATGTGAAGCAAACTCCTTCCAACTCACTCTGCCATTCAAAACGTAAGAAACATTCAATATGTCTTTGTGTGTATGTGTGAGTTTTGAGTTCTATCGCTGCTCAACTTTTATCTTTGAGAAATTTCAATTTTAACTTGACTCTGCTTAACTTCGATTTTATCACATGACTATAGATATTTCATTATCGACCTGCATTCGCTTTGACTCTCAAGCTGTGAATGCATTGCACATGTTCCCATTGTTACGTTTTGAGCAAGAAAAATTAAAAGCAATGCATTTATTCTCTTACTATCAAGTTACTAATGTACACATACGGTCGGTGTTAATGTGTGCGTGTGTGTTTTATGTGTTCCCTTGAATTTGTGGGTATCCATTTCACTCACACATATCTTTGCTTTTAAGATATGATAGTGTTTCTTGAAACGGAAATACAAAGACTCATTTAAAGCCATTTATTCTGTGGAATATATATTTACTTAGGAAAATCACTTGTCTGGCGAATGTATTCTTAGACTCAAAGTCAGCAGAATGGCCAGATTGAAGGTGGCTTAGAACATTTCACAGAAAATGAAGGGTATTGGAAAACGGAATTTGATGCTTTGGAACTTCTAGTAATTCAGATAAAATGTCAAAGTCAATAGTAGTACTGTGCAATACTAAAACCAATTACTTAAGAGCTTCAAATAGAAGGCACATGTATCTGCGTTTTGAAAATGTATGTCCGAAAGTAACCTAATTAGAGGGTACAAGTGCCATCCTCCTCCACATTTCTTTGAAATTTCGGATTAGGATTTCTTGAAATCCTTGCCTTTTGAGAACATACGGAAGTTATTTTGTTCGAATCACCAAAGGAGAACTTTGGGTCCTATAACAACAAAAAAAAAAAATAAATAAAAAAAATATGGTTAACAATTTTTTCTCAACGGGATTTTGGAAAATCGAATTGAATTCTTAAAATTTCACAATGGACATCCAATTTTGGTTGTGGAAATTCGATGTGGATTCGATAGCATTCGATTTGCGGTCAAAACCGCAAAAGTATTTGGGTTCTCCTAAACCATATACAAAGCGATCCCAACATTTTGAGCTATATGTCGCAAACTATACACAAAAACGTATAAATATCAGTCCACGCTTTGGTATAGCCCTTACGTAAAGATATCCTTGATTTTAGTTAACTTGAGGCTCTTGCCTATATTTTTTAAAGCCTTGCCGATTTTGCATCTAGTTCTATAAGTGGAAAGGGGTATCATATACATTTTCGAGGTAATAAGGGTAGCAAAAGTATGAAATAATTATTCATTTGATGGATATGGGCAAAGTCGTATTGAAAAATATTTGAATATTAGAAAAGTGAATACTAGAGCTGCAGGTTCATGTAACGCTATAAAATAAATACAAACCCATCGGTATAGAAGAATAACAATCATAGAATGGGCACAAGTATTGAATATCTGCCAATATTGATACTTTTAGTCTCAAACATCTTTGCCTTCGATACATAGATATATCAAAGGGGACCAAAAATTCAAAAATATAGAAATCATAATGTACCTACATCTACAGCCCAGAAATTTCAACGTCTATAAGATTTATAGATTACTTTGGATAGGTCTTTTCCAGATTTTTATACCCTACAACACTCTGTGATTGGGTCAAAAATTATGTAACACCTCAAAATATTAGTTTCGCATATAGGAAAGTATATAGGGATCGTCCTATATCGCCGACCTGAGTCTATCTGGCTATTATGTCCGTCCGTCCGTCTGTCAATGTTAATTTGTAATCACGCTACATGTCGCAATTATGGCCAGATCGTCACCAAATTTTGCATGGAGGTGGGGTTGTGGTGAGAATTGCTCTTGGAGATTATCGCATAATATTAAGGGATTGAAATTTTTTTATTTTTTCATATTTTTTTATCGCATGCGATTTTTACAGGAATTTCTATTTTCAAATATTGTTTCGAAATCACATAAGCACGACAGAGGGAGTAAATATAGGGGAAATACAATCCTATAATCCTTTTAAATGACTACATGACATTATCTCAAGAATCACATTGATCACAAAACCCATAGAAACTTTAGCATAAATTATAGTCTTTGTCTACTTATTTTTTATCTTAAAGCTCCTAAAAATTTGTTAATTCACAGTTCTTGATATATATCAAGCATACAATTTATATACTCAATGGTTCAATCTACTACATCAAGCAGTTTACAAATCGAATTAAAAAATAAAAATCAATGAACATCCAAAACTCATCCAGCCAAACAGGATGTATTGTTTTTAGGATCTAACACAAAGCGCCATAAAACAACAATGGACTCGATGTGTGGCAGCACAAATTCAGTTATACATTTGTATTTGAGAGTGTGTCTGTGTGCGCTGGAAACACTAAATGAACTTTACAGAAAAATGGTTATTTGCAAATTAAAAAAGAAACCGACAAAAAAAGAACGAATTTTTTGTTAGAATGACTCGGCAGATTCGTTCAAACTCAATTTGGTTATTGTTGTTTGAAATGTTTTTTTTGTTTTGTCATTTTTTCCTTTTTCGAGTTTTTTTTGCTTGGGAAATCCTCCTGTTCTACAACCACCTTTCCAATATGCCATCCGACCAATGGTCATTTCCAAACATTTGCATTGAAACGAATGTCATTGAAAACATCACCGAGGGTGTGAGTACACCATGTACATACATACACATGTATGTCAAGGATTTGCTACAATATTCAAAACAAAGTGTCAGAGTATTGTGGCAGAGACACAATTTTAATTTCGGTCCTTCTTTTACAGTTAAACTGGGGTTTCGTTTCGCTTTTTTCTAAGAAAAGAGAAATCCTCTTTGGCATTGTGGGAAATGGTAAAAAAGAAATATGGAAAAGTGGATACATCGATTCTCGGCATTAATGTATCCAAAGCTGTTTTTATTTCCAAGAATTACGGGTTTCGTATTATTGGTTTTATTGTGAAAATTGTGAAAGTAACTTTTTTTCAGAATGGAAAAATTCATTAAAACAGGTCAAAGCGATAAGGGTTGTAAGCTTTAACAGCGGATTTTTTTCAGTTAGATTTATTTCACTCCATTTTAATCATCACGTTGACTAAGGTCTCAAAAAAAAGACATTATGTGGTTTTCTGAAGAAAAAGTGTAAGCTAATTGTGAGTTATCGGTTCATCTTTACAACTTTTCAGAGAAAAACCCATATGTGACACTTTTGAAATTCAAATTTTTGTAAAATTTACTTTAAACCCCTCTTTAATCCAACATAAACACATATACAGGGTGAGATGAAAAAACTGCAACCAACTTCAGACTGCTGCCATTTCTAAGCCACTCGTCCGACAGCTGTTAAAATTATTCTAGTGAAAGCTTATGGTATTGTTTACAAGCGTACAAAAGTAGTTTTGTGAGAATTTTTTTTTTTTTTTTTTTCAATTTAAGCGTGATAGTGTGATTTCCTTATATTTGGCTGGAAAACCACAAGTGGCTATCGTAAGAGCACTCCAGCATTTAAATGTGAATAAATCTTTTGTGTCTCGTAGCATCGCTCGTTACCGTGATACTGGTAGCGTAGCCCGACGACAAGGAAGTGAACGGAAGAAAACAACAACATCAGCAGAAATGGTTGGAAAAGTAAAGGAGCGACGTGATCGTGAGCTGAAAATGAAAATGAGCTCGGGGTAAAGCCATTACATTTCTAAAAAGTGCAAGAACTTACACCGCAACAGAAAGAAAATAGACTCAAAAGAGCTAAAGAGTTGCTTCGCTTGGGCGAAAGTGGTGAACTGCTGAATTTGCCTTTCTCCGATGAGAAAACATTCGTTGCCCACCAGTTTGAAAACAAACAAAATTATCGTTTTTCTTACCAACGAGGTCCATTAAAGATGTGCACCTTCGGTTGGCCACCAGAACTCAAGCGCCGGCCATAGTAATGGAGTGGGCTGCCATCATTAATCAACCATGGAATCAGAATAAATGCCGGATATTGATAAATGAAATATTCTGGAGGGTGTATTAAAGCCTTGGCCAGTTTGGGCGCAGACCTTGGACATTCCAATAGGACTCAGCACCATCGCATTCAGCTCCCGCCACCCAAGAATGGTTACAAAATGAGGTTCCTCGCTTCATTTCCAGCGCACAATGGACACCAAAATCTACCAATCAGTTGAACTATTGTATCTGGAGTATTGTAGAAAGCAAGGTTGGCACTAAGAAATACCAAAGTGTCGATCACCTTAAGCAAGCGCTTCGTCGGGAATAGGCCAAAATACCGCAGCGTGTGACGGTTTCATTGGCCGTTTGAAGGCCATAATTCGTGCCATAGGTGACCAAATTTGATGCTATTTCCGACTTTCATTCAATAAAACTAAAAAAAAATAATGTAAAAATTATGGCGTTTGATTTTGTTGCATTTTTTTATCTGACACTGTCCATTTGTAAATTTAAAATAGAAAAGCTTTGATTACCGTTTTTTTTTAATACATATGTTTTTATTTGTGGGAATCTAAATAGTAGACTAGTTCCTTAAAATATACAAAATCAATTAAAACAAATTTGTTACACACGTTATTATATTTTTGTCATAAATTTTTCTAGAGATACGCCCTTAAAAATGTTTAATAATAAGCCGTAATTTCTTGCTAATTTTTAAACATATATCTTAGGTATAAATGTATCATAAACTTTGTCATATTTGTTTCTAGGATATATTCGATCGTATGTGTCAAAATCCACTCAATTCTGGCTGATATTAGCAATTGCGTTAATATAAATGGGAGATATACCTTAATTTGTACCAAGTATCACAAATTCCAATAAGGTTCCTCTTTAAAAAAACGGTTTTGGAAATTTTTATCTCGAATGCACGGACATGAATGTGCAATAAGAATTAAAGTACAAAAAAGTGCCAAAACTGACCCCTTCGTACGTACCTGGTGTGTAGAACAGCCGATTTTGAAATGACCTACCCGGGATTGTCTATATGTATTAGACGTGTTAAGTAATCCCAATTGTGTGTGTGTGCGTTTAGCTCTCTGTGTAATAACAATGTGCGGTTGTGTGGGTTATTTACACTGAATATTATTGTTGTTGTTTTCATTTGTTGATTTATTTGTTATTTCAGTGGTCTGCATTGTGTTGTTATTCCATGCTCTCTAACTACTATTTGCTGCCATGTTTACATTTTCTATTTTGCAATCGCCGACAGGGCGAAAAAGCATTTCTCACAGCTGTACAAAAGCTGTACAAAATAATTTGAGTTTTTATTTTCCTGCGCTAAGAATGTTTTTCCCAGTTTAACATAAATATTTGGTTTGAGTTTTCCATTTGTTTTAGCCGTTGTTTTCATTTATGCGGTCTAAAAAACTTATTTTTCATACATTAATAATTGCAAGAACAACAATGAAATGCAAACAACTTTTCCATACGGCATGGGTATGCAGTTAGAAAAACACACGGACATCTCCCAGCCATGCCGGCCATTGTCTTTTGGCATTAATGCTGCTGTTTTAATTTGAGCTTTGGCAAAATATTTAATATCGCCAACACAATCAACATTCATTGTTGTTCGCATAAATACCAAACACAAACAACACAATAATGATTGTTTTTTTCCTCTGAAAATTTTATATCGTTAATAGTTTTCATAGCAACCCTGTAAAAGTTTTCGAGTGGTGGTAAAGTTATCACTAAATTGATATTTAATTGTTTTCACAGTTGCCATGGAATTTGTGGTTTATCACCGAAAGTCATTACGATGAATGGGCTGCAAAACACACGACCGTATCGCAACTCACAAATTCAAATGCTTTTGGATTCCAAACATCATTATTATGAAATGGCCTAATAGGTTTGAAACTGTGGCACAACATGTCGGTGTGTCTATGTTGCGTATACGGCATGGCACACAGAACAAATAAAGCAATTATACGCACCATGCTACCGATAGAAGGCAACAAAGAATTATAGAAATTTAGGTCCATTACAATCATTGCCACTACGCAAATATACAACTTTAGTAAAATATTTAGAGAACTCGGGCTTTCTTTCATTGTGGTCCACTATGACTGACATGCCTTATTTGAAAATTCGGGGTAATTGAATAATATTGATTACAAAAATCACTGCTTCCATTTTTATGACCCAGAGTAAGTCACCGATGTTGATGGTTATTGGCTGCCAAAAGTGCTGTGTTAGGGTAAGAAATATTCAAGGTTATACAGATAGATACCAAAAATAATCATGCATTTTCTTGTTACTTTTTTCTGAAGCAACCCCCGAGGATCAATTAAGAATAGGATCCTTGGGAGTTGCTTCAGAAAAAAAGTAACAAGAAAATGCATGGTTATGTCGATTATAGTCTAATTCTTAAAAAAAATGGGATCTGGTATTTAACACCATAAAAATCCCTGTTTGAAACCCATGTTTGTATATATCCCCCTGTAGTGCCTCAAGATTTCTTAAGGATTCACGGTCTATTGACCGAACCATCATAGTTTTCATAATTGAAAGATCAACGATTATCACACTATTGGTGAAAAATATTTTGAGAAATATATGAGAAATGAAAACCTGATTCTGCCAATATACATCTTTTAACAGACCCCCGTCGAATTGGAAAAAGTTCGGTTGTATACCCTTCACCATAGCTTGAAGGGCGAAGTAAGCATTTAACACTTAATAATCCTAACAGTTTAGCACTTAACAGAAAGGTTTCCTCCCAATATTCGGTATTTTGGTGAATGTAGCCAAAAGGAAAGTGCTTGAAATTTGAAGTTCTAATGGATGCCAAACTTTGAGTCAGAGAGTATCTCATATATAGTTCTACGTTTTCCTATATAAAGGTACAATCCATATTCCATATTTGATGACTTTAACCAAATTTTTATTTAAGTATCGTAAAACATTACAATCTCAAAGAAAAATGATCTAAGAGTAAGTCCAACCAATTTCTTTGGTATTTTCAGTTTAACAAGGGACTCGTTCGAATACTGATTTTACTTGACAACTGACAATTTGGAGGAGGATATGTTGCAAAGGTAAGGCAGGAATCGGTAGGGAATTCTTTAGTGATTTTTAAAACGTATTTGTCATCTACAAAGTTTTTATCTTTCAGTAACACATCTAGGATACATTTTGCTTGTATGTTTTAAACTACTTCGGAGGAGATCTCGTCCAGCCAACCATGATCTTTAAAGATTTGGATTTCCAAAAGTCACTCCTTGCAAATTATTTGTCCATTCCTTAAAATAATTTAATTAGTCTACATAATTGTTTCTTATCGATAATCATGTGGAATCAGAAATTGTAATTTTCCCAAGAGAGATTATATTTGTAGTAAATATAGTCGAATTAAATTGAGCCTTTATCCAGATAAATTATGAAGAATATAGTAGTAGTTTTTAGTATTTAGCATTATTTTGTTTTTCAAAAGTTATAATTTTGACCATTACTCCTTAAGGTTTAATGTGTATTTTTCACCATGCTATTACTGGACCTTACCGTTCATAAAATCACTTCATTGCCAACCAAGTTTTGTCACAGTAATATCGTTATATCTCGAAGCATTCTAGACATGGCCCCATCATGAATTCTATTTTGGCTAGTAGGCAAATTTAATAAAAAAGCGTTTGAAACCGTGATTAAATTTTTACAGCATGTTTTTCTTCCCTCCTTTATATCCCTTTATATTATTTATTTCCCTCTTTTTTGTATATCTCACTTTTGTACGTGTTTTAAATTTGTTAGAATCCATAATTGAGTTTCTTCACTTTTATTGGAAAATGAAAAATCGAATCAAACTGACCGAACGTTCGCCAACTATATTCGTTTCGTGGCCTTTTGTTGCTTGGGGAATTTTCGCCTCAAAAAAAAAAAAAATATATATCACAAAATTCCACACTTTGACATTGGGATAATATTGTTATCCGTTTTGCCAAGGATGTTGTAACCAATAGCTCAATTTACTGTCCAGCTCACTATTTGCATTTTAATTTGCGATTTGATTGCGGCGCAAATAAAACGAATGTGACCATTGGTCAGACGTGAAGGCTATGAATGTGGCATAAATTGTATTTTGAATAAATTTCAAAATCTATCCGTTGCGGAGGCTATCAATGGAAATGAGAGAGAAAAAAAAAACATTTTCACAGCCGGAGAATACAAAATATTTTACCAGACATAATCTCCTTTGAATGACTAAGCAAATTGTAATATAAATGTTTTCATTTCATTTACTCCTGGTGTCAGCAAAACGTAATGCAATGAAATTTTTAATGGAATTTGGGACTTATTTTTTATTAGTTCCAGCAATTAAATGCATCTACGAAATGTAATGTGAGCTCAGATGGCAAAATTATCTTACTGTACGGAAATGTTCATACCCCATAAACTACTGTCCATGTTTCGTGGTAGCCGAATACAAGTCACAAATGCTTCTTTACTTATTTATTTGGTTCTTTTTTTTCTTTCTTTTAACATCCATGACCAAATCCCATTGTTATTCCAATTTATTTATGGGATGTCGTAAAATCAGCATAAAAAGGTTAAACATAAGTATCAATGGCGAAATAATGCATTCGACTTCAACGTCGCTTGGTTTTGAGTTTTCTTTTACAATTTCTGTTGCCCAAACTGAAAACAAGATGTGAAGCGAAGAATATTGTGTGTGCTGGGGCCGGCCCATCAAATCATAATGATATGCTGGACTCGCTCTCACATCGAACAGCTTGTTTTCGTGCAACAGAAGCCATTATTTCGTGAGGATATTATCCATTAAAAAACGGAATGAACAGCGAACCGTAATAACCCATGGTCGATGTTGCTGCCATGAGTGTAACTATGGACGGTACATCATGGCCAATGGGTTTGACAGCGAATGGAGAATCACACACACATGCGAATGCTACGCTTTCGTCGGAGTCGTCCAGGAGTTGATGCTGTCTTTCGATTCGTTTATCATTGACATGTTTTTACTGACGGCAATCCCGCTGCTTCTCTGGGGGCTAATGTTACATCTGTTGAGTGCTGAATCACATTATCACTTAGCGTTGTGAAAAGTGAAGCGGCGAAATAACCAGAAACGCTAGAAGATGTCATCAGAATAAAATATTGTATTCAATGTATATCCAAGTGGTATTAAGGAGGACCAGGGGATGTTGTCAGGAATAAATGTGCATTAAAATGTTGAGATGCTGTTGAGAATGGTGACACCTTTCGAGCTACTCATATACATATATTTCAAAATAAATATCTTTAAATGTTTGATGGTTAAGTTAAGCGGAATGTTGATATTTTTCACCAAAATAATCGATTTAGAAGGAATCTCTTAAATAAAAAGTTTTGTGTGAATCTTCAAGAGTTCGTTGATCGATCTAATAATAAATAAGTAGAATTAAGCCAGTAAGGAATGGTCAAAATACCTATGCGTATTTAGTAAAAATCCAGTAAGGAAAATGGAATATTCCATTCAGCAAAAATTGAAAAATGAGCTCGGGGTAAAGCCATTGAAATTCCAAAAAGTGCAAGAACTTACACCGCAACAGAAAGAAAATAGACCCAAAAGAGCTAAAGAGTTGCTTGGCTTGGCCGAAAATGGTGAACATCCGAATTTGGTTTTCTCCGTTGAGAAAACATTCGTGGTCCAGCTGTATGTATATACAATGTATATACACACATGTACATTTAATTCACGAAATTATTTGCCTTATTTTTCATATTTTCTTATGGTCTCACACATTTTTTCAAATGTTTTTTTTTATGAAAGTGTATCTCAGACACATTATATTTCTTATTTGAAACATTTGAAAGATAAAACTAATGATGTTTACATTGGCCTCTCATCACACCCATCATAATGGCGTCGTTACAAATCATTTGATATCCTTCAGCAAAAACAATGCAAAGGTGTTGGGAAATTGCAGTATCATATAAAATTCCATTAAAATCTCTTGATGAAACGATATCAAAACAAAAACAACAAAACAAACATTAAAGGTGTGAAAAGAAACAAGAAAAACTTAATTCTCAAAGGCAAACACTGAATTATGGCTAAAATTTTTAACATATCATATGTATGTATGAACATATATTCACACACACACACATCCATCCATGGTCATTTTCCATAAAAGAAAAGTGGTAAGCAAACATTTACAAAACGAACGAATAAATCACACAAGATGCAATGCAGTGCATTCAGTTCCATTGCAAAGACGATAGATATTCTCCTTCTTCTTTTTCTCCGTCACTTAAAGCCATAACCACAAAAACTATGTCCCTTGGAGGACAATTCATCTTAGAGTGGGGAGAAAAAACTTAGTCTTTCTTTTCAGAAAACTGTTTCTTTTTGTTACGGATGACTTCGGTTACTTGAGATTTGACTTTTAGCTTACGGCTTTTGTATTCCATTGAATGGGATCATTCTTGAACATGCACACATACATACATTTATGTGAGTATAAAGCAGCCAGATATGAAAGGGTTTGTGCCCATTCATGTTTATATGTGTGCAGTCCTAGAAATCTTAAAGAAAAAGATAAAAGAGATTTCCTTTTTTTCAAACTGTGGCCTTCATCGGTAAATCGTTTTTCGATATACATCTATTTGAATACATGTTTTTAATATCTAGATGCAATTTCGTTATTACCATAATAAAGATTAAAAATATTATATATTTATTTTTATTAGTGACTATATTTTTTTAAGTGATTAATTTAAATGCAGTTTCGGAAGTAAATGGTATGTTAATACAACAATTATATACAGGTTAACTGTGATAATTTACCAATCGCAATAAATCTTGGCTACTGAACACACATATTAGTGGCCTATGATCCTTGTATCGCGGTATAAGTCGACAATAATTAGAGTCTCACCTCAGTCAAAGATTATTCGTTACAAGCCTCTTTTACTTGTTTGTTATATTTGTTAGACCACTGAAACTATGGTTTCAGCTTTGAAAACAAAATATGGAGCAGAAACCTTTGTAAAGTTTCATGAAAAAAAATTGATAAAATTCTAATAACTTCAACAAAGCAACGCGGAGTCTAGAAAATTAAAATTTTGTTACAAAATAATGATGCTATGAATATATATAACTTTTACTGCGTTGTTGAAGAGTTTTGCACTCTATTTAAGCTAAATCGTCAGAGTTTCCAAAAAATCGGTTGCTGATTGTTTGAGTTGTTATGAATTTGAACGCCTATTTATTTATCTATATCTATTATTTCCCTTAAAATCAATTTCGGTTATAAAGTGTGTCAGTTAAAATCTTTCCTAATGAAATAGTGGGTAGTCCGAATTTAGCCTTTAAGGCCAAAATTTTATTACAGCTGATTGGATTTTAAAGAACCTAATATTGTCGAATTGAAATTGAACAAGTTAAGAAGTATCAGACGGGTTTGCCAATATATGTATACTCTCAGCCAATGCCTGTTTTTTATGGGGGAGTCTTAAAAGGGTTGGTCAATATTGGTCATTTCGTATCTGACCTAAGTTGACCAATATAGTTTTGGAAAATGTGCACGATGTACCGATGTGCTAACAATTTTTAGGATGTGCAAAATTTAAAGAAAATCGAAAACTTATTTACTATTTCATGGTTAACAGAAATTCTGAGATAAACGACGTATGATGAAAATCGCTGTCTATTTAAAATGTTGACACCTTGTGAGGAAGGTATCAGATAGAGTGAACCGATATATTCCATCTTCATATCGGATTTTTTGTTAGTGGAAATATTGAAATGTGTAAAGCTTAGAATGAATCGTATGCGTATTTCGCATCTTTTAAGAGTTTGAGTTATTCAAAATTTTGTGGTGGAGGTACTTGATGGAGACGTAGCGATAAAAAAAAATATTGGGATGTTCAAAGTTAACACAAAATCGAATGATACCTTCGCTTTCTATGAGGTAAATTATTTTCTTTGAAAGTGGACCGATGTTGCCATCTACGAACTCGAGCTATGTTTGACAATAATATTACGATGCACCAGGTTTTGACCGAATCGGATGTTTCCTTCTAAAATTATTGTACGTACCAGTCAGCCAGACAGACCGACACCCCTAGATCGGGTCTAAATGTCCTGAAACGGATTTGGTCCAAAGTGAAATAGAGTCTACAACCGTTATTTGGATGAGGCACGTTTTGGCTGTATTAAATAACTGTATTTCAGAACTTTATGACATTTTTAATAGTTCTCCTCATTGCTGTTCTTTTCATTTACTGATTCTTCCATACTCATACATTCCTTCCAGCATTTGAGTCCATAACAGGATTCGTTTAATTGAATGTTAATATTTCCTCATGTGGAAATATGACATTGTCCGTTTTTCATGGAAGATGATAGAGCACACTCACCAATAAAAAGTAACTAGTTGCAGAATAAAAAAATATTGCCACGAAAAGTTGCTCGTCTCTGTGAAGACAAAGGTGTTTATTATGAATAGCTTGAAACAGGAAAAAAGACAAAGACATGTCCATCATTTGGATTGGAGGACGAATGTAGGTAGCTAAGAGACTTGTAGCAGAGTGCAAAGCTGAAACAAAAATTCGTTTTAATAAAAAATTCTATAATTCTGGTTATTTGAAGTACTTGGTTTTTATTTAGTTACATCCCACCGCCATTTCAATTTAGATGTTCTGTTCTGCTTTTTTTTTTTTGACGTGCTTAGCTATGTATAACGCGTTTGTTGCACCTTCTTTGTTGACAGATACTTAAACAAATACCTAAGCCTGTCTCACGTTGTCAGTTCTGGTAAAATGAAATTGTCTTCCTAAATAAAACATTTCGTTTAACATCTCAAACTGGGATGAAGACAATGGTAATGATGGCGATGACAAAATGAACAGCAAACATCGTGTAAGCTGTAAAAACAATAAAAACAAAGCCATGAAAAAGTAAAGAATGAAATAAAAAGGACAATTAGAAATGATGTTTGCAACGAGCGCGGCCAGACGTAAGTGTAATACAGTTTTACACCACATCTTCTCGGAATATCTAAAGCTATTGCTCTTTTAATTGTTACATTTAGAGCGGCGAAAGTCCGCACAGTAAATGTCCTGAAAGTTGGAAAGCTAATCCTTAAGAGGAAGTTATTTACATGACAGACAAGAATTTCATTTGGTGTTACCCGAATAGCCGGATACAGTTCAATGACTTTTAGTAACAAACACTGTGACAACTGTAGATTTTAAGTGACCTCTTGTAGTCCCAATGTTCTTATTTATTAAAATATTAGAATTGGATAGAAATATAAAAAATCACATTCTTTAAAAATAAAATTGTGTGGACACATAACTATAGTTCAAATATGTGATTATTTACTTTTAGGCGTATGAGTTAAGTATTTGAACTTTTCAGAGCGAATATTATTTTCGTTTCTTTTTTGTTTACATCTGCTGATGAAATAAAATCGGGACAGTATTCTTCCGCTATCCATTTGATCGTTTATCCGCCAGTGCTGACCACTCCACGTTCCTCACGGGTTGAAATACGTGACATTTCTACCCTCAGTCATATGGCTACTATATATCTTTTGATACAACCAAAACGGGTCTCATCGAAAAAATGGTTTTAGACCCTGGTACTGTTAGACCGAACCCGTATCAAGACATTTGGAGTCGAGGGGTATACGCCCGCCGTCCGTCTTACTCAAACTTTGCAAATCATAATATTTATATCAGTGTTTGGTCAGATGCGGAAATGGACAATATCGGTCCATTTTATCATATCAATATTTTAAATAAATATAACTCTTATAAAATGCCAAATAATAATGATATGATTTTCAACTTAAGAACATATCCCTATCAATACAAGATCTGGTGTGAAGATGGGATACATCGATCCTCCATTCCGTTACACCCTCCCCCACCCCCCACAAACACATACAAAAATGCAAAATGAGCATCCCATTCTCTTCAATTTTCAATATTTCTTTTACCTTAGATATGGTGTGAAGGTGATAGATAATACTCTTCCCCTTTTTGTACTTCTCCCACAATAGATCACAAATTTCAATTCGTATATCTCTCATAAATTGCGAAACAAGTCAGTGATTCTATTCAAATTTTGTAAATGCATATATGTATTAGACAATATTGGATAAATTTGGAAGGTTTTTCATAAAGACTGAAACTTTAAATTATAATAAAGGATGTAAAAATAAATTTAAATAAATGGACAACAGCTGAGGGTATACATCTGTCGCCAAAACTGACCGATACTTTCTAACTTCTTGATTTTGAAAATAAACCGATCTTAGGCATTATTTGTGTGCAGCTGCTATGTAATTTTAAATTCATCAGTGTGGAACCAAAATTTGGTATAATTCTCATACACCGTGGAAATAACTTAAAATTTTCCGTATTTTGAAATTTGGTCCCAACTAATCAAATTGTTAGCCTCAGTATTCTAAAGAATGCCTGGATTGGCTGTAGTTTGATATTAGAAATTGAAATATGTAGAACACCTTCTTGTAAATGTCCTAGCCACATTTTCCTACTTCGGTCCATAAGGAGCAGAGGACTTTAACGTACTTTAAAAATGTTTGCAGATGTATCGACTAAACATTTATTCATAGGCTATATGAAGTTTACTCATCCGAAATTGATTTTTAAATTTTGTGTTTTTAGGTGTACAGGAGGTAAAATCTTAACACTTTGTTTTATTTTAAAGAAAACTGTAAGTTTTTAAATTATATCATACGTTATGACCGCATACAGATCAATGTACATACAAACGTTTGGAAAAAATTCTCTCCTCATTGTATTTTATGGAGTAATCAACGCCATTATTTTCAAGATAGACCTTTAAAAATGAAAGCACGCTTGGCGTCTCATTAAAAATCACAATTATGCGTGCGAATATTAAATTATAACATTTCAACTGCAAGAATGAAATTATTGACATCGTCTTCCGTGCTGCATAGGGACAACGCATAAAACGCCACAAACAAAACCGTCGAAACTGTAACCTCAGATATATAATTGATTTTAAATTAACTCGATGTTCAGCCAAGTATATAAAACGTGCAATTACAGATGGCGAAATATATGTTTCCATGTATGTGTATGTATGCGTGTGTATAGTCATGTAGAAGCTATCTGAGATCCGTTGAACAACAATTACATTTCAACTTATTTGTCCGTGCAGCTTCATATCCTGCTGTGGCGATTGTCGTTGGCACTCGCTGGCAGAAGCAGCAGCATCGTCATCTTCTTTCTGCCCATCCAAGTCGTTCACTTTACAACTGGCAATTTTTATGCAAACAAGCAAGTGATCCATTACAGTGCTACATGGATGACAGGAAGTGACTGCAGCGTCTACAAATCTGTAAAAATAACAATTGGACGAAAGTCGGAATTGAAACCATTTGGACAAAAAATGCAAGCAGAAGAATGAATTTAATTAATTCTTTCTTGGAAAGGAAAGGATTTTAAAAATTATTTCGTAGTATTTCAAATAAATATGCATCTCTTAATGGAACGTGTTGGACAATGTTTGGTATTATTTGGTCTTTTAATGAAAATACCTTTAAGTGGTTGGATTTATACACATATGATTTACATTTTACTAAACAAGGTACTTTGCAATCAAAAAAGGATAACTTAGTTGGAATGAAGAACACTGACATCGAATAGTCTTGTTTGGCTTAAAGGAAGAACTTTGTGTGTTCTCTTTTGACAACAAAAAAGTAATGTATACAACGTTGTGTGAACAATTTATCTCTATCTAAATTTCTAAGTATTGTATAGGAAGATTGGAGTTTACTTATGATCTACTTCACATAAAATTGCAATGTTAACATTTTTGGTTACAGTTAGATCTACTAAATATGCACCCTGCACGACCATCTATCTTTGAAAGGAAGGTATATTAAGTTTGTCTTTCTTTTTGTAACACCTCTAAATATCCATCGTAGACCCCATAAAGTATATATATTCATGATCACGACAAAATTATACAACGATTTAACGATGTCCGTCCCTCTGTTTGTCAGTCTGTTGAATTCACGATACCGTCCACATTATTTGGGGTAGAGCTTTTAAATTTGGCACAATAGCTTGTATTATGAATAGAATGGGTGCTATTGAAATTGAGACCACGTTTATATAGCGCGAATTTAACGGTACCTGCCGATATTCGGTATTTTGATGATTGTAGCCCATTTTTCCACGCAATTGTTCACATTTTGTATTGAGAATTTGTAACGGATTCTACCTCCTGTGGCTGAGCATTGTCTATAAAGGTCCACGTTTGACTTTAGCATCAATATAACGGTACCTTTGGATATTCATTATTTTGGCGATTTGAGCCACATTTTCTATCGGATTTGCTTCAAATTCGGTAACCACAGATATTCGGTATTTTGATGGTCGTAGTCTGATCCTTTAACTCCATTTTTCAAATGATCTCATTAGTTCTTGCCGATTACAGTGGAATACGTATTAATCCAGATACTTTTATGATTTTTTATTTTCCTAATGGTGAAAATTTATATTTTTTACTGGTGTTTTCTTAGTATTTAACTTGCCATTAAACACATTAAGGGGACTAAGGGGTTTCGGCTAAGAAGTACTCGGAACCTTTAGGGAAACGTGGTAAGTTATGAGACTGTGGATTAACCACATATCTTTTAAAATCGTTCTTTATTGGCTACATTCGACGACTTCGGAAATAAAAAGGGAACTTCACTTCGGTGACGTACCACGCAGCGCAGTGTTAGTGCCAAAATTGCTTTCCATAATACTCGAAACACAAGAGTCCAACGGATTGGTATCCGGAAATTTTGGTGGCCATTGTGCGCTGTAATTGTAACCATTCTTGGGTGGCGCGTGCTGAGTACGATGGTGCTGAGTCCTGTTGGAATGTCCAAGGTCAGCGACCAAAATGTTTGCGTGCCCAAGGCCTTAATGCACCCTCCAGAATATTCTCGCGATAATATTCGGCATTAATTCTGATGCCACTGTTGATTAATACGAGCGGAGAGCGACCATCGTGTGTTATGGCAACCCACACCATCACCATGCCAGGCGCTTGAGTTCTGGTGGCTAACCGAAAGTGCACATTTTCAGCTGACCTCTTTGGCAAGTAAAAACGAAAACCAAATTCGGCAGTTCACAATTTTCGGCCAAGTGAAGCAACTTTCCGTCTCGTTGTTAGCTCTTGCACTTTTTGGGAATTCAATGACTTTACCCCGAGCTCATTTTTCAATATTTGCTGAATGGAATATTACGATATGTTCAGATCACGAGCCATTTTTGGGCCACTGCGACGCGGGTTTCGATCAAATCGCTTCATTACTTTTCGAACCATTTCTGCTGGTATTGCTGTTTTTTTTTCGTCCACTTCCTTGACATCGGGCTACGATACCAGTATCACGGTTACGAGCGATGGTACGAGACACAAAAGATTTATGTAGTTTTTTCATCTCACCCTGTGCTCTGGAAATGGTCCCCAATGTAACGTTAAGTATTTTATATATTTCAGGTATAAAAATTATGGGTCTCTGAATTACCGTATTTTGTCTGGATTTTATGGAATATTTGTGCTATAGACCAGTCTTTCAAGAGTTTCTAGCAAAAATTATGAAAGGATAATTATGATTTTGTTCTGCCGTAAAGAGGATCTAGCGAAATTCTCCTTAAAAATTATATATGGAAGGCATTTTCCTACTTTATATAGTTTGCCATGTCATTGACGTTCTCTCTCCCCAGAATTATTCAGGATTGCTTCCTTGTCTAATCCAGCATATCGTCCCGCGAAATCCACCTTTGATTCATGGATATTTTTTCGACCGTGATTGCGTACACGACAGTTTACACGCTGTTCGACGACACATCTGGGTCATCTAATCGATGTTCACCTTAGTGTAGTTTAGATGTGGTATGTTGTAAGTACGTTTTTCAAAACTCTGTTGAGCATTTGAAAACAACAATCCATAGATGGATATTTTCTGCAAAACATAAAAATCCGGAATCACCCTCTAAAACTATTCTCCGAAACTATATTTTAGAACAAATTACAAATTGGTCTGAGCTACATAAAAATATAACACTTCTGGGAAAAAACCATACCATAATCGGAGATAGACACAACAAAAATTTGCTAGATATTATACTGACTTAAAATTGATCTGTCTCAATCTGTCTTGAAAGTTTTTCTAGAAAACTAAGGTGGTTTTTGTAATTTGTCAATCGCTATTTCGGTTTAATTTTTATCTGACATTTTAATGTGCTGCGATTCTACCTAAATTCAACTTTTTGCAATAAAAACATTTCTGAAGAATATTGAATGATATTTATTGGAATGATGTATAATACTGTTGCTGGAGGCCAGTAAAATAATGCCAAAAATCGTAATAAGTATTTATGTTTAAAAAAATATATATTTAGATTTTCCTTTTTGGTGAAGCTGAAGCTGCCTCATGTTCTGTAAAATGGTTTGGCATTAAAAACTTTATTTCTATACAAAAAAAAAAAAAAACATTATTTTTATTCTGATTTCATTTTGATTATGTTCAATAAAATAAACGCAAAGAATTCTGTGGAATGCTGCTAAATATGGACACGAAATGTCTAGACGTTAAAAGTTTACAATCCTCATTTTGCAAAATATAATTGAGTCAAATAAAATCACGGCATCAATGATTCGAAAAACACCAAAGAAATAACGTTGTTTATACCCTACACCACAAGGTAGTCAGGGTATTATGTCTTTGTTCATTTGCTTGTAACAGGCAACAGGAATCGAGATAGACCCATAGATCTGAGTCGATTTATGCATGTCCGTCCGTCCGTCTGTCCACGTATTTTTGTAAACAAAGTCAGGTCGCATTTATTGCCCGATCAAGAAGAAATTTTTGCAAAAGTCATTTGGTTGATCCAAGGACAAACCCTATTGAAATTGGAGATAATCGGTCAAAATTTAGATATGGCTCCCACATATATCTTCGTCCGATTTGCCTTTTAGTGTACACCAAACGTGTAATATCAGCCCGATTATTATGGAATTTTGCACATACGAGCAAATTAAGCCTGAAAATTAGTGTGCTAAATTTTATCGAAATCGGTTTAGATATAGCTATAACTCCCATATATATTGTTCTTCCGATTTGTTATTTTTGACCTCCGCAGCTCCCATATGCAAGCTGTATCAACGATATTTGGGGGAAAATATCTAATTCAGCTCAGAAATACCTTTGCCAAATTTCAACGACATCGGTTTAGATTTGGATATAGCTGCCATATATATCTTTATCTGATTTCAAATTAATTATGCACCAATTGGGTAATACAAGCCCGAAATTTAAGACTTTCCCGACTTTAAGACTTTCTTTACTGTTGTTTTTTTATTACACATTTCTCGATTAACTAATGAAAAAGGTTTAATGAATGGTTGCTTATTTGGAATATTTGACATACCAACTGCAAGTCTATCTATGACAAAATCCAAATTCTTCTTTGCCTTTTATCTTTTTCTGTGGAGCAAATTTTTTTTTCCATTTTATCACTTTTGCAGTCATGTACAAACTTCCGTTCTTTTACTTTATAAAGTGTTATTAAAATGTAAAATGTCACAAGTCAATTGTCGTTCTAAAGCTCATAAAAAATCTTCACACTTGAAACTTAAAAAATTACTATCATCAGCACATGTACGAGTGTGTGGATGTGCATGTTTCGAATGTTGCATACCAGGAATTTATTATGTAGAATTTCTAATTCCCAGACACATTGGAATATTCAAAATGTAATTTAAGCAAATGTCATTCTCTCATGACAGCTTGCTTTATCCTTCACAGAACTTTGGTCTAAGGACATGCTCGTACAAATACATATTCCCAAATGCTAACATTAAAAATAAATGCATTCATAAACGAAGTTTCCAGATTTTAAAAGGGTTTTTGTGCATTTGTAACAAAACGATTTTAAAATGTCAGCACTTCCACAAAGAAGAAGAAGTAGAAGTCTGTTTAAATTGGCTCGGAAGTTGAAATTGATACTTTTCCAAATAAATTAAATATTGTGATAGTTTGCTGCTGGCTTCTGCCGACACACATTTTCCTTGTGTCCTTTGGCATAAAACATGACTGGGCCGTAATTGAAATTAAATTTAATTAACAGTTAAAGTTCTGGGAATATGTCAGGACTAACGAAATATTGATGTAGTCTGTTTAAAGAACACATTCATTAGATAATTTCATGTTTAAACTAAATAATTAAAATTGTAATTGCTCACAGCAGGAGGGACAGGAAGCAAGGAAAAAGTGTCAAATATAGGATATATGTGTTTGGAATTTCTATATAAAAAATATATAGTGACAATCAAACTTCTCGCAAGATAATTTTGTAACAATTTCTTTTATATAATAATTGACTTTTTTTATTTTAGGTTTTGAACTTGTTCCTGTTAGTTTCAATTAATTTCCCTTAATAGGCATGTTATTTAGTAAAGGTCAATACACTTGACCTTATCGCTTTTGGAAAAAAAGTGTGTCTATATGCCTGAGCCATGAGCAACATTAAGCCCCCAATTTATTATTCATTGAGTGTGACTAATATGTCGCACATCTTATCTGCGTTTCATAGCTAATTAGCTTCTAATTCCATTTGGATTATTTCCACGTTACACAAATGCCGAGAGCATAACAATTACATCATTTGGCTTTCTGATTTATCTCTTAGCGATTGGGTTGAGCGTTTGTATGATGTGATAGCCTTCCAGCAATTATTTTGATTTTAATACAAGAGAAAACGAATCGTTAGGTATTACTTAACCCACGTTATGAAATATAGCAAAGAAATAATAAAAATTAAGAGAAAAGTTTATTTTTCAAGGATAAAAAAATTGGTTGGAATTTTTAATTTTAGTAAGAAAATACTATAAATGGCTTTTATCATACACGATATTTCTCTGAAAGCAAATATAAAATTATTTATTATACCCTACAACACTATGTGTTGGGGGTATTATAAGTTTGATTGGACCAAAAATTATGTAACACCACGAAATATTGATTTCCCACATAGGAAAGTATATATGGATCTTCCTATCTCGCCGAGCTGAGTCGATCTAGCTATGTATGTCCGTCCGTCCGTCTGTCCATGTTAATTTGTAATCACTCTACAGGTCGCAATTATGGCCCGATCCTAACGAAATTTAGAACGGAGGTGGGGCTAGGGTCAGAATAGAACCCTATTTCTTTTGGAGATGATCGCCAAATGTTTAGGGGTTGAAATGGACCAAATACTGAAAAAATGTCGGATTTTGCAGCAGCTATACAGGTCGCAATTATAGACCAATCGACGCGGAATTTCGCATGTAGCTAGAGTTTAGGGCGGGGAAGAAGTTTGGGTGGTCATCGGATAATATTTAGAGAGTAAAACGACCATATCTGCTTTGTTGAAAAAATTCAAAATTGTTCATTAAACCGCGAATATTTCAAATCCCGGCGAAATCACAAAGCCATGACAAGGTTACTTCTGATCTTTACATTGATGTTAAGATCCAAAAAATCTAATATATAGCAAATATATGCGATATATATGTCTATCAAAGAAGATATGCTTGAAAGATCTCATATATGTCGAGAACGGCTGAACTGATTTCGACAGTTCTCATTAATTCAGAATGGCCTCTTGGCAGGAAAGGAAAGACGTCTAAAAAACGCATACAAATATTTCTCTAAAGATGAAAATATTGATTTTGTAACATTTTCTCATATTTTTTAATTTTGTCATATTTTTGGCATATTTTCATTTTGAATTAAACATTTGGTAATATTTCTACAGCTAACAAAACTAAGTGGTTAGGATATCAGCTAGGATATCGCATTTATGACCCGATCCTTACGAAATTTTGCATGGGGATAAGATGAGGGTCAGAATAGAAGCCTACTCTTTTTGGAGATGATCGCCATATATTTAGGGGTTGAAATGGACCAAAAAACTGCAAAATTGTCAGGAGATCGTAATTATCGCCCGATCCTCACGCACATTTAAATGGGGGTTACCGAACATTGCAAAAGCCAAGCAGTTTTGGATGGCCATCCAAAAATATTCAATGTGTGAAATAGTTTACCAACTTTTGTAGACAAAATACGAAAATGTCCATTCCAATGACTTTTTGGAGAATTCACAAATACAGGAAAGACGCACTTCTGACTATTTCGTTAACGCTGATTTCGTTGAAGAATATGGTCAAATGTCTGTATCTCATATAGATGCGTTTCAGTCAAAAACCAATAATAAATGTTAATCTTTTGCCACTTCTGAGAGATTATAGGTCTTTGGGAAATATTGGTTCCAGATCTAGGAAGACCATTGAAGTGAAACATCTACCAATAAATTGGAAATGAGCAAATTAGTTTAAGTTGCTATTATTTGAACATTAGAGAACGAAACCTGATGGTTTCTTGTGGAATTCTTTCGAGTATCTCGCCTATATAAACTGTATCATTTATTATAGTGTTGTAGGGTATTCAACGGTCGGCCCCGCTCGACTGTAGCCTTTGCTTACTTGTTTTTGTATGAATTTGAGGATTAAATTTGCCGAGGCATTTGAGTCTTTTCAACGCGATCTTGTATAAATAAATATATATATGGGAGCTATATCCAAATCTGAACCAATCTCGATCAAATTTGACAAAGGTATTTCTAAGCTGAATTTGATATATTTCCCTGAATACCATTTTTATGGAGGGCATATTACGGATGTGGAGAACATATATAACAAATCGGGTGAACAATATTTATGGAAGCTATAGCTGTATCTGAACCGATTTCCACCAAATTTGACATACTAGTTTCTAGACTTCATTTGATCGTAAGTGTCATTCTTATTTTCAGGCCTAATTTTATCGTATGTGCAAAATTCCATACTATGCACGTTTGGTGCACAATAAAGGGCAAATCGGACGAAGTTATATATGGGAGCTATATCTAAATTTTGACCGATTTTCTCCAATTTCAATAGGGTTCGTCCTTGGGTCAAGCAAATTACTTGCGCAAAATTTTATATCGATCTGGCAAAAAATGCGACCTGTGCTTTGTTTACAAAAATACATGGCCAGGCGTACGGATAGACGGACGGACATGCATAAACTATGGGTCTATCTCTCTTCCTTTTGCCCTTTTAACCACCTTGTGGTCTAGGGTATTGATATTGGTATAGGCAAAATAACAATAAAATCGAACATTTTTATTCAATTTTAAGCGAAATCATAAACAACATCTCAGGTTTCTGGTTGAGATAAATATTTCCACATGCCAAGCTGTTAGGAATCCCTGATTTGTAACCAGATATATATCATCTTCACAATACTAACTTCTTACTAGCCAGACAGACTTACGGTCACAGCTAGATTACTTCTAATGTCCGAAAAAAAATGTGGGATATATGAATCACATTTTGACCATATAATCTATTTGTCCCATATTTGTTTTAAAGTCGTAAAATTAGTGTCCCATCAAGATTTTCGCATTTTTACTTGCTATTTTTGTGTAACTAAACATTTAAATTTAAATAATGAAAATAAAAATCCAATTAAATTTTCCATGGCAAACCATAAACAACAAAAAGTACGTAATTATCTTTTCTATTTTCAATTTACACACTCCAGTGAATAATTTTTTTGAAAAAATAAAACGAAATATTCCAAAAATAGACTTCTTACCGTTTTCTAATTTTAAATACCAAATCAAGAGGATCTCTCCGGATATCAGGTAATAAAGTGGCACATTTAAATGAGCAAATACATTTCATCATTGTCATTGCATCTGTAATGTAGCTAATCATAAATGCTGATAATTCGGAAAACAAAATCTCCATTACCAGCCGAAACATGTGTAGGTGTTTCGATTTATTTAAACAAATTGCTGTCTATATTTACCGAATTAAACTTTGTGGCACGTGGAGTGATTCTTCTGAATATTAATACCGTGCTAGAAGACTTTCTTCAGGCAAGATTATTTTAGGATGGGTTAACTGATGCCAACCTAAAGTTCCGTTGAGCTGCACGTGTTAGTTTTAGGTAAATTCGTCTGTATCATAAATCAAATCAAGAAAATGGCATAATTCGAAGTTGTTTGCTTAGCATCGTATTGAATTATATCATAGCAGACGGTCATACCTTTAATAATGAAATATCACCTTGTCAAGCTGCACTCTGTCTGTCATTAATAAATGTCATCACGTTTCGCCACTTTCAACTGGAAATTGTGACAAATGTTCGAAGACACTACTTTCGTATCGGCATCGTGTGAGCGTACATATTCCTGCACATACACACGAACCATATTTCACAAAAAGTACTCTTTGCATGGCACTGCTCATCCATCGAATTTCGCCAAGCGTAAAGATTTCTGGAAGTTTGCACTTATCCGCAGTTAACAAATGATTGATTGAATAGCTGTAGGTCAATCGAACATTGGCATAGATGTGTCAAGGAAGAGATCGCATGAAGAATGCGAAAAAAGAAACAGGGGATCGCATGCAGGTGAAGTCAAATTTCATCATGGCAATATGCATTAAAGGTTAATGTGAGAAGCTAATTAAATTAACGATTAACTATTTGAATAGGAAAAACTAAATTTGCTAAGGAGAAAATTAAAAAAACATCTCGACGCTCTCTCTTAAAGAGGAGATGCTTAGTAGATTTGTAATTTGTCTAATAATTTTTTCAGTCTCTTTCGAACATTTTATAAAATGATAGAGCACATTTAATATCTTTCGGGTAATTAAATTTCCAAAGTGAACCACAAACACTTTAGAAGTAAGAACTTAATTCTGAATGACAAAAGTTCAGTGTTATATCTCCGAAGCCTATATGTATTAAACCGAAACCTCAAAACAGCCAAAGAACTCAATGCTAGTCGCTCGATGCAGTCTCAATTTATATTTCAAGGGAATAACCAATGGCAACCGAATGCACAACCGAAATGATATACGACCAGGCAGATGCAGTTGTAGAGTGACATAAATCTTTGGTCAGGCCAAAACTCAATTTAGTGTTGGCTGATTCTTTCACGCACACACCCACACACAGAAACACAAACAGGCATACTCCACCCACACACACACACACATTTATTTGGATGGATTTTGACCACATAAATACTAGATAGGAATTAGTATGCGTGTGGAAAATACAACACAACGAATTCGCCGCCACTGTCGTGTTTGATTCATTTATGGTTTTGATATGAAAGTAAAGCAGCGGGTAATCGATGTTGGATATCTGCATGCACTCAAATCAAACACACATCTCTCTGTACAGTTCACTACTGGGCCATACGTACCTACATATATGGACGATTACATCCATAAATATTAAATGTTCGAGCCGAACGAATAGCATACAAACACACACACACACCCAGTTGAAATAACAATTGTATTGGGCGCACATATTCTACATCTACATCCATGCATACATACATACAGTTTGTTTGATTTATGTGAATGTTTTTATTTCCAATGTAAACATGAATATACGTGTGTTTAACACACGCCAAACCAACGTTCGCTCAACCAAACGCACATCAGGATTATCCGATATCCATTCATCAGGTGAAAACAATTGAAGTAGTGATTGTAAACAGCAGTCTGTCTCGAAGGCCATTACAAGCGGAATACGCGTCTGATAAATGGCTGAGTGAAATACGAATACGATTCCGTCAAAAGGTATCATTTCCAAAACAACTCATATATTCTAATAATGCATTCCGTTTGTAACTCCTCGAAATATTCAGAAAAGACCCTACAAAGTATATATATTCTGGATCAGCGTAATATTCTAAGACGATCTAGCAATGTCCGTCTGTCTGTTGTAATCTCGCTATTATTCGGTCAAATTGAGTTTGAAGGCTAAAATTTTGCACACATTCATAGTTTACCAGTAGACAGGTTAATTTCGTAAATGGGCGATGTCGGTCCACGTTTTCGTATATCCCCCATATATCATGAATTTTCATGATTTTAGCGACATTATTTTCCAGCATTTTTTAAAATTTCGTTTTTGAATTTCGTAATGTACTACAGTCTATAACAAAAATTTGTATATGCAGGTCCATGTCTTAGTATAGCCCCCATCCCGATATTCGGTATTTTCATGATTTTAGCGATTTGAAGTTCGTAATGGGTACTACAGCCTATGGCAAAAAATTTCTTAAGCAGGTTCACGTCTTCGTATAGTCTTCATAGAACAGTTTTCATTTAAGTGGTAGTTTCGGGAAGTTTTTAAAAATATTCAAGTTCCTTCCCAATGGTGGAGGATATTAATACAGCTGATATTTTACTTCTTCATTTTCAGTGCTATGATGGAAAAATTATACAAGCGTGCTGCCCGATATATGGCATTTTTAAGCTTTTTAACTGCATTTTACTGACAAAATATCTGTATTTGTCTTCTTCTCGAAAGATATAAAATCTTCCAAAAAGTAGTAATGAAGGTCAATTTTCGACACTTCCATCCTATAAAGATATCGACAAATATTTCGCATAAAGGAGATTTTAAACTCATCATTTGTGTTCTTTTATTCCTCAAAACCAAAAAATGTAGATCAAACTTTCGGCATAGGCTCTATATGTAGTAGTACTGTCCAATTTTAAAGGTCGAAATCGCTAAAAACAGCCCGACTCGGGTAATAATAATTATCAATATTTAGTTTTCCCCATTTTAAATTTAGCCTCCATGAACTTTTTAGAAATGTAGGAGTTGTAGAGACTATTGCCAAATTAGTTTTCTTGTGAAATAAATTGATACAATGCAGCTATAAGGAAAATCAGCCTTGAACCAACATAATACTTGACAATTCGAGAGTTGCCCCCACTTGCACGGATTTTAGCCAAGTCGATTGAAAGGTCCTCAAAATGGGTAAAATCAGGAGAAGGCCCATATAGAGGTATATGGGCGCTACTACGAATCATTGATCCACATTTCTACCCCCTAAGAAAGGCTAAAGATGTCAAAGAAAAACGGGGAACTAAAATAAGCAAAACTTTCCCAAATAAAATTAAAAAAAAACAAGTAAGCAAAGGCTACAGTCGAGTGGGACCGACCGTTGAATACCCTACAACACTATAATAAACGATACAGTTTATATAGGCGATAAACTCGAAAGAATTCCACAAGATATTGTGATAAATAATAATAGAAAACAATCAGGTTTCGTTTGTAATTTTCGAATAATAGCAACTTAAACGAATTTGCTCATTTCCAATTTATTGGTAGATGTTGCACTTAAATGGTCTTCCTAGAACTGGAACCAATATTTCCCACACACCTATAATCTCTCAGAAGTGGCAAAAGATTAACATTTATTATTGGTTTTTGACTGAAACGCATCTATATGAGATACAGGCATTTGACTATATTCTTCAACGAAATCAGCGTTAACGAAATAGTCAGAAGTGCGTCTGTGAATTCTCCAAAAAGTCACTGGAATGAACATTTTCGTATTTTATCTACAAAAGTTAGCAAACTATTTCACACATTGAATATTTTTGGATGGCCATCCAAAACTGCTTGGCTTTTGCAATGTGCGGTAACCCCCATTCAAATGTGCGTGAGGGTCGGGCGATAATTACGACCTGCTGACAATTTTGCAGTTTTTTGGTCCATTTCAACCCCTAAATATATGGCGATTATCTCCAAAAAGAGTAGGCTTCTATTCTAACCCTCTCCATGCAAAATTTCGTAAGGATCGGGCCATAAATGCGATCTGTGTATGATATCCTGATATCCTAAGTACTTAGTTTTGTTTGCTGTAGAAATATTACCAAATGTTTAATTCAAAATGAAAATATGCCAAAAATATGACAAAATTTGAAAAAATATGAGAAAATTTTAGAAAATCAATATTTTCATCTTTAGAGAGATATTTTTATGCGATTTTTCAGACGTTTTTTCTTTCCTGCCAAGAGGTCATTCTGAATTAATGAGAACTGTCGAAATCAGTTCAGCCGTTCTCGACATATAAGAGATCTTTCAAGCATATCTTCTTTGATAGCCATATATATCGCACATATTTTGATATATATCCGATTTGATGGATGTTAACATCAATGTAAAGATCAGAAGTAACCTTGTCATGGCTTTGTGATTTCGCCGAGATTTAATGAAAAATTTTGAATTTATTCAACACAAAAGATATAGTCTATTTAACCCGCTAAATATTATCCGATGACGACCCGAATTGGTAGGCTTCTTCCCTGCCCTAAACTCTAGCTACATGCGAAATTCCGCGTCGATTGGTCTTTAATTGCGACCTGTAGAGCAACTGCAAAATCCGACATTTTTTCAGTATTTGGTCCATTTCAACCCCTAAACATTTCGCGATCATCTCCAAAAGCAATAGGGTTCTATTCTGACCCAAACCCCATCTTCGTGCAAAATTTCGTAAGGATCGGGCCATAATTGCGACCTGTAGAGTGATTACAAATTAACATGGACAGACGGACAGACGGACAGACGGACGGACGGACATACATAGCTAGATCGACTCAGCTCGGCGAGCTGGGAAGATCCATATATACTTTCCTATATGGGAAACCAATATTTCGTGGTGTTACATAATTTTTGGCCCAATCAAACTTATAATACCCCCAACACATAGTGTTGTAGGGTATAAATACTAGAAATCTGGGTATACTCTTATATGAGGGATATACAAAAATGTGGACCAATATGACCCATTTTTTTTTTGTACATATGTTTCTACATGTATCAAATTTAAAAGTAATATTTTAATTTTGCGAAGTATAGAGGAAAATATTTGATTCTCTGCGAAAGTGTTTGTCCTGGGAAACCATAACCATTCTAGGATTTTGATCTAGAAACCGAATACCATCACCTCCAACTGAAATTTCCCACCCCCAGACCGTATCACTGTGTTATTGCACGATGACTATAACCATATTTTAACATTCAAATGGAGCTCGGTCGAATACTGACTCCAGGTACTATTATTTTTCAAGATGTTTTCAAAATAGAGGACGGTACTACAACTTTCCCCTGACATTTGTCGCATTTTCCAATCGATTTGTCTTTAATTTTGTATATTAGTTTCACATGCCGTGGAAATCTCCATACATAGATTGTTCAATAGGATATTTCGTAGTATTTACATAGATTAGAATCCGGGTATACAATTATGCAATCATATTCCCTTTGGAAATGTACACAATCACCTTTGATTAACTCAAGCATATAAAAATCTTTAGCTTAAAAGCAGTACTGACAGTGACGGATTATTTGGACATTAAATTGATTTCTTCTCATAGCTCAACGTCCCAGGTAAACCAAACATGGCGGACAAAGTAAATGAACATCATATACCAATCGGTGTGCTGCTCTGCATAAACTAATGGTTTAAAAATAGCATCAAGGGAAAATTCAAATCCATCAATACTGTGCCGTTTTGCTTTTCATCTGATCCCTCAACATTTTCACTTTGCAGTTTGCCGTTTAACATCTTTCACTTAACTTCTAAAGAATGGAAGGATGTGGTTGAGGTACGCTTACGATTTCGTGTTATCGACCTGCAATTACTCCTCGGCCCATGTTGAAACATACTTCTTCATTGCGACTTTTCAACAAAAGGTAATGCATGTGCACTTGTATCCCCTCAGTGAGGGGGAAGGGATGATTTGTTGTTGATAGGGATCACTTGCAACCTTATGTTTTTAAGAAGAATTTTCTGGAAGCGGAAATTTGAGAATCCATTTCGCCCATTAAACCTTTTCAAAATACACGCACATCATCTACAACGACTGGAGCAGAGAAGGGTTTTAAAATGTATTGCCATTTGTTCCTACTTCAGTGATGTGCATTACTCTCACTTATTTCTATGAAAAGTATGTGGATGTGGTTTGTGGAATAGAATGTATGTATTCCATTTCTGTTTCCTTCTTTAGGTTCTGATATTTATTTCGTGAGCTATTTCATCCATTTATATTTTAATGTTAGCAATGCCTTAAAATAAGTTTAGGGGAATTTATTTCCTGGGGTTGAGTAAAATGTTTCATATTTCGATGAGAGCTATCGAAATCCACTTAACACACATGAATTTATGTTTGAATATATTAGTAAAACTGTGAAAGTATTGGCTTTTACTTTCATCAGTAGAGTTGCAACATTTTTCTTGTACTAGTCCAATGATACGGTAATTGCATTAAATGCTTAACTTTTAGCAAAACTTTTCATAATAGCACATCAGTTTGATTATTTATTTAAAGCCATAGTTTTTACATTTTTTATACCCTACAACACTATGTGTTGGGGGTATTATAAGTTTGATTGGGCCAAAAATTATGTAACACCACGAAAGTGTGTATATATGGATCTTCCTATCTCGCCGAGATGAGTCGATCTAGCTATGTATGTCCGTCCGTCCGTCTGTTCGTGTTAATTTGTAATCACTCTACAGGTCGTAATTATGGCCCGATCTTCACGAAATTTAGAATGAATGGGGTCTGGGCCAGAATAGAACCCCATTGCTTTTGGAGATGATTGCATCATATTTAGGGGTTGAAATGGACCAAATACTGAACAATTTCCTGATTATGCAGTTGCTCTACAGCTCGCAATTATAGACCAATCGACGCGGAAGTTAGCACGGGGCTAGAGGTTAGGGCTGGTCAGAAGTCTTCGAATTTTGATGGTCATCGGGTAATATTTAGTGGGTGAAATAGACCATAGCATTTGTGTTAAATAAAAGTCAAAGGAGATGATCGCAAAATATTTAGAGGTTCAAATGAACCAAAAAACAGAAAAAATTTCCTGATCACAAAATTGAAGCCAATCGACACGCCTGAGAAGAGAGTTAAGGCCAGGGAAGAATTCTTGCATTTTGAATGACCATTGGATTATATTTTATATAAACCAAAATAACTAACAGCACGACGGAGTGCGTAAATATTGGGCAAATGTCCCTGGTAAAAATGCTGATGGTAATATCTGGGCAGTGCTCCGTGATATAATTTCAAAAGCGAAATCTTCCAAAATGGATTTGGACATAAGGAGGCTTCTAATATATTGTAGTGTTGTAGGGTATCACATGGTCGGCCCCGCACGACTATAGCCTTTGCTTACTTGTCTTTAAATTTTATTGAATGAAAGCAAAAACTGTCGGAAAAAGCATAAAATTTTAAAATAAGTTTAGATTTGTTCGAATTGGTCACCTTTGGCACGAATTATGGTCTTCAAACGTCCAATGAAACCGTCACACGCTGCCCGAATGTTGTTTTGCGGTATTTAGGTCCATTCGCGGCGAAGCGCTTGCTTGAAGTGATCGACACGTTGGTATTTTTAGTGCCAACCTTGCTTTCCAAAATACTACAGACATCATACTCCAACGGATCGGTATCCGATGATTTTGGTGGCAATTGTGCGCTGGAAAAGAAGCGAGGAACATCATTTGTTAACCATTCTTTGGTGGCGTGTGCCGAGTGCGGTGAGTCCTGCTTGAATGTCCAAGTTCTGCGGCCAAAATGTTTGCGTGTCCAAGACTTTAATACACCCTTCAGAATAATTTCGCGATAATATTCGGCATTTATTCTGATGCCACCGTCGATTAATACGAGCGGAGAGCGGCCATCGGCTGTTATAGCGGCCCACACCACCACCATGGCTTGCGCTTGAGTTCTGGTGGCCAACCGAAGGTGCACATTTTCAGCTGACCTCTTTGGAAAGTAAACACGTTAATTTTGTTTATTTACAAACTGCTGGAAACGAATGTTTTCTTATTGGAAAAAATACAAAATTCGGCAGTTCACAACTTTCAGCCAAGAGAAGCAACTCTTTAGCTCTTTTGTGGTGTAAATTCTCGCACTTTTTGAAATTTCAAAGGCTTTACCCCGAGCTCATTTTTCAATATTTGCCGAATGGAATATTGCGATCTGTTCAGCTCACGAGCCATTTTTCGGCCACTGCGACGCGGATTTCGATCAAGTCGCTTCTTTACTTTTTGAACCATTTCTGCTGATGTTGCTGTTTTCTTCCGTCCACTTCCTTGACGTCGGGCTACGCTATCAATATCATGGTAATGGGCGATGGTATGAGACACAAAAAATTTATTCACATTTAAATGCTGGAGTGCTCTAACGATAGCCACTTGTGGTTTTCCAGCCAAATATAAAGAAATCACTCTATCACGCTTGAATTCCATTACGAATAACTTTTTTTCCGGACAATTCTCACCAAAATACTTATATACGCTTGTAAACAATAAAATGAGCTGTCGCTGGCTTAGAAATGACAGCAGTCTGAAGTTGGTTGAAGTTTTTTCATCTCACCCTGCACATTATTATTTTATTTGTAAGTAACTAAAATCAAAGAATTGTAAATTTAGAGATGCAAATGCACTCCTTGTGAATGAACTCTTGTTCTCCTGATTTCATTAAGAAAACTTACAATTGAAATATACACATAGATATGCCAAAACATTGGTGACGCAAGTGTTTATGTATCAGTTGTGAAGAATATTTTTCAAAATTAAGCCATGATGCAAGACAACTTGTAATGAATACTTTTGAAATCCTCAATAAAATTCTAAATTTGATATCCTTTTAAAAACCGTTTAATCTTCATTGCTTAATTTCAAGGACTTATTTAAAAAGTACCGTTTAACGAAAAATTAAGGACTTTACAGTGAAACTCAATACTTTTCTTAAATTTCATTTCGTACCCAATTTCCAACTACCAATCCCGCAAACCCACTCGCAATTCCATCAAATATCTTAGCCCGAATGGTCGTTTTGAAGTAATGTTCACTTGGGACAACGCATTTTTCCCAGTTGGGTGAAAGTAAAAAAAAGCAAATCAACGACGAAGTATTAAAAATCCGCATCAAAAAAACATCAAACACAATCACAGCAACGACAACGACAACACCGACCCCGACACCAACAGCATAGAAATGACCTCATTGTGGATTTGTGTCAACCCAACAGCACCAAACTTGGTATTGCAGCATTAAGCTGTAACATCAAACTACTTATAATTTTACACATAATAACTGAGCTAATACCGATACTTGATGGGGATTAATGTAATGAAATTTAAAGCTAATCTACCATGGCGTTGCACGAAATTAAAGAATATAAGTTGTCCAAGAGGGTCTTAGTGACATTCGGAGCAACATTGTGCAATTTTAATGTGTCGATTTGTATTCGCAAAACGGATTTGTTTAAGTGATCTTATTCAAGAAATATAACCTGGCATATACTTTGTAAAACATAATTGAAATATATTCGGCTTTTGGAATCCCCAATGAAAAAAAAAACAGTAAAAAAAAACAGGCAAATTGGTCACACGGGGTTGAAGGTACATCCAATACCATGCTGGAATTTAATAGAATTATTTTCTATATAAATGTATGTCCTTTTTATACCCTCCACCATATTTATCGGAAACCCCTAAAAGTGTGCATATTCCTGTTCAGAATAAAATTATAAGGCGATTTAGCAATATCCTTCTGTCTGTCCTTCTGTTGAAGGAGTCCACATAATTTAGTGTAGAAATTTGGCATATAGGTTTATATCATATGCAGGCTTATTGGTACGGAGAATGGGCTATATTGGTCCACGGTTGGGTATAGACCTCATATAACGCTTCCTCCAGATTTTCGGTATTTTAAAGGTTTCTGTTACAATTTCTAACTAAATGAGCTGAAACTTTACATTTGGGGTTCTTGGTAGGTCTGTTCTCCTAGCAAAAATGTTCGGACCTGAAACGAAGATTTTTTGCAATAGCCCCCAATAGACGGTACTTCCCTATTTTTGGTATTTTTGGAAGTTTCTGCCACAATTTTCAACCAAATTAGATGATAATATAGTAGTGGAGAGCATAAAAAATTTGGCCGGGCCGAACTTAAAGTATTTTTTTTTTTTTGTCAAAATTTTAACTATGAACATATATCGGAATAATAGATCACTAATCCTGAATAACAACTACTCCATTTCCATAAGGTCACATTCGATGTTCTGCTTATATCGTCCGCGCATGCCACAGCTGACTGCGATAATATTAGAACTAGCAACAAATTTCTTAAGACTAAGATACGTAACAAAGAATTATTTGGTCAAGCCAGAACTCCGTAAAGATCCACAAAAGTGTGTCTCCGCATGAATCCTTCGAACTTCTACATAACAATTCGAAGTTCTTACCCGTGAGTCATCATATAAAAAGGATATCGATGATATGCCTACTAGGGTGTTAGAGATATGGCCATCGAAATTACCACCTGCAGTCATGGAGGTAAAGTAAATGTCTTTACAATCTAAATAGAAATGTACAGCAATACAAAAATGCCTCAAGATCAAATGCCTAACCATCCTTTGTCGCGGTCAAGGAAACCGTACAGAGTGAATACCATGCTCGCAGATTACCAGCTATCTATAGAATATGCAGACAGGGAGATGTCTCAACAAAGGAGCGATTACGCGATTTTCTTAGATTGTATCCTTTTCTGGCTAGCGACCATTCCGAATTGATGAGAATTGTAAAAATCAGTCCAGCGGTTTTTAACTTATAAGCGGAACATCTATCATCAATTCCTTTTAAATATAGATTTTAACTATTTTACTATATATCCGATATCTTGGCTATCAGCATCACTGCATTAGTAAGAAGAGACGTTTTATTTGTATTTGTGACTTCACTGAGATTTAAAAAAAATGCGGTTCAGTTAAAATTTTCGTATTTTTTACATAAAACTTTTGGTTTATTTTACCCGCTAAATATTGTCCGATGATCGTGCAAATTGGTAGGCTTCTGCCTAGCCTAATCTCTTTATTTCAACCCCTTACTATTTTGCGATCATCTCCAAAAACAATAGTATTCCATTCTGACCCTCAATCCACCTCCATTTTCAATTTCGTGAGGATCGAGCAATAATTGCGGCATGTAGCTTAATTATAAATTAACGTGGACAAATGGACTCACTCGTAGTGTTGAAGGGTATAATAAACAGGAGTACAACCAGCTTTAACAACAACTAAAATCATGTCATTGCCGCCTCAAGTAACGAGCTCAATGTAATGAATTTACACAAAAATCAAATATTGAACTATTGCTAGAAATTGTCTACCGGAAATGTATTTACTACCAGACTTCAATCCAACTTCTAAACCTAAAGACAAATGAATCGTTTAAGTACAATTCAGCAGACATTCACAGACAGAAGGTCAATTTATTATTTCCCATGAATATTGTACTGCTCAGTTGGTAAAAATGTATTTGGTTGTAATTGAAGTTTAATTGACTCTCACTAATTTGTTAACAATTTTATTGAAGGTCAGACATTGTCATATCAAATATTAATAGAATGTGCCTACATTCAATTTGTTAGTAATGACGTGTGAGGTATATGTAACATGTAACTCTTAGAGTTTCCAACAAGGTTGAACGGCATAAAGTTCCACCGAACTTATTATCGATTTTAAGAAGAAAATAATGTCCAAAGTCACCATAAGATAAATAAAACAATTGTTGAATAAATGTGGAGGGGTAGCAGTGATAAATATTGAACATGTGTGTCCTAGAATGCAATTATCAGCAGCGTTACACATTTTTGACGCAACTGATTGACAATGTTGATCACATTTAAATAACTTTAAACTTAATTGGAAACATTTTTAAGTATAAACCAGTATAGAAAGTCTTAAAGTCAGGCGGGGCCTACTTTTTGAGACCCTACACCACTTTGCTAATTTAGTTGAGCTCCACATAACAAAGTTAAAGTTTTTATGGGAGAATTCAATCATACACGCTATGATTATAATTTAAAATTCAAAGGACTAAATATGCCGAAGCATTTGTATCTTTTAAATTCGGACTTATATTGCCCATTTGGTGCAAAATTAATTTGAAATCGGATAAAAATATATATGGGAAATATATCCAAATCTGAACCGATCTCGATAAAATTTGGCAAAGATATTTCTGAGCTTTATTTGATATATTTCCATGAATATCTTTGTTACGCAGTGCATATTACGGCTGTGGGTAACAAATATAACAAATCGGATGAACAGTATATATGGGAGCTATAGCTATATCTGAACCGATCTTCACCAAATTTGACATACTAGCTTCTAGACTCAATTCGGTCGTAAGTGCCAAATTTCATCCAATTTGGGCAAATATTAGACGTTTGGTGCACAATCAAAGGTAAATCGGACGAAGTTATATATGGGAGCTATATCCAAATCTGAACCGATCTCGATAAAATTTAGCAAATGTATTTCTGAGCTGTATTTGATATATTTCCCCAAATATTATTGTTACAGAGTGCATATTACGGCTGCGGAGGACATAAAAAGAAAATCGGATGAACAATATATATGGGAGCTTTAGCTATATCTGAACCGATTTCGATCAAATTTGGCATACTTATTTTCAGGTCCAATCTGATCGTACGTGCAAAATTCCATACAATTCGGACTGATATTACACGTTTGGTGCACAATAAAATGCAAATAGGACGAAGATTGTAGGGTATAAAAATTACTGATTAAAATCTAAGAGGCGATTTTCGCCACGAATGTTATTAATGCGTGTTTATATCAAAATATGTTGATTTTGGACAAACTTTATTTTTTTTATTTGTATATTTAGGGGATTTAGAAAGTATTATTATATGCCAAAATATCCAATCTTTAAACTCTACTTTGAAAAAATAAACCTGACGTTAATGGCTAATAAATCTATGCAAATAGTTAGCTATTTCGAATGTTCGGTAGACTTGTTAGTCACATTAAAGAGCTTGTAGAACAAATCATATCTCTATTTTTATTTTTTATTTTTATTAAAAAAAGCTTAAGACTCATCCTGCTAACTTCTTCAATTTCAATTGTACCGTAGCAAAGGAAAGTATCAATCTCATTGGAATAAAAGGGATTAAAAATAAGAATGTTGTTTTGTTAGATTCCACTAATTCCTGTTGTCATGAAAATATACGGAGACGAAGAGAAAACAAAAACAGATCACAAAATAGCTCACAATACACAGACACACTTTCACAGACAGAAACAAAGCCATTCAAATAACTTTGAGTTATTTTACTTTTTTCGGAAAAGAGAATAAAACCATTGTTCATTCTTCTAAACAAAAGGTCAATGACTCCATGGCAAATGCCAAGTAGCCCCGCAGTTCATTGAATTGTAAATCGATGGTAATTGTTTTGGAAACCAATCAAAATGACTGATTGGCACTTAGGGTAATGTATTGCTCTTGGAAATTTATTTTGAATCAGATTTAAGTTGTTTGATCTATTTGTTATTACAAATCATATTGAATAAAGTGTTTTTAATTAAGTATACAAATTATTATTGGGAAGGGAATACACATTCAACAAATGTGGCTCCGCAAATCCATCTTAATAGCTTAGTTGTTTGGGCCATTAAACAATTAATAGGCTTATGGATTAAAGTATATGGATTTATAATATTTATATTCTTCAGGATGAGACCACCATAACCCCCATCAACACAGCAAAAAGTCGTCATGTATTTGTCTGCTTTCCAACTGCAACCTAACAAGTTTCGAAATTCAAAATTAAAATGTAAACAGACTAACGCTGACACATTATCATCTTAATTGACAGATATCTGCAATTAAATAGGCAGAGATGCATATTTATTTCGGACATTCGCAAAAATTTCCACTTAAAATTATCTTTCCGATTGCTCTATAATTAGTTTAAACAAAGCCAATACATATGCATAGACATCTATGCAGGACATAAATTCTATACATAATATAATGTTGTTAGAATTACTTTTTGGTAGGCTCCATAAATTCCTTGAATTGATTTTAATAATTATACGAATTAAATATTTTAAAATGTAGATAGACTAGGAAAATTTAGTGGAGTGTTTTGTGTGTTTCATCTCAACTGTATTAAAATCAAACCTGAGTAAAAAATTACAGACGTTAAAAGATCTGAAGAAAAATACGTGGTTCGATACTTACAGAGCAGATTAAGGGATTACTGATTACTGATACTGATTACTGATTAAGAATATTTGGACATGAAGAAGACCACCTATATGGGATTCTTAATGGTGCTATACTCAAGGAATCATTAAAGCCTCTATCTTGGATTCTGCCAGGTGAAAACGAATAAGCTTGACGAGGGTAACTTTTGTCAGCATTAGATTATCAAATCTAAAATCAATGCCGTATTGATATTTATACCCAACAACACTATGTGTTGCGGGTATTATAAGTTTGATTGGGCCAAAAATTATGTAACACCTCGAAATATTGGTTTCCCACATAGGAAAGTACATATGGATCTTCCTATCTCGCCGAGCTGAGTCCGTCCGTCCATCTGTCTATGGTAATTCGTTATCAGCCTACTGGTCGGAATTATGACCAGATCTTCACGAAATCTAGAATGGAGGTAGGGCTACAGCCAGAATAAAAGCCTATTGTTTTGGAGATGATCGCATAATATTTTGGGGTTGAAATGGACCAAACATTAAAAAATTTCTTGATTTTGCAGTTACTCTACAGTTCGTAGAAGCCTTCCAATTTTGATTGTCATCAGGTAATATTTAGTGGGTGAAATGGACCATAACGTTTGTGTTAAATAAAATTCAAATTTTCCATTAAACAGCGAATATTTTTAATCCCGGCGAAATACCTAATGTATCTGATATATATAATTTTCCTGATTTTGCAGTTGTTCTACATTTATTTTCTTAAGAAATTGCGATTTTTTTGGGAATGTACCAGAATTGCCAGCCGACCAGACAATAGTACAGGCAGGCGGATATATTTAGATGGGGTCCATATGTTTTTAAATGAATTATTTCAATAGGACCTAGAAGACCTTTATATCAGCCATAATGCTAACGGTATAAAAATAAAGACAAAACAATTCGCATGGAATAAATTTAGACTCAAACACTCTTCTCCGAAATTATATAAATGACTGCATCAAATATTTATTCGAATGAACGACATACCATAACATATACTGCATTTCCACCAAACTTGCTACTAATTTGCTGTACTTTGAGTCCAACTCATAAATTCATATTCATATTAAGAACCGTCCACGACAATGTGTATCTTTGGCAAACACCAATTGTATAATTTACACATAAAAACTCCCCGCAGTCTACCTTGAACGTAATTCTAAAATATCTACAATTGCTCTACGTGGACATATTTTCCAGCATGACGAACATCATCATCATCATCGTCATCAACATTAGTAGGCACAATGGGCACAGAGATAAGAGGTTAAATAAACATCCCACATGTTGGCAAACTGCAACAAGCGGCATTGTGGAGAGATTAACATTCAACCGAATGACCTCTTGCAATGGCTGGCTACATTTGTACAAAATCGTACTGCTGTTGTTAGTTGTAGAGTATACAGTCGAATGGCTTTAAGCACTCGAATTGTATTCACACACACACACACACACTCGCATACAAACAAACCAATTAAATGGATTGCGTACTTGCACTGTTCGTGTCTATGTATGTGTGAATGTCTGTGGTAGGAATGCCGATAAAAAAGTTATTTGAAAATATTAAGTATTCGGTGGTCCCTAGGCTTTTTTATGAAGGCCTATATTGATCTTTAGACATATGCAGCCTCTAAGAAGAGTATAAAAATTTAAAAATCGGCAAGATCTACCACTAGCTGAATATACATTTTTAATTTAGAATATTTTGCCATTGCCATCCCTGCCATCTCCACCAGGGGAGAACATGCATTTGCAGCTGTTGTTCTCTCAATAAAATACAATATAAACCTCCAGGCGCACCGAAAGAGGAAAGTGATACTGGCGACAAAGGAAATTAACCCACTTTATTACCATTAAATAGGTTTAGTTAATTACCCTAATGAGTTGTGCGGCTTATAAATGTGTCTTATAGCGGCAAATGTTCTTTCACTGAAAAAGAGAGAGAGAGAGAGGAGACACTCACAGATGTATACAAACGGCTAGACCATGTATGCAGGTTACTCTTTACTACATGCAGCATCTTAGCGTTGCATTAATTTATTATGAAATCTTCTTCACATCTACCCAGACTTATAAATAGTTAAATAGTGCTGATTTTTGTGGTTAGTCGCACCTTCGTGAACATTGATTATGGAAAACATTCCCGGTGCTACCAATTTTATACAAAAAGAATCAAAAGTAAAACAAGTATGGCAAGGACAAAAATCGTACGGGGCCGACTTTATGATACACTACACCACTATATGTATTCAGTAGAGCTACACAATATGGGCGAAGTTAGTCATACAAAATAGGATAGGTATTAAATGTACGGGTGAGATAAAATAAACCGCAACAACGTTAAACGCCATAAAATAAGTTTAGATTTGTTCGAATTGGTCACCCTTGGCACGAATTATGGCCTTCAAACGGCAGATGAAAACGTCACACGCTGCCCGAATGTTGCTCTGCGGTATTTTGGCCCATTCCTGGCGAAGCGCTTGCTTGAGGTGATCAACATTTTGGTACTTTTTAGTGCCAACCTTGCTTTCCAAAATACTCCAGACCCGAATTATTCACATTTAAATGCTGGAGTGCATTAACGATGCCATTTGTGGTTTTCCACCCAAATATTAAGAAATCACACCATCACGCTTGAATTCCATCACGAATAACTTTTTTGCTGGAAAATTCTCACCAAAATGCTTTGGTACGCTTGTAAACGATATAATGAGCTGTCACTGGAATAATTTTAACAGTTTTCGGACGAGTGGCTTAAAAATGACAGCAGTCTGAGGATGGTTGCAGTTATTTTATCTCACCCTGTATATATCATTATTTATATCACTACTTTAAAATATCCCGAGGGTTTTGAGCTCTGATGTTTTGATGTATTGTCGAAATCTACTACAAAAGTTATTTGTTGGGTTATGTGACTATAGTTATGACGTTCTTCATCTTGAAGATGACAAATAAATTACACATTCTTATAAATATATTGGTTAGGGCCCACGGTTGGAAATAGTCCCCATACAAGCGAACAAGACTCAACTGTTTACTCATTATAAAGTTATAACTTTGTATTTTCTGCCTTGTTTGTCCTTAAGTAACATCATTCGTTTAAATATGAGATATCCTTTAATCTTAGATTCCTTTTTACATAAAAACACAAAAAAAAAACATTCGAGTCCCACAAACCAAACCGAATCAATAACAAAAAGGTCCATTTGAAGCGTATTTTCAAAATATCAAACAATTTTCAAAGGGAATACTCAAAGAAGAACAAATCAAAGGGTTAACAATGAGCACGAACATTGTATTTAATATCCAAATTGAATTTCTGGCTATGCGACATGGGTTTTCACTTTGTCGAAGCACTAAGAGGCAAATGTTAGTTAGTTATTTTTGAATACACGATGAAATGAAAGCACTTTACAAATATATGTTTTATTTTTAATGCGCATATAGCATAAATGTTTATTTTTTTTAATGCGTATATAACATATATGTATGAAATCTTGAGGGCATTGGCACGAATATTTGATGATTTTTCTCTGGATATCACTTATTTTATATTCCTTATTTTAAATATTGATGTCTCAAAGGTAGTTTCGATTCGAGAACATACAAATGGTGTCTTTGTGCGAGGGCTGTGACATATATTAATATAATTAATATATGTCACAGCCCTCGCAAAAGGATGTACAACTGTTGTTTTCAAGCTGATAGTACTTTTGTGGAAAATTATTAATTAAAATTTAATTGAATTTAAGTCATTAGAATTGGCACTAAAATTTATGCTTAATCAATGAAATAAAACACGTTTTTCAGGACTAAAACAATTTTTTTAATTAAAATGCATACTGAACAATTTTATATCTAATTTCTATATCCTCCATCATATATAGTAATATCAAAATAATAATTTTAGACCTAACAAAGTATTTATATATATTGCTGATCAGTGTGAAATTCTAAGACGATTTAACCCCGTCCGTCTGTTCGTAGACGGTCGAGTTGAAAGAATTTAGATAAGAAGCTAAAATTTTACAAAATCAATCTATTGTCTGCAGGCAGGTCAAGTTCGAAGATGGGCTATATCGGTCCACGAGCCCCATATAACGGTATCCCCGTTATTCGGTATTTTTATGATCTTAGCAACATATCAACATATGACGGAAAATTATATATGCAATATATACAATTCCTATACCTCCTGATATTCGATATTTCGGTGATTTTAGTGCATTAATCGGAATTGTTTCAAATTTCGTTTTTTTATAGTCCACATTTAACAGTTTTCATTTCAGTCGTAATTTTCTATTATTTTATTTTTATTTATTTTATTTTTATTATTATTATTTTTTTTTTTTTTTTTTTTTTTTTTTGTTTGAAAGAATTAAAGTTCCTTACAAATGGTGTATAAAAAGTTCGGCCCGGACGAACCTAGCTGCTTTTGACTTGTTAATCTCCATAATTATTGGCATGGAAATTCTATAATATAACAAGTTAAAAAGCAGTATATTCGGCCGGGCCGAACTTTAAATACCCTCCACCATTTGGTACGAATTTGTAAATTTTCAAAAAATAAAACCCATTAAAAATTCTATTAAAATCTTAAAAATACCTAATATAACCGTTATATTTCGGTCTATACGACGTGGACCTACATAGGCTTTGTTTGTCAAAAGCCACTAGCATGTTCAAATTCGAAACTTGGAAAAAACGGTGAAACATGTACCTAAAATCATCAAAATACCGTACCGGTACCATTATATCGGAGCTATACGAAGACCTGGACCTGCATAGACAATTTTCTGTCACAGACTGTAGTTCCCATTACGAACTCTAAATAGGCAATTTGAAACAATTCCGGTGAATAATGTAGCTAAAATTATCAAATACCGAATATCGGGAGGTACCGTTATAAGGGGGCTATATGAGAACGTGGACCTATCTGGCCCATTTACGTGCCTACTGGCTAAATAAACGTATGTGCAAAATTTTAGCCTTTTATCTCAATTTGTTCGAAAGATAGCGTAATTACAACAGACAGACGGACAGACAGAGAGACGGACATCGCTAAATCGACTTAGACAGACAGAGAGACGGACATCGCTAAATCGACTTAGAATTTTACGCTGATCAAGAATATATATATATATATATATATATATATATATATATATATATATATATATATATATGGTCTGACATGGGTATTTCGAGGAATTACAAACGGAATGACAAAGTTAAGTATTATGGAGGGTATAAAAACAAAAATCTAGAAAGAGTGAAATACATCATGATATATAACGCATTTTTTTTAAAACACCTCCAAACAGGATTAATTCGCAGTCTACACGGTTTTTGGCCATGTGATAGGAATTCAATACAAAAATTTAAATGCATTTTTTTATACCCTACACCACAAGGTGGTCAGGGTATTATGTATTTGTGCATTTGTTTGTAACAGGCAGAAGGAAACGAGATAGACCCATAGTTCCTTTTGATGATCTGCATAGAATCACATTCTGAGTCGATTTATGCATGTCCGTCCGTCCGTCTGTCCGTCTGTCCATGTATTTTTGTAAACAAAGTACAGGTCGCATTTATTGCCCGATACAGATGAAATTTTGCACAGATCATTTGTTTGGCCCAAGGACGAACCCTATTGAAATTGGAGATAATCGGTCAAAATTTAGATATAGCTCCCATATATATTTTCGTCCGATTTGCCTTTTATTGTGCACCAAACGTGTAATATCAGCCGGAAGAGTATGGAATTTTGCATATACACCCATATTAGGCCTGAAAATATGTGTGACAAATTTGATCGAAATCGGTTTAGATATAGCTATAGCTCCCATATATATTGTTCATCCGATTTGTTATTTTTGTCCACCGCCGCCGTAATATGGACTCTGCAACAACAATATTTGAGGAAATGTATCAAATGCAGCTCAGAAATACATGTGCTAAATTTTATCGAGATCGGTTCAGATTTGGATATAGCTCCCATATATAACTTCGTCCGATTTACCTTTTATTGTGCACCAAACGTCTAATATTTGTCCAATAGACAAATACTAGAAGGTAGTATGCCAAATTTGGTGAAAATCGGTTCAGATATAGTTATAGCTCCCATATATATTGTTCATCCGATTTATTGTATTTGTTACCCACAGCCGTAATATGCACTCCGTAACAACGATATTCAGGGAAATATATGAAATACAGCTCAGAAATATCTTTGCCAAATTTTATCGAGATCGGTTCAGATTTGCATAAAGCTCCCATATATATCTTTATCCGATTTCAAATTTATTGTGCACCAAATGGGCAATACAATTCCGAATTTAAAATATACAAATGCTTCGGCATATTTAGTCCTTTGAACTTTAAATTATAATTATAATCATAGCGTGTATGACTGAATTCTCCCATAAAAACTTTTAATTGTTATGTGGAGCTCTACTAAATTAGCAAAGTGGTGTAGGGTATCATAAAGTCGGCCCCGCCCGACTTTAAGTCTTTCTTTACTGGTTTAATACTGAAAAATAATTACCACATAAAATCCAAATTCGAGCATAACCAAGATGGATGTTTTATGTACTAATTCGACTCAAGTATTCTCAAATTTGTGCATGCTGTGGAATAGTGTATTCTACATATACATAAAATGACTACACAAGTATTTGATTAGACGATAGTCCAACAATAAATTTTTCGTTAAGTAAATGATTTTTTGCCCCTTTTATTATAAACTAGCTGGCCCGGTCCACGTTGCCGGTCCGTAGTTTTAGTCTTTAATGCAAATTTTGCATAGCATAAAATTTCACAAATCTAGCTCATAAAGGTGAACAAATTTTAATATAAATATTGATTCGACTAAATAGAAATAAATAACTATGGAAGGAGGGCAAAATAATTTCTGAATAGTCAAAGTTAATTACGCTTTTACACCCATTACCATAGCACCTCAAATTGCGCATTAGAATCCCCAAAAAGTCTATGTTCTTGTTCATAGTAAAATTCAATGACGATTAAACAATACCCGCGTTGTTGTCCGCCAATCGGTAAACATCACTATAGATCGGCGGGCCTGGGGACTATATGGGGACTGTACCAAAATATTTACGTATGTTGACATTTTTCTATAAGATGGTTCTCTACTCACAAAGTAGCCTAAATACAGCAAATAATGGCCAACTCATTTGAAAAACGTGACCAATACCACGGTCACAGCTGAAATCAGGGATACATTTATATAAGGGTTATACAAAAACGTGGCCCAACCAATATTCTCTTGGGTGTTACAAATTCAATAGAAAACAAAATTTTCTTTTCTGACCACCAATTAGATGTGAAAGTGGACTTGGGGATACTCCAATGTGGGGACTTTACTTAAATAAATTTCTTTGTGGTAATTAACTGTATGATGGTTCCCTACCCCAGGGTAGCATAAATACAATTTTTATCAATCAATTAATTTAAATCAATTAATGAATGTGGTCAAAACCAAAATGGGCCCTACACTGAAAATTTCAAACTTTATGCGGAGAGGTTCTCTACCTCCTTAGAATCAAAGATGCCAAATAATGGACAAAATATTAAAAAAGTGACAAAGACACCAAAAATACCTTAAATCATACGATGCACTATGGGTAAAAAGCATGATTTTTTGGCATAAAGTCATTTTTTTTTTGGTTTCATATTTTGAAATTTAACTGATTTCCTAAATGTAGATACCCATATTAGAAAAAAAAATGTTTAATATCAATACGGGTGGCAACCCTTTTTTGCTGGCGAGCTTTTAAAGTCAGCTGTTTGAAAGTCACTTTGTTTTGGTACAACTGGCGGTAAAGATCAGCTAAGTTCAAGTGCTTCTGATTTGACAAAATTGAAAAAAATAAAATGTGTAATTATGGAAAACGTTAGTGCAGGTATGTAAAATTAAGACGAGGTGCCCTTTTTGTCATAATTGTCTGTTGTTGTAATACAGTGAATTGTTTCGTTTATGTATAGCTTTATATAAAATCTATAAATTGTAGTTGTGTTCCGTGGAGTGTAACTTGTGAATGGCAAAGCATTGCAAAAAGGTATAAATGCCAAGTTATTAACAAAAGTGTGTTAATTAATGAGTAACTAGCCTTTTTTGTTCTATTTTGTGCCAACACGTGTTTTGCAGATAAACATGTGTTTGTCCATGCAGCGCTTATTGAAATTTGGAGAAGCAACAATCGCTCAGAAGATGCACTTGTGAAATATGTGTTACAGAATATCAATAATATCAGTTTAAATGAAGACCAAATGCGTTTGATATCAAAACAAGTGAAATATTTTGTTAATTATATAAAAAAGCATTTGCCAAAGTGCATCCGTAAACTAGAGCGATTTAAAACTAAACATTCAAAATGGCTTAGCAAAAGTATAATTATTGTAATGAATGAGCAGTATGTTTCTCCAAATCATCATAGCCGATCGGCCAGATCGGCTATATAGCAGCGACATGAAATAGTGCCCCAAATCATATGAAAATTCGTAGGTCATCTTGGGGGCATAAAAATGAATACAAATCAAATTTCACTTCAACAGCTTCATAAATAAAAAAGTTGGGTCAAATAGGCCAGACCGGCTATATAGCAGCTACATAAGAAATAGTTCCCCAAATCATATGAAAATTCGTAGGTCATCTTGGGGGCATAAAAAATGAATACAAACCAAATTTCACTTCAATAGCTTCATAAACAAAAAAGTTGGGTCAAATCGGCCAAATCGGCTATATAGCAGCTGCATGAAATAGTGCCCCAAATCATATGAAAATTCGTAAGTCATCTTTGGGGTATAAAAAATTAATACAAACCAAATTTCACTTCAATAGCTTCATAAACAAAAAAGTTGGGTCAAATCGGCCAGATCGGCTATATAGCAGCTATATGAAATAGTGCCCCAAATCATATGAAAATTGGTAGGTCATCTTGGAAGCATAAAAAATGCATACAAACCAAATTTCAATTCAATAGCTTTGAAATTAGAGTTTATGCCAAAATAAACGAAAAAAAACCCATAGTGCGATGGTTATATAAATATGAAATCGGGTTGTACCCTTATCCGTCAGTTATGATCGATAACATGACCTGCAAAAGCGATTTATAGTATCTTGAATGTTTGGGAAGAATTTCTGGAAGGATAGAAATCCTTTTCTTACTAAGAGTCTCATTAGCTCTACTATTTTCCACCCTTTATATTTGGTATATTTCTGATTGTACATTGGACGGATTATTGTGACAGGAAAGAAGTAGTTCCACGCTTTGAAATGAGCCCCATTAGGCTTATTCGGTAATTTTTGTTTGTTCAAATGTGTTCGCATCTTCCAGCTGAACCACGATGTCGGCCCTGGAGTTGAAAGGTAGATGTCAGTCAACATCGTATTTCCCACTTATTTCATTTTTTGGTCAAAATTTGTATATAGTGAAAAATTATTCTTTATTTTGTTCACAAAAAATCCACTGAATTCAATATGATATTACAAATTGAAAAAATTGACAAAAAGAGAAAAACGAATTGAAAAAATCTTCAACTTGTTCGCTGATTTTTTACAGCAACTGTTTAAAGATCCTTACAAAGTTTGTCAATAGAATGTACTTTTATTTTAAAATTCAATTCCATTGAATTTTTTTTTTTTTTTTGATATTTTCCCGATTTGAGAATTTTTGCAATGAGGTCTCTTTTTCGTGATTTTTTAGCAATTATGAAAAAGTAATTATCTTTTAACTTTGGCGTGACCACGTTAAATTATTTCGATATCATCTATTCGGTTTCGCCACCACATAATTCGGTACTACACTTCCATGTAACCCGCCATCAATTTCAGTTCTCCAGAAATCAAGTCAATTAAATAAATTGGTATTAATATTCAAATTCAAAAATAAAATATAAAAAACACTACTAATGTACATTAGAAAAAAGTAAGTCAAAATGGAAACAAAATCATGCAAAATAAAACATTACTATTGTACATTTGAAAAGTCAAAATGAAAATGTTAATGTATCACATTTTTACGCGATTTTTTTGGATATTATCCTTTTCGGAGAGGAGACAACTCTGAATTTGTGTGAATCGTTAAAAACAGTCCAGCGGTTCTTCAGTTATAAGCGTAGTAACTAACACAACTTACATTTATATATATAGATAATATAATGGAATATTGGGAGTTGCCTACATAAAAATTATTATGTCATATAAGATAGAACCCACTACAAAATTGTGGCTTATATATTCAGTTGTCTGTTATAGTGAAATTATCAAATACCGCATTTCAAACACTATCAGTGAAAATTTGGCTAAAATCATCAGGGTGAGACTGAAACTTAACAAAGTCAAACGCCATAATTTATTCCAGTGACAGCCCATCATATTGTTTACAAGCGTACAAAAAAAGCATTTTGGTGAGAATTTTCCAGAAAAAAGGTTAATCGTGATGGAATTCAAGCGTGATTTTGTGATTTCTTTATATTTGGCTGCAAAAGCACAAGTGGCTATCTTTAGAGCACTCCCGCATTTTGAATAAATCTTTTGTGTCTCGTACCATCGCTTGTTACCGTGACACTGGTAGCGTAGCCCGACGTCAAGGAAGTGGACGGAAGAAAACAGCAACATCAGAAGAAATGGTTCGAATATAAAGAAGTGACTTGATCGAAACCCGTCTCGCAGTGGCGAAAAATGGATCGTGAGCTGAACATATTGCAATATTCCATTTGGCAAATATTGAAAAATGAGCTCGGGGTAAAGCCATTAGAATTCCAAAAAGTGCAAGAACTTACACTGCAACAGAAGAGAGTTGTTTCACTTGGCCGAAAGAGGTGAACTGCCGAATTTGGCTTTCTGTGATGAGAAAACATTCGTTGTTCCGCATTTTGAAAACAAACAAAATGATCGTGTTTACTTGCCAAAGAGGTCAGATGAAAATGTGCACCTTCGCTTGGTCACCAGAACTCAACCAATTCGAACAAATCTAAACTTATTCCAAAATTTGATGCTTTTTCAGACATTTTGTGCTAGGTATTCAATAAAATAAAAATAAAAAAAATGTAAAGATTATGCCGTTGACTTTGTTGCAGTTTTTTTATCTCACCCTGTATACATTAAAATAAGTCTAAGCCTATTATTGGAAATATAAAATAAAATAAATTTACAATTACTAAGATTTTCACTTTTTTGTCTATAACAAAACACAACTATGAGTGTGCTATAGGAAGAAAAGTTATAATATAAAACAAATTTCATTTCAAAATCCATTTTGCAAGCACTCAAAATTCTCTTTCTAGCCGGAAGAGGAGGAAAACCAAATTCCTATTTTTCGAAATTCTATGCAAAACAAACTCCATTATTTCAATGATATGTATGAAAATCGATTTTATGTTCATCGAAATACCGTAGGCAGGCTATCTATGTGCTGCTTCTACTTTTCAACAAATCCTTGTTATTTTGTTTTAAAGGAGATTCTTAGGATTTATTATACTAAAATTGTTGCATTACTTGTGCACTCCCTTTTAAAATCGGGTGACACCGTTTTACAACATAATTTAGATTAGACTAAAAGTCTAACAATGTCTTGTGGGGACAGAAATGACGCATGTCCCCCTCCCCAGTCGGATCAATGGAATACGTGTTGGTTTAGGCAGTCAAAACATATATGTCACACATATTTTTAATAGTTGTGGGATCTTTGTATGTATAGGTGTTTCTATATGTTAGATATATTCTCCTTGTCTTGAATGCAGCCTACTTAAGGGTGTTGTGTTTTTTTTTTGTATTTTATGCAACAGTGTCAGTTAATAATTCTATAATAATTAACCCACTTTTTATGACATCATAATGATATACTTCTTTAGAAGTGGTTGTAATATGGGTATCTTTACATCCTTAAATCATTGAGGAAAGTTGTAGGCATATTTATAAATTCGTTTGCTATTAGAGTAAAGCATATCAGCCGTTAGAGGGTTAATGCAATTGTACACAAGCAATTTAATGCTCCTGAAGAACCAAAGGATATTAGTCTCGTTTACTTGCATGATGTTTTAACAAATTTAGTTCCTCACTCTCTCTCTCTCGCTCCCTCTCTCCCACCTGCCGACACACAAACTCTTCTTTTCTTGTTAAAAGTTTCACTCCTGCAATTCTCGGTGATGTGGCTATGTACTTTGCTCTTACATTTTGCTCAGAGTGCTTTGTAAATTTTAAATGAGTTAATGTTTGTTGCATTGTGGCTTACACGCCCCAGGCAGGACACAAAGGTTTCTGATTGCTTAAGACTGGTTATGTATCTGGGCAATAATTAAATTTTGAACGTTACAAGTTCGTATTGCCGCAATAGTAATTGCTTGATTCTGAAGAGATGTTTATAATACAAGGCTCGCACACACATCCACTCATACATACATATGTATGCAGGTGTGTGTCCGTCCATATAAACCGAGGCGTAATCCATTTAATATTGAAGTAATTAAATTTACATTAAAATGATTGTCCATTTAAACAAACCAAATTCAATGAAATTCTATTTTCTTTGGAATCTTTAATGGCATGATGTAGATGCAGTGATGAACCAGTCAGTATTCCAGATGGAAATGCATTCTGAGGAACTTGTATGATTTTATGAAATGATGTATTATTCTTTTCTGAAAATGAAATAAATAAAATGTGCATGCTTATGTGTTTGAGAGCAAACTATGAATATCGACCGTATGTTACTGATAATTTTTTATACCCTCCGTAGTATATTAAGTTCGTCATTTCGATTGTAACTCAACGAAATAATAATTTTAGACCTCTACACAAGGTGTTATTTATGAGTACTTTACCCCCTGGAATAGAATTGTCTTATAGGTCCACGAAATCCCCATACAACAGTACCCGATATTCGGGTATTATTTCAAATTTCGTATTTTAGATTCGTAATGGATACTACCATCTACGACCGTAATGCAGGTCCATGTCTTCTTATAGCCTTCTTATAGCGGCACCTCCCGATATTCGGTATTTTGATGATTATAGCCAAATTTTTCAATGGAATTTTCTGAAAATCCACACAAGGAGTTCCTTCTGAGTACTTTACTTCCTGGAATAGAATTGTCTTTACAGGTCCACGATGTTTATTCCCCCATACAACGGTACCACCGATTTTTGATGTTTTGATGATTTTAGCGACATTATTAATTGGAATTGTTTCAAAATTCGTATTTAACATTCATAATGGGTACTACAACAGATGAGAAAAAATTGTCTATCCAAGTCCACGTCTTTGCATACCCCACATATAACGGTTTTCGTTTGAACGGTATTTTTCGACCGATTTTTTTCTGAAATTTTTGAATTTTCTTCACAATGTTGGAGGGTATAAAAAGTGCGGTCCGGCCAAACTTAGCGGTTTTTTTTTTTTAATTTTATAATAAACCAAAACAGTGTGGCTTGTTTGTTCGGGATACCGTAGTATTTTGTTGTTGCAAAATGGTCAGGCTTTATCCCTTTATTGTTGTTTTTATAAAAACAACGTTTGTTTATTAGTGGAGAACGATGGTAATGTTTACCAGGGGGTAAGGCAGGGAATACCTAGATTTCGGAAAGAGCCACCAATCCTCATCCTTTTCGTTTTTGGATTAACATTCTGGACTATAAGCAAAAAATTGTAAGTGATTTAATAGTTAAAAATATATAATTTTCATGAACAAAATCGCATGTAACAGTCAACGCATTCTACATCTTTAACTTACCTTTTTTAATGTCTTTTTTTTGGTAATCGGTCTTAGGTAAATTATTCGGTCTGCTGAATATTTACATTGCCTTGTAGTTACTGGGAAATGGTACATTTATTTCCCTGTTGTACAATCAACGAAACAACAAACATCGCAAAGTTATTTCAGCTAAGGATGACTCTCTTTATCAAGATGTGTATGTATGTATGTATGTAGTCATGAAGTTGCTCCACAGCTAACTTTCCGTTTCTTTATACCAAAAGTTTTGCTGCATTTTGCGTCTGTATTCAAACACACTTTTTTAATTAGGTCGAATGGGCAAAGTCGCTGAACCGATGCCGTTAACACAGGAGAATACCCTCCTCGCGAGTACTCACACAAACACACACACCAAACAGCCACCATTTGTGATTAGGACCCAGTGCAGAGCATAAGAAAGCCATACTCCCAGCGATTTTAATGGCCAAAACGCAAGTTGACAGTTATGTGTACTAAGTGCGCGCACACAGAAAAATATTTATGTTTACCCATTTAGGGTCATAATTTGGCGAATCCAATGCCTAATGGACTCGTTAGAAGTTTGTTTCGCTATATTTACAGAGGACAATCAGTGTAAATAGTCTTCATTACGGCCAAAATTTGTGTTGTGAAATTTAAAGTTGCTTCATTGTCTTGGAAAATCGCCGGTGACGTTGTCGTTTGTCGCTGAAAATGACTAGCACCTCAAGGATGCTGTTGGTAGGTGAGAACAAGGTGAATTCTCATTCAGCAGCATATAAATCAAGGTGATTTATTGTCTTATGTTAAATTTTATACATGGACGTTTCTATTATTTATTTAATGCCCTATTAGTCCAGTTCTTGATGTTGGCTTTGGGAGTACTTGTCCTATCAGGAAAATAATGAATGGACTGTGCAAAGGAACAAATCATTGTTTTAAGTTAACCTGGAATCTTTACAACAAAAGAGATGTAAAAAATGGGATTACCAGCGGGAGCATGGAGTTCAGCAGAAACAGGAAAAAATAAAAATCTGTTTAAGGAGAAAACAGAAAATTAAAACAAACAGAGGAAATAAAAATGTGTTTAAGTTGAAATGGCTAATGTCAAATCAAATGGGATGCTGTTCGCAGAATATTTTATGTGTATGTTGTTTTTAAGACACACCCAGAAATGAAATGTTTAAATGATTCTCAGAATCTATATATATAAATGTAAGTTGTGTTAGTTACTACGCTTATAACTGAAGAACCGCTGGACTGTTTTTAACGATTCACACAAATTCAGAGTTGTCTCCTCTCCGAAAAGGATAATATCCAAAAAAATCGCGTAAAAATGTGATACATTAACATTTTCATTTTGACTTTTCAAATGTACAATAGTAATGTTTTATTTTGCATGATTTTGTTTCCATTTTGACTTACTTTTTTCTAATGTACATTAGTAGTGTTTTTTATATTTTATTTTTGAATTTGAATATTAATACCAATTTATTTAATTGACTTGATTTCTGGAGAACTGAAATTGATGGCGGGTTACATGGAAGTGTAGTACCGAATTATGTGGTGGCGAAACCGAATAGATGATATCGAAATAATTTAACGTGGTCACGCCAAAGTTAAAAGATAATTACTTTTTCATAATTGCTAAAAAATCACGAAAAAGAGACCTCATTGCAAAAATTCTCAAATCGGGAAAATATCAAAAAAAAAAAAAAAATTCAATGGAATTGAATTTTAAAATAAAAGTACATTCTATTGACAAACTTTGTAAGGATCTTTAAACAGTTGCTGTAAAAAATCAGCGAACAAGTTGAAGATTTTTTCAATTCGTTTTTCTCTTTTTGTCAATTTTTTCAATTTGTAATATCATATTGAATTCAGTGGATTTTTTGTGAACAAAATAAAGAATAATTTTTCACTATATACAAATTTTGACCAAAAAATGAAATAAGTGGGAAATACGATGTTGACTGACATCTACCTTTCAACTCCAGGGCCGACATCGTGGTTCAGCTGGAAGATGCGAACACATTTGAACAAACAAAAATTACCGAATAAGCCTAATGGGGCTCATTTCAAAGCGTGGAACTACTTCTTTCCTGTCACAATAATCCGTCCAATGTACAATCAGAAATATACCAAATATAAAGGGTGGAAAATAGTAGAGCTAATGAGACTCTTAGTAAGAAAAGGATTTCTATCCTTCCAGAAATTCTTCCCAAACATTCAAGATACTATAAATCGCTTTTGCAGGTCATGTTATCGATCATAACTGACGGATAAGGGTACAACCCGATTTCATATTTATATAACCATCGTATGATTTAAGGTATTTTTGGTGTCTTTGTCACTTTTTTAATATTTTGTCCATTATTTGGCATCTTTGATTCTAAGGAGGTAGAGAACCTCTCCGCATAAAGTTTGAAATTTTCAGTGTAGGGCCCATTTTGGTTTTGACCACATTCATTAATTGATTTAAATTAATTGATTGATAAAAATTGTATTTATGCTACCCTGGGGTAGGGAACCATCATACAGTTAATTACCACAAAGAAATTTATTTAAGTAAAGTCCCCACATTGGAGTATCCCCAAGTCCACTTTCACATCTAATTGGTGGTCAGAAAAGAAAATTTTGTTTTCTATTGAATTTGTAACACCCAAGAGAATATTGGTTGGGCCACGTTTTTGTATAACCCTTATATAAATGTATCCCTGATTTCAGCTGTGACCGTGGTATTGGTCACGTTTTTCAAATGAGTTGGCCATTATTTGCTGTATTTAGGCTACTTTGTGAGTAGAGAACCATCTTATAGAAAAATGTCAACACACGTAAATATTTTGGTACAGTCCCCATATAGTCCCCAGGCCCGCCGATCTATAGTGATGTTTACCGATTGGCGGACAACAACGCGGGTATTGTTTAATCGTCATTGAATTTTACTATGAACAAGAACATAGACTTTTTGGGGATTCTAATGCGCAATTTGAGGTGCTATGGTAATGGGTGTAAAAGCGTAATTAACTTTGACTATTCAGAAATTATTTTGCCCTCCTTCCATAGTTATTTATTTCTATTTAGTGGAATCAATATTTATATTAAAATTTGTTCACCTTTATGAGCTAGATTTGTGAAATTTTATGCTATGCAAAATTTGCATTAAAGACTAAAACTACGGACCGGCAACGTGGACCGGGCCAGCTAGTTTTGAATAATTTGAAGCTCGACCCGGCCGAAATAATCATTAACGACCCACTAAATATATTCTTAATCGAACATATTCGACAAATAAATCTTAAAATTTAACAATTAACTTATATAAATTAATTCCGTTGAAAAAATATTTGGAAATAAACGTAAAGTCTGTGTTATGTCAATAACTCTGTTATTAAATCTATCTAGCCTTGCTCTTAACGTAAAGTAAAAGCAATAAACAGACAGTGTTTGTTTTTTTCCCAAAATTATAAACTTCAATTAATAAATTTTAGTTATATTCGGCAATGAATACTATCATTTAACTGTACTGTAAATTTTAGCATTTGCACCTCACAATTCGACCGTAATCGTATTCAATTACATTTTACTCTGGCAAATATTACTTTCCACATAATCTAAAAATAATCGAAAACAATTGAAGAATAAATTGGCATTTATGCAATCCACATTTGCCTGTATGAAATTCCACAGATTGCTCTCAATTCTGTATCTTAACATGATTTAAAATACAATATCATATTGTCAACATTTTTAGACATTGATAAATGAAATTCAATGTGTAATGCAATCACTTAAATCGTTCCCAATTTATTTTGAATTGTGTCAAATTTTTCTCTTCGATTCTGATTCGATACGATTGGTTTATTGGCACATAAATAATAGATACGTATACATATATTTGCTGCAGGACATTTGTGTTGTATGTGTGTTATGTAAGTATGTAGTTGTGTACACAAGTCATATTCACATACATTAAGTTTATTATTTAGAAATGACAATCATAACACACACACACACACGTACATATGTAGTGGTGACCTAAGCATGGATTCAGATCGATTATATATACTGCATAAATGAATCTACTTAAAAAAGTCGATGAATAATGCAATTCTGTAAAACATTTTTGTTTGACAGTAATAGCAATTGTTTTACATAGTTTCCAGGTGATTCTATTGATTTGATTAGAAATAATTGATTTGTGACTACAAAAAAATTTACTGTTTGAACTAATTGCATTCCAATTTGTATTTAATATATAAATGTAAATGATATTGTAAACGAAATTCATTGTCTTACTTTAACTTTTTGTCTTGGTAAATGCGCTTATTCATGCTGTGGTTAAATTTAAAAAAAAAATATAAAATAAATAAATAATAATAAAATAAATAAATAAATAAAAAATGTTTATAAAATTTTAGAGTGGGGTAAGTTATAGCTACCTAAATCCTTTTATATGAACTCAATATGTATTTACCAATGTGAATCCCTAGAAGATTTTTAATATCTACGTAAAGGATATTCTGAGTTAGAATTCAAAAACTTCCGCATAAAAAATATTTCTGCATAAACCGTAAAGGTCTGTAAGACTTAATTTAAGCATTGAAAGCAACATCCATATTCGACTCTTCTAATAAAATCACTTGGATTCAAGTTTGTCATACTTAACGAAAGGAAAAGTTCCGAACTATGTCAATCGAGGATGGAAGCTTATGAAAAGTATTCATTTGAATTCAGATCTTATCAGTTTTTATATTTTCAATAAGTCGATAAGTATTATGAACACCACCAAGAAAGCAAACATCTAAATGACCAACTAACAAGTAAAAGAGCTGTAAGTTCGGCCGGCCGAACTTTGAATACCCTCCACCATTTGGAACGAATTTGGCAATTTTCAAAAAAATTAAATTCGTTAAAAATTCTGCTAAAATCTTAAAATTACCGAATGTAACCGTTATATTAGTGTCCGTACGACGACGTGGATAAGATTTTACAAGATCATAAGATATTACAATATTTAAATGCGAATCTTGAAAAAAAGAAAATTCTGGTGAATAATGTCAATAATTTCATCAAAATACCGAATATGGGGGCTATACGAAGGTGTGGAACTGGACGGGCAATTTTCTGTCATAGGCCGTAGTACCAATTACGAACTTTAAATACCAAATTTGAAACATTTCCGGTGAATAATGTCGCTTAAATAATCAACATACCATTCTATGGAGGCTATACCAAAACGTGGACATAATTGAAAGATTTGAAAATATGCATCGGAACATTTAAACTTAAAATCCTATGTGTCATTGCTAGGAAATACTTGATTCTCATATACACAAATCAAGAGATTGTTTAACTAGAAAGCGGCAATGAAATGAAAATGCTTTCAAAATACCAACCAATATTTTGAAAAGGAAAAGGTCTTTGAGCACTTCAAACAGGAAAACGAAATCAGCAAATATACATAAAACGTACCTGCCATTTTCGCCACGCGCTCCTCTACCCAGGGCAACTCATACTCCACGACAAGTAATGCCCTGGAACGAAATTTAACGAATGGCACAAAGCTGTTGTGTCGTTTGGCACACAGCAGGATGCCGACACATTTTTCTGCCAGCGAAGGGTACTGTTATTGCCTCGGCTTGTTTCTGTAACCAATTTCATATTGGACTCACGTTCGACAACTGTAAAATTTGGCAGTTGTTACAATGAAACTGGTGAAAAGATTTTTCTTTGTTTCCACGAGACTCATTTTTAACAACTGTAACTATACAAGCTGTCAATTGTATTTCATTGGAGTGTCAGGGAATGCGTGATGGGCGCTGCGAGTGAGTGAGTTTGACATTGACGAAGTTGGCTTTCAATTTGCAGTGACTATTCCAGTCCAGAGGCATTTCGTTGAAAAGGATATTTTCAACTGGGTTTCATTGGCACCCACCAACTGAGTTATGGGTAAGTAAATCTTACCTCACTTGGCACTTTTCCATTTCTTTTTTAAATTTAAAATATTTCGAATTTCCTGAACCACTTAACTTCTACGCTTCTGTCTCAAGTACGAATAATCTTTCAGCCATTCGCAACACCAAACACGTAATGACAGCGTTTAGGCACCACAAAGACAATGGACGACAGCTAGCCTCTTTAGCAACAATCGTGACAGCAGCAGTGGCAGCAACAACAACAATCACAAAAAAGCCTGCAAACTATGCTGCTTGACTCCCAATTAGGAAATTGCCACATCTCAAATATCTGATATCTCTGAATATGAGTTGCGAGTGTGATATTCGCCTTTGACTTTAACAAATCTCTGTGGCTTCCTTCCAATGTCTTCGGGGGATTATCATGTGTAAAGTGTTTGACCAGAGTTTCGAATAGATAATGTAATGTTCGAAGAGAAACGCTTAATCGGCTTAACACAGCATGACTTTATGTGGCCACGGTCAAATGATAATAGTTTTACCAACCTAGTTAATTCTTGCAATTTATGGAAAGTGTTTTCCCATAAATATTTATGCTGCAATAGCTTCTTTGCAACACGTAACATGAATGGTAAGTCGATATAACCTGTGAAAATGTATTTATTTTTTATTTATTTATTTATTTCTTTTGTGAGCACAGACTTATAAATGAATATTAAAATTATGAAAATTTATATAAAAATAAGTTAAAAAGTATCAGTCGGTTTTGCCGACAGATGTATACCCTCAGCTAATGTTCGATTATTTATTAATTAAAAAAATATGAGATAAATATTCCGACGTGCCAGATTCATCTCAAGTTTCTGGTTCAGAGAAATATTTAAATATAGCAAGTTGTAAAGAATCACTGACTCGTTTCTCAAGGTATGACAGGTAAAAAGTATCGACAATTTTTACCCTTTGTGGGTGGGGTACCAGAAGGGCTTTGTGACTAATATCATCTTCACAACAGATCTTGTGTTAGCAAAAATATTTGAAGAAAATTTGAAGAGAGTTGAATGCTTATTTTGCTTTCTTTGAGCGTTTTGTTTTTCAAAATCTTGAATCCTAAGTGGGGGATGTACCAAAAGAAATGGTCCGATCTATATCATCTTTATAACACATATTGTGTCAATGGAAAGGTTAAGATGTACCAAATCTGAATGGAATAGGATGTTCATTTCGCGTTTTATGAGATTCATGGATATTCAACATTTTGGCTTGTTGTGGGGGAAGTACCAGAAGGAGTGAACCGATATATTCCATCTTCACACCAGATCTTTGATTAATAAAAATTTTGTGCTGTGTGTAATTTGACAATCGAACTCTTACATAACATTTTATCAGACTTCTAATTATCCATTTTCCATTCTCCATTTTCGCACCTGATCTAGCACTGATGCAACTGCTAGGATTTGCAATTTGAAGCAAAATCTGATTATCCTTTCTCTTTATGTGCAGTAAAATATATTTGTTATAATTTCCACCTGTTATGGGGGAGGTACCAGAAGAAATTGGCCGATCTTGTCCATCTCCGAACTCGATTTAAGTTTGATAATAATATTAAGATGTACCAAGGTTGGACAAATTTGTTGGCTCATTGCAATAAAGATCCTAGATCTCATTATATTTAATTTATTTAAGGACACATTGAGTCGATCATTTCATGACAATCTATCAGTTGGTCGTTGTATATGCATGTGCGTAAGAAGGGTGTATCAGATTTCGTCAAAACTTAGGTCGACGACGCAGAGGGAATCGGTTTACTATGTGTGGGTGGACCTGCCCCATAAAGGGTAAACTATTTGAATAAAAATAATTCTCGTAAAATGGAAACACGTTTCCGATTTTCTTTAAACTTTCCAATAGTTTTTCAGTATTAGATCAAGTTTGGAAATGGAATAAATCGGTCCACACCTCCTGGTACCTTCCACACAAAAGTCCCTCATCATGCTGGCCTCCTCTTTCTTTGGAATGACGGATTTATATGTGTTGGTATCGAATTCAGGTCGTAATTTAACTTTTACTGATTTTCCGATTTTCTAATTATACCATAAATATATACACGCCTGAATGTTGGGTGACAACACTGCGTGACTCTTACTGGGTTATTTAGACAATGTACCGTATCTCCTTTTCCTCCTCCGATTTTATTAATGACTGAAATATTTTTTTGAAAATGCTGGAAAACCGCCGCAGTTACCAAAAAGTCATGCCTAATTTCAGCACAATGCCATGAAATCGGAGTCGTCCAATAGACACATTGGAACGCTCATATAATTATAAGTTTGGCTAAGCATTATTGATATTGTTGTGTTCTCATTACGAAATATTTTAACGAATGTATTCATGACATCTAAGACAGATTGCAGATTAAAATATCATTTACAACAGTCGAAAATATATTTTGGCTGCAATTTCCCCTGTAGGTGACCATGAATGTCTTTGAACATACTATATTTTGGAATGGAATACGAGTGGAATGGGAAAGCAGATCATTTCGTTGTCAATTATCCTAACATCATATTGAACTGCACATTTGGGACCAATTTTCCGTAATTAAAATTTAACATAATAACCGACAAATAAATGGAGCCCATGATATAAATTAATCGCAATAAATATTATAATTTTCATTGCGGACAACGACCATTAAACAAGAAAATATATTAATGCGAAAAACAAGGACAAAATTTAGGAGCAAGGGCAAATCAACTTTATTGGTATTCTCAGTAAAGAAAAATGTATTATTTTTTTAAAAAACTGCTATTTTCGACATTCGATTTTAAGTCACTACGAAACAAAACATTTGAGTTGGTACTTCCTAGAGAAGATTTTTGGCCAAATGGTGATGCCAAATTTATGCACCTAGAAATATTGAGACATATCCCATTCTCTTCTCCTTACTTTTAAATTTAATCATAATATTGCTTTCATTTCCGTTTGCATCCTGCTGTTCTGCCCACTTAACACAAGGTATAGAAGCACAAAAGCTAAAAGAGGCCTGAAGCTTCGTTTGTCCTTACGCCTTGTGTGAAAACAATATGAGCAACGTGGGAGGGCTCAATGGTAGGTTGGGAGATGATTACCCTGTAAAGTGTGGTGTGGATATTAACATATTTAAAATTCAACACACATTCTAACCTTTCGATTGAATATGGCACTGGCAGAGAAATACAAAAAAATTGAACGAAAAGTAACTCAAAGCAAATTATCACGTATTTAAAATATTTCATGTGATAAAAGTGAATATTACCCGTTTGCGAATTTCCACACACTCAATGCCAATATGTATCGCTGTGAAAATGAAATTCACACTTTTGCCCATATTAACGCATTCCCAACCAGATGTTTTTCCATACTCAAGTTGCGTTATTTAATTACGCCAATTAACGATAGCAGAACGGGCAATAATGAAATATACTTGAAAAAGAATATGTGCGTGTTAAAACTATTCGCAGCATTTCAAATGAGTAAAATATACTCATGTACACATAGAGAAAATACTAACGAGGAGCTCGGAATAATTGTTGAGTATTATAATTTTTAAATATATTTTAATTTGGACACATCCAATTGTGGAAAGACCAAGACATATAAGAACATCTGAACAAATTTCAGGCTACAAAATTGTGCATATACAGGGTGAGATAAAAAAAACTGCAAACAACTTCAGACTGCTGTCATTTCTAAGCCTCCGTCCGACAGCTGTTAAAATTATTCCAGTGACAGTTCATTATATTGTATACAAGCGTACAAAATCATTTTGGTGAGAATTTTCCAGAAACAAATTTATTCATGATGGAAATTAAGCGAGATAGTGTGATTTTTTTTATATTTGGCTGAAAACCACAAGTGACTATCGTTAGAGCAATCCAACATTTGAATGCGAATAAATCTTTTGTATCTTGTACCAAGAAAACAGCTACATCAGCTGAAATGGTTCGAGAAATAAAGAAGCGACTTGATCGAAACACGCGTCGCTGTGCCCGAAAAATATTGAAAAATGAGCTCGGGGTAAAGCGATTGAAATTCCAAAAAGTGCAAGAACTAGCACCGCAACAGAAAGAAAATAGACTCAAAAGAGGTAAAAGGTTGCTTCGCTTGACCGAAAGTGGTGAACTGCCGAATTTGGTTTTCTCCGATGAGAAAACATTCGTTGTCCAACAGTTTTTAAGCATAAAAAATTTACTTTGTTTACTTGCCAAAGAGGTCAGCTGAAAATGTGCACCTTCGGTTGGCCACCAGAACTCAAGCGCCAGCCATGTTGATGGTATGGCCCGCCATAACAGCCGATGGTCGCTCTCCGCTCGTATTAATCGGCCGTGAATATTATCGCGAAAATATTCTGGAGGGGGTATTATAGCCTTGGGCACACAAACATTTTGGCCGCAGACTTTGGACATTCCAATAGGACTCAGCACCATCGCACACACCAAAAATGGTTACAAAATGAGTTTCCTTGCTTCATTTCTAGCACACAATGACCACCAAAATCTCCGGATACCAATCCGTTGGACTATTGTGTCTGGAGTATTTTGGAAAGCAAGGTTGACCTAAGTGTCGATCACCTCAAGCAAGCGCTTCGCCGGGAATGGGCCAAAATACCGCAGAGCAACATTCGGGCAGTGTGTGATGGTTTCATTGGCCGTTTGAAGGCCATAATTCGTGCCAAAGGTGAACAATTCGAACAAATCTAAACTTATTCTAAAATTTAATGCTATTTCCGACATTTTTTAAAAAAGTGTTGCAATGAATTTAAAAATGTTATTCAAATTTAAAATTATTTGTAACCACTTTTGATCATTAGTGTTTAAAAACTCCACATTTTGGAGAAACCTTAAGAAGTGGAGGCAACTCTTGATTTGACAAATTTTAAAGTATTAAAATTTAAATTTAGTTAGAAATGTTTTAATCTCAATTCCTACTCCTCGAAAAGAACAAAAAATGGAAAACTATAATAGAGCAAATTTAGGAATAACAAATTTTCCAACTCTTACTCTGAAAACCTGGTACTGATAATGTCAATAAATTCAATTAATGAAGTGCAACAAAACCCACGAAACTCAGCAAGCGACCAAATTTTGGGACAGGAAAAAGTCTGTAATCTTGGGGAATATTAAGACAAAAATTTTGTGACATATATAAAAATTGTTGATAATATTATATATTCATTTTAGATTTTTATAACTTTCTAATAATATATTTCATAATTTTATCACGTAATCTCAAATATTTTATGATGTACTCCTAACTATTGTTTCTGTATGTATGTGATTCAGTGCTCTGACCTTATATTTTCATGGAGCACATAAACTTTAAGTTTCCCTCGTTCCAACATAGTTTAGTAAACTTTTTAATATGTCCAACTCAAATTTTGAAATTCCAATCCCATTTTTTTTGAGGGAATATTAAGTTAAACATAAGTCATAATTCTTCTCCTGCATGTGTGAATAAAAATATTTTTGAATTTTGTATATTTATGCGAAATGTTTAAATGGTTAACGAATTGGTGCAGGTATATCTGTTTTCAGGGTTTATGTTCACTGCAATTTCGAACTGAAGATGGTGCACTTGCACTAACTGCCAAGTGGTCTCAAAAAGAGATGCTTGAATGCATGAAATTCGCTACACCATAAGGATGTTAATTCCGATTAAAGGAAACATTTGTAACTGGTCGAGAAGAAATACTATTTTCAAAGAGTTGATATGTGTGTACATGTAGCAATTGAAAGGTAAACACAAATTTAAGTACAAAATAAAAAAAAAATCTCACCTGCACCCCACCGAGATTATGTTTTCATTTTCTTCATTTCGTGTAAGGCATTTCATAGGCTTCTCCATACGCTTCTCTGCCTGCATTCTGATTTTAATGAATTTCAATGTTTACCCAGTATACAAAACCAAACACAGCTTAACATTCTCTGTTGCAAAGTATTTTTTCATGAAAGCACAGACACACACACACACACATACACACACAATTTTCATATCCTTAAAAAAACCTATAAATTGCAGAGCAAACACATATTTCATATGTCGAAAGTGCACTTCACGGTAAGCTGTTATGGATTTTCTTTCGAATGCACACACATTTAAAGTGGTTTAAGTGCATTACCCTGGTGCATGTTCGCACGTAGTCATGGCATTGATATCTCTCACATACTCCATATTCATTACCTTCATAACAAGACAAGTAAAGTGAGATTCTCTCAGGCCCTCACAAACACACACACGCTCATATACCCGTTCACTTCGCCAAACACTTACATATCATATTCATCAGCATCATTTAATTACGGATTAAATTGGGAAATTTAATTATTTGTTATTTTTGAAACATTCATGTCCTTTAAATGGATCAGTCAGTCAGCCAGCCATTCGAGGAAGTGCATGTGCATGAAATTCCGTTTTTAGCTCACTGCATACTGGCCAATAGTCAATTACTACTCGTAATCGGAAGGTGGAGATATGAACAGCAAACTGTGAAAAGGATATATTTCAAATAGCGGGAAAATGAACGAATTATACCCCACATTAATAAAGGAAGAGGATTTAAGTCGACGAATTATATTGGAAAAATATTTTTTTTATATATATATTTTACTGCTACTGACTGAAAATGGATAAAAAATCAATACATAATATTCTAAAGACATAATTATCCTCAGAATGAAAATTATTTCCCATTTAAAAAAGGAAGTGATAATGATTAATTCGAAAAATTATCTCGAATAAATATTTTATACAAAGATATAACATTTTTAATGTATACCAGAGGTTCTAAGAATGTACAAAAATTTAATAATAAAAGCATAATATTTCGCAGATGTAATAAACTGAAGTGCGAACTTTATTATAAAATTGAATTCATTATCTTCAGTATTGTAAAAATGTTTCGAACTAAGAAGTGTTATGACATTAACAGAAAAAAACAAGTAAAAACGCGTTAAGTTCGGTTGGACTGAACTGAACCCTCCACCATGAGGTGAAAAAAACATTTAAAACGAAAAGAGTCGGTATTTAATATTGGGTTCACTTTTATTTTTTCCCAATGAAATGGGTTGGTAAAACGTCCTTAAATTGGCGTAAAATCGATGATACAGGGTTTCTGTTAAGTTATTGTTATCGATTGCGATTTTCAAATTCCAAATAAAAAAATCTGTTAGAAAATGTTGTTCAAATCACCAAAATGTCAAATATATCGTATCTTATCGTATATACAATGTTCTGCCAAAGGAAGTAGAACCTGTTAAAAGCTTTAATTACTGAACTGTTAAGAATTCTGTTAGAAAATGTGATCAAATACCGAATATTGAGAAGTCACGTTATATGGGGGCTATAGGAAAACGTAGACCGATATGGCTCATCTACGAACTTAACCTGCCCACTAAAAAAGTACACATGTGTGCGAAAGATTACAACAGAGAGATACACAGACAGACGGTCATTGCTAAATCGACTCATAATTTTACGCAGATCAATTTTTCCCGCTACGTGTCGTATAATTAATGCAAACAATCGATAATAATATGCGTATACATATTATTATCGAGGGAAAAATAGTAAGAAAACAGAGTAACTATAAGCAGCCAAAGTCAACAGTATTAGAATGCGGTGAAATTTGATATTTGAAAGAAAATGGTCAACATCTTGATATTAGCTATTGAGACGATTTAGCCATAATTTTTATACCTTCAGCCATATGGCTACAGAGGGTATATATCCTTTGAAACAGCCAAAACGTGCCTCATTGAAACGAATGTTTTAGAAACAGTGTCTGTTTGGATCAAATCTGTTTCAGGAAATTTGGAGTTGTTCTAGGCGTGTCTGTTTGTCTGGATGGTGTGAAGGAGAACTCTCGAAAGGAGTATCCGACTACATCTAAACTTGGTACATCACAATATTATTATCACTCCACTCCACTCTTTCTGGCACCTTCCCTGCAAAAGAATCATCCAATTTTTGCAAATTATTTGTACAATATCGGTCCACTAAATCATGTACCTCCCCCACAAGAGGGTCACAATTTTAAATACCTATATATCTTAAAACTTACGAAACAAGTCAACGACTCTATTCAAACATGGTATATCCAAATATTTCTCAAAGCCGACCGATAATTTTTAACTTTTTTTAATTTGGTAATTTCGGATTTTGACAAATTTTGTCAATTCAGAATGCCCTCTTGGCATAAAAGTATAAAAACTAAAAAAATTGCATAAAAAGATGCCAATAATGATGTTAATATAGATTTTGTAGTATTTTGTGACATTTTTTTTTTTTTTTTCATTTTTATTATCGCATGTGATTTTTTCAATTTGACTTATAATATTCAAGTGTACATTTTGTAATATTTTTTCACCTTACAACACAGGTTGGGGTTATTATATACAGATTGCAATTATCGTCCGATCCTCACGAAAATTGTCATAAGGATAGTTCTAGGCTCAGAATGGCTAGGCCTATTGTTTTCAAAGATGCCCGCAATATATTTAGGGTTTAAATGGACCAACAACTAAAAATTTTCCTAATTTTGCAGCCGTTATAAAGGAAGTTAGAGTTTAAGACAGCGGGTAGAATGGACCACTACTTTTTTGAGAAAAAAAAAAAACTAAAATTTACATTTTACCGAAACGTTGAAAATAACATACAGACGATATCCAAAATACACCAAAAGGCGAACTATTGGCTTTTTGTGCTGATTTCGTTGATATCCAAATATCATAGACAAGCAAATCATATAGATGGGTCTAAATTTAGAGATACAGAGGGGCCTCTTGCTTTTGGAGATGATCGAAAACTATTTAGGGGTTCAAATGTACCAAAAATAGAAAAATTTTCCTTATCACACAATTGAAACCAATCGACACGAAATTTTGCATGAGAAGATATTAAAGGACAGGGAAGAAGTGTAACATTTTGGATGACCATCGGATTATATTTAACTGTAACTAACAGGACGACAGTTTGCGTAAGTATTGGACAAATGTCCCTAGTCAAAAAGGTCTATGACACAGTTTCAAAAGCGAAATCTTCCAAAATGGATTTGGACATAAGGGGACTTCTACCATTATGTAGTGTTGTAGGGTATCACATGGTCGGCCCCGCACGACTATAGCCTTTGCTTACTTGCTTTTTATTTAGCAATGGATTTGCCTCATGGTTTGTATTTGAAGTTCCTTATGGTTATGTAGTCTTCCAGAATAGAAGCCTACCCGTACTTAGTACTTTCCTACTTTTATAGTAATAATTCATAAAAATGAATTCCGCATACCTATAGGTACGCTCATGCAATATTTGAGAATTCTAACTTTAGCAGTTTTATCTCTACCTGGAGCTTTATATAAAATAAAAGATGTGTGAATAAATTCCTCAACATGAAAGGATAACAACATATGAATGAACAAATTGTCTCTTGTGATCAGGTGTTCATATATATATATTCATATCGTATACCCTTTAAAATGCTTTCATATTTTTCTCCAATAATAGAAAACTCTTTCGAATTGCGTACATGCTTTCGCATTTGTTCACCGCTGTATGCTATGGGGAGCAGTTTCCTTTGACATCTGTGTTTAGCAATAAATCAAACATAAAGCATTAAAGATTTTGGCATCGTTTGTTTTGAATTGATTCGAATTAAAACATGTCAACAGTATCTTAAATAATGATTAATCACGGTGTCAATCCGTACTTTGATGTCCATTAATAAATGCCATAACGCATCGTTGCTTCCAATCTCCAAGGAAATAGAGACAAATGCTCAAGGACATAGAGTTCGTAGAAGCAGTGAGGATGCATGTGTGTGAGTAGGTATGTGAGTGAGGGTATGGGTACAGATTACATAGTCGCACGCATGCCAACAGCTGCCGTGGTAATGACGTTTCGTGTCACATACGCCATTTGTTTGACAAAGTACACACACACACCCATTCGCACACTCGCCCGTTCGCTCAATCACACAACAGCAAGCGTGATGATTGCCGGAAGTTTGCACTTATACGTCTACGTCAGGAATGATTGATTAAATAGCCTTGGGTCAATCGAAGTAAGTCATGGATTTCTATTTTGGCCTTAAATGTAAAGTGTGCCTTTTTGGGTTCAGATTTGTATGTGTACATAAATACATAATTCATAACCATGGGCGGTGACATTTGAATCATCTGAAGCTTGAAGTGAAAAAAGAAAGCCAGACAAGTACTGCCACATAATCGCGACATATATCGCCGTGGGGAATAGTTTAATGTAGAAAAATTAAATTAGTTTTGAAGTTGCGTCTGCGAATTAAATACCAAAAACACATTTATGCATCAAATTAAACTTAATCTAGCAACGATTTCCAAGAACTATTTTGATTTGTTCATATCACCATCGAAATAAAAATTTTAGACCTAACAAAGTATATATATTCTTGATCAGTGTAAAAATCTAAGACGATTTAGCTCTGTCCGTTTGCCAGTCTGTTGTAATTACGCTAGCTAGAGTATAAACCAATTAAGATAGGAAGGAAGGAATTTTGCACAGAGCTTTTCTCTTTTGTCTGCAGGCAGGTCAAGTTCAAAGATGGTCTTTATCGGTCAACGATATCGTATAGCCCACATATAACGGTAGCCAACAATATTCGGCAATTTTGATGATTTCGATAAAATTATCTAAAGTTCTACACAAGGATTTACTTCTGAGTACTTCACCCCCTGGAATAGAATTGTCAATATTGGTTCACGACATCTCATACCACCCATACAGCAGTACCCCCGAAATTCGGCATTTTGATGATTTTTGCAACAACGTTTTCCAAAACTTTTTCAAATTTCGTTTTTAAAATTTGTAGTGGGTACTACAACTTATGACCTATATGGGTCTACGTCTTTGTATGGCTCACATAGTATGGAGGGTATATTAAGTGCGTCATTCCATTTGTAACTCATCGAACTAATAATTTTAGACCCAACAAAGTATATATATTCTTGATCAGCGTAAACTCTTAAGACGATTTAGCCGTGTCCGTCCGTCTGTTGTAATAACGCTACAGTCAAAACGAATTAAAATAGGAAGCTAAAATTTTGCAAAGATATGTCTTTTGTCCGCAGGCAGGTCAAGTTCTATGGGCTACATCGGTCCACGATATCGTATTGCCCCCATCAACAAATTCAAATTTCCGTTAATAAAGCTCCTTTGAGAGACAAATAAAATCAAACACAAAATATTTGCCCTAACAGGCAAAATTTAAAAATAACCTGCGAAAAAACGTCAATTACCGCTGGCATAGCTTTCTAAATCTGCCACGAAGGGAAAATGAAATATCTTCAAATAAAGTGGGAAAAATAATAAAAATCTGACCTCACAAGTGTACTCTAAATAACATTCCCATTCGATTCGTGGACTATTTAAGTGTTTAATATTTTGAGACCAATGATTTTTGAAGTTCAGGATAGAAGTTATTGAGGACGACCGTATTATTCCATAAAACACATTGTGTAGTAGACATATTTAATGGTACTGGCAAAAATTATCAAAATGTATTTAATCTAATAAAAGACAAAATAAAATAAATAAAACAATTAATAATCGAGCTTGGAATTAATTTTCCAATACCTTGATAACATAAAGCAAAAACAGCTGATTTCCATGGAATCGATTTCAATTTCTGCATTAAATCCAAAAGTCCTTGCTATCATGGATTCCTGCAGTGTTACTGGTATTCTAGCACCGAACACTCCATAATGACATAAAACATCCATCCATCCAACCATCTACTCCACATATTTCAAATGCATTGAGTAAGGCGGAGCATTCAAAATATATACTCAGAGCTTTATTTTAAAAAAGTATTTTTTTCTGCTCCCATATTACGGCTACGGTGCCCCTTATTCAAAGATTCATAAAAAACAGCATTAAAGTCTCTGAACCGTAAAGCCACAAGAAAATATAAGAAACGGCAGAATGACGAGGAAAAAATAAATTCAAGGAAATTTCTCACAACTCGATCCATTCAAGCACACACCCCCAGCTGTGTGTTCTTCGTGGAGTTTTTTTTTTTTTTTTTGTAGGATTTACACGAATTCATGAAAATGAAATACGAGGGTAGTAGTATACAGTAATATGCTGATAAACTACATTTTTGTGTTTGTTAATTGAATATGAAAAGTGTAACTAAGAAAATAAGACTTTTCAAAAAACTTGATATAAATCATCAGATCATTTAAAGCCTTACTGGTTAGTAAATACACGCAGATTCTGAGTTGAAGATTGTGTAAAATAGTTATATTAAAAATAAAATTAATATTAAAGTCAGGAAAATGTTCAAATTTGTAAATTAAAAAAAATAACCGGCATCCCATTCAGCAATTTAAATATAAAAAGAAATGAATATGAATCTACCTAAAAGTTTGAACTTAATGTACAATACTTTCTTTTTGATTTTTTAGAGTAATTTGATATATAAAAAAACATAAAATTGATTATACATCAGACTTCTGGAATTATTATTCGCTGATGGAAAATAATCCACCATGCATATTTCAATGACTTCCAAAGTCACCATCGCACGTTAGAGCTCCGATTTCCTCAAAAGGTTAAAGTAAACAGAATATTAAATCCATGTTGTGCAGCAAGTCTCAAGCACAAACACACACACTTTCGGGTATGACGTTGTGTATATTGGCAGGTACTTTGACATAAAAGCTCTGTTATTCCCCTCCATTCCCACCACTCTTGCTACTTCTTCTACTTTGGGCGCATAAGAAGAGGGACCCACATAAAAAATGGGAACACAGCTCCTGCATTAGCACAAGAACTGCTACTAATTTGTAGTTCTCGCTTAGCTTGGCTGGCCCCATTCAAAGGCCAAACACAGACATCAACACCGATTGTGACCCACACACAATCTAGCCATGCAGATATCCATCCACGCTCGCCAGGAACAATGTGCTAAGGTCTGACAATGACTGATAAGTGCGGCATTAAATTGATAAATCAACATCAATGGCAGACCGAACATTCGCTACGAAGAAAACTCTTTCTGGGCTGGGTTCTTTTTTTTATTTTTTTGGTTACCACAGCTTGCGATGGAACGATGGTTGAAGCAAAAAATGCAATTTCTGTCAATGTAGATGGAAAAAGGATGTGTTTGGAAATTCAAATTTATTAGGATAATGTTTCAAGTGATTTTTGTTCTTCTTTCGAATTTTCGGCTAAAATGTATTCCATTAAGCCCTGAGTCAGTTTAACAATTTCATTTAATCATTCTGTCCGCCTGCGGTATTGAAACAAGCCGAGAGATTTCGTATTTTTGCGGTGGACAATTACTTTTAGTTGAATCTATTTATAAGTCATATACCAGTTATAGAGAATCGGAGCATACACTTCATATAAAACTGATAAAAATATTGGGAAGTGTAGACTTAAAAAAATCGAACATTTATTTCCGTTTTATGCGAATAATTGTTAATCAAATTAATACTTTTTACATCCCCATGTAGAGACGGATGATAAATGTGAATTTTGTGGGGGATAGCAGAAGGGGTGAGCCGATATCTATCATCTTCACACCAGATCTTTTGTTAGTATAAAATATTGGAATATGTACAATTTAAAGAGAACCGGATGCTTATTTCGCTTTTATGGGCGTTTTGTTATTCAAAATTTGGACCTTTTGAAAAGGTACCAGAAGAAGTGGGCCGATATTTTTAAACTTTACAACAGATCTAAGAGAATAGGACGCTTATTTCGCATTTTATGAGTGTTATAATTAATCAGAATTTAAACCATTTGTAGGGGATGGAGGACGGTGTACTAGAAGGTGTGATTGTCCATCTTCGAACTCGATATAAGTTTGGTAATAATATTACGATGTACCAAGTTTGGACCAAATCGGATACTCCCCTTGAGAGTTATCGTGTACACCATCAGACATACAGACAGACAAACAACCGGACGGACATACACCCCTAGATCGACTCCAAATGTCCGGAAACGGGGTTGGCCAGAGAGACTTAGAATCTTAAACCGTTATTTCGATGAGGCACATTTTGGCCGAATTAAATGATGGACAGAGCGAGATAAAAAACTAAAATAAAGTCAAACGCCATAATTTTTACATTTCTTTTTTTTTTAATTGTATTGAATAAAAGAAAAAAATGTCGGAAATAGCATCCAATTTTAGAATAAGTTTAGATTTGCTTGAATTGATCACCTTTGGCACAAAGTCTGGCCTTCAAACGCCCAATGAGACCGTCACACGCTGCCCGAATGTTGCTCTGCGGTATTTTGGCCCATTCCCGGCGAAGCGCTTGCTTGCGGTGATCGACACTTGGTATTTTTAAGTGCCAACCTTGCTTTCCAAAATACTCCAGACACAATTGTCCAACGGATTGGTATCCGGAGATTTTGATGCACATTGTGCGCTAAAAATTAAGCCAGGAACCTCATTTTGTAACCATTCTTGGTTTTAGCAGCCGCGTGCGATGGTGCTGAGTCCTGTAGAAATGTTCAAGGTCTGCCGCAAAAGTGTTTGCATGCCAATGGCTTCAATACACCATCCAGAATATTTTTGCGATAATATTCGGCATTTATTCTTATGTCACGGTCGATTAATACAGGAGGAGAGTGACCATTGGCTGTTATGGCGGCCCACGCCATCACCATGGCCCGCAACCATGAGTTCTGGTGGCCAACCGAAGGTGCATATTTTCAGCTGACCTCTTTGACAAGTAAACACGATAATTGTGTTAGTTTACAAACAGCTGGATAACGAAAGTTTTCTCATCGGAGAAAACCAAATTCGGCAGTTCTTTAGTTCTTTTGAGTCAATTTTCTTTCTGTTGCGGTGTACGTTCTTGCACTTTTTGGAATTTCAACGGCTTTACCCCGAGCTCATTTTTCAATTTTTGCCAAATGGAATATTGCGATGTGTTCAGTTCACGAGCCATTTTTCGCTTCTCTACTTTTCGAACCATTTCTGCCGATGTTGCTGTTTTCTTCCGTCCACTTCCTTGACGTCTGGCTACGCTACCAGTATCACGGTAATGAGCGATGATACGAGACACAAACGATTAATTTACATTTAAATGCTGGAGTGCTCTAACGATAGCCACTTGTGGTTTTCCAACCAAATATAAAGAAATCACACTATCACGCCTGAATTCCATCACGAATAACTTTTTTCTGGAAAATTCTCACTAAAATGCTTTTGTACACTTTAAACAATATAATGAGCTATCACTGGAATAATTTTAATAGCTGTCGGACCAGTGGCTTAGAAATGACAGCAGTCTGAAGTTGGTTACAGTTTTTTCATCTCACCCTGTATATCCTCTGTAACCATATGGATAAGGGTATAAAAATAAACGTTTCCATTATTTACGGTTTCAAAATGTCATGCATTTTAATTTATGCCTACAATAAATTTTTGAATTAATTTTTTATATTACTTTTTTCAAGATTCGCTTAAAAAAAAATTCAAATCAACTTTAGAATTTTTATTTTGTGGTTGATATGAGATTTTTATTATTCTAAACAAAAAAATATATTTGGAATAAAAATGTTGTGTTGTGGGCCTCTGTACATAAGATTAACAAGAATTCATCTTTTGATAGTCCAAATATCTATTTTGATACAAAGAAATATACAAAAACTCCCTCAAAGACTTCACGAGTATTGGTAAGGGGTGGAAGAAGATTGCAGCCATTCATCTGAATAAAGTATCTGTCTGCTTTGAAAAGCTTTCAGCGCCTATGTTTACAAAATCCCAACAAACTAATAATTTCCCAACAACGAAGCTATGGCATAATCCGGGAAAAACTTTTCTACTTTCATTTCCTACATTTACGCACAAGTTGTTTATTTTTTTTTTTTCTCCTATTTCAGTTCTTCTATTCATGTTCAATGAGCCGTCACGAATTTTCAAAAGCAGAAAACTAAAGATTCGCCCTTTAATGATTTCATTTATGTTTGGAACAAAATATGTTTGAAAAAAAAGCCAGCCGTCCTTTTGTTTGGGACTAATCGAAGGCAAACTCTACAGACACTACGGCATTAGGCGAAGCCGTATTTATGTAGCGGCACAGTGTGTTCGTAAAAAATGTTATGAGGACTTGTTCATACTAAAAAACTATGTGGCAACTATGTATATGTAATAATTTATCAGAACAACGAAATTCGAACTGGAAGATAAATAAAAACAAGTAAGCAAAGGCTACAGTCGAGCGAGGCCGACCGTTGAATACCCTACAACACTATAATAAACGATACAGTTTATATAGGCCAGATACTTGAAAGTATTCCGCAAGATATTGTGACAAATAATAAAAGAAAACCATCAGATTTCGTTCTCTAATTTTGGAATAATAGCAACTTTAACTAATTTGCTCATTTCCAATTTATTGGTAGATGTTACACATAAATGGTCTTCCTAGATCTGGAACCAATATTTCCCAAAGACCTATATTATTGGTTTTTGACTGAACGAAATCAGCGTTAACGAAATAGTCAGAAGTGCGTCTTTCCTGTTTTTGTGAATTCTCCAAAAAGTCACTGGAATGGACATTTTCGTATTTTGTCTACAAAAGTTGGCAAACTATTTCACACATTGAATATTTTTGGATGGCCATCCATAACTGCTTGGCTTTTGTAATGTCCGGTAACTCCCATTCAAATGTGCGTGAGGATCGGGCGATAATTACGACCTGCAGACAATTTTGCAGTTTTTTGGTCCATTTCAACCCCTAAATATATGGCGATCATATCCAAAAAGAGTAGGCTTCTATTCTGACCCTCATCTTATCTCCATGCAAAATTTCGTAAGGATCGGGCCATAAATGCGATCTGTATATGATATCCTGATATCCTAACTACTTAGTTTTGTTAGCTGTAGAAATATTACCAAATGTTTAATTCAAAATGAAAATATGCCAAAAATATGACAAAATTGAAAAAATATGAGAAAATTTTAAAAAATCAATATTTTCATCTTTAGAGAGATATTTTTATGCGGTTTTTTAGACGTTTTTTCTTTCCTGCCAAGAGGCCATTCTGAATTAATGAGAACTGTCGAAATCAGTTCAGCCGTTCTCGACATGTAAGAGACCTTTCAAGCATATCTTCTTGGATAGACATATATATTGCACATATTTTGCTATATATCCGATTTGTTGGATGTTAACCTCAATGTAAAGGTCAGAAGTAACCTTGCCATGGCTTGGTGATTTCGCCGGGAATAAAAATATTCGCGGTTTAATGAAAATTTTTGAATTTTTTCAACACAAAAGGTATGGTCTATTTTACCCGCTAAATATTATCCGATGACCACCCAAATTGGTAGGCTTCTTCCCCGCCCTAAACTCTAGCTACATGCGAAGTTCCGCGTCGATTGGTCTATAATTGCGACCTGTACAGCTACTGCAAAATCCGACATTTTTTCAGTTTTTGGTCCATTTCGACCCCTAAATATTATGCGATCATCTCCAAAAGAAATAGGGTTCTATTCTGACCCTAGCCCCACCTCCATTCTAAATTTCGTGAAGATCGGCCCATAATTGCGACCTGTAGAGTGATTACAAATTAACATGAACAGACGGACAGACGGACAGACGGACGGACGGACATACATAGCTAGATCGACTCAACTCGGCGAGATAGGAAGATCCATATATACTTTCCTATGTGGGAAATCAATATTTCGAGGTGTTACATAATTTTTGGCCCAATCAAACTTATAATACCCCCAACACATAGTGTTGTAGGGTATAATGATGAAGGAACAAATTCTACCAACCTATATGTTAAGCAAGTAAAACAAGTTTCTGAGTCTTGGCTTGTTTCTAGAGTCAGACTATAGACCAACTTGGAATAACATGAATTCGCGTACGCATTTATCTAATGATGTAAGCCTAAATGAAAGTTTCCAAAATTCATCTTCGCCTAGCTACTAAAATAGCATCTAATATGGCTGGAAACGCGTGATTGATGGTCATTATAAGCTCAACTCGAAAGAGGAAATTATCAAATATCCATCAATAAATGACCTTTTGCCTTAATAAGGCAAAAATTTGAAATAAAAAATATTATTATTCCATAATAATTTAACTCTCTAATTTTTTTTTCAGAATCTGATAGTATTCGTTATGGTTTAAAGGCAATGTTAAATTATTATTTATCAGCGTTTTTGTTTAATAAGTATACACAAAATATAAAAGTTTCTCAATATCTATATATATAAATGTAAGTTGTGTTAGTTACTACGCTTATAACTTAAGAATCGCTGGACTGATTTTAACGATTCACACAAATTCGGAATTGTCTCCTCTCCGAAAAGGATAATATCCAAAAAAATCGCGTAAAAATGTGATATATTAACATTTTCATTTTGACTTTTCAAATGTACAATAGTAATGTTTTATTTTGCATGATTTTTTTTCCATTTTGACTTTCTTTTTTCTAATGTACATTTGTAGTGTTTTTTATATTTTAATTTTGAATTCAAATATTAATACCAATTTATTAAATTGACTTGATTTCTTGAGAACTGAATTTGACGGCGGGTTACATGGAAGTGTAGTACCGAATTATGTGGTGGCGAAACGGAATAGATGATATCGAAACAATTTAACGCGGTCACACCAAAGTTAAAAGATAATTACTTTTTCAAAATCGCTAAAAAATCACGAAAAAAAAAAGATTTAATTGCAAAAATTGTCAAAACGGGAAAAAATCGAAAACAAATTTCAATGGAAGCGAATTTTAAAATAATAGCACATGCTATTGATAAACTTTGTAAGGATCTTTAAACATTTGCTGTAAAAAATCAGCGAACAAGTTGAAGATTTTTTCAATTTGTTATTATTCTTTTGTCAATTTTTTTCAATTTGTATTATCATATTGAATTCAGTGAATTTTTTGTGAACAAAATAAAGAATAATTTTTCACTACATACAATTTTTCACCAAAAAATGAAATAAGTGCGAAATACGATGTTAACTGACATCTACCTTTCAACTCCAGGGCCGACATCGTAGTTCAGCTGGAAGATGCGAACACATTTAAACAAATAAAAAGTTACCGAAAAAAAATTACCGAATCCTAATGGGGCTCATTTCAAAGCGTGGACCTACTTCTTTCATGTGACAATAATCCGTCCAATGAGAGCTCAAAATGCAAAATTCTTTGGGAGTACAATCAGTACAATACCAAATTTAAAGGGTGCAAAATAGTAGAGCGAATGGGACTTTTAGTAAGAAAAGGATTTCTATCCTTCCAAAAATTCTTCCCAAACATTCAAGATACCTTAAATCGCTTTCGCAGGTCATGATATCGATCATAACTCACTGATAAGGGTGCAACCCGATTTCCTATTTATATAACCATCGTATGATTTAAGCTACTTATTTAAGTAAAGTCCCCACTTTGGAATATCCCAAGTCCACTTTCACATCTAATGTGTGGTCAGAAAAGAAAATTTTGTATTCTATTGAATTTGTAACCCCCAAGAGAATATTGGTAGGGCCACGTTTTGGTATAACCCTCATATGAATGTATCCCTGATTCCAGCTATGACTGTGGTCTTGGCCACGTATTTCAAATGATTTGGCCATTACTTGGCATCTTGGCTTTTCTATTTCTTGACCACATTTTCCAATCGATTTTGCTGTATTTAGGCTACTTTGTGAGTAGAGAACCATCTTTTAGAAAAATGTCAACATACGTAAATATGTTGATACAGTCCCGATATAATCCCCTGGGCCGCCGATCTATAGTGATTTTTATCGATTGGCAGACGACAACACGGGCATTGTTTAATCGTCATTGAATTTTATTATGAAAAAGAACATAGACTTTTTGGGGACGCTAATGCACAATTTGAGGTGCTATGGTAATGGGTGTAAAAGCGTAATTAACTTTGACTATTCAGAAATTATTTTGGTATTTATTTCTATTTAGTCGGATCAATATTTATATTAAAATTTGTTCACCTTTATGAGCTAGATTTGTGAAAGATTATGCTATAAAATTTGCATTACAGACTAAAACTACGGGCCGGCAACGCGGACCGGGCCAGCTAGTATTCTATAAAAGTAAGCCCCACATAAACAGCAGCACACTAAAAATATGCCAACATTTTTTGGGGAGTTTCACTTTGTGACGTAATATCAAACATGAAATAAGAATAATGGAAAACCCACAACACGAAACCGAAAGAAATAAATACCAGAAAACCCCCCTCACAAAAACAAAACACCAAAACAAAAACAAAAAAAAAAGAGAACGGAATAATAAAACAAACACCTACATCAAATGCGGCATCTACAGTAACATTTCAGTACTAATTAAAATATTTGCTTGTGGCCGTTTTCACGCCATCATCACGTTAAGCTATGCTGGAAATTAGCGTGCTAGTTTGCCATATTAAAATAACAGTACTACCAACTCCAACAACAACAACAGCAATAACAAATAGCCAACAACGAATGCAAATTGAAATGGCAACTTAATGACCATCTTCTGCATACCACACAATCACACTCATCCAAACATACATACACACACATACACCTACACCTACACAAGCCCCATCAGCTCCAAAATACAATCATACGTTCATATAAATAGTTATGGTGCAAACATACATTCATACTTATGACTTATTTGCTCCTAATGTGAGGTCACTTGAAAAATTTCCGTCATATGAAATGGAGGCATTTTTATACTAAACGACTTCCATTTAGGGCCAGTTACGGGGCTACAGTTATTGATGAGCCTATCCAACACTAATTGTAAATTAGACATTGTAATAAGTTCAGTGGAACTAATTTTTTGGGAAGCCGGAATATGAATGAAATATTCTCAGTATAATGACAATATATTGTCCACACTTTTAGGCTTACAATTTCTTAATTTTATCAAGGCTTTATAACCTCTATTCTCTGAAAGACTTGGTAATCACAAAATACCCTGTAATGTTTCACAATATGAGAGAGAGGATAGTGACTCTTATTATTCTCTAACTTTAGAAGGACCCGCCAGACCCGCAGCGAAAACCAAAGCGGAAAGTAAACTTTTCTACGGCATTGTATATCCACATCAAAACTCAAATTGAAGTTGATAAAAAAATCAATTTCTCAACTATATCAAAGCAGAACAATCAAGCCTAAGTATATATGTCGGAATTGCATTGACAAAGGCAAGCAAAGAAATCTGACATTTAAGCACTAATACCTAGTGATATAAAAATCTAACATTTCACACCAATTTTATGCGAATAATTATTTAGTAAGTTATGAAAGATATAAATATTGAAAATTGTTTCCCTTTCTGGGAGAGATACTAGAAGGAATGGCCCGACATCTATTACCTTCACGCCAGATCTTGTGTTCCAAGAAATTGTGGAATGTACGAAGTTTAAAAAAAAACTTGAAAGCTGATTTCATGTTTTATGAGCGAGTTAATAAAAATATTGGAATATGTGAAATTCGAAGAGAATCGAAAGCTCAGTTCGCATTCTGTGATCGTTTTAGTTATTCAAAATTTTGACCTTTTTTTGCTGGAAGTACCAAAAGGAGTCGTCCGATAAAATTCACCTTCACAAGATCTTATATTTACAGAAACATTTGGATATGCCGAGTTTGAAAAGGACTGGATGATCATTCCGCGTTTTTTATCTTCATTGCGTAACAATCGAGCCCTTGTTTATATAAGAGTTTTTATTGTTTGTTTTTATAATATAATTACCTATGTGTGGGAGGTACTTGATGGAGTAGGCCGATATTCTCCATTGTAGCACTTCATCTAGACCATATAAAAATATTAAGACTTGCAAAGTTGGAGGCAAATCGGATGATCCTTTCTCTTTCTAAAGAATAAGCTATTTTATTTGAAAATGTCGAACTTTTGTGGGGGAGGTACCAGAAGGAGTGTATTTTATGGAAATATCCTGCAGTAGTCCCCATTTTATTACCCTTCAGTCTGTTCCGTAGAGTTAGCCTGTATTCATCTGTTGCTTATTCAGCTCCAAAGCATCGGATTACTCTGAAAATATCCACGTTTTGGAGGAGTACCCGATTAAACTAGAAACTACCCACGTTTTGGATGAGAGCTTTAATAGCTATGCAGACAGGCGTTATTTTCTGTGGACGCTCAAAGTGGAAAACTAACGTACGCTTTTCCTGCATTTCTAGGATCTCTTAATAATTTGAAGTAAAATATATAAATATGGTGGCATGAAAATGTCCACAGATATTTTCTAGGAATGTCGTGCACATTGCATTTTGTTCATAATTCCTTTCAATTTATACAAATTCTCCATTGTTTGAATTTACCTTACTGAACATCAATTTCCCTTTTTTGAAATACATGCTTAGATTGTATATCAGATTTCTTTAAACTAAGCATCCAACCTCTTATCTACTCTTATAAATATTTTATGTTCCATGAAAATTATCTGAAGCAGCAGCAAATTACAAAATAATTGGTATTTACATTAAATAATCATAAATTTTTAACAAAATGTCCCTATGCCTAAGCAAAAGCTTGTCTCCCTGCTGCTGGTGGTGTCACGTCAAGCCAACACTAAACGGCTACGACTATACGAACGTCAACGGGAACCTGGTAATAATCATAAATTTAAGGAAAGTGAAATCAACAAGCACTCTTTGCAGCCTGATTGGAAGGAATCCAAACATCCAAAGCATCTAGGCAAAATATAAACCTTCGTAAGCTAATCGTCACTAAAACGTCAGACTGCAGACGGCACAACCTTCGAAACGTGAATTTGAAGCCACTGCCATTGAGAATGAGGAACATTTGTTCGATGGCCTTTATCTGTCATTTTTGGCTTTTGTCAATTTTTTCAATTAGACGCCTACAGCCAGGGAAGGCCGCAAATATATTTAATTAGGATTTTAAATTAATCAATTTTTTAATTCCCTAAAAAGCGTAGGTGCTACCCACAATGTTGTTGATTTTGAAACGTAAAAAACGACCTGAAGGAAGAAAAGTGAATTAACATTATTCATAGGAAATTTTTCAATGAAAAAATTCAAACCTCTTTCGGTTTAAAGAATTTTTGGAGATTTCTTGATATTTAATTTACTAAGCAAAATTGATAGTAGGTGTATATATTTGGTCGCATGGGTTTCTATGCCGTAATCGCTATATTGATAACATATTTATAAGATAAGAATTATGTGCCACTCAAACAAGATTTCATATAGTCATATTATATTTGCCACTACTGTACTGGGATCACTATTCTTTATCAAAAACACTTCTCAACCCTCTCTGATAAAATCCAGCTTCTTTAATTCACAATTCTTTACTATTGCTCTCTAAAAAACTTACTGTTATATATCCGCTCTCTCACTCTCTCTTGATATTATTTTAACGTATTCTCCCCATTTCATCCCATATTATTATAATAACTCATCTAATAATACTATCATTCTCATTTGATTCCTTTTTCTAATATTTTCTTTTATAAAATAATGTATTTTGTTTATAGAGCTAGTTCTTAAAGAGATCTCAAATTGGAAAGTTGTATAATTATTTATCGATTAAATATTAAATCTTTAACCGAAATAATAAATTGTTAATAAAATTTTAAAATACAACTTAATGTGTTTTTTTACAAAATCATAAAACATAACTAAATGTATATAGATCAAAGGCAGGTACTTCTACAATACCAAACATCGTTGAAATTTCATTGTCCTTTTGTGGCATTTTAACAATTACAACAATTTACTTACAAAGTGTGAATTAAAGCGGAAACTTTCTTACCATGTGCAATTCTGGATGAAAGTAAATTTTCGTCATTTGGGGGGAGTAAACCTCTATCGAACGGGAAGAACCGACAGCAATATGTGCCTTCTGCCTTCAAACTGTCTGTAACATTGGCAGAAAATTTGAAATGTGTAGGAATTTTGAAGGAAATAAGATATTTATTTTACATTTTATTATTCATTTGATGGTATTAAAGTTCGACTTTTTGTGTGGAAAGTGTTGAGTGAATGAGCTGTTTATATACCATACACCACACAGTGGTAAGGGTATTATGTCTTTGTGCATTTGTTTATAACATGGGGAAGGAAGCGATGTAGACCCATAGACACATTTGAGGATCTTAATGAAATCACTTTCTGGAAGATAATTGTTTATATAGACCCACGATATCGCATATCACCCATACAACGGTAACCCCGATATTCGATATTTAGATGATTTTAGCCACATTTTTCAATGAAATTGTCTGGAAATAAACACAAGGAGTTCCTTTTGAGTACTTTAGCCCCTAGAAGTTTTTTTAAAAATTTCTAAATGCGTTCCAAATGGTGAAGGGTATTCAAAGTTCGGCCAAGCCGAACTGCGTGCTGCTTTTTTACTTGTTTCATATTGAACCAATTTTTTCCAATTGCTGAAACTCGGTCTGTCATATCTGTTGCTCCAATTAATAGTTTTTAATATAATTCCAAATTGTGACTTCTCCAAAACCATGAGACCCATTTAAATAAGGTTCGTAGTTGGTATGATCTACTTCACATAAGTTCCCAATAAAAACTTTTTTTGTTACGGGAGCTCTGCTAAATACGCATATTGGGTATCATTAGGGTATCGTACAGTCAGCTTCACCCGATTTTTGGTTTTCATGTGACTTAATCGTAAATTAAATTTTTCTCAATGCCCCATTTGAGTTTTTGTTACCTAAATTCGATAGATATATCACATTTTACATCGAATACAAAATTGTCAAAACAATTCAGATGTGCGACGTCTTGGCCAATCTGATTCAAATCATGTTCCTTGGTTGCAAATACTCACAGTTGTGGATAAAGTCCATTTTCGAAATTTGTCTAAGTTTGATAATAATATGGATATATAAAGATTTTGGGCCAAAGAAGATATTGGTTGGATGTTAATTGCTTAACCGACTTAAATTTGTTGAAACGGATTTAGCCTAAGGAGACATAGGGACTAAAATTGTGATTATGATTATGTACACCCTCTGTAGTCAAAGGACAGGGGTAAAAAATTATATAAAAAGTAATAACAAAATATAGGCTTCTAAAATGAATACTCCTTGTTTTTAGCTAAAATTCTCAAATTTAATTTCGATAGTTAATAATCCAACTGCAATTTTCGTATCTCTCAACTAGTGAAACTATCTGCCACACAATACCACAATCATAGCGTTATGTGCAAACGTCCATTCATACATATAATTCGGTATTACAAATACTTTTCTATCTAACATTGGATGAAGTTATTGCAGTTAACAATCGACACGAAAGAACAGAAATCAGCAATTTAGAAAATCGAAAAAAGTAAAAAAAGAAATATAGATGACCATATCCGACTACGTCTCACCATACCCGTGACCTAAATAATAAGTAAAAAATAATAAATAAGTATACAATTCAATAAAGGAAACATAAAATCTGTAAGAAAACAAAAGTTACGAAGTGCGAGGGTGAAATGTTCTCATACTTCTATGCACTTGTAAGGTATAATTCTAACTCTGATGCTATAAGTTTCCAAAAAGTTTTAATTTCTTTCTATGCAGAAGGTCTTTCAATAAAAATTATAGCATAAAATAGGGTAGCTGCTGCATTAAATAAATGTTCCAAGCTAAAATTATCCCCACCTGAAACCCACGCAATTTAATCGCCACCGCTAAAAACTTTCGCCACAAACCTAACATCCAATCGTGTAGGGTATAAAAACACTCTGTTTCCGACGAAGATGATAGAAGCACTGAACAAAAGGAGAGCTAAAACAAACATTCAAATACCAAATGTGAATGGGAATGTATTGTTTTATGCTGGGCTATGTCAATGTTAGTATCTTTGAGTGTATGTGTTAGTGTGAGCGTGTATGTGTTATGTAAAGTTTAGAATCCCTAAATGAACTTTGCACAGAAAAAAGGTTATTTGCAAATTAAACATCAACACAAAAACTCTTTTTCTCGCTCGAATTCATTCAAAAATGTTGAAACACAATTCGATTATTGTTGTTTCAAATGGTTTTTCTGCTGTTGCTTGACTCCTTATATTTTTTGCCGGAATGCCGATCGAACAAAAACACTTGCAGCACCAGCACCATCACCACCCCACTGTGACCATATCCCCTTCTTCTTTTGCTTTTCGGACGATTGTTATTGAATCACACTTTGGATTGAACCAAAAATTGAAGCTTTACCAGTCAGTGTTTTCGAGTGTTTATTTCATATTGATCCACCCCGGCTGAAACTAGTTGTTGTCATTGTTGTTTTTGTTGGTGTAGGCGTCGCCCTCTTCATTCACTTCCACATCAATAATTAGAGCAAAGTGTCAATAAATCCAAATGCTTTTGTTGTTGCTGGGGACACACAGAACGTGAAGTTTGTTTTTCTTTTGTTTTTCCTTCGGGGCATTTTATGTCGTTATTCCAATAGGCAATAGGCCACCACAAGACTCGAGACGAAAGAGAAACTAAAAATGCCTAAAAAAGTGGCATAAGAAATAAATTGGCAATGGTATTGTTAATCAAATATGGGCCATTTCAATTTGGCTTTAAAGAGTGTTAGGTTAGAACAAATATTTAGACATGCAAATCCATTTATTTGCCTGTCTCCGCACAAAAATATTCTCCGGAGTAATTCAGCACACTAATGCTGGAAAGGTACCAGAGAATTGTATTGTATTACAGAAACCCTTTTTCGTCAAGGTAATAAAACTGATTAGATATTTTCCTTCGATAAGGCAGATACTCCCAGAGGTTCGATGACAAGGCAACAACCGCAAAAGGACATCGAATTGATTGAATTTTCAGATTCTTTGTCGGATTACTTGTAACACGAGAAGGATTTAAATTATTTTGACAGTTTATTAAAGTCACCCGATTGAGTAGGTCATTGGCTGCGTATCCAACTTAAAGAGTTCGAAACTGGATCGAGAGCATTTTAATAGTATGCAAAGAATGGCGTTGTTGCCACTTACATTTCCATGGTATCGGAATTTTTCCATGGGTTACACACTTTCGTGTATGCCTGGTGGAATACCCTGATCCATGTGAATGTCATATGTGTCGGCAACCAAGTGAACAACAAACTAGCAAATAAATAAATAAATTTATGCTAATCGGATTTTCTTTTAAGTTGAAATCAATCCTATTTATTTCTGTAGCTCATTTTGATGCATTGAAAAGATAAACAAAAAGGAAAATAATATATGTTTGTATGTATGTATGTACAAACGCAATGGGATTTAAACTTTATATAAGAACACAGATTGTGAGTATAGTTAGACCTTATACAGAAATTAAGAAATACACACAAATACTTTTTTCAAAGCAACAGAAACGGAGAGTAGTAGTGAAATGTTGCAAATTAATAGAATGTGAAATTTACCAAAAGTTTAGATTTAAATTAAACAGCAAAAAATGAATTTAGGTATAGAGCTATTCAGAAATATTTACAAGTATTGAATTATACTTGCAAAAATACTCACCAAATAGGTTGAATATACAGACTACATTAAGGGTACATTTTTTACCAGTTTGTTATTCAAAACAAGTTAACCCATATTACGGAATAAATCTCCTTGCATTTTATTTAATTTTCCTATTAATATTGCAAGGCTTAGAGTTTTAAAAAATCGGTAACTCCCCAACCGAAAATTCCCATCAGAGATCAGATTTTAAGTTCATGTTGCACCACATGATGAGTAGTTGTTATGCCCTGCAACACCGTAAGTGGGGGGTGTAAAAATTATGTAACATCTTGAAAGATTGGTCCAAGATTGGTCCAAGGGAACTATATATGGAGCTTACTATCTCGCTGAGCTGAGTCGATCTAACGAAGTATATCCGTCTGCGCATTTTAATTTGTAATCATGCTAAAGGTCACAACTATGGCGTCAAAAACCTAAAATGATAAAGACTAAACAAAATGCATATGGTTTATGTCTACAACACATAAAGTAACAGCTTATGACAAAGGCTACTAACATAAAAACCACAATTACAGAAACAAATAACTAATGAAAGTTAACATTTGTAACTATGTTGTTATGATATCATAAAACAGAGGCATTTTCACAGAGTTCCTATATTTTGACTACATCTTGTCCTATCTTTATACTTCAATGTCTTTGTATGCGTATTTAGTGAGCTCCGGTATCAAAAAAGTTTACATTGGGAATTTATGTGAAGTAGATCATACCAACTATTAACAAAATAACATAGTACAGTGCATGATATGACTTCGATGAGGATTATGTTAAAAAAATATATTTATTGGAGCTAAAAATATACCGGACCGAGTTTCACCAAATGGTAAAATCAGGTTGAATATGAAAAAAGAAATCTATTCAATTTGGGCTGATATTACATATATGGTGAGTAATAACCGTAAAATCGGATGAAGATGTATATCGCAGCTATATAAAAATCTTAACCGATCTCGATACAATTTGGCAGATGTATTTTCCAGCAGTATCTAATGCCCGGTATCAAATATCATTGTTGTGAAGTGCATACTACGCTTGTGAGGGGCCTAAAACCCCAAATAGGGTTAAACATATATACAGGGTGAGATGAAAAAACCGCAACAAAGTCAAACGCAATACCTTTTACTTTTTTATTTTTATTGAATGAAAGATAAAAATGTCGGAAATAGCATCCAATTTTAGAATAAGTTTAGATTTGCTCGAATTGATCACCTTTGGCACGAATTATGGCCTTCAAACGCCCAATGAGACCGTCACACGATGCCCGAATATTGCTCTGCGGTATTTTGGTCCATTCCCGGAGAAGCGCTTGCTTGAGGTGATCGACACTTTAGTATTTTTAGTGCCATCCTTGCTTTCTAAAATACTTCAGACACAATAGTCCAACGGATTGGTATCCGGAGATTTTGTACGCAGAAAATGAAACGAGGAACCTCATTTTGCAACCCAAGCCTTTAATACACCCACCAGAATATTTTCGCGATAACATTCGGCATTTGTTCTGCTGTCACGGTCGGTTAATACGAGCGCAGAGCGACCATGGACCGCGCTTGAAATCAGGTGGCCAACCGAAGGTGTACATTATCAGCTGACCTCTTTGGCAACTGCTGGACAACGAATGTTTTCTCATCGATGAAAACCAAATTCGGAAGTTCACCACTTTCGGCAAAGCGAAGCAACTCTTTAGCTCTTTTGAGTCTATTTTCTTTCCGTTGCGGTGTAAGTTCATGCACTTTTTCGGATTTCAATGGCTTTACCCCGAGTTTATTTTTAAATATTTGCCGAATGAAATATTGCGATATGTTCAGCTTACGAGTCAATTTTTCGGCCACTGCGACGAGAGTTTCGATCAAGTTGCTTCTTTACTTTTCTAACCATTCCTGCTGATGTTGCTGTTTTCTTCCGTCCACTGACGTTGGTCTACGCTACCAGTATCACGGTAATAAGCGATGGTACGAGACATCAAAGATTCATTCTTTTAAATTCTGGAGTGCTCTAACGAAAGCCACTTGTGGTTTTCCAGCCAAATTTGAAGAAATCACACTATCACGAATAACTTTTTATCTGGAAAATTCTCACCAAAATGTTTTTGTACACTTGTAAACAATGTAATGATCTCTCATTGGAATAAATTTAACATACGCACGACCGAAGCCTGTTTTAGTTTTTTACTTGTTATTATTAATATTGCATAGTTTGGAGTTTTAATAAAAATTCCAGCGTAAAAATGCTCACTACAGATCGGGTTACATGTGCATATTGCACCACATAAATACTTATTTTTTGCCCACCAAAATAAAATTGCTGATACCGGAAAAGTTGAATATTGACAAGTGCCGAGTTTGAAGAAGCACGGCTACACACTTCACATTTTATTTAAGAATAGTTCAAAATGTTAATCCTTTTTTAAGGAAGAAGTAGTTCTATGTTATCCATTTTATTTCCTGATTAAACCGTAAAACAAAAATCGTGATGATCGAATGTTTTCTTCTCTCCTGATTATGAGATTGATTGCATTATTTTGTATGGGAGGTACATGGAGATGCAGACTTAAATATCATATCTTCACATTAGTGCCAGATAGTCGTAAGGATATCGTTAGATCGACTTTTAACTATATGAAACGAAGGTCATTTATGTTCGGTGATGTATGTTCTGACATATCAAACGATTAATGCACTCTGTGGTCATAAGTCTGTTCCATCCATATCTGCTCTAGAATGTATCAATTCTGATAAAATTTTTTTAAAGAACGACACCATATTCAAACACACTTCTGTACAATGACATAGTGAACGACAAACTCTTCCGTACATTCAAAGCCTTTCATGTTGTACACTTTAAAATGTTGTTTTTTGTACTTCTTTTGCCTTGTCTTTCCCTTTATTTGATTTATTTTAAATAATGGTTGAAGTGCATACATTCAAAAGTGAGATTTTAAGTACAAACCGACAGACAGGCAGATAGATAGATTTCCATTCTTCGAGCTCTTAATGCAAATCCTCCACATGCAGAGTTCTCCGTTAATACTTTCGAGAGACTGTCTGAGATTTAAATTGAAGTTTGAAAATGTTTTCTATGTATCGGAGTCAGGAACTTGCCTTATGTACATTTGAGTGTGCAGACGTATGTATGTGTAAACGTGTGTTTAAAAGCTAAAAAGTTTTTTGTTGAAGCATTTTAGGTTTTTTATGGTCGGAAATAAAAAAGGATAAATCCTTGCTACGAATATATGATTTGTGTTACAAACATTTATTTGTGTTCGGTATATGGCCCTTATTCACAAAGTTTCACATTCTTTTGATCCTGTGAACCGTATATCATTGGCAGGGCATTAACTAAAAATTTGTTAACCTTTATAAGCTCTTAAGACCTTCTATGGCAAAGTGTAAAGACAAAACTATGTGAAACAAAGACAGGATCGATGACTTTGGAATTGTTATGGACCCAAAAAAAAAAAAAAAATATGGGAAAAAATTCAAATCCAAATAAAGGCAGAATAAGAAGCGATTAAACCATGACTAGGTTTGTCCTGGCTATTTTCTTCAGGGTAAATATGGATTTAGAATTTAAAAATGAAATTTCTTGCATTGGATTTTACTTTTTCACATGGATGGGTAAGGTTATCGAACTTTAATCTAGACAATGTTTAGTGCCAACTTTGCTTTCCAAAATATCCCAGACACAATAGTTCAACGGATTGGTATCCGGAGATTTTGGTGGCCATTGTGCGCTGAAAATGAAGCGAGGAACCTCATTTTGTAACAATTCATAACACCACACAATGATGCTGAGTCTTGTTGGAATGTCCAGGGTCTGCGGTCAAAATGTTTGCGTGCCCAAGGCTTTAATACACCCTCCAGAATATTTTCGCGATAATATTCGGCAGTTAATCTGATGCCACGGTCGATTAATACGAGCGGAGAGCGACCATCGCTGTTATGGCGGCCCACACCACCATGTTCGGCGCTTGAATTCTGAAGGCCAACCGAAGGTGCACATTTTCAGCTGGCAAGTAAACACGATCATTTTGTTTGTTTATAAACTGCTGGACAACGAATGTTTTCTCATCGAAAAAAAACCAAATTCGGCAGTTCACCACTTTCGGCCAATCGAAGCAACTCTTTACACTTACAAACAATATAATGAGCTGTCACTGGAATAGTTTTAACCGCTGTCGGACGGGTGGTTAGAAATGGCAGAAGTCTGATTTAGATTGCAGTTTTTTTTCACTTCACCCTGTTAATATATCAGAATTGTATCTAGGACTGTTGGTACTGAAAACGATATATAACGGTCCTCGTTTTCGTATAACCTCCCTACCGATATTCGGCATTTTGATTATCTTTGCCATATTTTTCCACGGATTTGTCTAAGGCATGATATTTGTAGTTTATACTGGGTTCTAACTCCAGTGGCAGAACATTGAATACCTATGTTCACGTTTGCCTGCAGTTCGCATATAACGGTATTCCCCGATATTCCATATTTTGATAATCCTAGTCACATTTATCAACGAAATTGTTTCAAATTTGGTACTTAAAACTCGCATTTGATAACAATCCTTGTAGCATAAATTGTTTATATAGTTTCCCGTTTTGGTATGGGCCCCATATAACGGCTCCACCTACCTTATGGTCTTTCAAAAAGTTTAACTGCATTCCAAACGGTCTAACAGAACACGATTGAGTCTAGATACTTTTATTAAAAATTTTGTCTTTACCCATTGACGGAGGGTGTTAAAAGTTCGGTCCAGCCTGGCTTAATGTTTATTATTTATTTGTTAAGTCTAACTCTAAAATATTTTTTTTACAAGTTTCCAAATATTGCGGCTTATCTTTGAGTACGAATCACCAAAAACTCTGCCTTTTGAGTAGACGCTACAGTAAAAATAGCTTTGGCCGTTTTGAAGGGATGCTGATAAGACAATAGGTAACTCATCCTTTACAATGTATCTATTCTCCCATGATATATCAGAATGAGTCTCGACATTTTGAATTCAAAAATTAGGTTAAATTAGAAATTAACTCTTCCAGAGGAATTTAAAATGTCAGGCGAAACATCCTACTATACTACACACCCACCCATTAGCTCACATATTTGTTTTTTTTTTCATGTTCTTTTATTTTTTTGTTGGTCATTGCTATTTCTAACGACAGAGTTCCACTTTTGTGACAATCCTATAAACTATTGTTATTTTGTTGTTGTATTTGTTTTCGGTTGACTGAATAATCTCGACAATTGTTGCTATTATTGCTTTTGCCATTCTGTTTGTTATTGGATGGCGGCGTGGTGTTGCTGGAGCTGGTGCGGTCATAGCTTCATTAATGATAGGTTTTTAGTTTTTGTTTTTGGCACACATTTCATTTCATTGCACTACATTGGACTGGAGCTGATTATGCCTCCTGTATTGGGTCCAGAGTATGGTTGGGTAATAAACGAACTTCTTGTTGCCAGACCGTTTGATTCGATTTGATTTTAATATTAAAGTTCGTTTTTTTTCGACTGTAGTTCGGTTTCAATGAAAACGCCGTTACGCCCAATCATGCAAATGTTGTTGTTGTTGTGGTGTTCTCTTTTTTTGTTTCTTCTATTGAAAATTGATTTTGGAATGGCAATTGAGTTTTAACTTTTTATTGGGTCCACGGATGGTGCACGCCCTCGTTTTATTTCCAATGCTTCAATAGACGTCACATTAAAGTTTATTTCGGTTGCCGCCATCCACAGAATAATTGCGCGCAATTTCCATTGAACTTTAGTTTTATTCGGTGACAATTATAGTAATCCGCATAGAATGCAGGAATAACTTTTTTGTGGACAGTGGATGTACACAACGATTTTCAGATTAATTTTAAACAAATAATATTTTTTAATTGGAGGAAGGGCCGCTGGGGAAATAATAAATAGCAATAACAAATACGAACGTGGGCACGAACCGGTATACACGAACATGTATGCACTGACCTATGTATAAACCTCATCAATTGCAGCTGAAGAACTTCGGCCAGCTTTGCAAAACAGCATAGTTTCGCCCCAACTACGTTTAGAATGGTTCAGCCGCCTCAATTCGTATTGAACACTAAATTATGAAGATGTGCGGAACATCTGCCCGCACATTACGCTGCCTCTTTCCAACAATCCTGCCAAACCTACCCAACTCAGTCCAGAATATGTATGACTACAGCGAATAAGGGAAAACGAATTTCTAAGCATGGATATCGAAGCTGATGGACAGTAATGATATATGGGGTCACGAACAAACAAACAAATAACAAAGCCGTTCAAAATACCTCAAATCGGATTGAACTTTGCATATCACATAAATGTCTGTTTTCCTATCCGAAAAAAGTGGGCCGAAAATGATATACGAATGTTGTGCCAATTACAAACCCCAAATATAAAAGTTTGACCAATTTCGATGATAAGTGTTAAAATACCGGAAATAAGAAGGTAAGTTGTATGGTGGCCTTAAGAAAACATAAACCTGTTTAGGTAACTATCTGCTAAAGTAGGTTATACCCATTGTGAAATCGAAATACCAACTTTGGGAAAATTATGCGGTAAAAATCACCCAAATCCCTGAATGTTGGCAGCTTCCGTTATATTGGGTCAATTTAACGACTTAATAATGTATAGATGTTACTTCCCAGGGATATTACTTAGATATTACTTTTTGTCCATTGGGTACCAAACTGTCGATTTTCAGCTCATTTTTACAAAAAAAGGGCCTAAATTTCAAGAAATCCTATTTTAAGAACAACACGTAATCAAAGGCTATAGTCGTGTTGGGGCTACCATGTGATACCCTACAAAACTATGATATTTTAGAAGCTCCTTAATGTCCAAATCCATTTTCGAAGATTTCGCTTTTGAAATAAAGTCACGAGGCACTGCCCAGGGACATTTGCCCTTGTTTACGCATTCCGTCGTGCTATAATAATTCTTCCCTGTCCTTAACTCTCTTCTCAGGCGTGTCGTTTCGCTGTGATCAGGAAATTTTTGCCAGAAGCACGAGGCCCCTCTGTATCTTTTTAGTTGTTGGTCCATTTCAACCCCTAAATATATTCCGGACATGTTTGAAAACAATAGGTTTAGCCCTTCTGAGGCTAACCCTACCCTTGGGAAAAATTTCTTGAGGATCGGATGATAATTGCAATCTCTATAAAATAACTCCAACCTGTGTTGTAAGGTGAAAACATATAACAAAATGCATACTTCAATATTATAAGTCAAATTAAAAAAATCGCATGCGATAAAAAATATGAAAAAATATAAAGCAAAATACTACAAAATATGTATTAACATCATTATTGGCATATTTTTATGTGATTTTTTAGATTTTATTTTTTAATGCCAAGAAGGCATTTTGAGTTGACAAAATTTGTCAAAATCGGTCCAGTCATTCTAGAGATATAAGCATTCTAGCTAACATCCCTTCCTTTGTATGTACACATTGTATATATTTCGCTATATATATCCGATACATTTCCTATCGGCATCTACGTAATGGCCAGAATTGACTTGTTCGTATATTTCCGATTTCGCCGGGATTAAAAATATTCGCGGTTTAATAGAAAATTTAACTTTTATATAACACAAATGTTATGGTCTATTTCAACCTCATTTCAACCCCTAATTATTATGCCATAATCTCCAAAACCAATGGGCTTCTGTACTGACCCTAGCCCCACCTCCATTTTAAATTTCGTGAAGATCGGGCCATAATTGCGACCTGTAGAGTAGGTAGGACAGACAGACAGACGGACGGACGGACATACATAGCTAGATCGACTCAGCTCGGTGAAATAGGAAGATTCGAGGTGTTACATAATTTTTGGCCCAATCAAACTTATAAAAATTCTATGGACCTAAAATATATTTATTTGAACGAAACTTTATGAAAATTCAAACTTAGCCACAGTACCACTGTCTCCGAAAAGGAACTCTAATGAAATGTATGCTAGCATAAGTTTGTTGCTTCGTTTTTCTTTTCATTTCATTTCATTCGAAACAGCTAGGAAATTCTCTCGTCCAATAAGCGATCTGCTATTGCCAGATACATCCAGCTGGAATTTGACTGGCGGCAACTGCCTTATGCCAAAACTAATAACTTTGAACAATTTTTTCTCATCGTCCCACTAAAATCGCTGCAGGGGTAAACAATGCCTAATGAATTTTTCAAAGTACAATGGTATCATCGTCGTTCCTTCATGATATTGGTTTTCGGTCTGGCTTGGCTATTCGTTGCTCTCGTCTTGCATCTTTTTTTCTCAGATGTTTGGCAAATGATTGCCAAATTACTTTTTCTGCCACTTTTTGCTATAATTGCTGTTCCTGGTTGTGGTGTTGGTGGTGCTGATGCTGATGCTGGTGGTGTCGGTCTATCTGTCATTGTCTGCAACAGCTATGATAACTTTTAATGTATTTTGTTGGTATTACGTGTAGCTGCCGCCAATATCATCAATGGACAAGGAATTTTTAAACAGTTTTCGATTCTAAATTAAAGCACAGAAGACCCTAAAGGGCATTGAGAAGAATTTTAAATTCTCGTTTAATAAGACTATGTGAAGATGCGAAGTTAGAGTTGTGCCACTCTAGTTCCAACGAACGACTATGCTCCTTATCTAGTTCCGCGAACTACTTTCATTTATATAACAGCTCAGCGTATGATTGATATAACATATATGTAATTTATGATATCACTCATACGTTTAGGAGCTGGTGCTCTGATCTAAGAACCAGCTTGACACAGCTCTCGTACACGTAGTAGTGTGTGAAAACTATGAAAACAATATATCGATCTTTGATTTTAAATCAGTCGTACATTCAAATCATTGAACTCAAATTACGACTACTTTTAACGTCAGCTTTAAGAATTTATTAAATTTAGTAGTTTGCCTGAGATATAGCTCTCTTATTTCACGTTTGTATGACCTACGTATTTGATGATTTTTTGCCTCTAATTTTTCCTAGTTATATGACCACATATTAGGTCTAATTTCTCAGTTGTATGCCCACATTAATAGGTTATGTTTTATTTTTCGTTATTACTTTCGGCCTTGAAATATAGACTGAGTTAAAAACATCCAAAACATGTCCAATGTTTTTTTTTTTTTTTGCATTTAAGTTACTAGCCCTTCAAAAAATGTATTCTCAGAAAATTATAAACTTTCAGCCGTGTGGATGGATACACGTGCCGCCTTTTGCTACCATCCAGCAGACAAGTAACCAACATAAAAAGTTGTAAGTATACTCTTAGGTCCAGACATTGGATTTATTTTTAAGAATGTGAGTCAATAACATTTCAACATGATTGGCATTTATATTTCACCTAGTGGCCAACATTCAAAATATTGAAAATTCGTTTATGGCTTTTAGAAATAAAAAACTGTTTTGAAACAAAATAATAATTCCAATATTATCATTTACCTTTTCACAAAATTGTTTAAATGATTTAATTAAAATCAAATCATAAAAATTCTGAAATAAGGTTCAGACATTTTAAGAACCCCAATTTCGTGGCTCAGGCTACATTATGAATGTATTTTAATAAAGCAGCAAACATAAAATGAATATTAAAAAAATAACAACATACTCCCCAATTTTGTCAGGATAAGCCTAAAATCTCCAAATATTTCTCCAAATATTTGTAACATGACTATGGACACATGGATACCTAAACCAAATAATAGGAACTTATATCCGAGCATAGTTCTTTCCTTGACATGCCTGTCATGAGCACTCCTATTTCTTGCCCAATATTTGATATTTTCTTCTACAAACTAGTTCACAAACAACTCTCATCTGGAAAATGAAGATATATGACTATCCTTTGGATTCGACGAACAAAACGACGATTGTTTGTTAAAAAGTTATCGCACTTGTGTTGAGTTCGCCAACATTTCGTCACTTAATGTCGGATACAAACTTTGGCTCCACTTCAATTCCCACTGCCAATTTAACAGAAACTTTTAGCTATTATGAGTATTGCGATACGAGTAGTTAGCGCTGAAGACCACTTTGTTCGTGCAGATACTGCCTATTGTCACAACAATGTAAACATAATTATGAAAAGACGTAAAAATTATACGGGAACTTAAGGATATTGTTCAGATGGAGGGAGCGAGGAGGGGAGAGTTATAATGAATGAAAAATAAATACACTTGATGGAGGAAACTTCAAGTTGTGATGTAAACTTGTGTAAACTGTGCATTTAAAGGCAGTATAAAATCTTGCATTTCAAACTTCTTATATGCATCCGAACTAGAATACACATTTTGCAAATTTTTAAAATTTACCAGTAAGGAAAGCTCAAAAGTCGGGCGGGGCCGACTATATGATACCCTACACCACTATGCATAATTAGTAGAGCTCTCGTAAAAAGGTTTATACAGGGCATTTCAGAGCTCTATGAGATATTTGGTACAAAATCAAAATCTATCTAATTCTATCGTGCATTTTACGAACTATAGCTATCTCTGAACCGGGTTTCTCCAAATTTGACGTATTAGCTTCTAGACTGAATTCGGTCTTATGTACGAAAATTCATGCCATTTGGGCTGATATTGGCCATTTGATATATATGGGAGCTATAGCTATATCTGAACCGATTTTTACTAAAATTGGTGTACTTGCTTCTAAGCTGGTTTCGGTCGGATTTGCCAAAATTGATGCTATTACGGCCATTTGGTGGTCAATCACCCGAAATCGGATGAAGATATATATGGGAGCTATATCCAAATCTGAACCGATTTCGGTAAAATTTAAAACAGCTATTCCTGTGCTCCATTTAATACCTAGTACCAAATATCACGGTTGGGGAGTGAATATTACGAATGTAAGGGACTAAAACACTAAATCGGATGAAACATATATATGGTTGCTATATCTATATCTGAACCGATTTTCACTAAATTTGATATACTTGCTTCTAGGCTGAATTTGTCCGATGTACTAAAATTCAGTCCATTTGGACTTATATCGGCCATTTGGTGCACAATTAACCCGAAATCGGATGAAGATATATATGGGAGCTATATCCAAATCTGAACCGATTTCGATGAAATTACAAACAGCTATTTCTGGGCTGTATCTTTTATCTGGTACCAAATATCATTCTTGTGGAGTGCATATTACGAATGTGAGAGGCTTAAACACCAAATCGGATAAAACATATATATGGGAGCTATAGCTGTTTCTGAACCGATTTTCTCCAAATTTGTTGTATTTGCTTTAAGGCTAATCTCGGTCACATGTGCCAAAATTCGGGCCATTTGTGCTGATATTGGCCATTTGGTGGCCAATTAACCCGAAATCGGATGAAGATATATATGGAAGCTATATCCAAATCTGAACCGATTTCGATAAAATTTAAAACAACTATTTCTGTGCCCCATCAAATACCTGGTACCAAACATCACGGTTGTGGAGTGCATAGTAGGAATGTGAGGGACTTAAAGATCAAATTTGATATACTTGCTTCTAGGCCGAACTAGGTTGGGTGTGACAAAATTCAGGTAATTTGGACTGATAGTGGATATTTGGTGCACATTTAACCCGAAATCGGATGAAGATATATATGGGAGCTATACCTAAATTTGATCCGATTCTCACCAATTTCAATAGGGTTCGTCCTTGGGCCAAAAAAATATTGTTTGGAAAATTTCATCTCAATCGGATAATAAATGCGACCTGCATGTTGTTCACAATAATACATGGACAGACGGACAGACGGACTGACATGCATAAATCGACTCAGAAAGTGATGCAATAATAATAAAAATTCTGGACAATGCCGCCATATATAAATTTGCTTTTACTCTATGTCCTTTGATCGGATTACATTTCATACTAATGAATTACAAAAACTCACATGCATACAAATATTTACATATTACTAGTGTACATTAAAGTATTAACAATTATCGATTTAAAAACATGTCAAAATTAATTTAAATCGATTTATTTAAATTAATGGATATTCTAAATATATTCGTATTTACATAATTATTATGTTGTAACAAAAAGTCAAAAAATTTGGATTACAATGTTTGTTTACACATTGTTTAATATTCACCGACAAAAGTTAGTGTAAACATTTAATTAATTTATACTTTTTGAACAGTATTATGGGGTGCCGTGTCATAATCCACACGGACGTAATCCTCATTACAACTGTAGGGATAATGTAATAAAATTAATAATAATGGGAATTACGTCCTAAACTAATACGGACATAAACCTCATCATGGGGTACGTATTTTTAACCTGATTCCGGCAAAGTAATTTGTTCGAAAATTTCCCGCTTATTCGGTTATTCCTCCCAAATGCGAAAATGCAAAATCTAGGGTTTATTCGGTTCAGCCAAACTGATATGTACAAAAATTATGTATATCGAACTTTTATTCCTTTTTTAAGTAAAGTTACGCAATCCATAGTTTTTCTAAAGTTTATAACTTTTTTAAGTAGCCGGCCTTCGAATTTAAAGTCAATATCTTTGAAACTACAAGAGATATCAATACATATGGCACCATTTTGGAAAGGCAAGTGTACATTAAAGTATTAACAATTATCGATTTAAAAACATGTCAAAATTAATTTAAATCGATTTATTTAAATTAATGGATATTCTAAATATATTCGTATTTACATAATTATTATGTTGTAACAAAAAGTCAAAAAATTTGGATTACAATGTTTGTTTACACATTGTTTAATATTCACCGACAAAAGTTAGTGTAAACATTTAATTAATTTATACTTTTTGAACAGTATTATGGGGTGCCGTGTCATAATCCACACGGACGTAATCCTCATTACAACTGTAGGGATAATGTAATAAAATTAATAATAATGGGAATTACGTCCTAAACTAATACGGACATAAACCTCATCATGGGGTACGTATTTTTAACCTGATTCCGGCAAAGTAATTTGTTCGAAAATTTCCCGCTTATTCGGTTATTCCTCCCAAATGCGAAAATGCAAAATCTAGGGTTTATTCGGTTCAGCCAAACTGATATGTACAAAAATTATGTATATCGAACTTTTATTCCTTTTTAAGTAAAGTTACGCAATCCATAGTTTTTCTAAAGTTTATAACTTTTTTAAGTAGCCGGCCTTCGAATTTAAAGTCAATATCTTTGAAACTACAAGAGATATCAATACATATGGCACCATTTTGGAAAGGCAAGAGTGAAGGCTATTATGTGGTATAGCGATCTTAAAGCACCATATTCGACTTTTTAGAGAGTTCCGGTACAAAAGTAGAAATGTTCATTAATTTCTCCGGAACCGATTCAAATAACCCTCTCATATGACCACCCGTTGGACAGGTATTTCCATAATAATACCAATTTACATAAACCCTAATATTGTATCCAAATTATCGAGTCGAAGCCCAAGATTCAGGTCAATCCAAGCATAGCATAGTAGAGTTAGTCAACTTAATTATATACGAAAATTACTCGGATCCATAATATGGTTCCCGGACTAATCCTCATTGCAATAATGCCCAGGCATCATGGATATGCAATCATAAATGTTGAAGATTTTACAAAAAAATGCTAATTTCGGCCGGCCAAGCTTGTAAGGAACTAGCAAAATGTAAATATAGTCCTCTAAAATTTAAAATGTTCCCAATATCAAGGGTTTCATTTAAATTGGCCGATGAGAAAACGTGGACAAATACATTCTTGGGTTGCGCGTGCTGAGTACGATGGTGGTGAGTCCTGTTGGAATGTCCAAGATCTGCGGCCAAAATGTTTGCGTGCCCACACGCAATATATCCCCCAGAATATTTTTACGATAATATTCGGAATTTATTCTGAGGAGAGCGACCATCGGCTGTTTTGGCGGCCCACACCATCACCATGGCCGGCGCTTCAGTTCTAGTGGCCAACCCAAGGTGCACATTTTCAGCTGACATCTTTGGCAAGTAAACACGAGCATTTTTTTTGTTTACAAACTGCTGGACAACGAATGTTTTCTCATCGGAGAAAACCAAATTCGGCAGTTCACCACTTTCGGCCAAGCGAAACAACTCTTTAGCTCTATAGAGCCCTTTTTTAACAGCTGTCGGACGAATGACTTAGAAATGACAGCAGTGTGAAGTTGATTGCAGTTTGTTTTCCATCTTGCCCTGTATAGTTCGTTGAAAAATATCTGTAAAATTTAAAATGTTCCCAATGTCAGGAGTTTCAGTTAAATTAGTCGATGGGAATCTTGGACAACTACGGCTAATTATCTGCAAAATACAGCGGTGCCTATCACGAACTTCAAAAATCAAAAATTTGAAATAATTCTATCGAAAATGTGGCTAACATCATAAAAATACCGAATGTAGGAGTTACCGTTACATGAGGGCTATAGTAGCTTAGGAAGTAGTAGCCATTAATTTGAGAATTTGATCAATTCCGTTGAAAAATGTGACACAAACCATCAAAATACCGAATATAGGGTGTACAGTTATATAAGAATTATAAATTGGGATTTACATATAGAAAACAAAGTGCCAATTTAAAGCAAATTCTCTTCAAAAATATGAAAATCGCCTAAAAATAATAAATCTGGTGGTATAGTAATATAGGGGCTATATAAAATTATGGACCTATATGCCCATTTTCGATACCAAAAATTCTACGGACCGAAAATGCATATCAACAAAATATTATGAACCTACTTAATTTCGTTCGTTAGCTAGAGTGATCACCACTGATGGACAGCAGACAGATGGACGGTCATGGCTAAATCGACATAGAATCTTATAGAGATCAAGAATAGGCATGCTTTGCATATTTCGAAGAAATACAAAAGGAATGAAAATCTATGTATGGTGATGTGTATAAAAAGCTAACAAAGTTAGTTTGAATAGTAAAAATTATTTCTAATGCTCGTACACGGAGTTAAAATTTTAATATCGTAAATTATTCAACAATTTACAATTTTTAAACACGGCTTTAATAAAACCTAAAAATCAGTCATATACATTTAATTTAATAAAATTGAAATTATTTGGCATTCCTTAAAAGGTCACAAGCCTGTTATGCATAATAAAATACCAAATTATTTTACGAAATGTTCATTAAAATTTTAAAATATCGACAAAATAATAGTTCGTGCTAACTTTATTCACATCAAACAGCAAGTTATATCAGCATGTTACAATTTCAATATTTTATTTTTCATAAAAATCAATATTTAACATGAATATAAATTGAAAGGGAATAAGTTATTAAATATAATATTGTGTGCAAGGCATTACTTGGAAGAGACAGAGAAATAAAAAGTATTTCTCTCATTTTAATGGCATGGCTACGTAAAAATATTCTTCTCAGAATGACTGATATTGAAAGAAGAAACTACGACTTGTATCTTTTATATGCAAAAACCAAACATAAATGTGTTGTCAAGTTTATTGGGTTTTCGTTCCAAGTATACAGTTTTAATGGAGAACAAAGTGCTGCTACGAGAACATCTTACGAAGTCTTGGCATTGGGTTATGTGTCAGCAGCATTTGATTTCATTCATTCCGGCGACATTTCAAAAAATATTAAACACAATTGGTTTTGAAAAGGGTTTTTTCTGTGTGTGTGTGTTTCATACCAACCGAATTCTTCACTTCCGCCATACATATCGAACAGCTTTTTGTTTATTCAGCGTGGGATGGGGCCCATCAAAAGGGATACGTCTTAGACATTTTATGAGTAGCTTTGTTTTCATCCACGTGCCGTTTAAAAGCTTATTTCCTGCAAGTGTGCGTTGTGATGTATTGGGGATAATGGCTTGGAAGTGTGCATAAAAAACGACGGCAAAATTGAATTGCAAATGTGTCCAAAATTGATTTTTCTCTCCGGAATCCAAGTGGGATATTGAGTGACAGATTGACAAGATATGGTTTTAGTGGCAGTCGCTGTCATAAGAATTCGCATGAAAAGATTATAAAAATTACAAAATGTTTTGGGAAAAAAGCTAAAGCGTCACTATTCGCACAAAGATGGCCAAGGACATGTAATATTGTGGAGTTAGAGGACAAACCACTTTAGATGATGTCTGGTTCATACAATAGGCAGCATATTAGCGTTTTTTGTATTCAGTTTCATTTCCATGCAAATCGGAAAGAAAGTTGCTGGAGAATTTGGGCAAAGGTCTCAGCGTTTACATTTTTTTTAAATAAAATACAGCTTTTTGTTGATAAATATAAAAATAAAATACAACATTATATTTTGATTTTTTTTGTAAGTTTTGTATTCTATTATTGATAATTAAATATATTTTTTTAATTGATGAACAATTTTTGTATACAGGATTTGTCTTATTTTTTACTAGTGTAATTTCACTAAATCAAAAGAAACCCTAATAAACGAGGTGTTGAGTTCGGCGGTACACTCAATCATTGGGAAGTCCTCTTCCTTAAAAATAGCAGCACCGAGATTTTGTATCGGTGGAATAATGTGGTAGAATTCTCAAAAGTACCGAATATGTATCAGCTATATATTAATGAAGCGATACTAAAAAGTAGGCTTACACATATTGCTTTTTAAGGAGATTTTCAACTTTCAAAAAATTAGTTAAAACTTTCAAAGTACTGAATATCGGGCTGCTGTGTTATATGCGGCTATAGAAAATTTTGCGAACCTAATGACAGTTCTTTGCAAATTTATTTTCTCACCTCCTATATCCAAATAATTAAGAAAATATGACTAAAACACACAAAATATCTTCATTCTGACATTATCGTCCTATGAACTCTAAGTCAAAATGCGGATATATGTCTAAAATCAATATACTAAATTTTAGCAAGAGAATAATGAGCAGGTGCAAAATTCGACGAAAATGATGAAAACCGTTGTATGGAGGCTATACGAGAACGTGGACCTACATACGAAATTTTTTGTCATAAGTTGTAGTATCCATTAGGATCTTCCAATACGAAATTTGTTACAATTCCGGTGAAAAAATTCGCAAAAATCATGAAAATACCGAGTATGGGGGGCTATACGAAGACGTGGACCTGCATACGAAAATGTTTGTCATAGGTTGTAGTACCTATTAAGATGTTCCAATACGAAATTTGAAACGATTCCGATGAATAATGTTGTTGAAATCATCAAAATTCCGAATAACGGGAGGTACCGTTATATAGGGGCTATACGAAAACGTGGCCCAACATTGCCCATTTACGAACTTAACCTGCCTACTGGTAAACTATGCAGGTATGCAAAATCTTAGCCTTCTATCTCAATTCGTTCGAAAGATAGCGTGGTTACAACAGACAGACAGACTAACAAACAGACATCGCTACATCGTCTTAGAATTTTACGCTGTTATGAAAACATACAAAATTCTTAAAATCGGACATTATATGAATCATGAGTCGGTGCTTACAATTTATAAAGCTATGAACTTAAAATGTAAATTCATTACAAACTAGAGGCACATTCATCTGGTGGGATTTTATATTAGCCGGAACCAATGCAACCCTACCTCGATTCGTTTGGACCCTGATGTAATTACAGCACACAGGCGGACATGGCTAAATGGACTTAGAATTCCTCGTGAATTTAAAATTCTCAAGTATTGAGTATTAATAGTTAGACGTAATAAGGTTAGCGATTAATATAAAAATGTCTGTAATAATTATTAATACCCTTTTATATCCCACCAAAAATAAAAAAAAATGTTTACAACCTAACCATTCAATCCTGCTTTAAACCATATATACTTTAATGTATATATCTGTGCAAGTTTCTAAATGTATCCTTGAGTACTAAACAACAGTGAAAAACTATACAAGTGGTTTATGAGAAATGGAAAATACGAGAAAAGTCATCAAGCCAACACGTGTATATTGAATTTTACAAACAATAACTCTCTAGTTGTTCTCTCTACAATTGTTCGGCGGACAAAAATCCTTTTAAAGCAAAAAACAAAATCATTTCCATCATACTCAGACAGTCTCGATTTCCCCGCCATGTTCAATCTCAAAAAATAACAATGTATTTAAACTAGACATTTCTTACACGAGTGCAAAGTTTGAAAATAAAAACCTGCCAAGTGTTTTGTTGGCTGCTAACAAAAATTCAAATATATGTATGTGGAGATGGCTTACCTTCAAGCAATGAAATGTGCAATTAAAATAAAAATTCTTGCTTACAAGAATTTAAAGTGAAAATTTAAAAAAAACAAAAAACAATATTAAAACGAAAGATAAGATGAGGGGATTACACGTGTTAAAAAGATCAACATTGAAATTCGTATGTTGAAATTCAAAGAATTTGTAAACAGAGCCGAATGAAATATCCCGGATACAAGTTCATCAACTCTGTTCATAATTTGATATTGGGTGACAATTGACATTTACATAACACATGTATATTCGGTAGTCGCAAATGTCATCTCCTCAGCAACAGTGCTCAGATGTCTGCTTCGAGATTTTGATAAAAAAACAAAGCATCAGCTTAGTTTATTTTTATTTTCAGTGTTTAAAGTGATAATCATTTGCAAATAATATTTTAATTCGATGTGTGTGTGTAATTACATGTTCAAAATAATCGTAGGTTCGCAAATACCACCTACATTACTAAATGTGTACACACAGAGCCACCACCACCACCACCGCCACACACAGACACCCAACATGACATGTGTTTGTGTAAACATAGTACAATGTGTATACTACCATTGTAATCCTCTAATGAAATGTCAACGCTGAGTTGTTTGTGGTTATCTGCGAAAGCACTACAAATTACCACAAATTCTAACTAACGCACACACACATATACATACACATACACGAGCGATGTGATGTGATGTAAACAAACAACACTTGAATGTGTACATGTTTGTGTATTTACAACTAACATAAAGTAGATGTTATCAACGCTGCTACACATATACACACATACATGGGAAACAACAACATTATCGAAATTTGGCATTTAATAACTTCCATGGATGGACAACAAGTGGGCACAGGATAACAAATAGTTTCACAGTGGTCACTATTGGCAATTGATGTAAATTACAGAGCTTTGTTCGGCCATCATCCACACTTGGAGGTCACAGTAGACAAGCAATCAACCATTTATTGGATTTTGGGAAAACAATGTCATTGGGTGTGTGTGTGTATGTGTGTGTTACGATATTTAGTTATAGACTGGAAGTCGGTAAAGTGAAAACTAATTGGAAACCGTTTGGAATTTAAGTTAGTTCGTTTTTGTATGGTAAGGACAGAGCTCAACCGAATTTTTCATATAATTATTCTAAAAAAATCAAAATGATATATAAACAAGTAACCAAAGGTAACACCATTATATATTAGAAAACCCCCTTAGTGCCAAACACATTTTAGTCGATTATTTGAAATAATGCTTTACTGTCCTGCGCATATGTTGCCTTTTGTTTTTTAACCGGGGAACCTTTCCTTATATTTACACTTTACGTCGTACTGATAGGTATTCAAAACAATTTCACACAAATGTTGTGGTCCATTTTTCCCCCTAACTATAATTTACGGATCGCTCCAAAATGCTACATTTCTGTCCTGTCCCCTAATTTATTGCACAATTACGTATCGATTGATTTTTAATTGTGACCTGTAGAGCCTCTTAAAGATCAGGAAAGTTTTAAATTTTGGTCCATTTAATCCCCTAAATATATATTTTGAAAAACAATTGGCTTCAATTCTGACCCTAATTCTATCCAAATGCTAAATTTCTTGAGAATCGGATGTTAACTTCGACATGAATATAATAACCCAAAAAAATAGTGTTATAAGGTGAAAAAATATTACCAAATGTAAAATTCAATATTGTAAGTTAAATATAAAAAAGTCGCATGCGATAAAAAATATGACAAAAAAAATATAAAAAATATTCAGTTTTTTATTGACATATTTTCATGCGATTTTCTTATGCTTTATCCTTTTCTTATCTCATAGGGTTCTACTCTGACCCTAACCCCACCTCCATGCTAAATTTTGGGACCATAATTGCCACCTGCAGAGTGATTACAAATTAACATGGAAACCAATATTTTGAGGTGCTACATAATTTTTAGCCCAATCAAACTTATAATACCCCCAACACATAGTGTTATAGGGTATAAAAAAGAAAGAATATGTTTGTCTCTGTGTTAAAAAGAACACCACACAATTAGAGTGGACACAAGGAGGAGTAAAAGTCGGATATTGGTACTCCAAATATGAAATCTTGTAAGATCAACATTTCCTAGACCTATTTTTAGTGGATCTCTCAGTTAAGGTAAATATTAAAAAAAATCAGCCAAAACCCGAACTAAAATCATTGTCAAAAACTTTCGACAAAATTTAAAATAACTTTACCAAGTCTCATAAATAATCATTCGATATACATAACTTACCTGATTTCCATACAATTTCTAGACACCACATTTGATTGCCCAGATATTGGTTTTTCACTTTAAAGGTTACCATTTTCTCCTGCATAGATTAAATTTGGTTTCTGCATTAATTGTGTTGAGATTAAATGACCTTTCGGTTGGTTGACTCTTCCCATTCGACCTAATTAGGATTTCGAAACAAAACCGAAAGGCACCAACTTGTATTGTCGAATAAAAATGCAAAATTCAAAATTAAACAAAGGTATGAAAACCCACAAACAGAAATTCCAATACGGATAGACAAGCTCTAGCTAGTCTTCCAAATGACTGAATAAGCGATGTTGTTCGGAGTTGTTTAATGGCAAATAAACGCGTCGACTAAAAGCAATTTTAAGGTAAGGAATTTCCAACAGACCGTATAATTTAGTTATGCAGTATGGTATGTCTCAAATGAAAGGGACGCTTAATTTTGTCCCCTAATACCTGCGGCAAAAATAAAGGACAAAAAGAAAAATAAAATGAAAAAATAAATAAATATCCCCAAAACAGGCTAATGAGTTATATAACGAACAACAGATTGGATCTGGATACTAAAGTAGCCAAACACAAACTGAGTATGGGAGGTAGGAGATTTTAGACTAAAACAAATTATGTCCCATCAATTTGAAATTTTCGTAATTTAATTAATTATTTTTGGCAAACATTCAAATAGAATGGAAATGGATTAAGGTGTTTGTTTAATACAAATATATTTAATTTAAGCATAATTTGAATACTTTGATTTTAAAATTTGCAAAATTTGAAGACTTAAAAATGTTGTCTATGTAATAATTGGAGCTTCTGGGAATATGTGAAATGTATCTACATACCATCGCTAGTATGTTTTTATGAAGGATATGTGAGAGAAAAAAATCTTATAAAAATTTTGGAGGCTATATAATATGTTAACCTAAAAGGTATCAATCCACGGCCAGTAAACTGGAAATATCTCAATATTCTTGCACAATATTAGATATATTTTTAACGAGACAATTACGACTCAAAACAATCTGTAAGTTAATAAAATTCTTAAAACAGCAGCATCAACTACATCATTCTGTATCGACAGAATATATATTCTATAATAATGTTTGGCTTCAATGTTGTTGTTGTTGTTATGAATTTCAAACATAATTCTTATCACTATCATTCTTGGTTAGTTATCTCATGGACTGCTGCAGGCATTTTGGAAGCAAATGTGAAAAATCACAACCCACTTGCGAACATCTCTAAATATTTTGATTTATTTTATAGCCAAAGGTGAAATAATGTTATGAAGCACTTATTGAACTTTTGTTTTCTTTTAAGTCAATCGGTCAACTTTAATTCCAGAAGAATGGAAAATGTATTTTAGCTCTTAAATATCTAGAATATGATGAAGAACTTATCGAATGAATTTTAACAACGGACCGAATTTTTAATGCCTTGATTTATACAAAGTCAAAATGTAAATGTAAAGTTGTAAAGCAGTTAGACATACATTAGGAACTTTAAATATAAAATTTCAGACATTAGCCATTAGAATAGCGAACACAGGGTAGTGCATAAATGTACCACAATGTGGACTAATATTAATTGTTTTTTGCAAGGTGGTTAGGCAAATTCCAGACAATTCCATTGAAATGTGTCCCGAAAGTCGTTGAAATCATTAAAATGAGGGAGCATCGTTATATTGTGACTATACTAAAAAGTTGGTCGATAGAGCTCATCTTCGAACTGGATCTAAATTGAGATTCAAAACGCATGTGTACCAAATTTCAGTAATTGTACGCTGATCATTAATATACAGGGTGAGATAAAAAAAAAAACTACAACAAAGTCAAACACCATAATTTTTCCTTTTTTAATTTTATAGAATAAAAACAAGAATTGTCGGAAATAGCATCAAATTTTAGAATAAGTTTAGATTTGTTCGAATTGGTCACCTTTGGCACACATTATGGCATTCAAAGGGCCACTGAAACCGTCACATGCTGCCCGAATGTTACTCTGCCGTGTTTTGGCCCATTCCCGGCGAAGCGCTTGCTTGAGGTGATCGACACGTTGGTATTTTTTAGTGCCAACCTTGCTTTCCAAAATAGTCCAGACATAATAGTTCAACGGATTGGTATCCAGAGATTTTGGTGCTGGAAATGAAGGGAGAAATCTCATTTTGTAACCATTCTTGGGTGGCGCGTGCTGAGTGCGATAGTGCTGAGTCCTGCTGGAATGTCCAAGGTCTGAGGCCTAAATGTTTGCGTGCCCAAAGCTTTAATACACCCTCCAGAATATATTCGCGATAATATTCGGAATTTATTCTGATGCGATTAATACAAGCGGAGAGCGACCATCGGTTATTATGGCGGCACACACCATCACCATGGCCGGCGTTTGAGTTCTGGTGGCCAACCGAAGGTGCATTTTTCAGATGACTTCTTTGGCAAGTTAGCATGATCAATTTGTTTGTTCCTCATCGGAGAAAACCAAATTCGGCGTTTCGCCACTTTAGGCCAAGCTAAACAACTCGTTAGCTCTTTTCTTCCTGTTGCGGTGTAAGTTATTGTACTTTTTGGAATTTTAATGGCTTTACCTGGAGCTCATATTTAAATATTTGCCGAATGGAATATTAATATGTTCAGCTCACGAGCCTTTTTTTCGGCCACTGTGACGCGGTTTCGATCAAGCGATGGTACGAGACACAAAATATTTATTCACATTTAAATGCTGGAGTGCTTTAACGATAGCTACTTGTGGTTTTCCAGCCAAATATAAAGAAATCACACTATCACGCTTGAATTCCATCACGAATAACTTTTTTGGGAAAATTCTCACCAAAATGCTTTTGTACGCTTGTAAACAATATAATGAGCTGTCACAGGAATAATTTTAACAGCTGAGGGACGAGTGGCTTAGAAATGACAGCAGTTCAGTTTTTCATCTCACCCTGTAACTATATCTGAACCGGTTTTAACCAAATTTGACATACTTGTTTCCAAACCCAAATTCCATAAAAATCGATAAAATTTAGCGAAGGTATTTCTGAGCTGTATTTGATATACAAACAAACAAATGATTTTTGCTAACTTTAATATGGATCGGGCAATAATGCTACCTGTACTTTGTTTACAAAAATACATAGATAGACGGACGGAGGGACGGGCATGCATAAATCAACTCAGAATCTGATTCTATGCAGATCATTAAAAGGAACTATCACGTTTCCTTTTACCTGTTACAAACAAATGCACAAGAAGATAATACCCTGACAACCTTGTGGTGTAGGGTATAAACATACTTCACACAATGGATATCACTTAAAAAATAAAAAATGTTTTCTTCCAAAATGACAATGAAAAACTGCGGTTCAATATACCCTGCACCCATGCAGAAAAAAAAAACTAAATAAACAACCCCCACACTATTTGTCAACGACATAGAATTCTAAAAATAAAAACAAACAAACATTTAATGAACAGTTTTTCACAGCTACCGAGCGTGAGATGTTCAGTGGGATGCGTTTACACATACACATTAGAATGCAGATTTGCATTGTATCACTCTTACATTGTGCTCACTATGAGCTACAAAATGGTTGATTTTTTTTATATAACATAGTGTGGTATGAGTGGAATGTGGAGTGAAATGCATATTCATTTAATGCCAAGTTAAGGATTAAGTCAACGACAAATGGGCCTTCGTTGCTATATTTGATTGTTCCCCAATAAGCATATTTTACTGCAGCGCATATTCTACCCCAAACTTTTTGACGTTAATTTTTATACCCTACAACACTATGTGTTGGGAGTATTATAAGTTTGATTGGGCCAGAATTTATGTAACACCTCGAAATATTGTTTTCCCATATAGGAAAGTATATATGGATCTTCCTAGCTCGCCGAGCTGAGTCGATCTAGCTATGTATGTCCGTCCGTCCGTCTGTCCATGTTAATTTGTAACCACGCTACAGGTCACAATTATGGCCCGATCCTTACGAAATTTTGCACGAAGGTGGGGTTAGGGTCAGAATAGAAGCCTATTTCTTTTGGAGATGATCGTCAAATGTTTAGGGGTTGAAATGGACCAAATACTGAAAAAATGTCGGATTTTCCAGTAGCTATACAGGTCGCAATTAAAGACCAATCGACACGGAATTTCGCATGTAGCTAGAGTTTATGGCGGGGAAGAAGCCTACCAATTTGGGTGGTCATCGGATAATATTTAGCGAGTAAAATAGACCATATCTTTTTTGTTGAAAAAAATCAAAATTTTTCATTAAACCGTGAATATAAGATATAACATATAAGATCTCTTATATGTCGAGAACGGCTGAACTGATTTCGACAGTTCTCATTAATTCAGAATGGCCTCTTGGCAGAAAAGAAAAAACGCCTAAAAATCGCATAAAAATATCTCTCTAAAGATGAAAATATTGATTTTGTAAATTTTCTCATATTTTTTTCAATTTTGTCATATTTTTGGCATATTTTCATTTTGAATTAAACATTCGGTAATATTTCTACAGCTAACAAAACTAAGTAGTTAGGATTTCAGGATATCATATACAGATCGCATTTATGGCCCGATCCTTACGAAATGAGGGTCTGAATAGAAGCCTACTCTTTTTGGAGATGATCGCCATATATTTAGGGATTGAAATGGACCAAAAAACTGCAAAATTGTCGGCAGGTCGTAATTATCGCTCGATCCTCACGCACATTTGAATGGGGGTTAACGGACATTGCAAAAGCCAAGTAGTTTCGGATGGCCATCCAAAAAAAATTAATGTGTGAAATAGTTTGCCAACTTTTGTAGACAAAATACGAAAATGTCCATTCCGGTGACTTTTTGGAGAATTCACAAATACAGGAAAGACGCACTTCCGACTATTTCGTTAACGCTGATTTCGTTGAAGAATATAGTCAAATGTCTGTATCTCATATAGATGCGTTTCAGTCAAAAACCAATAATAAATGATTATCTTTTGCCACTTCTGAGAGGTTATAGATCTTTGGGAAATATTGGTTCCAGATCTAGGAAAACCATTTACGTGCAACATCTACCAATAAATTGGAAATGAGCAAATTAGTTTAAGTTGCTATTATTCGAAAATTAGAGAACGAAACCTGATGGTTTTCTTTTATTATTTGTCACAATATCTTGTGGAATTCTTTCGAATATCTCGCCTATATAAACTGTATCGTTTATTATAGTGTTGTAGGGTATTCAACTGTCGGCCTCGCTCGACTGTAGCCTTTGGTTACTTGTTCAAAAATGTTTTACTGCAAAACCAAAACATAATAACTTTTGAAACGAATATTTTTCCAATACCAATACCTCATTCATAATTATTTGAAATAGTTTAGAGGTGGACAACTTTTTTAGTTGTCCCCCACAACACACTTCTGTAATAAAACAATAATTGTGTAGAGTAATTAATAGGGAATGGTCTATTTCAAGGCCGAGGCAGTCGTAACAAGTGGAAAAGTTTTAATTATCCCCCTGATGCCGTGATGGTTACGTTCTATTTTCGATGGGTTTAGTATTAAATTATACACTTGCCAACTCAGAAATTATAATAATGATGGGCTCTGCTGTCGCAATGAATTATGCGGAATAAATTATTGCCAACGAAAGGCAGCAATTTTCAACATAATATAGTTTTTGAGACTCATTAGGCGTAATTAAGGGGGGGAAGGAATTTTGAAGATGAAATTAAGTGATTTAAAAATGTCTTTGCACATGTTAAGAAACGGGGGAAAATCGAGAGAGAAAATTGACAGATTACCATGTAAATGTTCCTTAAAATCGACGTCATATATCATTAGACTTGAAAACAAATTCAATTTTATATTTTAACTAGAATCATAAACCAACCGAAATCGGTCTTTTCCCTTACATCTTGCAAAGGAATTATGTTGACCACACATGAATCATGAATATCTTATAATCTACTGATGAGAAGATATTCCAATAATGCAGACAAAATAAACATTTTAGGTGTGAAAAGGACAAGACAAACAAGGCCTTTTTTTTCTTGGATATCTTGTCGATCTAAATGTTGCATTAGGGTCCCATAGATGTGTGTATGTGATTGAAAGGGCTAAGCCCAAAATAAACATTTGCTCTCAAAAATGAATAAGTGACACAGAATGCAATGGATGCAGCAACTTGAGCCGAGCCGAATTGTTCCACATCAATGCAGTGGACTGCAGAAAATACAAAATTTCTTTTTCTCTAACAGCTAAAGATATATCCACAAAGAAAACGGCTTCCCTTGGAGGGTAATTTTTCTTTAAGAAACACACACACAAAAGGAAACATCCTTTTGCTTCGCTCCGTAGTGTTTGCTTTCCATTATTCGGTTATGAACTCTTGTCTTGGGGGGCTGTTGTGTGCTCCAAACCAACGATATCCTGGGCCTGTGTGTTTACTTGGTTGCAAAGCTGTGCATATGTAAGTCGGCGTGTGTATTGGTGTTCGTTTGTTTGTTTGTATGCATTCATGTTGGTGTGTGTACATGCATATTTAATATTGAAAGAAATTGAATGCTTCGATGGATGAATTGTTGGCTCTCTGGTTTAGTGGCTGCTGACATGGTTGGTTTGTTGTTCACTTCAATGAGCTACTCTGTGGCTGCGTTGCTCGAATCGAATCTTAGAGGGAGCACTTGCCAGAGCCATGCTTGTGTGTGTGTGTGGAAGCGAATGTGAGTGTTGTTTGGGCAAACACAATAAACGCTTCATGCAATATTCAGGAAGTAATCAAGTCTCTAATCGTTGTTTACCATCATAATTTGCATATGGCGCTTTTTCGCCATTGTTTGGCTTTGCAGATGGGTAAAGATGCTTGTATGTGCATTTTTAGTCCGCAAAAGCTCCCAACTAAGCGCTTTTTGGATAATCGTTTTTTTTTTTTTTTTTTTCTTCTAGCCTTCTTCTTCGTGTTTCTGTCAAAAACGAACAAACAAATACAAAAGTCAACAAAGTACCCTTCATCGTGATACATTTTGAGTTGGCCATAGCTCTCATTTAAGGGAATGATAATTATTACACATTAGACAGAGATATATTGAAAAATTCCGCAAAATGGTAAAAATTATGTGTAAGAAATAAATGTAAGGATGTCAATCAATTTAAAATATGTGTTTTTTTTTCCTAAAATGCAGATAACTTCTCAAATTCATCCAATAGGTCCAGATACTCCCAAATCAGCGATAGGCTAAGGCTATGGATTTCCTATTTATATTGTAACATGATGCACACTAAACGTTTTTCTTTATAGGCTCTAAGATTTTAATATGCTGGAGATCCTGCCGGGGCTAAAGGATTCCTAGTAGACATTTATTTACGTTTATAGTTGTGTAATGTATAATTTTTATATAGTATATACAATTTTATATAGTACGTATATATAGTCTGTATATATGTATAGTATGTATACTTTTTAGAAGAATTATCCTACTAGAGGCTTGAATGTTGGCTGAGCACTCTATTCGGCTTACGAATAAGTGGGAATATTACCGATTTTTTTTTTTTGCCAAGCGATGTCCGTCCGTCTACCCGTCTGTCCGTTTGTTGAAAACCCTCTAGATTCCGAACTAAATGAAGTAGGTTGATAAAGCTTTACTCAAATGTATATTATATCTACAGTACTTCTGGTATTGAAAATGGGCCAGGTAGGTCCACGTTATGGTATATCCTCCATACGATGGTAGCTCCATATTTTCTGTATTTTAGGGATATAAGCGATATTACAGCTTATGACAAAAAATTGTCTGTGCAGGTCCACGTATTCGTATAGCCCTCATATAACGGTACCTCCCGATATTCGGTATTTGGATGATTTAAGCGACATTATTCACCGGAATTGTTTCAAGTTTGGTATTTGAAGTTCGTAATGGATGCTACAGCCTATGATAGAAAATTGTTCGTGCAGGTCCACGGCTTAGTATAGTAATGGCTTATGATAAAACTTGCCTATGCAGGTCCACGTCGTCGTATAGACCCTAATATACCGGCTGCATTCGGTATTTATTAAATTTTAACGGAATTTATAACTGATTTTATTTTTTTTATTTTTATTTATTTATTTATTTCATTTTATTTTATTTATTTATTTTTTTTTTTTTTTGAAAATTGCCAAATTCGTTCCAAATGATGGCCCGGCCGAACTTGCAGCTTTTTTACTTATTTTTTATTATATTACTTTGAAGTGGACCAATGTGGCCTATCTTTGCGTTATATCTGGTAGGGACAAAAAATGGCATACGCAGTTTATAGAATGTCGGTGTCTTATTTCATAATGAATAATAGTTATTTTATGAAATACGTCGACTTTTTGTGGGGATAGTACCAGATGGGGTGGGCCTATATTGTCCATGTTACAACCCAATCTAATTAAACGAAATTAGATTCTCCATTTGCTTTTCTGAGAGTTTATTTTATATATTTATTTATTTTTTTCTCTCTTTTTTTCGAGATTTTAAATTTTCGGGTCAAGAACAATTTGAACCAAATTGGATAATCTCTTTGAGAGCTATCATGCCCATTTATACATTTTGGCTTGGTTTTTTGGCTATACGTATAAAAATTTTGTTAATCTTTTTACAAAAAACACTGGGATGCTTTGATTTTTTTATTTTTAATAAAAAGTATTTTCACAATCATTCGTTCATTCATTCAATTTCACACAACGTCAAAGAAAAGTTGTAGTAAATTTCACGAATTCACATCAATGCTTTTGGAACACTCAAGGTGCAAATGATAAAATCTGCATAATTTCGAACAAACAGACAATCTTGAAAAGGATGGAATCGTAATGAAAATACTTATTGCACAACAACAATATCGAGCGACAGCTGCAGTAACATCATCCACAGCATAACTATCATAACGGTACATACGTTTCTCTACCGATTTTGATTTCGAGCAACAACTAAATTATTCCTCACTCAGTTGCACATTTCTGCAGATAGTCATCCGAGTGGCAGCGGTGTCTGTGTTGTCCTCATTGAATGCCAGCCATTGGGAAATTTGTAAACAGCAGTGAGAACATTCTATTTTCGAACGAACACTTTTTTTCTTCATCTTCCTCTTCTTGCTGTTGAATTTGGGTGAAGGGCGTTTATTATTTCTTTACTGCGACTCAAATTTGAATATCTGCGAAAAAATTTAAATGAATAGTTTTAATTTGCATTAATTTATTCGGCCATCTGTAGCAGACATGCAACTTTGAATGTTTTATTAATTTATTTAGTTTTGGAAATTACTACAACATGCGACCCTGTTTAGTTGATCTTAAAAATTTAGAAATTTAGTAAAAAAAATTTAGAATTTAGTAAAAAACAGTAAGTTCAGCCGGGACAAACTTTGAATACCCTCCTCCATTTGGAACAAATTTGGAAATTTTCAAAAAAAAAGTAACATTTGCCAAAATTCTGTTAAAATCTTAAAAATACAGAATATAGCTGCTATATTGGGGTCTATATGATGGCGTGGACCTGCATAGACAACTTTTGTTATAAGTCATTACAATATTCAAATACGAAACTTAAAAAAACCGGTGAATAATGTAGCTAAAATCATCAAAATAGCGAATATCGGGAAGTACTGATGTATGGGGCATGTACGAAGGCATGGATGTGGGCTGTACGATATATATTTTTTTCTTCCAGCAATTAAAGTGCTTCGAAAGAACTTTTAGTATACATTTTTAGACCATTCCATTGAAAATGTTGCTAAAGTCATTAAAATGCTGAATAAAGGGTTGCCCATATTCGACGGACCTTTGGGCCCTTTGGGCCCACTCCAATCGACGAGGCTTGTCCGCAGGCAACATTCTTTGCGTCAATTGAATTTTGTACGGGAACAAATGCAAATCAATGCGAATAATCCGTTGTAAAGTGGACAGAGCCATGCCCAACTGCTGAGAACGGCGTTTTTGGGATGTTCTTGGGGACCTCTCAGCACTGGCTCGTACGGCAGCGATATTCTCGGCCGATCGCCTTGGTCGACTTTTATATGGCCTCTTCGGATTAGAAAAAGCCTTAACAGTCGAAAATTTTTCGTATAAACGCTTAATGGTGTTCCTAGAAGGCGCACTTCTCACATTTTTTAATGTTTTAAAAGCACGTTGAGTTTTCACAATTGACTTCTTCTGTTGAATGTAAATTTCAACTATTTCAGACCGCTCGCGTGGCGTGTATTGGTTCATGGTAAAAATCTGCTTGGACTGACGCTTCAAACACGGTATGTAATTAAGCGATGTGACATCTCTGTCAAAAGTTATGGCGTTGCTAGATGGGTCCGTCGAATATGGGCAAGCCTGTATAGGGAGGTACCGTTATATTGGGGATATAAGATATCGTGGACCTATATTGATATAAGATGAAATACTCAGAAGATATCCTTTTGTGGATTTTAAATCAATTTATTTGAAAAATTTGGCTACAATCATCCAAATACCGAATATCGGGGGGTACTGTTTGAAGGGGGCTATACAATATGGTGAACTTATATAGACAATTATCTTCCAGAAGATAAAGTACTCAAGAGGAACTCCTTGTGTTTATTTTCAGACAATTTCATTGAAAAATGTGGCTAAAATCATCAAAATGCCGAATTTTGGGGGCTACTGTTATATGTGGGCTATACGATATCGTGGACCTATATTGCCTTTCTTCGAACTTGACCTGTTTGCAGACAAAAAACTGATCTGCGCAAATTTTTAGATTCCTATCTTTATTCGTTTTGTTGCAGCGTGATTACAACAGACGGACGGACAGGGCTAAATAGTATTAGAATTATACGCTGATCAAGAACATATGTATATACTTTGTTATGTCTAATATGAGTATTTCGATGAGTTACAAACGGAATGGTTGAGGGTATAAAATCTAAGAGGAAATCAGTTGTCTGAATAAACATTACTCTTAAGGATTCAATCCTGTTAAGACTGAGATATTTGGCGGAAGTGCGTTTCTTTATGTCTTGTTCATATTTTTTCATTAATTTCATTGAGCCGTTTGTATCACTTCCTGGCAATATATTTTTAAAAATGTATACCTTTTGGTCGATATATTCTTATATAGTGGGTTCAAATATACCCGTTATTTATAATCTATTTAAGGGTCAGATAGGTTCCAATACATCTTCTGTACACTAAGACATTGTAATTCACATTTTTTCGACAGCTAAAAAATTGTAGTGAAACGCAAAATTCAACCACACAACTGTCCATTTGTAAATGTATGTCCAATGAGTCTTTGTAAAAGACCCCAGGACCGGATGAAACTGTACACTTTGTCACTCTTCTTTTGTCCGTTTTAATTTTAAGTTTTTTTCTTCTTCTCGGTTTGTAAAATGGTTTTTGTTGCATTTGTTTTTGTTTTTGAAGGATATTGTTTTAGAAGCTTTTTGTCATCATCTCCATTAGCATTGTTCATAGTCACTTTATTCTCTTAGTTAGCGAGAGAAAAAATATTTGTCTTTTTTGACAACTTGTTGTACGAGTGATGTTCGGTTGACTGTTGGTTTCCGCCTGAAAGTCCCTGTAACTGACAGTAGTTACTTTCACGTGTTGAGTTTTTTTGCGCCATGTTGGATTGTGGTAATATGGCCACAGTTCAAAGGACACTGGAACTGATGTTGGCTTTCCATTTTAAGTTGAAACAAAAATGATAGTTTTCTGCGCTGCACAAAGGAGTTGTTCATGTCGAAATTTCATTCTGATTTCCGTGTAGATTTTTCTTTGACAAAAGTTATCTTCTATTCTATGAACTTGAATTTCTTTGCAGTAACATTTCTGTATCCCGTTACTGATAAGTAAGATAAAATGTAGGATTCTCTTTAATTCAGTTAATACTTGTCACATTGAGTGCGTATTTTTCGTGGGTCTTTCCCCCCACACCACAACATAAATATTCCTTTCACACAGTCCAATCATATTTCTCGACTTAGGAACGTAATGCAAAATTATGTATCTGAACCTCTGTGAACCTTAATTCATCTCCAACGCGCTCCATATTACCTCATTATGTATTCCTTGCTTGAACATAACATAACCCTAATCTATACTTAAAGAAAACTTAATATCCAGCTGCTGGTTTCCCTCAGTTCGGAGGCAGTGTTCCTCGGCAGAGGAAATGTTTGCAGACATTCGCGTGCCTTTAGCCAATCCCATTCATAGGGGAAGGAGGGTGAGAGACACAACAGGCGAAAGAATAAAAGGAGAAGCGTTGGCCTGGGCGTAGGTGTGTGGAGAATGGGACAAAACAGGAGTCTGAATATTAAGATTTGCATAATTCAATAGAGATACTCTTCAGTAAAAATGTGATAATGATTAAGTCGAGAATGCCAGCGTTTGCCGCTGTTTATACCACGGGCAAAACGATGATGGCTAAATTGAATTGCAATTCGCGATACCCAATAAACACACACATTTGCATTGGCTGGTGCTCAAATGGCCACAAATATTACCCGTGCGTGAAATTCAATCGGTGTCGATGTTGCTGCCGTTGTTGTTGGTGTTGTTGATTATCAAACCATCGTTGATGGGACTCGAGTTGATGAGAATGCCCTCAAGTAATTAATTAACGCACGACTACTTGCAAATACATATAAAAATTATCCCGACTCACACACACACACATGCACACACTTGCACGCACACACACACGCACGCACATATCGTGTTCCTTCAACATATTTTTTCTCACTTCAGTTGTTCCACATAATTACACTGTTTAACGTGAACATAAGTGAGGTCATGTATGCCATGCGTTCGTTCACTAGTCTCCGCGAAGAGCTGAAAGTATTCAAATACTCGTTCCGGGGCGAAAGTATGCGTAAAAAAACTATTTAGAGCATTTAATACCAACGCAAAAGTGCTCGCATGCCATGCATACAAACGAGGTTTTCCCAGAATTCGTTGGTGGCAGCGGAATAATAACGAAACAATGATGCGTTGCTCTAGTGGAAACATAACACAATGCTTGAGCCAAAAACAGAAAAAAACACACACACAACGCCGAACATATACTTGCAAAGTTTTTCAGCCTTTTCAAGGGAGCCTGGTATTAATATTATCCAAATTAAATTTGGAAAGTGTACCAAGTTTTAGTCCAAATCAATTTTCTACAGAATTTCTCAATGCAATTACTGAAAAAAGATTTTGCATTCATCTAGGGTGGAAAGAGGCTTAACTGTATATTCTTTTCAAAATGACGGGATAAAATTATGGGAGACAAAATAATAATTGGAAAACAATTTAAAACAGAATTGCTTTATACTCATTTTTTGTTGTAAATAGAATATAATTTAGTTTTTAAAGAGATAAATATTAAAACCACTTCAGTGCTGTGCTAGCATTCTTGAAAAACAAAGCAATACTTCTAGATTATAACATTGGAGTTTAAAATAAATTTTATAAATATAAAAAATAACCCTAAATTTCTTATAAAAATACTAAAATTGGAGGGCAGATCAGTCTGTGACTTTTTTTAACTCCCCTCGTACCTATATGAAATGCAACCCTACTCCCATTGTGTATCACCTGTTAAAAAACTGCAATAAAGTTTTTAGGAGAGTTTTATAATTTAGCAAAATTTCAACAGTCGCTCGGAAACTTGATAAATACAAGTACTAATGAGACTGAATATTCTAGACGCAAACTCTAAAGTCCAGTCAAAATATACATAAACAAGTTAAAGAGTATGAGCCGATTTTGCCGACAGATTGATACCCTCAGCCATTATCCGTTTTTTCATATATATTTTGACATGTTTAATTATTATTCAAAATGTTGACCCTCTAAAGGGGAGCTACCGATGGAGTAGAACAATATTTTCCATTTCGCTTATGACCTTAGTCTGATATAATCATGGGAGGCGACAGCTTTGAATAATGTGCGTATACTTTTTGAAAATAATCAGTTTTTTTAGAAAGTCACCAGAAAGAGTGGGTCAACATATTCCATATACACGATTTTTTAAGAAAATCGCTGATTTAGTTAGTTCAGAAGGAAAAGTTCTTTTCATCCGTACCTCATACCTAATCTTGTGTTCGTAGAAAATTGAGATTTGTGAAATTTGTAATAATTATTATGATGCAAAATGTTGACCCGTAGTGGGGTAGGTATTAGGAGAAGTGGGCCGATATATCCCATCTTATTCAAAACTTTAACCTTTTGTGGGGGAGGTACCAGAAGGAATGGACCGATGTTGCCCCTCAATCTAAGTTTGACAAAATTTTACGGTGTACCAAAATTGGACCAAATCGGGAGTTATCGTGCGCACCATCCAGCCAGACACACGGACGGACATCTCTAAATCGACTCCAAATGTCCTGAAATGGATTTGGTCCAAAGAAACCTGAGGTCTAAATAGGTTATTTCGATGAGGCACGTGGCCGTATCAAATGATATATGTATGCCCTCTGTAGCCATATGGCTGAGGGTATGAAAAGGTCAGAAATTGCAAACACTTACATAATACTTACATACTATGGTATCCCGAACGAACGTGCCAACACTGTTCTGTTTATTAAAAAAATCAAAATTCCTCATAAATCCCTATACCCTAAAGGTCATAATTTTAAGTTTTTCATACTTTTCTCGAGAAGGGTAGTTTTACGAAATAATAGTTTAAAGAAAATTGTTAAACTTAAAACTCTCCACATAAATGGCAATGACGATATTCGTACTAAAAGTTACCATTCCCAAGATATCGGGAATTTAGGAGTCACGCTTTACATAATATACACACACTTCCCCGCATATTGCTTTCAAGGTTTTGAAAATTTTGACGTAATTTAACGGAATAGAACCCATTGACATATTATTGGATTAACTATTGAATTCCTTTAATCAAATGCATTCTCTTGAAATTCGGCATCAACGGTCTGGATTTCTTCGATTTTATTCTCTTGTTGAAGGTCCATGACTCACTGAAATATTTATTAAAATCAAATTAAACTTCTTTTATTGCTCTGAAATGCTTGTTTTTTGCTTGCGTTTAATGGAGCTCCAAAGACAAGTACCTTTATTGATAAATTCGGTGCTTATGGCACAATAAAGAAGTAGAATAAAGTAGAATACATTTTTTTAAGGGTATGTGGGAAGAGACCTTCATCTCAATTTTCCATGACGAATTTGAACCTCTCCTTGTTATTCTCGGGATATTACTCTTAGTTTTCAATTTTCAAGCTATTTTTGGAAACTCATCTTTATAGAACTCTTTAAAAAGTTCCAAGATTCTATCAACTTTTCATACATTATTTTTTCACAACTGGCAATGTCAAGGACTCATTAAAATGCCTTCAAAATTTAAATTTAACAAATTTCAATTTAATTCCCCATAAATCCTTGGCCCGATTCACTTGGAATTTAAATGGTGATATAATTTTTTGTTGCAATTCTCCAATAATTGAAAATCATATGATATACATGGAATTAAAAAAAAAAAAAAACATATTGACAGCATATCCCATAATGCAAGCGGAAAAATATCATAAACAGCTACAAGACCAACCGACCTCAGATACACACACATTCATACTCATATGTAGTTCATTTAAAATTAATACGATTCTCACGCAACTCCATAAAATATCCAATTACCGATGACATCGGGAAAATAATGATGTCCTTAACGGAAGCCATAGAAATTTATGCTGCCGAAAGGCGACATGTCCAGCTACATTTCTTGCTTCGCCGATTGGCAAGCTTAAAAAATTCAACACCGTGCAATTAAGACAATTAAAGTCGAGTATGCGACCGATTACACACCTTAAAACAAACATTTTTTTTTTATCTGAATAAAAGTGTTGAACGTCTGGATGACAGAAATAATGAGGAAATAAAACCTCTCTCTTAAGTTAGTTAGGATTGGCGGAAATATTTGCTTTACAGAGATTGATTCTGAACCCAGTTAAAAAAAAAAACAACCGAGACACCTAGCCATAGATCGTCTAAAAGTATGTTCAAACGTTTAAAAAAATGTGTAAGCCTTTTCAGTACCAATTGATTAATCAATATACCGAAAATTATTTTGGGAAAGACCTTTGTATGGAAGTTATTCTCCAACATGAACCGTTGATAAATTTACAATTTTTTATATGTGTTGGGGTATTATAAGTTTGATTGGGCCAAAAATTATGTTACACCTGGAAATATTGTAGGGAACACATAGGGACCTATACAAAATGAGATAAACTGTGGTATTTTTTAGTTCCAACCTTGCTTTCTAATATACTCCAGACACAATAGTCCAACGGATTGGTATCCGGAGATTTTGGTGGTCATTGTGCACTGGCCAACTGAAGGTTCACATTTTCAGATGACATCTTTGGCAAGTAAAGACGACCATTTTGTTTGTTCTTCATCGGAGAAAACTAAATTCGGCAGTTCACCACTTTCAGCCAAGCGAAGCAACTCTTTAGCTCTTTTGAGTCTATTTCCTTTCTGCGGCGGGGTAAGTTCTTGCTCTTTTTTGAAAATCAATGGCTTTACCCCGAGCTCATTTTTCAATATGTGCCAAATGGAATATTGTCATATGTTGAGCTCACGAGCCATTTTTCGGCCACTGCGACGCGGGTTTTGATCAAGTCGCTTTTTTACTTTTCGAACCATTTCTGCTGATGTTGCTGTCCGTCCGTCCTTGACGTCGGGCTACGCTGCCAGTATCACGGTAACGAGCGATGGTACGAGACACAGAAGATTTATTCACATTTAAATGCTCGAGTGCTCTAACGATAGCCACTTGTGGTTTTCCAGCCAAGTGTAAAGAAATCTAACTATCACGCTTGAATTCCATCACGAATAACTTCTAGATCTACTGCATAATCAGAAAAAAATTTACTCTAGTCGATTTCATCCCTGAAAATTGTATGCTCCTATGCATGTATGCTCCGGTGTAACACACATAAATTTCCACCAATTTTTGTTTTAGTTCAACAATTTTCCAAATTATTCGACAAAACAAGTCAGTTTGTATAAGATTAAGCAAACATTAAAATAATATCTGGCAAGGTGTTATATTAAAAGAAGTTTTAATTGGTATTTACTACACCCTATTAAAATCCCACTTTTAACAATTGCATTCTTTCCATTACATAACATATAACAATATGTACACGTGTATATTTCCACTTACTGGCGTTAATGCGGTGTGAGGATATTCGCTACTTTTTTTTTTCTTACGACTCATATCATTATTTAATTAAATTTATTTTTTCACATGTGCAACTTTTTAAGCCATGATTCCTCTTCATCAGCTTTTTAAACTTTTTTTTTGTCTCCTTCACATTTCAATCCGAACTTTTCGGAGACATAGCAAAAAAAGAAAGAAAACAACAACATGAATACATATATATTTGCTTAAAGTGTAATTTTACTTTTTCGTATACGTGTTCTCTGAAGTGTTCACGTATTCATTTATACGAAATTTATTTATGTATTTGTTTTAAAGTTCAGGGATGCATATACATGTGTTTGGGCGTATGTGTGTGTGTTTGTGAGAGTGAGTGTTCAAGGTTAATGTGCGCTGCACTGGCAAAGTGGCAAGTGCACCATTGCTGTCAACTACTCAAGAGAAGAGTTCCCAATGAATTTTTAGTTGCACGCTACATCTAAAAGGCCATATCGGATATAGAATACCCTATTTTTGGCGAATAATCGCTTGATGTAATAAACGAAATCATCGGAGTGTGTTGCTAAAATGTTATCTCCCGGCGCGTATATTCATTAGCGAATCGTTGCGAGACCATGGATTGCAACACTACACCGCTCTATATATAAATATGGCGAGAGTGCACTTCGTGGTAAGCTTGTTACGGATATTCCATCCAATTCATAAATTATAAGAGGATCAGAGTTTATGTGCATTACAGAGGTGCGTGTTGGCACATTAACCCCCACAGCAACCCTTCCGCCGTCACAGCTGCCACAGCCATTGCTGTCTGTGGATTCTTTCACCTTTACCTCATTACCTTGGCAAGGAAGGGGTTTACGTAAATTGAATTATGCAAGCGCAAACAAAAAACTCTTAGTCTCCTCTCATTCACATCAGCGTTATTTAATTTTTGTTAAAATTGAAGAATGTAATTATCTCTTTTTTATAATAGCAAAACTTTTTAATGCACCAGTCAATACATATGAAAAACTAATAACGAAAAATAATGGGAAACAATGGGGGACTTTTACACAATCTATCTGCATGTAGAACTATAAAATAGACCCGAAGTATGAAGGTGTCAACGCTAGAATTCTGAAATTTGCATGTAGGTAGGAAATGAAAGGTATAAGGAATTGCTAAAGATTTTGAGAATATGTTTAATATTTCGATTCCGCATATGGATTAGTACTAATACGAGAATCCACGTTTTTAAAATTTGCAATTAGGTCACTATTTTTGTGATACATTAGATGAGATGATTGGTTGAGATTGAGTGGAAGTACCGGTTGTATTTTTATCTGATGCTGTTATGATTTGCTGATTTCGATTTTAAAAGCCGTGGCCATTGAATACCAAAGCCACTCGTCCGACAGCTGTTAAAATTATTCCAGTACAGCTTATTATATTGTTTACAAGCGTACAAAAGCATTTTGGTGAGAATTTTCCGGAAATAAATTATTCGTGATGGAATTCAAGCGTGATGGTGTGATTTCTTTATATTTGGCTGGAAAACCACAAGTGGCTATCGTTAGAGACTCCAGCATTAAAATGTGAATAAATCTTTGTTGTCCCGTACCATCGCTTGTTACCGAGATACTGGTAGCGTAGTCCGACGTCAAGGAAGTGAACGGAAGAAAACAGCAACATCAGCAGAAATGGTTCGAAAAGTAAAGAAGTGACTTGATCGAACCCCGCGTCGCAGTGGCCGAAAAATGGCCCGTAAGCTGAACATACGAAATATTCCATTCCGCAAATATTGAAAAATTATCTTGGTGTTTTTTTAAAATTCCAACAGGAAGAAAATAGACTCAAAAGAGCTAAAGAGTAGCATCGCTTGGCCAAAAGTGGTGAACTGCCGAATTTGGTTTTCTCCGATGAGAAAACGTTCGTTGTCCAGCAGTTTGTAAAACAAAATGATCGTGTTTACTTGCCAAAGAGGTCAGCTGAAAATTTGCACCTTCGGTTGGCCACCAGAACTCAAGCGCCGGCCATGGTGATGGTATGGCCGCCATAACAGTCCATGGTCGCTCTCCGCTCGTATTAATCGACCGTGGTGTCAGAATAAATGCCGAATATTATCGCGAAAATATTCTGCAAACATTTTGGCCGCAGACCTTGGACATTCCAACAGGACTCAGCACCATCGCACTCAGCAAGCGCCACCCAAAAATGGTTATAAAATGAGGTTCCACGCTTCATTTCCAACGCACAATGGCTACCAAAATCTCCGGATACCAATCCGTGGACTATTGTGTCTGGAGTTTTTTGGAAAGCAAGGTTGGCACTAAAAAATACCAAAGTGTCGACCACCTCAAGCAAGCGTTTCACCGGGAATGGGCCAAAATACTATAGAGCAACATTTGAGCAGCGGGTGACGATTTCATTGGCTGTTTGAAGGTCATAAGTCCTGCCAAAGGTGACCAATGCGATTTCGATGATTTCAATAAAAAAATTATGGCGTTTGACTTTGTTGCAGTTTTTTTTATCTCACCCTGTAAATCGACCAATAAGAGCTTTAACTAAGAATTTTTTTTAAACAAGCTGGGATATGCCGGGGTTTTTTAAATTGGTATTAAAAGGAACGAAAATCTAGCTAGAAATGTACCAAAATTTTACAACATTGTAGCAAAGAACGAATGAGATTGTATTTTTTTCTCAGTTTATATTTTTTAACAAATATCTAAAGCCAAAAGAGCATAATATCTTACAAAACTTCTCGAGTGTGGCCTGTTCTCTGTAACTCCTCTGTTCGCTGTAACTAAAGCCCTCTCACACAAATTGTTGGCAATTTTTTTAAAGATCAAGAAAAAAGTTAAAAAATCATTTAACAATTGAATTATTTTTTTGTTGCATTCCATTGTTGAATTTACTTATAATATTTCTTAAACGATTTGATTGAAAAAGTGTTATATTAGAATTAGGTTCCAATAACATCAAATAGTTACAAAAAGCTATTTTCATATGCATATTAAGATGACAATCAAAAGTCGTCATTTATTTTCCATATTGCTGAAATATTTAATATTTATCAGTTAAAACTGTCTGCTGAAATGTACATTATTTCACATAATTGCAAATCTCGTTTCTCAAATTAAAACTATTTTAATTTATATTCTGCCACGAATTTTCACACATTTATTTCAAAGCTGTTCAATATTTACAAGTCATATCATAAATTTGGTATGAAATATTTTGGGAGCGCAATAAAATTACTCCAAGATGTTTACCTTCAAATTCTCAAAAAGGCTCTGTTTACGAAATTGAAAACTTCAAACAACAGTTCTTTCAAAGTTTGCCCCTAACGACAACAACCAGCATTTCTTTTTTTGCTCTAAGACACCACAAAGTTCCATATGAAGCTAATACACCCTCTCTCCCCGTTACATCTCACGTAAATATAAATTCGCACACACATGTAAATATTTACTATTCGTGTACATATGAATATTATTTCAACCACAGAACTTTTATTTTTATTATGAGAACTGTCAATTCGATTCTGTGCTGTAATGTCACAGCGGTAATGCAAATACACTTGGCTGGTGGAAAATCAAAATTTTAATGAAACTGTCATCGCTCTGCTTCCCTTCTTGATGTTATCTTCCATGTACTGGTGTTGTTGTTGCCGGTGTTGCTACTGCTGGTGGTAGTGGTGGTGTATTTCTCCTTGTGTTTCATATGTTGCTGCTACTGTTGCCACAACCTTTTTCCTTGCCTGCCAGCCTGACTGCCTGCGTGCCAAACCAAACCAATTTCGAAGCTTTTTGGTATTGCAACAGCTGGAGTGTGGTAATTATAGTGACGAAGGTGGTGACGGTAGTGGTGGTGGTCTCTGTCTCTTTTATATCCTGTTTTTATTTACTCTGCACAGCAACAGCAACACCAACACAGGCACAGACAACGTCCCCGACGAGAAGTGTGAACCGTGTATTCCCAATGTATGTTTGTATGTCGGTATGTGGAATAAAATGTACACATTACCGTTGCATATTGCTTTTTAAATTGCTGTTGATGTAATAAAACTTGACAAATTATTTTGCGGTATATGATGTGTGTTGATTGTAAAATATGAGTTGGTGTGATGTCTGTGTGTCCATGCCTATGTATGTGTGCATATGTTTATCAGTTCTCAAAACGAAAAAAAAAACAGAAACAAACCTGTCGCAATAATAAATTATTTACAAAATATAAATTGTACATATGCATATACATAACATGTAGTATGTGTATCTGAATAAATATATACATACAAATATTTTCCACAAATACCCTAAGAGACTTTTCATCACCTCAAATATATTTTAAATGAGAACTTACACTGAAATAATCTGGTCCTATAATGCAAAAGGTTAAAATCTGAAAGCACACCTTGTACCCATGCGATATTTTATTCGGTAAATTTCTAAGAAAAAAGTATACCCTGAAAAAAAATATACCCTGAAAATGAGAAATTGAACCAAAATCAACTCAAAATTCCTGTTGAACCTTGTTCGTGTTCGATTTCCAGGAAAATTCTAAAGATAAATTATTAACGTTCGCGTTTCCTAGGCAAGTCGTGTGCAGTTACGTTTTCATTTTTAAACCCTCCACCATACTATGGAGGTATATTAACTTTGTCAATCCGTTTGTAACTCCTCGAAATACTCATGTCAGACCCAACAAAGTACATATATTCTTGATCAGCGTAAAATTCTAAGTCGATTTAGCCATGTCCGTCTGTCCGTCTGTCTGTCTGATGTAATCACACTATCTTTCGAACGAATTGAGATATAAGGCTAAATTTTGCACACGTGTTTATTTTTCGAGTAGGCAGGTTAAGTTCGTAAATGGGCCATGTAGGTCCACGTATTCATATAGCCCCAATATAACGGTACCTCCCAAAATTCGGTATTTTGATGATATTAGCGACATTATTCACCGGAATTAATTCAAATTACGAATTCAGAGTTCGTAATGGGAACTACAGTCTGTGACAGAAAAATGTCTATGCAGGTCCAGGTCTTCGTATAGGCCCCATACATCAGTACCTCCCTGTATTCAGTATTTTGACGAGTTAAGGTACAATACCCACCGAAATTGTTTGAGATATCGTATTTGACGTTAGTAATGGATGATATAGCCTGTGACAAATGATTGTCTATGCTGGTCCAGGTCTTCGCACAGCTCCGATATAATGGTACCTCCCTATATACGATATTTTGATGATTTTAGCTACATTATTCACCGTTTATTTCAAGTTTCGAATTTGAATATGGTAATGGCTAATGGCAAACCATGCTTATGTAGGTCCACGTCGTATAGACCAAAATATAACGGAAATATTCGGTATTTTTAAAATTTAACAGAATTTTTTAAGGATTTTATTTTTTTAAAATTTCGAAATTCGTTCCAAATGGTGGAGGGTATTCAAAGTTTGGCCCGGCCGAACTTACTGCTTTTTAACTTGTTATGAGTTTTATTCAAAACGTGGATGTTATGTTCCTCTGTAAATAAGTTATCCTCATAAAAAGAAGAGTAGTTATATTTTGACATTTCATTTTTAACATTTCAAAATATTCGCCTCTGATCATATAAAATATTAATATATCATCGATGCCATTTAAGTTGATGTGAAATGTTGGTAGAGACCTTCCTTTTTCAAAATATTTACGACATATTTTGTGGATAGTTGCAAAATAATATGGTTTAGTTCATCGTACTTCATTTATTTCAGTATCTCTCAGTGGCTGAGATAAAATATTCGACTATGCCGAACTTTCAGATTAATTACTGTTCATTTGCTTACGTAAAATTCATATTCAATTTTATATAACATTTTCACTTCACTTTGTGCGGCAATATTTGTCAATGTAAACTATTGACAGGAATCCTAAAATGTAGTTTTATAACACCGCGAATCGTTTACAATGCAAATTTGTTCAAAGTAAGACTAATTAAGAAATATAGATGGTACTATAACTGGAGAACAAATATACCTCTTAAAATCATATTTCCGTCTATCCCCTTCTCCTCTGTGTGTATTGATTTGTGTAATGAGAAAAGCAAAATAATCCAGCAAAAAAAATCATATTTCCAACATTCATGAAAAATAACATTTAAAATGTTATGTGTTTGAATTGAATTTGGTGGAAAACAAAAAATTGTCTTTAATATTTTGCATATTCCCCCAATCAAAAAAGTGAAAAACATTTTAAAATAATGAAAAAAACTGCTGAGGACTTTGAGACCTATTTCACAGAATTAAACTCAACAACAGAGTTAATTTTTGTATTACCTTCAAAGTAAAGCAATAGGAATAGTATTACATTTAATCTTTTTTTTTGGCTAATTATTTTTGTTTTTTTACTAAAACAGTATCCAATTGTCTTCGTCGGTTAAGAGACATTTATATTGAAGCGTTCGGTTCGATTAAATAACACGTTCTTGCTTTATATGACTACTAACTATTTGGGACCACTGTGTTCTTTCTTGAAAACATTTTATGTCATATTTACGTTAGAAATTGTTGTAGGGTTAACCTACTTTGAGAGGATTTATTTTAAGTAAAAGTAATGGATGTGACAATTTATATCCAAATCCAGTGGGTTAACCTTCATATATATAAACGTACTATTAGTAAAAATTAAGACGAGGGAAACTTAAACTATGTTTTCAATAGCAGTGATTGGAGAATGCGAAGAAATTGAATTTTATTCCAACATTGAAAAAGTATTTGGTCAGATGACTGTATTTTGGAATCGTTGTTCAAATCATGTTTCCTTTTCCCTCACCTAAGTCCGAATCCGAATTGCATTATGAAACGTTTTACATTATTACGCCTACGATATTATATTTATCTTGCAGTAACCCTTAACAAAACTCATCAAGAGTTTCGATAAGGTTTGTTATTAATTTTTAGAGGGTTACAGACCAAATTATTTCAAGACCCATTATTCAATCTGCTTTAATAATTTTCTCTGTATTTCCGGAAATAACAGCGCGAGGAATTTCAACACATTTTATAACCTACACCACACTGCAGTCAGGGTATTATGTTTTTGTACATTTGTTTGTAACATGAAGAATCAAGCGAGATAGACCCCTAATTCCATTTAAGGATCTGCATGCAATCACATTCTGAGTCGATTTGTGCATGTCCGTCTGTCTATGTACTTTTGTACACAATTTAAAGGTCGCTTTTATTTCCCGATCGAGATGAAACTTTGCAATTGGATTTAATTGGTCAACAATTAGATATAGCTACCATATATATCTTCATCAGATTTATATTTATTGTGTACCAAATTTATGATATTCACATTAAATTGATCTTGGAAACGAGCATGTAAAATTAATTAAAAATCGGTTTAAACATAGCTATAGTTCCCATATATATTGATCTTCCGATTTGTTATCTTAGTCCCCCAGAGTCGTAATATGCATATTCAGAAAAAATATATAAAATACAATTAATCGGTAAAGATTTGGATATAACTGCCATATATATCTTTTTCCGATTTCAAGTTTATAGTGCACCAAATCTTAAATATAAGCCATAATTGGATGCATTTTGGCACGTACGACCATATTCATCCCAGGATGAAGAATTTCAAATTCCAAATTGGTTTTGTCCGATTTTGTATTTAAATACCTCAACGATATTTGGTGCTAGCTATCGAATACTGCATATATACCTCTGATAAATTATATACAGATCGGTGCAGATTTGGACATATCTCCAATATATACCTTAATCCTATTTTACGTTTACTGTGCACCAGAAGTATAATACCAGCTCAAAAAGGATGGATTTTGGTGAAAATCGGCTACAGAATTGCCTTCTTCAAATTTTGTGGTAATCGATTTGGAGTAGAATATAACTCCCATTAATAGTTCCATTCGACTTCAAATTATTAATTAATTACTAAATATGCATAGTGGTGTAAGGCATCATAAAATTGGCCCGCTCGACTTTTCAGCTTTCTTTACTGGTTCAGATTAGTTTCTTGCTGTTTCAATTCAATAATGTTACTTTGACTTTGAACTAAAAAAAACCCTGCATTTGTACTATAACATTTCTAAGTTACCACACTATCGAGATCATGAAACCATTTCATAATCATACCATATTTTTTCTCCACATAACCCATAAATTCATATATCGCTTTTTTATTATATCCAAAACTGATGAAGTTCGTTGGTAGGAAGGGGCCCATCTCAAATTGGAGTAACTATTCCAAGGTCTTAGATAGAAAGCGTAAATGTAACGTCTTATACTGATTGTATGCGTGTGTGATTGTGTTTATAAAGCACACATTTAAAACGTTGCAAAACTATTAGATTCTTGCAGTTCCGGAAAATAGTATCTCTCATTCTATACTTTGGTTAACTCGGTAAGACCCCCCGTCTGCAACATCATTTAAAATGATGCCACACTTTTCTGCAGCAATGTGTTAATTAAAAGGACGTTTATGTGTGCTAACAAAAACCAATTCAGGTTTTCCCAAGGCTAAACAAACTTTGATGAATGATTAAATCATAAATTGTGACCAGGCCGAGGAATAAAAGAGAAATCCAAAAAGGGTACAAAAACGACGATAAGTAATGATGGACGGCCAGTGTCACAAACACCAGTCTGTTCCCTTTGATTCTGGAACAAAAAACAAAGGCCTGCTTCTGCAGACATTAACAAACCGGCAAAACGAATGCAAAGAGCATGCTTTTTCGTTTCCCACCTTGTCTGGGTCAAAAAAGAATAATGAACCCGCATCTGAACGAAATGTCAAACCAAATGAAACAACCAACACTCAGTATGAGTTAATTTTGGTGAAAATCTTGTTGAATCTCTTACTCCATTTTCTCGAACAATAAAAGACATATCATTAATCTTAAAAAAAATCTAAAGTTGGCCTTGAAATGTTGAAAATGTGTAAATATATAAAATATGGTGGTAGGGTTCAGAGGGTTCTGCCAGCGGAAGTATCTAGACTGAACATTTAAAAACAGAGTCACTCGAAAACGAATACGAAAATAAGGCTAATCTATGTACATAAAAGAGTAGTGAAACAACTGAGTAGTGATGACTGAGAATCAACTGCTAAAGGTAGAATCTTGAAACTTTACACAAGTGTCAGTCATGGTGCATAAGCTTGTTATAAGGCTGTACTTAATTGAACGAACGGATAGAGCTAAAAACTTGAAATTTGAGAATTAAGGTTTAGAGACAAGTTTGATATTTGAAGGTGGTTTTGGTAATGTGATGTAAGTGTGCGAGCTGTACCTAATGGTACTAAAGTGAAAAGTATGGTTTGGGTGAACAGATGAAGCTGGAATTCTGAAGTTTTGTACTGGAGTCCCTTTTTTTAGTGGGTTTGAGATTAGGAAGTGGTAGTGGTACTAAATAGTACTATATTTGGTACAATTTGTTCTTGGGTGAACAGATATCGCTTGATATCTTAAATTGGATATTAGGGACCATGTTCATGTGTCCATATGGAGGTAATTTAGGAAATATGTATTACAATTATACGAAAAGTATTAAATGGTACTAGATTAGGTATTGGTAGATTGTCATTGGATAGAGATAAAATTCTGAAAATTAATATATGGATTATTGCAGGTAATCTGTTTGAGATTTGACGGTGGTTTGCAAATGCGTGCTACATTTGTAAAAAAAGTACTAAATGTTGTAAATTTGATATTGGGTGAAGTGATGTGGCTGAAATCCTGAAATTTGGAGGTGGTTTCGGAAATGTGTTCTATAATTGTTCGAAAAGTACTAAGTATTATTAAATTAGGTATTGGATAAAGGGATAGAGCTAGAATCACGAAATTTGATATTGATGTTTCTGTTGGTATCTGGTGATGGTTTTGTAAATGAGTACTATAATTGTACGAAAAGTACTAAATATTGTTTAGGGTATATGTACTAAATGTTAATAAATTTGGTTTTTGGTGAAGGGATAGAGCAGAAATTCGGAATTTTGATATCGAAGTCATTTTGAAGACTTTTTCATTTAAAAGGTACATATTTTCCTAATATTCTTTCCGAAAAAGGAACAACTTCAATATATAAAAGGTTGAAAGTCTAAAAATTTAGTACGATATATGAAGTTTTGAAAAAAAAAAATTGTCACACTGAACAAATTGTTCATTTTGAGTACTAACAAGTTAAAAAGCAGTAAGTTCGGCTGGGCCGAACTTTTAATACCCTCCACCATTTGCAACGAATTTGGAAATTTTCAAAAAAATAAAATTCTTAAAGGTAGGTACCGTTATATGGGGCTATACGAAGACGTGGACGTGCAGAGACAATTTTCTATCTTAGACTGAAGTGTTCATTTCGAACTTCAAATACCAATTTTGAAACCATTCCGGTGAATAATGTCGCTAAAATCATCAAAATACCGAATATAGGGAGGTACCATTATATGGGGGCTATATGAAAACGTGGACCTACATGGCCCATTTGCAAAATTAACCTGCCTACTGGAAAAATAAACACATGTGCAAAATTTTAGCCATCAATCTCAATTCATTCGAAAGATTGCGTGATTACAACAGACAGACGGACAGACAGACGGACATCGCTAAATCGACTTAGAATTTTACGCTGATCAAGAATATATATACTTTGTTTGGTCTGACATGAGTATTTCGAGGATTTACAAACGGAAAGACAAAGTTAATATACCCTCCATAGTATGGTGGAGGAAATCATAATATTAAGGTGGACTTTTCACTGACGAAGTAGCGGACTCTTGCCAGTAAGTAAAAAAAAACACCCAAGTTTTTCTACATCTCTACTTTCACTCGCACCTAAATGTGACGGCAAAGAATTATTTACATTATACTCCGTTTTCGATTGTCAAAATCTTTTCATTTTAGTGAAATACTTCCTTTTTATTATCTCTTGTCTATGTACTCATCATCAGATTTAACATCGTCGTAGAGCTGGACATGTTCTCCTCCAATTAAGGGGGGCAAAACAAATTGTTGCTCGCTCAAGAAAGGGATCATCTTTCAATTACTCTCAAAACAAACTTAAATGTAAATTTTGTTAATAATGATGGCATAAATTTAAAATTCATATCCTTAAAGGGCTTTGCCATAAAAAGCTTATTTATTTTCGCTTCTTTTTTTGGCTCTTTCATCGAAAAGTCGTCGGAAATTTAATTTAAACTTTAGAATCTCATAAAAAATGTTGGTCTTACTCCACGAAAAAAAAGTAGCAGCACCATTCCAAGGCAGTCTGTGTTTAAAATATGTACCTTATCAATAATACAAATATACAATTTATTTATAGCTTTACATTTATGCATACATAAGGGCTCATATACATAAATTGGCAATACATAAACCGAGATTTCTAGTTAATATTCGCTTATACACACACACTTATAAGAAGATGAAGAACAAGAGAAAAAATCTTCCATTACTTTACTGTTTATGGCTGTGAATGTGAGCGTAAAAGTTTTAAAATACAAAAATGTATAGGTGTTGGTTGATGTACATGTGTGTGTGTGTATTTGTGTTTTTTATACATTTTTCAAAGTTTTACAAGTTTGCCTATTTTGGTTAGCACAAACCATGCCACACGAAGGGAAAGAAATGTTCCACAGCCAATGCGGAGAACACGCAACGTAAAAACTTTTGACCAGCTTACAACAAATCTAACGTAAATTTCGGAAATATTTGCCAGCAAGGCAATATTGACTTATTGTCGCTGTACTGGCAAGTTTTTGCGCCCGACACACTCGCACACACGCGCAAACTTACTTGCCCACCCAAAAACAAAAAAAAGAAACTTAAACAAACATTTGCCATATTCGAAACAACAAAAACCTAACAAAGGTTGGATGTTGGCAACAAACCCAATCACTACTTCCCCTCCCATTCTGCAAATAGACCTAGACGTAGTGGTCCCGCAAAACAAAAGAGTAAAGAACAACAACACTGCTGTAATGAGTTTCGGGGCAATATATTTCAGCAGAATGGTATTTCGTTTCATTTTCCATTTTCAGTTGCTGTTGTTGCTGATGTTGTTGTTCTGCTTGTTGTTTGTTTTTTGTAACATTGTCGAAGCCTCCAGCATCTCAATCCATGCTACCACATCACTGCCTGCCTGCCACCGCTGTGTCACCTCCGCCTAACACCAGAAACGACGCTGTGGCCTTAAAAACTTTTTAAATTTCCTGAAGAGTTTTGGAAAAGATTTCCGATTTAAAATTAATTAGGTGTAATTAAATTGTACTAAAAATCGGTGGTACGAGAGCAGGTAGTTGTAGTTGTGTCAGCTTTTTGGATGCCAGCTCCGCCGAGGAACAATGCTAATACAGAAGTTAAAACCGAAAGATTTAAGGCATAACTTTTTGTTTAACTTGCTGGCTCAAGAGAGTAATTAAAAGAAGGCAACCAAATGAATTTTTACTTGGAAATTTTGTTTGTAATTCCATTGTTCTTCGCCAGAGGTGTTCGGAATTAAAAAGAAGCCATAATTAAATGCATGCATGTGTTTGAAATAAAATGTGTAATGTATGTGTGAAAAATACTTGTTATTTAAATTTGACGAAAAAACGTATTTTATACCTTCCATCATGAGCGAAAAATCCATTCGAAAATAAATCTAAAAAAAACCAGAATCACATTTAGGCTTTGTAATATATGTATGAACCAAAATTTAGGAAACACCCATTTTAACCGCAAATAACAGAAAATATGTCCCAAACAAATATTTTTCCTTGATAAGGTTCCTTGATTAGATACCGACACGACAATTCCACAAGTTCAAGGAGATTCCTTAAAAAATGTGGTGAAAACCGTACAAATATAAGTACGAAGTGTTAGGATTTTTTTGTATTACCACATGAATAATAACCCTTTAATTTCATAGAGCCCAAAACCTGATCCAATATTTAGAACCCAAATTTACATATATTTTTGTAAAACATAAAGTCAAAAAATATTTCCCTTTTTGACAAACTATTTGTTATTTTTGATGTATATTCTTAGCTAATGATCGATTAAATAAATATATTTTGACTTCTGTTATAATTATTCACCCTTTATAGAGTAGGTTCCGAAGGAATGGGCCAATACAGGGTGAAATAAAAAAATTGCAACAAAGTAAAAAGCCATAAATTTTACATTTGTTTACGATTTTTTTAATGAAAGCAAAACATGTCGAAAATTTGTCAAATGTCAAATTTAAAAATAAGTTTAGATTTGTTCGAATTGGTCACCTTTGGCCTTCAAACGACAAATGAAACCGTCACACGCTACCCGAATGTTGCTCTGCGGTATTTTTGCCTTTGTGATCGACACTTTGGTATTTTTTAGTGCCAACCTTGCTTTCCAAAATACTCCATACTACACAATGGTCCAACGGATTGGTATCTGGTGATTTTGGTGGCCATTGTGTGCTGGAAATGAAGGGAGGAACCTCATTTTGTAACCATTATTGGGTGGCGCGTGCTGAGTGCGATGGTGCTCAGTCTTGTTGGAATGTCCAAGGTCTGCAGCCTAAATGTGTGCGTGCCCAAAGTTTTAATACACCTCCAGAATATATTCCCGATAATATTCGGCATTTATTCTGATGCCACGGTCGAATAATATGAGCGGAGAACGACCATCGGCTGTTATGGTGGCCCACACCATCACCATGGCCGGCGCTTGAGTTCTTGTGGCCAACCGAAGGTGCACATTTTCAGCTGACCTCTTTGGCAAGTAAACACGATCATTTTTTTTGTTTACAAACTGCTGGACAACGAACGATTTCTCATCGAAGAAACCCAAATTCGGCCAAGCGGATCAACTTTTTAGCTCTATTAAGTCAATTTTCTTTCTGTTGCGGTGTAAGTTCCTGCATTTTTCGGAATTTCATTTCCAAATATTTCATTTTTCAATATTTGCCGAATGGGATATAGCGATATGTTCATTTAGCGAGCCATTTTTCGGCCACTGGGACGCGGGTTTCGATCAAGTCGCTTTTTAATTTCGGAACCATTTCTGCTAATGTTGCTGTTTTCTTCCGTTCACTTTCTTGACGTCGGACTACGCCACCAGTATCACGGTAGCTATTTTTTTATTTATTCATTTGTTTATTTATTTTTTGTTTCTGCTCCATTTGGGTCAAGTTTTATCCATACACCAGTAAAAGTTTTTTCAGTTTTTCCTTCTTATTTTGGAGATCTATTCATTAAAGTGCTCATATTTTCTGTATATAATCCTTTTTGTATTACGGCTAGCTGCTGCCACCTACCCGTCGTATCACCTAACAGCCCACTTATTGAATATCTTCCATCTGCCATGGCGACGTCGTGCTCTCAATTCTAAAATTCTTCATTAATAATAGATTCGAATGAAAATTAAACTGTTCAGTCATCCATGTACATGAAAGGGAATCATTCAGCGACTATGTTGGAATCCGTTGAATATTAAAGACGTTCTATTGTTTTCAATCCCATCGGCTGAGCCAGTCAGCCAGCCAGCCAGCCATCCAATAGCTAACTAAGGCTGCATCAACCTTTGTGAAGAATTATGAATAATTAATTAATACTTCAGCTAGAGTTCATTGTATTGAGAAAATCTTATTGTTTTTGTGTCGGGGAAAATGTGGAGAACAAACGAAATAAAACAAAAATGCTGTAGAAAACGAGAAGGAATATAACATTTAAAGAATTCCGAAAGGCTTGAATTGAATTTTAATTATTCGCCGTCGTGAGTGGAAATTTTGAGAAAATATAAATATTAAAGTTATGTGGGAATTTAGGCAACATATACCGTTATCCATTCGCATAACTTAAGTTCTATATTTTCCCTTGTTCCCATCCACGAAATTAAATGTTCATTGCTGTAGCAGAATCAATGCTTCAACATTTGATCAATATATCGGTGCACCAAACACAAAACCAATTTATTTAAGCATCATGTTGGATATCATAGGCAACACACACACAGGCACACAAAACATAGAGAAACCCTATTTCATTTGCCAATCCAGACGAAATAGCAACAGTCGATGTTCCCTGAGGAAAAACTTGAGCCTTTTGTTGGGTTTTCACTTCTTTTCACAGCACTTTCTGTGTGACTAGAATTCAATGTCCTCGCACAGCCAAATATATGTACCTGTGACCAAATGTGTCCATAAAATTTGGTGAACATGTTCGTTCGGATATATTTCGTGTAGAAATAACTACCAATAACTTTCATAGCAAAAGTAGAACGGCAGGAACGACATGCCAAAAAAGTGTGTGAAACTATCACATCTACTGGGGATTTTCATAAAAAATCCGAATGGGAGGATAAAAAAGTGAAATGTAAGAAATTTGAATTGAATAAAAGTGCATACCATCCATGGATGTGTACCATCACCATTATTGCTTTCCAAGATTTTTGTGACACATAGTAATTGTTATTAAGCTGCGAGTTTAAAAATAAAAAAAAAAACTGTAGCACCTCTGCATGGGAATTGTTTGTTAAATATGTACTTACATCAATTGGTTTGAGAGAGAAATTTTAATGTTTTATTAGAAATCCTTTAATCGAAAGTCATTATTTTCAGGATACATTTTTTAACTCACGAACAGCTTTACCAATATGGCTGAAAATTGGCAAGGAGGTAGGATACTATTTATTGCGTAAGTGCTAAAATGAACTGAATATGTAGTAAATTATATTGGACAAACGGATAAAGGTACAATTCTGAAATTTAGGATATAAGCTCTATATTTGGCACCAAATAACAAAATTCGTCGAAATTAAATGAAAACAAGTTAAATAGTATCAGTTGGTTTTGCCGACAGAGGTATACCCCAGCCTTGAGTTATGATTCACACTGTTGATCCCATAAAGGAGGTTCCGAAGCACCTAAATCTGATAAAAATATTACAACGTGCCATATTGGGACTGTATCGTCTACTTCCTATACTTTAAATTCCATATTCATATCAGATTTATTGTTAAGAGAAATATTTATATATAGCAAGTTTATAGAATCGGCGATTTTTCTTCTCAAGCTATTGTGGGTGAGGTACCAGAAGGGGTTGGCAGATATCTATCATCTTCACAATAAATTTTGCTTAGTAAGACTGTCTAGATGTGTGAAATTTGAAGGGAACTGGATGCTTATATGCAACATATCTGGTGTTGATGGAAATAATGAGATGTACCATGTCTGAATGGAATCTGATGTAAATTTCGCGTTGATGAGCTTCATCGATATTCAAAATGTTCACCCTTTGTGGGAGAGATACTACAATGATTGGACCGATATATTCCATTTTCACACCAGACTTTGGGTTAATAAAAATATTGTGATGTGTGTAATTAGAAGACTCTTTTAATTTTTTGCGGAAGAGGTACTTGATGGAGCGGTACGAACTCAATCTAAGTTTGATAATAATATTCCTATGAACCAAGATTGGACCAAATCGGGTATTCCCTGCCAGAGATATCGTGCGCACCAGCCAGACAGACACTCAGACGGACGCACGGAAATCGCTAAATCAACTCTAAATATCCTGAAACGTTTTGGCCATATCAATACCCTTTCTTATGACAGCCTCATATGGACTGCAAAAGTAGGCCGTCATAAACCAATGATTCTTTAAGTAATCCAAATGTCTTTAAATGTGTAAAGTTTTCCGATGAAAACTGTCAATGGAATGGAACAAATGTCTCCGATTTTTAGCTCTACCTTGTAATCTGCAAAGTTTTGTGTTGCACTGTGCTAAAATAACTTATTTGTCTTAAGTATGCTCGTAATCAGTGAAGCACTAGAGATTTCCTGGGAACTTCGAAAAAATTTCAGATAACTATGATTTAAACTACATTGCACCAAATATAGTAGAGCAAGATTTTGGTGGCTTGAGATTAAAAGCAATTTGGAAATTCATGGCTGTACCAATGTGGATCTTAATCGAGTCACCGATCATCAGCCACTTTTATTGGAATATCGAAGCCACTTAACTTTGTTTGCCTTACAGAGAGTATTTAAGTCAGAATTGCATATTCGTCAAAGTATCCAGAGTGCCTACGTTCACTTTGCTCGGACCGTAGGGAGAAAGCCTTCCTAACCTTAAGATTTTCCCTACAACTATCCTTGGGACATACTAAATTTAGATTAAATCTTTAGAAAACCAAACAAGTAAAAAACTGCTAAGTTATGCCGGGCCGAACTTTTAATACCCTCCAACACAGGGAAGGAACGTGAAAACTTTCAAACAATACCGTTTAATTGTTAACATTTATACAGGGGCTATACGAAGACGTGGACCTGAATAAGTAAAAATTACCGAATATCGGGAGGGAGGTTATATGGTGGCCATACGAATTTGTGGACCGACATGGCCCACTTAAGAACTTAACCTGCCTACTGGCAGAATACAAAGTTTATCCTTTTATCTCAATTTGATCGAAAGATAGCGGACATCGCTAAATCGTCTTAGAATTTCACGCTCAGAATATTTCGAGGAGTTACAAACAGAATGACAAACTCAATATAGAATGGTGGAGGGTATAAAAAATGAATTTTTATGCACCACAGCATGATTTATAAAGTGTCAAGATTTTATAGGAATATATCGTAGTTTTTTTAAGGATTTAAAGGAATATAGATTTTTCAAAAACTTTATGTTAGACATAGCTATGCTTAAAATATTCATTACCTGTGTGATTCATCATTTACCTGAAAAAGGACTAGCTTGTATATACAAGATCATTGTTTCTTTCAAGGACTTTTTAAGGTGTTCCTGAAAAAAACGTGACGTTAGTGTCAACATGCTCAAAAGTCGTGGATTCTTCAAAAGCCCGCATAGTGCTATCCATTTTGTTTAGCAGTAATGCTGTTAATATATCTCCTTTATTCAAGAACCGGAGAAAAGTAAGTAGATCTGAATATTTCCCTTTATCTATTTGGTCTAGAATTTCTTTCGATACTGCGTTTTTTTTTTTTTTCGTTTTTATTAACTAATCCAAACAAGCTCCTTTCAATTCAATATTCATAGGGTGTAGCTAATTTGTCACACATCTGGTATGTGTTCCATATCTAATTAGAATCTAATTTTAATGGGATTATTTACTCATTTTTATGGGTGGACACACACGCTCTCTCCTTCATCTCTCCCTCTTACTGCCTATAAAAATCCGCACTATAAGAATATATGCAGCTTTATCAGATTTATTACTTGACCACCGTATGGGTTACATATTTAATTTATCTTTTCTCACTGAGCCCAGATACAATTCTGCTCGAGACCATCCAAACATACAGATACACACCACCCGCATAACCCACAAAAGTCAATAGAACTGGTAGAGAACTGGTAGAGTTCATAAATAGAAACATATGTAGCAGCATTCGTTTCGCTTGAAAGGGCAAATATTTCATATAAATAATGGAAAAAGGTAAATTTTCCTTAATTAAAAGTTGTGGCTAAATCTCGTCTCATCGTCTTAATTCATTGTCTTACTGAAAATGTACGTAATAAAGCTTAACCAGGCTTAGACCGACAACAGCAACGTTTCCACCATCCACCATCCGATGCCAATTTTAACTTGCTGCCAGCTAGTGGGGTTTTAGTTTTAAATACAAAATATAATTTCCGTTTCCAGACCCAGCCATAATCCTTCACAATCCAACTAACTTCGGTGTGTAATACAAAGTAGCTCCGCCATCCCCCCAGATCTCTCTCTCTCTGCCACTCTCTTGGCACACAGACAATGTCTAATTCCATTAGTAAAGCCCATTTGCGTAGATTAATTTAAGGACAATGAGGTGTTATATTCTAATTTCCCAATAACATTATTCCAAAGCCATCACACCAACACTCTCTCACATCTGTGTGGATGTATGTGTGTGTGATTCCATGAAGGAGCACAAGGTGATGGCATTGTATCCGTGTGTGCTCGTCTGCTTGTTAAGTCGGTGCTGGTTGTGGTCTTGGTGCTGATGCTGGTGATGCTGCCGTTGAGCCTGGCCGACGAACAAAAGCCAATTCCTACAATACAGAAAGCGCAACAAAGCGTGTAATTGTTTTGACTGGCAAAATATGCTGACCGAAAATCCATGCTACATCCTTATGAAAACATCATTTTAATATGAATACACACATACATATGAGTGTGTGTGTGTCAAATATGAATGGATGTCTGTGTTACAGTGTAGCTGTATCTGATGCCTAAGTGGCCTAACTACCAAGGACATGAATGTCATATCCAGAAAACAGGTGAAGCGTACATGAATTTTTGGTTTGCCAGATAATGTAAGTTGCTGTCGAGCATTGTGCAATTCCACCCTGAGCCGGGTGGAAAATTAACACCTAAACAAAGGAAATTTCACAAATCGAGAAAAGTGTGAGTTGTTGTTCGACCGGATGGAGAATGTATGTATGAAAAAATCTATGAATGCATGCGAACAGTATTCGGATTGTGAATTGTAATGTATGGAATACTTTAAAACCAACTGTTGTTAAAATTTTCAAAAAAGAAAACATTTTGTTACTAGAAAGTCGTATTTACTTCTTAGTTGTCAAAATGATTAAAACATAAAATACGTTTTTCGATCCCCTGATCATAGTCAGGGAAGTGGGAGAGTCCATATTGATCCACTGTTTCCATATAACGTTACTCACCGATATTTTGTATTTTGATGATTGTAGCCAAGCTTTTCAATGAAATTGTCTGAAAAATGGAGTTCCTTCGGAGTACTTTACCCTCAGAAATAGTAATGCCTATATAGGCCCACGACATTGTAAATCTCCCATATAACAATACCTCCCTATATTCCGTATTTTGATGAATTTAGCTACATTTTTGAATGGATTTGTCTAAAAATCCATACTAGAAGTTCTTTCTAAGCACTCTATCCCTGGACTAGAAATGTGTGGATACCCCCGATTTTCGATATTTTGAAAATTTTGAGAACATTATTCACCAAATAAACAAACATCTCAAATTTCATATTTAGAATTCGTAATAAGTACTACACTCCATGACAAAAATTGTGTATGCAGGCCCACGTCTTCGAATAGCCTCCATATAACGGCACCTCCCAATATTAGGTTTTATTGATGATTTTAGCGACATTATTCCCCAGAGTTAATTCAAATTTCTTATGTAGATTTCGTAATGGGAACTACAGTCTGCGACAGACAACTGTCTATGCAGGTCCAGGTCTTCGTATAGGCCCCATTTCAGCACCTCCCTATTTTCGGTATTTTGACGAAATTGTTTGAAATGTCATATTTCAAAATTGTCTATGCAGTTCCATATCTTCGCATAGCACCGATGATTTTGCTACATTACTCGCCGGATTTTTTTTTCAAATTTCGTATTTGAATATTGCAATGGTTTATGACAAAAGCTGCCTATGCAGGTCCACGTCTTTATATAGACCCCAATATAACGACTATATTCGATATTTTTACGATTTCAACAGCATTTTACAGTGATTTACTAGTCTAGAGAAGTTGTAAACGAACGTATCAAACTAATGCACCAATTTTTTGTTCCATATTGTATCTATTAAAAATGCGGCATTAATAATTTTAAGCAGGTAGATAAGTAGAAATATAAGACAAATGCAAAAAAATCCCGCTCTTTCATATTTTTCCAAATCTTTGTGTGGAAAATTAGAAGTGGATTCGATAGAACTCGGCTTGGGTATCAAAACTCCCAAAGAGTTTCGGGTAGAGTTGTGTCAATCAAGATCATAGATCAGTACACCAGACCCTAAACGTATGAGTGATTTTAACAATTTCATATCAATCATACGTAGAGTTTACATACGAACGACTGGAGTCCATGAAACTATTTTCTTCGGTCGAACGAGCTGTGCCAAAGTTTCGTGTTCTTACGTCAAACTATTTAAGGCTTTTATAAAGCTTCAGGTAAATATGGAAACACGATGACTATGTCAATTTAGTATATTACACTGTGGAGTCTTTGCCGCAACCTGTAAAAAGCCATGGGCTTTTTAATTCGTTAGCAACCCAAAAAATGAAATTTATTTTATTTAAAAAAAAAAATTTCGAACCATTGTTATCATATTAAGGTATTCCGACTATGAACGTTTCGAGGTGTTAGTTTTCAATATCTGCAACAAGAAACCAAATTTTCGAGCTAAAAGCAAATCCGTTCGAAATTATGCTTGAATTCAAGTACTAAAAACTAGGTTGTACTGTACCAAAAATTTGGTCAGTATGAACTTCTCCTCAATTTTTTATAATATAAGTCATCATATTTAAGTTAAATACGTGGAGAAATACGTGGAGAAATCCTGGTGTTCCAATTTTCGTCATGAAATCACATTACAAAATTAATGCTGAACAAAAATATTCATGCTGTGTGGTCACTAGGCTCTAGAAAAGGGAAAAGCAAAATTGATATGGTGCAAGGTATTAGATCAAAATCATATCGGATTTTAAATGAAGAACTACAATTACAACTCATAATAATTCAGAAAACATTGATTTTTATGGCAAACTTTTCTATAACAAGTATTTGTTCACAACGAAAAAAAAAATTATATAGCTTTTAATCATTTTCAGATTCAACGGAAATTTCACTCTATAAGATAACTTTTCACACAACATTGGCCTGTTTTTCCAAAATATTATTCAATGCCTCTGATTTTTTTTGAAGAGTCACAACAACCATTTAACTCAACATTTTATTTTACCACCACAGAAAAATTCCTGACTTCATAAACTAAAGATATTTCTCACCAATACATTCCGAGTTTGGAATTCCCTGCAGAACAATAAAAATTCTTATGAACATGAGGTTGTAAATTTTCGAAATCCGCTCCCAAACTACGCCTAGGGCGGTAATGAAAGTCATCGCACCCACAAGGCTATTGTAATGTAATTAAAAGAAAAAAATTTAGTTTTTAGAATTCTCTTGAATGTCTTTTCCTCAAAACAAAATAATTGTTTCAAAAGTATGTTGTTGTTGTTGTTATTATTGTTTGGACTGCTGTTGTTGTGGCAATGAATTTCAGCACCACAATTTCTATTGTTCTCCATGTTGGACTGGACTAACAATTTGCAACTGGCAGCAGACAATTTGAGTTAGTATTTTATAAATGAAATATTCTGTTGCTCTGCAGAAGAATAAAAAGAAGAAGAAGAAAAAACCAAATAAATTCACATGTAAAATCACTGCAAAGGACCATTTGCTAAATTTGCAAAGTCATGCATGAGAATGAACATTCAAACCTTAAAAGGCAACAATACAATTTACTTGTGCCAGTAAACGAGATAGGGGCATTGAATTCTGGCATGGTGGCATTGGAATTTAAACGACTAGTCATTTGGTATCCGACTTTTCATTCTAATATAAAATAATCATTTTCTGCGGTAAAGAGAACCCCCATAACCACGGGGGGGTTCTTCTAATTAAATGAGCTACCCAACCATCGGCCTTGAAACATATCAGTCATTTGTACTAAGTACACCTTTATCAAAATCAAACAAATCGCCATGATTACAAAAAACAAGTTCCCAATTTGTTCTTTTTTTATCACTTAAAACAGAAGTAAACCGCCAACAAAATTCGATTGCTCAAAAACAGCGGCGGATGTTCGTCTTGACTTTCCCGTTCATTTCTTATCGAATTGTCAATTGACATTATTTCGTTAAATTTATTTTGTTTTCCTCCCCTGCTTTGCCAGACAACCGAATGCCAAGTGCCGATGAATGCAATGTAGGATGGTGACACTTTTGCAACTCCCATATTCGGGGAAAATCTGTAAGACTAATATGCCTGATTTGCAAACTTTTTTCCCTTTTCGAATATTTTATTTTCTTTACTTTTTTTACCATGGCCCCTCCATAATCTTGTTAGACGCCAACACCAGGTCCCAACAGCATTTCGGATGATAATGAAGAGTTTCCCTAAGGAAGCGTTCAGTATCCGTAATCAGACGGAGAAGAAGCCGAGAAGAGGTTGAATTTAAATGACATCGTTCTATTCATCACCACCCTAAACGGCCCAGCTTCAGCTCCAGCCAACCCCCTTTCAATTCCCCAAATCAATACCTCACAACTAATCCCAGTAAGTGACAATGAATGACAAACACGTACTTTTGGCAAAACAAAATGTCAAAATATATTGAAATTATACGAATTGTGGCTGGCTTCCTTTCACTCAGCCACGATAAACATGACAGGAGTGGTGAGGGGGGACGGTGTGGAGGGGAATTTAGATAGCGCACGCCAATTCGACTAATGAAATGACACAGCTTAGTAAACAAATACATTTATATATTCGGATGTGAATGAATTTAGGCGTTAGTATTGATTATTCAGATATAAATGACAACAACACAGACACCAACGCCAACAAAAGCAACAACTACACCATCAGGTGATTTTATTTATTTAAACAAATTGCCTATGATGTTCATCCAATCAAATTTATTGTACGTGTCGTGAGTTTTCTCTGTTTTTCTGATTTTTTTTTTTTTGCGTTTTGTGATTCACAGAATTTCAATGATTTCCAATTGCAAATTATTGCCAGTTTGTAACGCAATTATGAGGTTCCGATTTTATTTTCGTTCATTGGGTCCCCAGTGGATCGTTACATTCTCTTCTAGTTTGGTATTTATTTTGGGATTGTTGGAGATTTGAGATAGGTATGGCAATAGCATGACAATTTGGAAATAGTTTGTTTTGGTAATAACAATTCTTTGGATACGAATTAAATCCTCAGATTCGTGGGTTAAATGACGAAAATATAAAAGGCGGAAGATTTCTTATTTGGGTAGAAAAGAGGACAGTAAAAATCACCTGGCCCTCTTTGTATGGATGCATACTCAAATCTGACTTTTTTTGTGAATATTTTCAATTAAACTAATTTTACTCGCAGCCATTCAATGTTTCACGCATCGAACAGAGATAATTCCATTATTCGAGTGGCCTCTTACTGAGGTCCCAACAGCATGTGTGGGTCACAAACTATATTATAAAACACACTATCACATGTGCCAGCGCAAACAGACAAATGAATCAGTTAAGTACACTAGTCTCTGAACGTATGCGTGATTTCATAAATGTCATACATTTTATGTCACTCATACGCAGATTTTTCATACAACTGACCGGAGTCGATGCAACTAGTCGTAGTCGATCAAACTAGTTTGGCACATCATGGCAATGGCTGGCAATTTGATAATTCTTGGATTTTTCCAGCTCCTTAATCGCAGTCAAGAGTATATATAAAATACTTTGAATAGTGGGTCAGAGATGCTTTCAGCCTACTGAGATTCTATTACCCTATTAAAATGTAAAACCGTGGTAATGCGAAGACGAGCACATGTACTGCCATTGGTAATTCCAAATATGCAACAAAAACTATAAACATGTGTCAAACATAAAAGCTCTGTCTAAAGGTCTGCAGAATCTCGAAATTGTGGGCATTTTTACCTATAATGGTCACTTGGTCTCAGACTTGTACTTTTAATAGGTTGTTCCGAAAAGGATTACTAATATGATAAATGAAATAACAATGTACCTCAAGGACCGCGGCATTATAAGCAGCTTTCCTATTTCAACCCATAATGACGATTTGGTCTCAGGCTTGTAATTTGTTAAGTGAAATAACAATGTACCTTCCTGAAATTTCCTGAAATTTTCCGTTCGTCTTTCTGTCCATGTATTTTTGTAAACAAAGTACATTTCACATTTATTGCCCGATCAAGATAAAACTTTGCACCAAACATTTGTTTGGCACAAAGGCGAACCCTATTGAAATTGGACATAATCGGTCAAAATTTAGATAAAGCTCCCACATATATCTTCGCCCTATTTGCCGAATTTAGCCTAGAAGAAAGTTTATCAAGTTCGGTGAAAATCGGTTTAGGCATATGTTTCATCCGATTTTGTATTTTACTCCATCACACATGAAAAAAAACTCTCCAAAACAACGATATTTGGTATCAACTATCAGTTACAGAATAGAAATACCTCTGCTTTAAAAGCGTACAAAAGCATTTTGGTGAGAAAAAAGTTATTCGTGATGGAATTCAAGCGTGATAGTGTGATTTATTTATATTTGGCTGGAAAACCACAAGTGGGTATGGTAAGGGCACTCCAGCATTTAAATGTGAATTAGTCTTTGGGTCTCCTACCATCCCTCGTTACCCAAAGTCAAGGAAGTGGCAGAAATGGTTCGAAAATTAAAGAAGCAACTTGATCGAAACCAGCGTCGCAGTGGCCGAAAAATGGCTCGTGAGCTGAACATATCGCAATATTTTGTTCCGCAAAAATTGAAAAATGAGATCGGGGTAAGGTCATTGAAATTCCAAAAAGTGCAAGAACTTACACCACAACAGAAAGAAAATAGACTCAAATCAGCTAAAGAGTTGCTTCGCTTGGCCGAAAGTGGTGAACTGCCGAATTTGGTTTCCTCCGATGAGGAAACATTCGTTGTCCAGCAGTTTGTAAACAAACGAAATGATCGTGCTTACTTGCCAAAGAGGTCAGCTTAAAATGTGCAGTTTCGGTTGGCCATGATGATGGTGTGAGCCGCCATAACAGCTGATGGTAGCTCTTCGCTCGTATTAATCGACCGTTTCATCGGAATAAACGCCGAATATTACCTTGGACATTCCAACAGGACTGAGCACCATCGCACTCAGCACGCGCCACCAAAGAATGGTTACAAAATGAAGTTTCTCGCAGAATTTTCAGCGCAAAATGGCCACAAAAATCTCCGGATACCAATCCGTTGGACTATTGTGTCTGGAGTATTTTGAAAAGCAATGTTGGCACTGAAATATACCAAAGTGTCGATCACCTCAAGCAAAAATATGGGCTAAAATACGGCAGAGCAACATTCGGGCAGCGTATGACGGTTACATTGGCCGTTTGAAGGCCATAATTCGTGCCAAAGGTGACCAATTCTAACAAATCTAAATTTATTCATGCTTTTTTTCTTTCATTCATTAAAATTTAATGACTTTGTTGCAGTTTTTTTTATCTCACCCTGTATATGATCAGTGGTGTAGGGTATCAGCGGCTTACTGGTTAATAATTCAGAATTGTCTCGCACTCTCATAACAACTCTTTATGATATCTCATATAAAATTTCTTACCTTATTGCTTCGCCTGTGCTCGCAAAAGTTCCGTTTAATGTCATCTTGAGATCATTCGACTTGACAAAAATTGTTGCTTCTACAATTGTAGGTACGTTTCTCAACGTTTTAATGTTATCGGGGTCTTCTTGAACTTTAGCTGGCAATGGATAACATTTTCTTTTAAAAGGTATATTTTAAGCATTGAAATTATCGAAATTTCAACACTTTTCGCCTTAGCTAAGTTTTATAGGAGCACTTCCTAAGCTTTGAGAAAATTTTTGATATTCTATTTTTGATTTACTGCGTTATTTTCCCCGATGTGCCATAACAAACGACTTCTACAAACATACAACAATTTATTGTACATCGTAACAACCATAAATATCAATCATTACTAGGTACTAAATTAATTTAAGCGTTACATAAAACTTTGTTTGATTTATTGATTTTGCATTTAATTACCGGTGTAAACATGAATATTCTAATGTTTTACACACACACACACTTATGCACACAAACATATACACTTGGGCAAACATATTTGTTCATTCATCAGAGGAATTATTTATGATTTTAGAAGAAGAAGAAAAAACGAAATAAAACAAATCAAATATTCAATGCATTGTTCTGTACCAACAAAAGCAACACATAGTCTAATCCACCTTTAAAAAGTGACAAATCCTACCAAATAACTGAGAAAATGTATAATGTTCTAAACCATTATTGTTTTATGGATTTATGGTAAATGGAGAGTTCAGGTTAAGTAAAACACTGCAATTCAAATGGAATTTAATTAAAAAACTTAAAAAATATACAGTAAAAACATCTGCAAAAATCAAATGTTTTGAACAACACAAATACTATCTAATTGTTGTGATCTCTACAATTATACCCTAACAAATTTATAAGATGTGAATGGGACTAAGTCAATTAAGAATATAACAAGCTATCACAAAGGAAAGGAGACATTTATTATCCCCTTTTCGTCGGAAAGATAATATCAAGAAGCTATACCTTGTTCCGTTTTCAGCACGGAAAATTAAAAAAAAAATTGACCAAAGCCAGAGTGCCAAATTTTCAATAAAGTAAGTCTAAAAAAATTGGTTTAAAAAAAAATTAGTTCATTAAGGGTGCAACAAAGCTCTGCTTTCCACCGAAAATAAACACAACTTCCACCCTACTTAATTGAAATGCTTTTGAGAATCTATATATTTATAATTTCTCATATAATGTTTTAAAGTTCATATTCCTTGAAATATGTTATTGATTTCTGAAATGGCATAACTTTTCCCTGCACTCAGCAGGTGGTAGTAGTACCGAATGATCAAAGCAACTCAATATTGACATACGTGAAGAAGGAAATATGCAAAATAAATATTTGGTTCTTCATTAAACGAACAAGAAGAAGAAAAAATGTAATGCTCCGATGCCACTGCTGTTGTTGGGACCTTATTTTGGTTACTCTCCATTCAACGATTCTTAAGCAAACAGCATGAAACTCGGTGAACCATAAAACCATAAGGATACCTAAGAAAAAATAAACAAAAAAAAGTGAAGACTAGCTACCAAATCATTTCACAATGCGATTCCATGGGAGGCATTTGTGTTTATTCTAAAGTGGATTGTCAAATATTGTATGGCGGAAGAAGGAGAAGACAAGTAGAGTTACATCAGTACCAAAAAAAAACATTAAATTTTTGTAACATATACATGTTCTTGACTTAAAAAAAAAATATTTCAAGAAAATATTTACTAAAGTTTATTAGCTCGGAATTATCTAACCACACAATGCATCTTCTTTACCAAATAATCAGTCGAAATCAAAAAAATAATTATTACACTTTCAACCAGAAATGTTGTGAGCGGAAAATTCCAGAAAATATTGATAATTTTTGGGTAAATGTTAAAAAACACGAAACCAGGGAAGATAAGCCGCTGGTCCAACGGGGAAACACATTGCTTAGTGGTGGGTGGCTTTCCTTCTTTACTGTAAAATAAAGGTCGTATCGAAAAAGTTATGACCAATAATTGTTAGAACTTTATTTGAAATGCAATGTGTGGAGTAGGCACTAAAGTAGAGAGGACATATAACTTTAATTTGCCCACCTGACCTAAGTTTAATAAATTACAACATTAATTATATTTGTCATGTTGTTGCTTTAATCGGATATTTCAACTATCTTGGTAATCATCTGCAGTGATATTTTTACACCCTACCACACTATGTGTGGCACTGCACATAGCATATTTTTTATGGATCTTCCTATTTTGCTGAGCTTAGTCGATCTAGCTACATGGGTCCTTCCCAAAGTCCATTTTCATTTGTAATCACGTTACAGGTCGCAATTATTATGAAATTTGAAGATGAAGTTGGAGATAATTGTTGTCATTTTTATACCCGGTTTACGTTTTGAAATTGCCGCCATATTAGGGTACCACCAGATATTCGGTATTTTGAAAAATTTTGCCACACTTTTTAACGGATTTGTCTACAAATTGAAATTTATAGTTCGTAATGGGTTCTAGCTCCGGTGGTGGAACATGGTATATATAGGTTCACGTTTTGGTATAGCCCTCATATAACGGTACCTCCCAATATTTAGTATTTTGATGAATTTTGTCACATTTTCCCACGGATTTATCTAAAAGTTGGTACTTATAGTTCTTAATAGGTTTTCGCTCCAGTGAAAGAATGTTAAATATCTATGTCCATATTTTCCTATAGCCGCCATATAACGGTGCCTCCCGATATTCGGTATTTTGATGATTTTTGCCATATTTTCCAAGGATTTATCTAAAAAGTAGTATTTATAGTTCGAAACAGGTTCTAGCTTCGGTGGTGAAACATGGTATTTATAGGTACACGTTTTGGTATAGCCTCCATATAACGGTACCTGCCAAAAGTCCGTGTTTAAATTATTTTTGCCACATTTTTCCACGTATTTATCCAAAATTTGGTATCTGTAGTTCATAATTGGTTCTAGCTCCTGTGGCGAAACTTTGAAAATTTTGGTCCGCGTTTCCTATAGCCCACATATAAGGGTACCCACCGATATTCCATATTTTTATAATCCTAAACACATTTACCCATGAAATTGTTTCAAATTTGGTATTTAAGAAGACTTGGTAGATGACAATACTTGCAGTATAAAATTGTCTGTGGACGTTCCCGTTTTGGTATGGCCCCCATACAACGGCCTTACCCACTTTATGGTGTTTTGAAAAGTTTAACAATATTATCCAAACGGTCTTACTACTATTTGTAGTTTAAAGTGGAACACGTTTTAATTCAGATACTTTTATATAAAAATGTTTTCTTTACCCTATGGTGGAGGGTATTTTTTTTGTGATTGAGTTACAATTTTGAAATGTACGTTTCATAAAGCTTATGCACCCTTCAACACCACGTATTTAGGTTATTATATACAGGTCACAATTATCCTGAGATTCTACCGGAAATTTTTGGTAGAATTTATATTAGCTTCCCAATTTTTTGAACCAGAATAGAGGGAGTAGGAGATTATTTGACATTAAAACTTTCTTCAAAGATATTTCTCATAAAATGTTAGGTACTACTCTCGTGGACAAGAAAGCGATGTTTTGTTGTTAATTAACGTTTAGCCGACCGTTGCCAATATTGACACACCTACCCATTTTCTGTCACAGTGTATTTAGATGTACAACGTTACGAACACGCGCTTCGCTTTCTACGAAAACATTTAACAGCAACTGTCAACTACTTCATGAATTCTCAGACAAACATAAATACAACAAATGTAACAAAATTGTACATATCTATTCTTATTGTTTATGTATTGTTTAAATAGGTTCTCAATAGACTTAATAATATTCTAAAATCGAATATATTTCATTTCCAAAAATAAATTTCCATCTAAATACTTTCAATAGCTTTCGCATTCATCTTTGAAATTTCTCAATTCCATCATCGACATAATCTCATTACAGATGTCCTTCGCTCGTAATTCCTCTGCCATATTTCCCAAAATTTTCGTTCAGCCATCAAACTCAATTAGCAGATTGAATATCTTTTAGAGAAATGTCGGTAATATGTAGACATTTGCTTTCAGTTCTTAATAGAATTTCATTTTTGATATTCTTATCAATTCAGCTTTGTCGACGTAATATGCTCAGGTTCTCGCGCACACACACATAATCACATTACATTAGCATGGACTGTATGCTTCATTGCATTATGTGATTTATTCTCAGACATTTAAATGTGGGCTTGGTAAAACTATTAATGCTATTAAAATAGAGAAGAAATGGCTGATGAGTAATGTTGCAACTAAATATTCAACTTTGCAATGACTAGGGGATAAGGTAAAAATGCTATTAACTGACACATTTAACAGATTTAATGTTAAGGCAATTAGATGGCATTTTTCTAGCATCTGTGAGATTTTGACGGCGAAAATGGCAATTGCGAAAATTATTGAAAAATCCAATTAAAGGGTTTAAGTATGTCGGGCCTTACAGATATATCTCCTTTGGTTATTCGGGTTTCATACCCTCGACAACAACAAGAAGGTTTTATTTAGCTAGTCATTCCGATTAAGATTCATCGAAATAATTGTGTCGGATCTATGAAATCTCGGTCAGTATGTAATTTTTAGTCATATCCGTCCGTCTCCTGTAATCTCGCTAGCTTAAGAAAGAATCTTGATAGAAAGTTTCGATTTTGCTCAGAGCTATCGTACTTTTTTAAAACAGGACAAAATCAAAGATGGGTAATTTCGGCCCCATAGAGAGATATCTCCTATAAATAAGTATTTGGTTCGTAATTTAGCCACAGAAGTGCTAGAAATTTTGCATTCCAGGCCTAATTAAACCATGGGGGTATTACAAGTTTATTGGACTAAAGATTCTGTACCACCTCGAAATATTGATCCTGGACGTAGGATATTACGATTGATCTGTTGATCTATCTTATGTGGCGCAAAAGTAATCCTCCTATTTGAAATGACCCCTAATGCCACTTCTGTTTTGACATTTTTGTAGTAAACACATGCAAAATAAAACGGAATATTGTGACTTTGGTGACTTTGGCATAACGTAGCAAATTTCCTGGTCGTCCAAAGCCTGCTTGTGAAACACTGCAACTTTTAGCCGCTCACTTCAAAGAGACTGGAGCAACAAAAGGTGCTGGCAGACGTGACAGACCCTGGAGTATCCGTTCTGCAGGGAATATTGCTGCTGTAGTCGAGGATATCATGGAAGCGCCTTCGACATCGACCAGACGACATGCCACGTAAGTGGGTATCAGTCAACGGTCTTTACAGCGAATTTTGGTACAAGATTTGAATATGTTTCCATACAAAATTAAGATGGTGCATCAGCTGCTAGCTACTGACCGCCAATCGCGTCTAACATATGCTTAATCACCATCAAGAAGAATATGATTTTTCATCAAAAATAATTAATAAGCTAAATTTACGCTTCTGGGGCACTGAAAATCCGCATGTAACTCACGAAGAGCCCGCTCAAAGTCACTGTATGGTGTGCTGTTTTCGCTGACGAGTCATCGGACATTTGTCCTTCGAAGACGTCGCGGGCCAAACCGTAACTGTGAATGGTAAGCGCTACGAAGCAAAAATCGACGACTTCTTTTTGCCGCAACATGATGAGTTGGGACTGCACACACTGCACGTGCCACAATCGATATCTGAAGGGTGAATTTCCCGGGCGCCTAATCTCCCGTCTTGGCGATTTCCACCGACTAGTAAGATCGCCTGATTTGACCGCTCCAGACTTCTTTGTGCTGGGCTTTTTGAAGTCGGGGGTTTATGTCAACAAGCCTCAGACTCTTTCAGCTCTTAAAGACAATATCCGTCAAGAATGTGGTGACATATCGCCGGAAGTTGTGGCCAAAGTGATGGAAAATGTCATTAAATAGGCTTAAATGGCAATTAACTGTGGCGCGGCCTTTTACGTGACATCATATTCTCGACACGATGTAAAATAACTAAAAGACCAAACAAAAATAATCCACATGGAGAATCAAAGTTTTTATTTATTTTTTTTTAATTACAGACAAAAAACATCGGTAGTTTACATTTGCGCCACCTTGTATGTGTGTCCACCAGCCAATGTTAATTTGTTGCATTTATGGTCCGATCCTCGCGAAATTTCGCATGTAGGGGTTGAAATGGACCGAAAATTCTAGAGGTAAGATATGTTAAAGAACAATCGACTCGGAATTTTGCATGAGATTAAAAATTGTAATCAGAGAAATTTAAAAATAACAAAATCCTATTCATTATTCCGAATTATACAATGATTTTTTTAAAATTCCAATTAATATCCTCGATAAAACCCGAGTGTCTATCGGCTTTGATTACTTGTTTAAGGTATAGACAAACGTAACGATGTCCTCAGATATTCGTTTTTTAAGGTTTTAAGATAAGTAAAGGCTCCCTCTTTGTAGTAGCCCCAATACAACATTACTGTCGGGTACTCCGTATTTTGACATTTGAAGTTTTTGTCTCAAATGCTTCCCTTTTTCCTGATGATGGAGGATATCAATCTTTGTTACTTTATTGTATTTTGTATTTTCAAAGTAGTCTGAATAATTACTCTAATTTTTACTAAACAATTTTCCACTTTAATATAAAATATATTTCCCTCATCTCAAAATTTTCGATTGTCTAGACATTTCCCCATCCCCAATAAACCAAAACGAAAAAAAAAACAATTTTGTGTTTCTGACCAAAAACTTCCCGTTGTTAAAAACTTATTAAAGCGAATTTAAACGATATAGACTTCGAAAGCTAGCTAGTTATATTCACTAGCAACTAATTATAGAAGAACAATTTTTTGCGAAAATAAATGCCGACAATAGCCTCGTCTGCACCGCACGAATAAACCCAAATTCACAAATACCGAATAAAAGAACAACGCCAACATTTCAGCTCTAATTAAAATATTGGCTTCTGGCTGTTTTCACGCCATCATCACTTTAAGTTCTGCTGGAAATTAGCGTGTGCTATGTGGCTGAATTAAAACAACAACAACAATGTAAGAACAAAAAATAACGCCGGATGCAAATTGAAATGGACGCAGAAAAATAGCCAGTAACTCCTACTCATAATGTGTTTTTGTGTGCCCGAAAACTTTCAAACATTACACTTGCGTGTTGATATTCACACACACACATACAGCGGCAGGGTTATTGCCAGAAATTGTAGATGTTTAAAGGTTGAACAGAACTTACAGAGTTGTGATGTGGAGAACATATTAAACAGTTTTGTTATATATGAAAGTTTTCCAAATTTTCATAATAATTTTTTTAAACATTTTTGATTATATTAACCCTCATGTTAAATTCATATCAGGACAAAGTATTTAGAGATATTTATTCTAGTACAAATTCCACAAATAAGCATTTCAAACACATTTAATCGAATGAACCAACTTAAATTTTTGTCAATAGGACACCTGGTACGTTAAGACGTTTTTGAGAAATACAAAAATTAATATCAATAATATACAGGGTGGGATTAAAAAACTGTAACCTACTTCAGACTGCTGTCATTTCTAAGCCACTCGTCCGACAAAATTATTCCAGTGACAGCTCATTATATTGATTACAAAAAAAAAGTATTCGTGTTGGAATTCAAGCGTGATTGTGCGATTTCTTTATATTTGGCTGGAAAACTTCAAATGGCTATCGTTAGAGCATTCTAGCATTTAAATGTGAATAAATCTTTTGTGTCTCGTACCATCGCTCTTTGCCGTGATACTAGTAGCGTAGCCCGACGTCAATGAAGTGGACGGAAGAAAACAGCAACATCAGTAGAAATGGTTCGAAAAGTAAAGAAGCGACTTGATCGAAACCCGCGTCGCAGTAGCCGAAAAATGATGGCTTAAAATATCACAATACTCCATTCGGCAAATATTGAAAAATAAGCTCGGGGTAAAGCCATTGAAATTTCAAAAATGGCAAGAACTTACACCGCAACAGAAAGAAAATAGACTCAAAAGAGTTGCTTCGCTTGGCCGAAAGTTGTGAACTTCCGAATTCGGTTTTCTCCGATGAGAAAACATTCTTTGTCCAGAAGTTTGTAAACAAACAAAATGATCGTGTTTACTTGCCAAAGAGGTCAGCTGAAAATGTGCACCTTCAGTTGGCCACCAGAACTCAAGCGCCGGCCATGGTGATGGTGTAGGGCGCCCTAACAGCCGATGGTCGCTTTCCGCTCGTATTAATCGATCGCGGCATCAGAATAAATGACTAAAATTATCGCGAAAATATTCTGGAGGGTGTATTAAACCCTTGGGCATGTAAACATTTTGGACATTCAAACAGGACTCAGCACCATCGCACTCAGCACGCGCCACCCAAGAATGTTTAAAAAATGAGGTTCCTCGCTTCATTTCCAGCGCACAATGGCCACCAAAATCTCCGAATACCGTTGGAGTATTGTGTTTGGAGTATTTTGGAAATCAAGGTTGGCACTAAAAAATACCACAGTGTCGTTCACCTCAAGCAAGTTCTTCACCGGGAATGGGCCAAAATACAGCATAGCAGCATTCGGGCAGTGTGTGACGGTTTCATATGTAAAATTATGGCGATTGACTTTGTTGCAGTTTTTTATCTCACCCTACGATGCTTCTCTAAAAACTAAATATTCAACACATAAATGTCTATAACGTCATTCTAAAATAAAAAAATACCAATCACCTATATCTCATATTCAAAAAAAAAAAAAAAAAAAAAACTTATCGAATACCTATCCACAACACTCCACCCCTCTAATAGCCTCAAAAATAATATCAACAACAAAAAATTAAATGACAAAATAATTGGTATTTACATTAAATAAACATAAATTTTGGAAAATAATGGCCTCTAGATTGCCTGACAGCATCGCAGACACAAAGGTGACACTGAGATGGAACGTTGCTGGTTGAGGTGTTTGGGTGGTGAGGGGATGGTGGTATGTGCCCCGAAACAACGACAGTTAAAACATCATAAAAAACAGGACTCTTCTGAAAGGAAATTCGCAAGACCACCTAGGCAGCTTGACTCGTTCTAATGGTTTAGGAAAAAAATAAATAAAACACAAAACGATTGACGCCAACATAAACCAAAAACATTGTTGCCCAAGGAACAGCCATCTCAGTGCCTTAAGATGGCTGAAACGAGGCAAATGAATTGCCATTTTACAGTGGTCATCTGAGTTTTCATTAGGATCATGAATATTGGTCTATATTAAATCTGGTATATATAATTCGGTTAATTACATGAAAAGTACCAAAAAAAAACATATTTCCTGTAGATATTAGAAATTATTCCATTAGAAATATCCCAATCTATGCTACCATAAAAATCTCTCCAAATCTTATGGGCTAACTGATTTGCACATTCCTGGCATTCTGTCATGTCTGGCTTCTTGGCTTCGACAGCACCACTGTTCATTGCATTCATGCAAAACGTATTCTACAAAAATGGTTGACAACTGTTTTTGAGGAAGAACACAATTGAATGCCAATTGACTACGAGTCGTGCACGTCCAGGCTTCCAATTTCGCCGTGACACACAAAGGAGCACAACAAACAAAGAGAGCTAAACAAATTGTTGGCGAAACACAAAAAACTCCTAAATATGCCATAAATAGCATAACGAGACTCCGACAGCAGAAGCAGCAGCAGGAGGAAGCCATCAGCCGAGGAATGTTGCATGCACAACGGAATAAATATTGAACGACCGGAGCGTGCAAAGTGTCAAAAAAGGCTAAAATGTCAGACCGAATGGAACGACACACCAATTGGAATTGTAAAGATGGAAGAATAGTAAAATAACCAAAGGAGAAAACTAAAAAAAAACAACAACAACAAGAATTCAAAATAAGACAAACACAAAATGTTGGCACTCTTACATAAATATTAGTAAATACACACACACACACACTCAACCATAGAAAAAAAAACAATGCTGGGAATTGGAAAAATATTTCCTTAACCAAAAAATGGTCCGGTGGGTATGGAACGAAGCAACGCTAACATGAAAAATCCCAGGGCGAATCGAATCGAATCATATTGAAGCAAAACATTATTGTGCAAATATTTGAGAGCTTAACGAGTGCCCTCGTGCTGCAAAGAATTATGTTGCCTTTGTTGTTGTCGAAGGTAGTGCTGGTGATGGATAGTATCTTCTTGTTAACATCCCACTCGGTTCTTTGTTGTTTCCCTGCTGCTTCCTTTGTTTTTATTTTAGCTCCAATGATTGTCAGGTACTTGCAATTGGTTCAGCTTGACAGCTGTTTCCGGGCAAAGTTAATCCAAGTCAATTCTCATCTCTTCATTTGTCGCATCCTAATTCTATTTTATTTGATTTATTAACACCAAACGGTGGGGATAGTAAAGCAAAAAAAAAAAAAGTAAAATGTCGCTCAAAAAATATGTATTTCATCAGATCTATAAGGCGGGTTGTCAACATGGATTTACAATTTCCTGGAAACCTTAAATTTCCAATAAAATTTATGTCTCAATATTGTCTCATAAAACTGTTTATGGATTTGACAAAAATCAATCAATCAATTCACTTCATGTCAACCAAGGAAATAATATGATGCTGCATAAAATCGAAAATTCCTCTTAACGTTTTGGAGCCAGAAGAAAATCCAAGTAATTTTTATTAAAACATGTATTGCGATGGAACATTTACAAAAAGTATTTGATGTGGAAAGCATAAAACTCTTTGGTTTTATTTAAAAAATATTATGAAGAGGAATGACCTTTAACCTTAAACTCACAAATTTGAGGAAAACACCAGTAGATTATAACAGAAGAGCTAAAAATAGACGACATAGTTCGGTGTTTTGAAATGTTAAATAGCAAAGTAACTCAAAATAGGATAAGAAGCAAATTCACCACACTTTCACATTGTTTGACATTTTTGAATTAACATCGGTATATTTTTTGCACATTGGGTGCTTACAAATACGAGGATTATTTTGGCCAAAATGTTAACTCTCAAGCGATTTACCAAAGGGTAATTTTGGTCCTTTTTTTCAATATAAAGGGTGAGATAAAAAAAAACGTCATAATTTTTATACCCTACACCACAAGGTGGTCAGGGTATTATGTATTTGTGCATTTGTTTGTAACAGGCAAAAGGAAACGAGATAGACCCATAGTTCCTTTTGATGATGTGAATAGAATCACATTCTGAGTCGATTTATGCATGTCCGTCCGTCTGTCCATGTATTTTTGTAAACAAAGTACAGGTCGCATTTATTGCCCAATCCAGATGAAATTTTGCACAGATCATTTGTTTGGCCCAAGGACCAACCCTATTGAAATTGGAGATAATCGGTCAAAATTGAGATATAGCTCCCATATATATCTTCGTCCGATTTGCCTTATATTGTGCATCAAACGTGTCATATCAGCCCGAATAGTATGGAATTTTGCACTTACAACAAAATAAGGCCTGAAAAAAAGTATACCAAATTTGATCGAAATCGGTTCAGATATAGCTATAGCTCCCATATACATTGTTCATCCGATTTGTTATTTTTGTCCTTCGCAGCCGTACTATGCACTCTGCAACAACAATATTTTGGGAAATATATCAAATATAGCTCAGAAATACATTTGCCAAATTTTATCGAGATCGGTTCAGATTTGGATATAGCTCCCATATATAACTTCGTCCGATTCACATTTTATTGTGCACCAAACGTCTAAATGGGATGGAATTTGGCACTTACGACCGAATTGAGTCTAGAAGCTAGTATGTCAAATTTGGTGAAGATCGGTTCAGATATAGCTATAGCTTCCACATATATTGTTCATCCGATTTGTTATATTTGTTACCCACAACCGTAATATGCACTCCGTAACAACGATATTCAGGGAAATATATCAAATACAGCTCAGAAATATCTTTGCCAAATTTTATAGAGATCGGTTCAGATTTGGATATAGCTCCCGTATATATTTTTATCGGATTTTAAATTATTTGTGCACCAAAAGGGCAACACAAGTCCGAATTTAAAAGATACAAATGCTTCGGCATATTTAGTCCTTTGAACTTTAAATTATAATCATAGCTTGTATGATTTAATTCTCCCATAAAAACTTTTAATTGTTATGTGAAGCTCTACTAAATTAGCAAAGTGGTGTAGGGTATCATAAAATCGGACCCGCCCGACTTTAAGACTTTCTTTACTTGTTATATTTAACTGTTTAGTTCATTTAAATTTTACTGAATGAAAGCAAAAATGTCAGAATAGATTTGTTCGAATTGGTCACCTTTGACACGAATTATGGCCTTCAAACGGCCAATGACACCGTCACACGCTGCCCAAATGTTGCTCTGGGATATCTTGACACATGTTCGGAGAAGAGCTTGCCTTAGGTGATCGACAATTTGGTATGTTTTAGTGCCAACCTTGCTTTCCAAAATGCTCCTGACACAATAGTCCAACAGATTGGCATCCGGAGATTTTGGTGGCCATTGTGCGCTGGAAATGAAGCGAGGAACCTCATTTTGTAATCATCCTTGGGTGGCGCGTGCTGAGTGTGACGGTGCTGAGTCCTGTTGGAATGTCCAAGGTCTGCGGCCAAAATGTTTGCGTGCCCAAGGCTATAATACACCCTCCAGAATATTTTCGCGATAATATTCGGCATTTATTCTTATTCCACGGTCGATTAATACGAGCGGAGAGCGACCTTCGGCTGTCTTGGCGGCCAACACCATCACCATTTCCTAGCACTTGAGTTCCGGTGGCCAACCGAAGGTTCCCATTTTCAGCTAACTTCTTTGGCAAGTAAACCCGATCATATTGTTTGTTTACAAACTGCTAGACAACAAATGTTTTCTCATGGGAGAGACCAAATACGGCAGTTCACCACTTTCGGCCAAGCGAAACAACTCATTGTTTCTTTTCTTTCTGTTGCAGTGTAAGTTCTTGCACTTTTTGGAATTTCAATGGCTTTACCCCGAGCTCATTTTTCAATATTTGCCGAATGGAATATTGCGATTTGTTCAGCTCACTAGCCATTTTTCGGCCACTGCGACGGCTTCGATCAAGTCGTTTCTTTACTTTTCGAACCATTTTTGCTGATGTTGATGTTTTCTTCCGTCCACTTCCTTGACGCTACGCTACCTGTATCACGGTAACGAGCGATGGTACGAGACACAAAAATGTTTTCACATTTAAATGCTGGAGTACTCTAGGGATAGCCACTTGTGGTTTTCCAGCCAAATATAAAAAAATCACACTATCACGCTTGAATTCCATCACGAATAACTTTTTTCTGGAAAATTCTCACCAAAATGCTTGTTTATGCTTGTAAACAATATAATGAGCTGTCACTGGAATAATTTAAACAGCTGTCGGACGAGTGGCTTTGAAATGACAGCAGTCTGAAGTTGGTTGCGTCATTATCCCATCCTGTATATCCCTTCAGCCAACATCAAATACAGTACCATTCTGTGCTTGTTGTACAATTATAGTACATATTTAAGAAACCACCTCCATATGTCCAGGCTACACATAAACAGCAACCCTCATACCAAATTTTAGATTCCAGGCACTATATCTTCACCCAATAACAAATGCTGTACCATTTAGGACTTACACATATGAGACGTACTTCGAAACCACCTCCAAATCTCGAAGCATCAGTAATCTAAATATTAAATTTCAGAATTTTAGCACCAACTGGGACCTCAGTGCAAAATTTCACAATTCCAGCTTTATCCGTTCACCCTAAACGAAGAAGTTTCAAATATAGTAAAGTTCGCACATTTAGTACCAATTTCCCAAACCATATTTATGTATCAAACTAACTTTCCAATCTTGATTTTCATACCAAAATGAAAGCTTTGGCATGGTCACATAATGCCAAATGGTACCACTTTAGAAGTTTAGTACCATCTAAGAACTGTTCGGAACCTAAAAGTTCGAATTTAGTACATCTATCCTCAACTTCATCAGTGACTTTCAGTCCAAGTTTCAGAATTCTTTTCACTCCGTTTGTCAAATAAAGAATCTAATTTTTAGTATACATTAGTGAATATCGTACCTTTTTAGTACGAATTTCCAAAAACCCTGCTAAAATATCAAGATTCTAGTCTCAAACGATTCGTCTAGGCGTTGATTCTAGATCGGTCAGTTATTTCACTACCCTTTTAGACATATACAGATAAGTATAGCCCCGATTTAATGCAACCACCAAACCAAATGGATTTGAGAATGGCAAAGGATACAAACAGTAAAGCCCGACGGAACTAAATGTCGTGTTTACTCTTTTTTCTAATTCAATTTAAATACTGTTGTTTTTAATCTCCCTTCCGCCTTACTTATTTATTCAACAATTCTGGTTACTCTAGAATCCGTATATCCTTTGGTTTATTCCTGGAAGTTTGATTATAGCACGCCACTCCCTTCCAATCGATTGCCATCAAACCGTTCGGGTGGAGTAAGGGTATGGCACGTGGGCCATTTCATGGCCATTTGAGTATTTGGCGCAAAATGCCGATACAGTCAATTCTTGTTTTTTTGGGGACAGCTTAAATTGGGTTGTGTTCCATTCTTCTTTCTGTTTGTTTTCCTGCCACAAACAAGAGGCGGCACAAAAAGAGAGACAAAAACAAATGGCCAAGGAAATTCCAATAACGAATACATTTACAATAACCGAGTTAATCAGATGTTAGTCAATCGCCATGTCTTCCCGAGAATCTCGGAGACATGGAAAATATTCAAATTATTCCAAGTCGTTGTTGGCCTGGTGGTGGTGGGTGTTGGACATAAACAAAATGTGTTATGAAATTAGGGAAACCTTTTTCCTGCGAAAACAAAAACTGTAAACCGATTATACATTTCTTATTTAACAAACAGACGAAATGTCCCAAAGGGACATTTATTGAATTGTTATTGTTTTCGAAGCCACTTCAGTGCGGCATTGCGGGTCGAAGTTCTTAGAACTTTATTTGGGTTTCAATTAACTGGAACTTTAGTTGGATTTCAATTGGTCTGGTCGAGTATCGGGATGGTAATGTTGGATTGGACCATTTTTTGAAGAATTTTTTTGTTCTCAAATTCACAGAAATGTCAATGAAACGAAAAAGCAATGAATTCGCATCGACATTTTATTTGATTTCCATCAAACTTGAGGATTTTAAAATACGCATTTGCTGTGTCTTTTTGCCCGAAGAACTATGATAATAATGAATACTAATAAAATGCCAATATGAAATATATCTAAAACCCACTCGTATCAGTGACAAGTTTATGAGATTATGATATTAATTAAAAAAATATTTGCAGAGAAAATTCTATATCAGAGAGTTTAAAGTATAAACTGCCACAAAATATTTTGCTGTTGCAGTAATTTCAAAATCAATATTCTTATGTTAAATTTTAAACTTTTTTCCTGGGCTAATATAAAATAAATAATAAAATCATTTATTCCAAATGGATTATCAATAAATTGTAATTTTTAGTTGTGTTTTTTTTTATTCTCTTTGCAATATTGGCCAGGAATAATGAACTTGAATAGTTTTACCAAATGAACTGAAATGCCCGCCACAACAACAACAGCAGCTATAAGAAAAAACATTTCAGCAAAACAACATTCGAATATGTAATCAATTCAAATATACTACCATAATCCTCCAGACACTTGTTCAGTTCACAATGCAGATGCTGTAAATTCATAAAAGCAATTAAACAGTGGAACCTGTATAAAATGATGAATCAATAGCTAATTTAATTTGAAGAAAGCGATTTCAAAATTAAAATATTTGGAATTCATGAATTTTTTCCTTGTGACCTTCTTAAATACTATAGAGTCCTTCTTCTTAGCCTTAATTAAAGGCTGTAAAGTGAGTGGTTCAGCGAATTGATTTACAAAATATTCTAACAACCGTGGTTTCTAAACTGCGGATGCTTTGTACCAGTAAAGGATGTCTTGTGAACGTTCCAAATAGGTTTTTTTGCGAGCGTGTATTACTAGCGAAAACTAATATTTGGTATTCCGGCCTTACAACGAAGAAATTTAACTCAAATGCTTCAAAGTTTTCCCCATAGAAATTACCTAAATACCCTTTCGATTAATTCTGTTTCAGGATATTAAGAGCCTATCTAGGCATATCCGACCTCCGTCGTTAATCAAACTTTTTATACACTCAGCCATATGGCTAAAGGAAGTATATATCATTTGATACGCCAGGCACGTTTTGACCGTCGAAATAACGGTTTTAGATCCTAGGTTTCTTTGAACCAAATCCGTTTCAGGGCATTTGAAGTCGATCTAGCGATGCCCCTACGTCAGTCTGTCCTGCTGGCTGGTGCACGATAACTCTGAAAGGGAATATCCGATTTGGTCCAAACTTGCTACATCGTAATATTATTATCAAATTTCGGAGATGGGCAATATCGGCCTACTCCTTCTGGTACTCCACAGGAGGACAAAATTTCCAAAAAAAAAAAAATTACTGCAGAAAGGATATTCTGATCTTGTTCCAATTTTGCAAATCCTAATATTTGCATCAGTGCTAGGTCAGGTGCGAAAATGGTACACCCATCAAATACCTCCCCCAAAAACGCTAAAAGTTTTGAACAATTATAACTCGTATTAAATGTGATGGGAAAGTTTGATTGTTTTCAAATTGCACAGGTCACAATATTTTTTATTAACTCAATTTCTGGTATAAAAATGTACAATATCGGTCCACTCCTTCTGGTACCTCCCCCACAAAGGGTCAAAAATTTGAATATTCACGAAGCTCATAAAACGCGAAATTAATATCCGATTCCATTCAGACTTCAGGCACATCTTATGTATGCATATATGTTAACTCTTAGTGAGTAGGGTTGATATTTGGAAATATGTACTAAAAAGTACGAAAATCTAAAATTTGGCATACGGATCAATTACTGTGAGGTGGAGTTGATATATGGAGGTATATTCGGAAACAAGTTTGTACAAGTATGAAAAGTGCTAAATTTTATATAAGCTGGTGTTTGGAGAAGGTATAAAGCTGGAAATCTAAAATTTGGAATTGGAGTCAGTGTTGTGATGCAGGATAGACGAACCAAAGAATTTTTGGAAGTTTGGGCAATGAGTTTACAAAAAGTACTAAAATACACTAAATTTGGAATTCTGTGAAGTAGAGGAACTACGATCAACAAACATGAGCACTAAAATTCTTTTTTAATTGGAGGGGACGAAAAGTAGAAAAAGGTACTAAAATTGAGTGACCGGAAAGAGCTAAAACTTTGTTTTTTTCTGTATTGGCGTTGGTAATTATAATCAAAACGGTTTTACAAAATTCGTATTGGACATTCGGAAATTAGCCCAAAAAGTATAATAAAGGTACTAAACAATCCGCAGAACGCTTTTTTGTGTTTTAGATTGTCAAAAAGTTAAAAAAAAAATAAAAATTAAGAGCTTTAGCCACGAAGGGTACAATATATAAAAAATAGTTTTCCTACAATGCGCACAAAGTCTTCAATTAGGTCCAAATTTTTCGCATTGTAATATGTGTGATGGGTTACGGCCAAATGTAAAGATTTAGATTCACTACCTTTCGTATCTCCTCCACATAATAAATACCATACATAAAAAATGTAACACAAGCAAACAATTTAGTACAAGCCAAGTGGGCTACTTATTCTTTCTAACTTGAGGTGGGTCAAATTTTTGGTATATCTGGTTTCTATTTTTGAACTCCCTATACTAAGCCATACAAATTTAATCCACATAAATGTTGTTTAATTTTTTTAAAAACAATCCTACAACATTGAATTACTGCTTTTTCACAGTTGATGCCAAATCCCTTTTTCCTGTCTATAAACATCAATGGTCCCATCATTCTTCATTTGTCTACCACAATAGATATCATATAACTTGTACAAGAAGATTAGAATAGACAATACAATCAGCTATAACATCCTTGGTTTAGTTGTCTTAATTTAAAACTGCACTTTTTGTATTTTAATTTGGAGAATAATAGCACAAAGCTCTGCTGAAAACATAAATGAAAACTAGCCGAACATTTCTAGTTCATTTTTATTTGTTTAGCTTAACAAAGTGTTTATATGGTCATTGGATTTGGAAATATTTATATTTACTCTTACCTGTACATTTGAATACATACATTCTTGCATGCATGATGCGTATATATATATATATATATATATATATATATGTGTGCACAGCCGATTGGATTGCAAATTGTTGATGGAAAATTCAATTCTGTTTGTTTTCAATAATTATAATTTAAAAAAGTTTAATACCACACAGACGCACACACACCAACACACACCCATACACACGCGCACTCACACAGCGGCAATTGGATTTGCTCGTTTCGTTTCGATTCACTTGTGTTTTCACATTTATACTAAAAATGGAAATTGGAAATGAAATCAGCAAATAAATGTGTCCCCCACACACTAATGGACCCACTATCCATCCACCTACCAGCCATAACAAAGTACCACTGGCCATTTGAGCAACACTCCAGAGCATTGTGTGCCAACATGCAACTGCAAGTGTTTGAGTTGGACTCCTATGGATGTGTACAAATAAAAGTGGTGCTACCGATCGGTGATATGGTGCGGTGATGGTGGCGGTGTTGGCGAGGGCGATGACGACGACGATGGTGTGCATGTGTGAACTGTAGAAATTAAAAACAGACAGGGAGGGAAGCAAAAAAAAGAAATAACTATGAAAACTACGCGAAACACCATAAAATGCAAACGGAAGTTTCAAATTGCATGCCACATCCGTTTTACTTCCCACACACACAGACACACACACCCACACACAAATGCAAGCAAATACACATAAACAGAAATGGATACAATGTATATTTTTGCACTCCCTGCCTCGCCTGCCCTCTCTACCTCCTCCGCCAATGGTCATGTTTACGTTCATAAACGAGATGAAATTTTCCTGACCCCCTTCTCCATTTATTGAAGTGATACAAATACCAATACTCGCGCTAATATTAACATCAAGCATATAAAAGAAGACTTCATAACTTTAATATGGAGGTCAGCAGTACGTTCCGCACATACACATAGGTAGATGAAATAAGAATTTTTACAGCTCGATAGTTCCTTATAATCTTGTGTCAGATTACAACAACGGTTCTTGTTTAGTGACGGGGGTTAATTATGGCCAAAACTCTCAAATATGTATAAAAGTCTTGTCGATAATGTGTGACTCTTAAGGTCCACTACCCAATCCGATTTCCCACAAATAACTATTTATGGGAAGAATTGTTAGCTTAGCTTACCGAAATTACCACAAAGCAACCTTAGAAAGTCTTATCCTCTTACCTTACCTTATCCTCTTACCTTACCTTACCTAAAAATCATAAAAATAACTTTAAAAAAATGGGAGAAATTTTCCAACCTCTACCATCTTTATAGAAGATCTTGTGTTGATGGAAATATTAATTATTAAAAATAATGGGATGCATGAAATATGAAGAGAACCTGATGCTTATTTCGGATTTTATGATCGTGGGAGGTACCAGAAAGAGTGAACCGATATATTCCATCTTCACACCAGACCTTGGATTACTTGGGCACGTTTACATCACAATGTACAAGAGTTAAAATTATTCAAAATGTTACTTGATGTAGTGGACCGACATTGTTCATTTTCGAATCTGAATTAGAACTGGTGGAAATTTTAGGATTTGTTCGAGAAAAATCGGATTATCCTTTTTCTTTGTGTTCAGTAAAAATTAATATATTTTTTCTTTTTTTTTTTTTTTTGAAAATTTCTACCTTTTTTGTGTGGAAGTTACGATAAGAAGTAGACCGATATTGCCCATCTTCGAACGTGATCTAAGTTCGACAATAATATTACGATGTACCACTTTTGGACCAAATCGGATTCTACCTTGGAGAGTTATCGTGCGCACTAGCCAGCCAGACAGTCGGACGGACGGACATCGCTAGATCGAATCCAAAAGTCCTGAAACGGATTTGGTCCAAAGAGACCTAGGGCCAAAAACAATAATTTCGATGAGTTACGTTTTGGCCATTTTAAATGATATATACTCTCTCTAGCCAAATGGCTAACAGTCAATCCTATTAGAGCAAGACTATATATTTTAGGCACCTCAAAAAGGGTGAAAAATCTTTAAAAGAAATTTTAAATTTCTATTTAAATGTGAAATGGAACAAAAGTGCATCATTTAAGGTTAAATAACATAGTCTATGATGAACCTGAATCAACAGAACCTGTCAAGGCTTATTGCGTTGCGAACTACCGAAGTGGCACAACAAAAGAAGTGGACGAAAAAAATTAAAACTGTGAGCCACATTAGAATATGTTATAAAGATTAAAGAGAGCTGCAATGAAATTACATTACGCAATTATCTCCCCAAAAATTAGATGTTCCGCTCAGAGCCGTAACTCTATGCAAAATATCGTGAGGTTCGAACCCAAAATTGCGAAGTTTGGCGTTATTAAAAATTAAAAAGAACAGACGACATCAACCATAGGCCACTTAAAAAATTCAATACTTTTTAAATATGAATTAATAAAAAAAATATTACGTTCGGCCGAACCAAACTTTCAATACGCCTTTAAATAAAATTATCTGGATTCAAACGTGTGCCACTAAAATGGGTTATATGGTGGCTATACCAATTAGTGAACCTTACAGAAAACCTTTCAAGAATATATCGAAGTGTTGGAAACGGAATGACATTGTATAGTGGAGGGTATAAAAAGATCGGACCAACCCACAATATCGTTCCGGTGACAAATATATCGTTCATGCATATGTATCCACTTCTACCACGCCAGGTTAGCTATACTGAGGACTTAAAACGAAATTTAAGTACCCCACAAAATCTACAGACACATTACTACAATTAAAAAATTGCTACTGTCTGCTACTACATCTTACCCAAAATGTCCACAATTGAAAAAAATAATTAAATACTTCTTTTGTTTTCCTTTCAGTTTGTCACAATTTAGTTTGTTTTTTGTTTTATTTGCATGTATCTCTTTTCTACGACGAAAAAATGAGAATTAAAATAACAATACACAGTGGCATTTGAATTTGAGCAAAATTGTATGTAATTGTTTAAGTAGACAATTTAAATGAAGTTATTTTCAACAGAAGCTAAAACACGCACACCCACACACACACATACCTCAAACTACTCATAAACACTGGCACAGCAGAGCATTAAAGCACTAGCTTTGAATGTTTACCCACAACTACGCTTGCAAATGGACAGCAATGAACATTCCTCTACTACAATTGTTATAATTGAGAATAAAAAGAAGCACCACATCTACATGTGCCAACGTGTGTGTGTGTGTGTTCTTATTTTGCATGTCGATGTGTGCACAGCAGTCGCACGACTGTCTGTTGCGTGTAAGCCCCCAGTGTGCAGATGCTTGCAATACAAATTCAAACACTTGCAACAATGGACAAGGAAATGTGGATTCCCACATGAGCCTGGCAAGCAACAGCAGACTCTTAGACATGAATGTGTTGGCATTGTGGCAAAAGAATAATGACCGAATAATGAAGTCGTCATCGGTTTTCATATTCTTTCGTTCATTCACTCATTCATCCATTCATTCATCATCTGGTCGCCATCGATGTGAATAAATGTTTATTTATAATTATTCGCAACATGTATTGATTTACTTCGTTGTTGCGTTTTGGAAAGCTCGTTGAGTGCCAGAAATATCAACTTAAATAAATATTTGTTTAAAACTCAGTGTTATATTTAAATAAAACTGGCTGATAGTTGTTTGGCTGCTACTCTCTCTCTGCCCCGAAAGCAAAAACTCATGGCTATGGCACGCCTGCAGCAACATTATTTCCCCGTTTCTCCGTCCATTGCACGTTGCAGTTTTAATAGTAAATTATAGCGCTTTAATGGAGTTTTCAAAAACCACAAAATATTAATATTAAATATTTGAAATGAACATAAATAATTTATTAGTTATTCGCTGTTGCATTCGCTGGAAGGGTAAAGTTTTTGAGGAGTAAAAAATCATATGTGTTGGACTTAATGTTTTTGGTGCAACTTTTAATGGGGGAACTTAAATTTTGCATAAAATAAATGAAACATAGAAAAAATGCATTATGAGAGAAAAAAGTCATAGTCAGAAAATATTACCAGAAAAACAAAATATTAAACCAGAAAAGTGACAACAATTCAAAAAAAAAAAAAAACATATATATATTTCTCGGTTGAAATATGTTAAAACTTCATGCTCTTCTTTCACGATTGTATTCAGAAAGTAGCACTGAATATGTTTCTTAAGAAATAAATATCCTGTTCAATGTGATGCTTATTATTCAGAGACAGCTGCCACGGTAACACCACTTAGTAGATATGCCTTCATCCTAACATACATTGAAAATTATTTACAAATCGAGCTTTTATGGAAATTTTCGGATGAAAAGTATATCCAACAACAAAAATAATAAATTGGGAGAAGATCGAGAGTTAAAGAGAATATTGGCATTAAATTGAGAGAGTTAAAGACAAAGTGATTAAGTTAAGAGATATTTATATTGAAAGAGAAATAAGTTTAAATATTTAAGATTACAATAAGGTTAAGAGATATATAGCATTTTCAGATTAAATGAAACCTTTTGGAATTTAAATTAAACCTTTTGCAATTTAAATGAAACTTTTTGCAGCAGAAATGAAACCTTTTGCAGTGGAAATGAAACCTTTTACAATCGAAATGAAACTATTTGCAACCGAAATGAAACTTTTTGCAAATCAAATGAAACTTTTAAATTTATGGAAGGTGTTAAATCACTCAAATGATTTTTTAATATTATTTAAATTTGATTTGTTGCTCAAAGAGCATTTTTGAAAACATAACATTATTTAAATTAATTATTTTCAGTACTTAATATTTTAACGCTACAAGAGCCACCTTAATGTCATTTTTTCTGTTTTCCCTTTTTTTATTATTTACTTTGAATTCGCCCTAAAGAGAATACATCATAACTAGCATTGTTATTGTAAATATGGATGAGCAGTCAGACGATCAAGTGATAGGCAGAGAACGCACATACGTACAAACATACATACATACGTTGAGTGCATCATCTCTGTTTATGTTATTGCTCTGCCTCTGCTGATCGCTCTGCTGCTATTCAATGCAAAAAATATTGTCCCGCTATTCCTTTGGTTGTTAAACCAGAATAGAAAAGAAATAAAACATTCTTATTTGAAACAACTAAAGAGTGAAGAAGTGTTTTAATTTGGTGACGGGCTAGAGGCAAACAAAAAAGTAGATATTACCCAACACAGTGGTTGAGTAAAAATTGCAAATTAATTTTGGAGAAAATTAAGTGGAACAAAAGGAAGGCGAGAATTTTTGGCGTGTCTCAACAGAGAAACAACATATTTGGACAAATTGCTCTTCCAGGAGAAAGAACTACGCTTGCTCAGGGAATTCTACTTGCTGTTGGACAACCGTGGTCAGATTAAAGGTGGAGAGGTGTATTAAAACACTTTTGTCGTAAGTGGCCCTATAGACAACACAATTGCCCAGAGTAAGTCAATTTACATACTCAAGTAGAACCCTTGAGTTAGGAGTGTGTTTAATTACATATGAAACATATTCCGGGGTTGTCAAAATAGGCAATCCTCAAACATTGGCGACCGTGACAGGACACTTGTGTCTTTTTTAACCTGCAATTTTTGCTCCATATTACCCAAGTGCATTTGGATTTTGTTTGCCCGCCTTTTTACTGTCAGCCATTACTCCGTCATTTTGCGAAAGAATCGAAGCCATTTTTATAAGCGATAAGGAATATTGCTGAATTGAAAATTTAGAGTGAGACAGCATTCTCGCCTACTTTTCATCTAATTTTTTGGTGCCATTTTTAAAACTATCGTTGCTCAAGTGGCTGAAGCTGAAAATTAGACTGAGACGGCATTCTCATAAACCGGCTTCTTTTTCTTGCGCAACATAATCCTATCATCGGTAAACAACGGAAAACATTTTTACACAAATTTATAATAAATTATAATTCCAAATGACTGATGAACAAGTCCAAGGTTCCCAAAGGGACACAACCATTGAGGAATTGAAACAACAACGTGGCTCGTCAAAGGGGAGTATGACCCGAATTAAAAATATAATTGAATTCAACACTTCATTGTCTCATACAGAACTTGAGTGTCGGTTGGGAATTGTAGAATCCCACTACAAGCAAGCTTCTTACTACCAAAGTCAGATAGAAAGATTGTCTCCCAGAGATAATGGAAGAGCCGAAATTGAGGAACTATATGTTTCAATTAAAACAAAAATTCTTACTCAAATTGGGCAAGATAGACGTCCTAGTGTAACTGATCAATCTTTTGTGTTGCCTCATGTCCCATCTAATAGATTACCCAGCTTAAAATTACCGAAGTTTGACGGGAAATATCTGGAATATAAGAACTTTATAAATACGTTTAACAATTTGGTCCACAATGACCCAAATATTTCTACTTCGGAAAAATTCAACCACTTACTCTCGTGTCTTAGTGGGGAAGCGCTTGCAACCATAAAGGCATTCCAAGTCACTGATGAAAATTACTCTAGTGCCCTTAAAAGATTGAAGGAACGGTACGATAATGACACACTAATCTTTCTTGAAAATGTGACATCAATGTTTGAACTTCCGAAGTCCAATAAACCTGTTCCAAAGCAATTGAGAAATATTGTGGATACAATTTCTGCTCTCTATAGCTCTTTGAAATCCCTTGGCTCCTTTGAACAAATTTGTGATGCCTTCATAATTCATCTCGCAATGAGCAAGGTTGATTCTGAAACCAAACAACGATGGGATGAATACATCGATTACTCTAAATTACCCTCTTGGACTGAATGTTGCTCCATGTTGGACAAGCGTTGTCAGCAATTGGACGCACAGTGCCGACGGTCTTCAAAACAGCATAACCCTACCATAACAACAAATTACTTACATAGTAATAATCAAAAACAACATTCATTCGTAACAAAAAATGTGGCTCAAGATTTTGTGTGCAGTCATTGCTCCAAATCGGGTCATATGATATCAACTTGTCAGCGGTTCATCGTTCTTACTCCTAATCAACGAATTGAACAAGCTAAGCAACAAAAACTTTGCCTCAACTGTTTATCAAAAGGGCATGGTTACATACACTGCCCCTCAAAATATTCATGTAGATTTTGTAAGCAACGTCATCACTCGCTTCTTCATAAGCAATCAGAACCAACCTGTCTCCGGGAAGAAGAAGAACCGTCATCATCATCTGCTGCCACCCATAGCACCTTTCAAATCAAACCCAGTCCCCAAGTGAGTACTGTTATTCTTGCTACTGCATTAGTATTGGTTCGTGACTCAGAGAGAAAATATCAACTGGGCCGTGCTCTGCTTGACTCTTGCTCTCAAGTTAACTTCATAAGTGAGACATTATGCAAATCTCTTAATCTCAAGAAATGCACAAATTCAACAGATGTCTCTGGAGTGGGCTCTTCTAAGTTGAGAGTTACTCATAAAACACAAACGACAATAAGATCTCGTCTTAATAACTTCAATATGTCATTAGAGTTCCTGGTTTCTCGCAATATAACTGGTTATCATCCTGATGAGAATCTTTCCGCTAATAATTTCAATTTGCCCTCCAACATAGAGCTAGCCGATCCAGAATTTCATCGTCGACGAGGAATCGATATTTTACTCGGAGCAGAATCATTCTTTTCGCTCTTATCCGTTGGTCAAATTAAACTTGGAGAAAATTTGCCCACTTTACAAAAAACTCTCTTGGGATGGATTGTCTCTGGAAAGTATACAAGTCAAACGGCAATATCATCACAAAGATCTACTTACTCCATTGTACAACACAAAGATATTTTCCAAGAGATAAATAAAAATATTGAAATGCTATGGAAAATTGACGTCGTTGAAAGCAAATGCCAAAATATGTCCCGGGAACAAAAAGTATGTGAAGACCATTTTGTGAAAAATGTATCAGTTCAATCGGATGGACGCTTAATGGTGAGATTACCCTTTAAAGGTGACCCAAATATGCTTGGCGATTCACGAGACATTGCCTTGCGTCGTTTCTTTTCCATAGAGAGAAAATTGAACAAAAACCCTGAATTAAAAGAGGATTACTCACAATTTCTTAAAGAATATGAGGAATTGGGCCATATGTCTCAGGTGGACGACACTAATATTTCAGTTCCCAACTATTACATACCACATCACTGTGTTCTTCGCCCCAGCAGTGTGTCGACCAAGTTGCGTGTTGTTTTCGACGCATCATGTCGAACCTCTTCACAAACATCCCTGAATGAAATTATGATGGTGGGTCCAACAATCCAGAACAATTTATTAATTACTCTGCTTCGTTTCAGGTGTCATCGTTACGGAATGACAGCTGATATCGTCAAAATGTATCGTCAGGTTTTGGTTCACCCTGAGGATAGACAACTTCAGCTTATACTGTGGAGAGATGACTCCACCAAACCGATAAAAACATTTGCCCTCAACACCGTTACATACGGGACAGCTTCGGCACCATATCTCGCAATTCGAAGCCTACATTATGCCGCAGAACGTTTTCCCAACCCATACGAAGTAGGAAAAGGCATAATCATGAATGATTTTTATGTCGACGATATGGTTACTGGAGCGGATGACCTTGTATCTTTAAAACGCATTAAGAACGAAGTCACCGAAATTTTATCTTACTCGAAATTTTCACTCTCGAAATGGCATAGCAATTACCCAGGTTATGTCTCAAGTGAAGATGAAGTAAAAGAAATGAAGCTAAATGATGACGTCACAAGTACTTTGGGTATGACATGGCACTCAGATAATGACACATTCCATTTTGAGTTTCGCCCATCCAAATCATATGCACATAATACGAAAAGAAACATTCTTTCCCTGACGTCGACGCTATTTGACCCAATGGGTTTAATAAGCCCTCTCATCATCAGGTCAAAAATATTGCTCCAACATCTTTGGATCATAAAATGTGATTGGGATGAATCAGTTCCTCAAGAAATTGAATCAGCTTGGGAATCCATCATGGCTGATTACAATAATTTGTCCCTAGTAAAGATTCCTCGATACATTCGACTACCAAATTCAACTAACATAGAGGTCCATGGATTTGGAGATGCTTCAATAAAGGCATATGGTTGCTGTTTATATCTTCGCTGTGAAGATTCTTTGGGAAACATAGCAGTAAATTTAATCGCATCAAAGTCAAGAGTTGCGCCTTTGAAAACGAGAACATTGCCTCGATTAGAGTTGTGTGCTGCTCATTTACTCGCAACCTTCTGGAGCCAATTAAAGCAATATTTTAACTTCCCGATTTCTCAAATTTACTTCTGGTCGGATTCTCAGATTACTCTTCATTGGATTAATTCCCACTCTTCAACCTTGTCTACTTTTGTGGGTAACAGAGTAGCTGAGATTCAAGAAACTTGCCCTGATGTCCTATGGCAATATGTTCCTACTGAATACAATCCCGCTGATTTAGTATCCAGAGGTTGTTCTGTCTCCGATATATTGGTTTCGAATTGGTTCGTAGGCCCTTCCTTTCTTATTGGCCCATCTTTCAATTGGCCAAATTATTCTGGCCCAAGTCTAAGCGAAGCGGACATGCAGCTTGAAAGACGAAAAATTACATTGGTAACAAAAAAGGAGGACTTACCTTATATCCTAAAAGCAGTCCATAAATTCAGTAACTATTTAAAATGTCTCAGAATATTCTCATATATATTTCGAATTCGTTCAAGGAAATCGCTCCACTTGCCCTCTATATCTCCAGATGAGTTGACACATTCTCTCCATAGGATAGTCTGGTGCATTCAACAACATTATTTTTCGGAGGAATTCCTTGAAATATCAAAGCATGGATTTGTCTCTGGTCAGCTGTCATCATTGGCTCCATTTATAGAAGATGTCTCTGGAGTGCAATTAATAAGAGTTGGCGGCCGATTATTAAATGCCGAGCTTACACCAGAGATGAAGTTTCCTTTGCTCCTGCCCAAAATCGATCCCTTCGTAAAAATTATCGTGATATACATTCATCGCTCTAATTACCATGCTGGTCCAAGGGCCTTAGTATCTTTGGTTCAGCAGCAATTTTGGATTATCAATTGTCGGTCTTTGGCCCGTAATGTTGTTCATCAGTGCATACATTGCACAAGATACAAACCGAAATTACTCACTCAGGTAATGGGCAACTTACCCAAAGATAGAGTTACCCGTTTCCGCCCATTTGATGTTGTTGGAGTTGATTTTGCTGGTCCCATACCAACGTATCTCAGGATTCGAGGGAAAGCTCCATCAAAATCCTACATTGCTGTCTTCGTTTGTTTCGCATCAAAGGCAGTACACCTAGAAGCGGTATCCGACTTGTCCAGCGAGGCCTTCATAGCAGCATTAAAACGGTTTACTGGCCGCAGAGGTGTACCGTCAAGAATTTATTGCGATAACGCTACCAATTTTGTTGGAGCAGAGAGGAAATTGAGTGATTTTCATAAATTTTTCCACCTCGACAAAAATAAGGAAGCAGTTGCTCATTATTCATCTGCGAAGTTCATAGAATTTTCCTTCATTCCTCCCAGAGCTCCTCATTTTGGTGGACTATGGGAAGCTGCTGTGAAATCAGCTAAAGGCCACTTGCTCAGAACGCTCCCTAGTGCTCGTCTTACATTTGAAGAGCTATGCACAGCCCTTGTTGAAATAGAGGCAATTTTAAATTCCCGTCCTATCTGCCAGATATCCACAGATCCCAACGACTTAGAAGCGCTTACTCCAGGGCATTTACTCATTGGTTGCCCGTTGCAGTGTATTCCAGAGAAGATAAAATATGACTCTGACATTTCTCATCTACAACAGTGGCAACGAATCTCAGCCATAAAGTCTCATTTCTGGAGCAGGTGGCACACAGAATACTTGGCTCAGTTACAAAATCGTTATCGCTGGAAAAACCCACAACAAAATCTTCAAGTCAACGATATGGTGCTCATACACGAAGACAATGTTCCCCCCATGAAATGGGCCATCGGTCGTGTTACCAAACTTATTCCAGGAGCAGACGGTTTTGTTCGAGTGGCAGAAGTCAAGACATCACAAACTACATTAAAGCGTCCCGTGGCAAAGTTAGCCGTACTTCCTAAAGAATAAAGTTTGATTGAAACCAGGGTTTCAATGGGGCCCGGGATGTTAAATCACTCAAATGATTTTTTAATATTATTTAAATTTGATTTGTTGCTCAAAGAGCATTTTTGAAAACATAACATTATTTAAATTAATTATTTTCAGTACTTAATATTTTAACGCTACAAGAGCCACCTTAATGTCATTTTTTCTGTTTTCCCTTTTTTTATTATTTACTTTGAATTCGCCCTAAAGAGAATACATCATAACTAGCATTGTTATTGTAAATATGGATGAGCAGTCAGACGATCAAGTGATAGGCAGAGAACGCACATACGTACAAACATACATACATACGTTGAGTGCATCATCTCTGTTTATGTTATTGCTCTGCCTCTGCTGATCGCTCTGCTGCTATTCAATGCAAAAAATATTGTCCCGCTATTCCTTTGGTTGTTAAACCAGAATAGAAAAGAAGTAAAACATTCTTATTTGAAACAACTAAAGAGTGAAGAAGTGTTTTAATTTGGTGACGGGCTAGAGGCAAACAAAAAAGTAGATATTACCCAACACAGTGGTTGAGTAAAAATTGCAAATTAATTTTGGAGAAAATTAAGTGGAACAAAAGGAAGGCGAGAATTTTTGGCGTGTCTCAACAGAGAAACAACATATTTGGACAAATTGCTCTTCCAGGAGAAAGAACTACGCTTGCTCAGGGAATTCTACTTGCTGTTGGACAACCGTGGTCAGATTAAAGGTGGAGAGGTGTATTAAAACACTTTTGTCGTAAGTGGCCCTATAGACAACACAATTGCCCAGAGTAAGTCAATTTACATACTCAAGTCGAACCCTTGAGTTAGGAGTGTGTTTAATTACATATGAAACATATTCCGGGGTTGTCAAAATAGGCAATCCTCAAACAGAAGGAAAAATAACAAAACATTTTTAATTTTTGTAGTTTTTAAATTAAATCAATTAGTAATTAATAATAATATAACTAATATATTGACAAAGAGGATTTTTTATTGATTATAAATATCTACATTTATATTTTCAATTATTGTAATAACAAATGGTTCTTTATTGATTTGATATAAAATGCTTCCATATTATTAAATTCCAAATGCTTATCGCTAAAAAGAGAAATTTAAACACATTTTGGCCTTTATAGGTATGGCCAGGACTGAAATGTGAAATTAAGCTTTACCACAATTTTTTATAGTTATAGTATACTATTAATCTCACCTAATAAAGGATACCCGCTTCGCAGCTTTATTGATTATGGAGATAGAGCAGTCGTGATTTCAATAGACAGATAAGTGAAAATCATTAAATCAACTATGATCATGATTGTGTATACTTTATGGGGTCCACGACGAATATTTAGAGGTGTTACAAACCGAATGACAAATTTAATATATCCTCCTTTCCATGGAGGAGATTATAAAAAGATACCTAATTCGGGTCCTTTGAAAAAAAATACCTTGAAAAACTTTTTTCAATCTTTCTGCATCTACACTTTTGTTTTATGGAAGCTTTTTAGGAAAAAAAAATTATAAAAACATTAATATTAATAATCAATAAAAATTCCTCTTTAACTATATATTAGTTATAATTAGTTGATTTAATTTTAAAACAACTAAAAATAAAAATGTTTTGTTATTTTTCCTTCTAAAAATCTAAAAGTTTCATTTGATTTGCAAAAAGTTTCATTTCGGTTGCAAAATGTTTCATTTCCACTGCAAAAGGTTTCAATTCCACTGCAAAAGGTTTCATTCCCGCTGCAAAAAGTTTCATTTGAATTGCAAAAGGTTTCATTTAATCTGAAAATGCTATAAATAAAGAGAATGAATATTAGAAGGGTATTAAGAGGGGTAGACCGATGTGACTCTAGGCGTATGCTTTATTTTTGTAAACATTTGTTTTGAAAACACCCATACGCCACACTGAGCACAATCAAAAATAGTGAAAAATGGATTTGACTATTATCATCTATTAATAATGTTATAGTGCATTGCAAAAACAAATAAGTTGCAATAATATAATTCGAATCGGTATGTTTGTTGACATCTTGTCGCCTCTAAATTTCTTTCCAACTAATGACATAAAGTGCAAAATGACATCTAATATTATTGTATCCTCTCATATCCCCTTCAAATATAGTTCTTTAAGGCCTCATAATTCAATTTAACAAATCACATATTTATCAAATCGAAAAAAAAAACAAATCACAAACCTTCAAATCCATTTTCAGTCCTTGGAATAATCCGTCAAATTAAACTTTGTCAGCTACACGGCAGACATATAATTTAACATATCAAATTTAAATAACAACAATAATTAAACTTCAGCAACAGCAATATTTCTCAGACAAATGGGTTTCAATAAAACGCACAGATCCCCATCATCCCCCCACCACGACGACCCTTCGAATTTATTGAAACCACAACACACAAACAAACAAACGAGCTTCGTTAATATTTAATATCGTATTAAAACAATGCATGCAAAGTCACCTGAACCAGCATTTATTTAAATAATTTAAATAGGTTTTTGGTTACACTGACATTGCATGTTGTGAATTTGGTTATAGCAGTAGCAACAACAACAGCAACAACGACTACGACGAAAACAACAAAAAGGTTGAACTAAACTGGAATCAGTAATGCGACCTTCAAATGCGGTGGCAATGAACATTTGTATTTTGTTATATCGCAGCCATTAATATGTCTGCATAGAATGGTTGTGAAGAGATGGAGAGGATGGAGGTGATAGGAACGAACTCCTCCTGAATCGGCTTAGAATGTGGGTTAACCCGACACTGAGGTCAAAGATTGTGTGGCAAATAAACCACAGATGGTCAATGTGTTTACATTGTGTACCTTAAAGTTCCAACTGCGATATTATTATTTTATGCATTGATTTGTATGTGTGGCATTAAAGGAGTCAAGATAGCTTCACTTCCTTGTTAAAGAGAGAAAATAATCTCACATTGCTTAAACATTTAAATCTCCTTCGGAGAAAAACATAAACGTCTGCACTTACAATTGTAGGCTAAATTTCAAACGACTTGGCTCGACTTAAGTCCTACAATTTACTAAACTCGAATAAATAAAAGGTTCAAATCTGGCTACATTTTTATGCAGAATGTGTGACTAGTTGCAAAGCAGGGGCTGAATATTTATAAACACAACACAAACAACACCCACACACACCAACACATGTGTTGGGGGCGAACGAATAACATCAATTCTGAACACCATTGCTCGTGTTAGTTTCCAGCTTCGAACAAATGTTATAGAGACCTATAAAATTATTCAATAGATACAGGAGTTAAACAGGAAAGCCCCATATCATAGCCCCATTCAAGTCGACAAACAACAAAATGGCAAATAAATAAATTTATGCTAATCGGCTTTTTCTCAAAGCGAAACAAAATCCTATTTGTTCTCTTCGTAGCATATCGATACACGGAGCGCAGAGTGTATGGAAATGTCAACTGTGGGTACGTGGGTCAATTGAATAAACGATGCTAAGAAAACAAATTAGGAATTCGGCTTATGACAGATCCAAAGAGTGTGCGAGAGAGTCTGAGATACTGAAATAATTTTAAATTTTTACATGTCCCCTCGTTTTAAATATCTCTTGGTGCGGACTATTTTTTTTTTTTTTTTGTTGGTAATAAAATAAATAAAATGGTTGATTTTTGTTTACAAAATGATAGTACATAATTACTATATCCTGAAATATGAAAAATTTCGTATAAAATAATTTAAAAAAGGTCCTGTGGAAAGCTGAATATCCTGACTTTAATAACCCACCACCGTAGTATAAAGGGCACATTAAGTTTTTCATTCCGTTTGTAACAACACAATATATACTTTTTAGAGTCTACAAAGTACTATATTCTTTCAGTGTTAGCTATGTACTTCCATCTGTGAAAATCACTCTAGCTTCCGAACGAATTGAGCTAGGTTTTACAATTTTTTTTGATATTGAAAATGGGATATGTCGGCTTTCGTTTTGATATAACCCCCATATATCTATACCGCCAGATTTAAGGCCCACGATTTCAACCGAATTTGCTGCAAGTTACAAGTTCATGTTCCTAATATGTAGGAAATAACCTTGTATAGATCTGTCCATATAAGTACAAATTTTGGTATAGTTCCCACATAACTGTACCTCCAGACATTCGATGTTTTGATGTTTTGTGTCACACTTTTCACCGGAATTGTTTCAAATTAGGTATTTGTAGTTCCTGATGGGTACTACCTTCTATAACAAAAGTTTCCTGTAGCCCTAATATAAATGTACCTCCTGTTCGGTATTTTTACAATTTTTGAATTATTAAGAATTTCAAATTTTAAATTCGCAATAAGTACTATTTTCTATGCCAGAAAGTTACCAGTACAGATGAACTTCTTCGTATAGCTCCCACATAATCGTACCTCCATATATCCGGTATTTTTATGACCTAAGTGATTTTGTTCAACGAAATTATGTTGAAGATGGTATTTGTTGTTGACAATGGTTTCTGTATTCTCTGAAGGAAAATTTTCTACATGGGCCCACATTTTTGTATAGACCCCGTATAACTGCACCGTCCAATATTCGGTATTTTAATGATTTATGTCACATTTTTCGACGAAATTGGTATTTTGAGTTCGTATGACAGACATTTACCCCTGAAAATCCATATCTTCCTAAATGCCCATTTCACTGTATCAGATATTCAATATTTTAATAATTTAAGAGGCACCTTTTTTACATTTTGCAAGTTTCTTCCAACTGGTTGCAGGTATTGAAAGCTGCCTATTTGCTACTTTTATGGCATTTTTGTATATTTTATATGGAAAAATTAATTGTTTATTTGCTGCTCAAAATTCTTGAATTTCTGTATACCTCTCTGATACCTATAATCCTTTATGAAAGATGTACCGGAACTATGACTGGATTATCTTTGCCTCCATGTTTAGGTCCTCCTTTCAGATAATCCTCATAGATCTGGAACAAATCCTCATAGATCTCTTTAAAATTAAAATGTGGAGCATAGGTACGAAGTACCCGAGTATTATAGATTTCCTGTTTGGACAGACTGATTGATTTTTTTCTATATAAATCATAAAATCTGTATGTTTTTCACATTATATTCAAATACTTAAGAACACCACATTAAATATACTTAAAAAAATAATGGCTTCCTATGTGTTTTGTAAATCCACTTTTGCCGCTCGCTGTACCACCAACGATTGAATTGAACCCATCCCTGGTGTAAAAGAAGATTGTTCTCTCGCGAGCTGGTGTATTTGCACCAACAAAATACCCTTGAAATAAGTAAAAGACAATGGCACTTCTACTGTCATTTGTCCAATCCAATCTTTGTTATTTGCTCAACGTTCAAGTGCTGTAATAAAATTTGTATTTTTATATATTCTGCTTTATTTCATTCTCCCTCTACTTTATCGTCGACATGTATATTTCTGTTCTAGTCTCAAATAAAATAAAGCTATAAGAGTAGTTGTGCACACATACGCACGCACCCGACACATCTCACATCGCAAGGTACCATCTTCTGACTGTCCCAATAAAAAACGAGAACTTTTGAAAAGATAGACAGATAAAAAGTATTTCATAATACGAATAAATCCGATTTTTTGTTATGCAAATCCACACTCCCAGTGCCTTCGCCGTTAATGTGGCTGAGAGCCTGTCTGTGATTTAGATTAAAGTTTTGCCTCATCGGAGTGTACGACATGGCGCGGTGCGGCGTCCGTATGTGTGTTGTGGGTATGGGAGCATAATGGCGCTCTGTGCCAAAGCCATATCGCTCTGTGCCAAAGCCATAAAGTTAAAGTAGTGTATTATGGCGTTAACGCTCGCAAATAAAAAAGGGCTAAACGGCCTTACAGTCTGGATATGATTTGTAATTTAAACCTTCATATACAACATTTGTTGTCGGTGTCGGTGTTGGTGTTTTTGTTTTTATTTGGTTTTCTTTGCGGCTCTGTTTTGCTGATGACTTTCTCTGTTGCCCTGTGGCCTTAAACCATCATCGTCATGGCCAGCGTTATTACCACTGTTTTTCAATCTCGTAAATCAGTGTTATAATCTTAGTTATCAACGTTCAGCCCACATAAGAACTTGGAAAGAACTTTGCTCCCAGAGGAGCATTGGTCAGCAAAAAGTTCAAGGCATAACAAAGGAAAACAAGGCATTAGACACCATATTCTCACTCGCTCTCCCTCTCTCTCTCTCTTTTCGCCACCACCATAAAGCAGAGTCAGCATCCACAAATTTAGTAAAAACAATCAAAACTAGTTTATCCAAATAAAAATATGGCAAGTTCCAAAATCATTATGGAAACCGTTCGAGAATCAACACTTTAGAATTGAAAGAGGCATTAGTATTGGCTGTGATTGTATTTGTCAAAAACAAAAACTACTTCGTTTTTTATGTGAAATACCAGAGATATCTGATTAACGATAATCGGGACTGAAAAAATAGCACAATGTAACGTACGTTTGTTTTTACTTTATTTTCTTTATTCGGCTTTATATATATTAACCACTTTAACCATCTGAACCGGTCTCGATAAAATTTGGCTAAGGGATTTCTGAGCTGTATTTGATGAGGAGGATAAAAATACCAAATCGGATGAACAATATATGGGCTTCAAACAGCCAGAGTAACCGTCGCACGTCGCTGCACGCTCTGGGGTATTTTGGCCCATTCCAGGCGAAGGCTATCACGCTTGAATTCTATCACGAATAACTTTTTTTCTGCAAAGTTCTCACCCAAATGCTTTTGTACGCTTGTAAACAATATAATGAGCTGTCACTGGAATATTTTTAACAGATGTCGGACGAGTGGCTTAGAAATGACAGCAGTCTGAAGTTGGTTGCAGTTTTTTCATCTTACCCTGTATATGGGAGCTATGTCTATATTTTGTCGGATTATCCCCCATTTCATAGTGTTCGTCTTTGTGCCAAACACATTATTTGTATTTGGATGGACATGCATAAATCGAATCAGAATATGATTCTATGCAGATCACCAGAAAGGAACTCTAGGCCAATCTCCCTTCCTCCTCTATGTTAATGCACTTCCTTCTCCAAACAAATGCACAAATACATAGTACCCTGACCACATTATAGGGTATAAACATAGGGGTACCCAATTCGTAAGTTTAGTACTTTTCGTACAATTAAAGTTCGATTTTTCTTAAAACTCTTAGATACATCTATGCTACATTCCACCAGTGACTGATATGTCTATTTTGAAAAAATTGTGGTTACAATGGATTAGGTACTTGTAGACCTATATTTGATGAAGATTTTGAAATCTTCCTACATAAAAAATGCCAAATTATAAGTATAATAAACCTGCATTGAGTCTATAACCCTGTTGCAGTTTTTTTATTAAAACTCATACAGATCAACGGTTTTGTATTACTTGCGAATTCCCCTTTTGTTAACAGATAAACTTAAATAAAATCCCCCTCCACAACAACAACAATGGGGCTTGTCCTTCTTGTTCTATAAGTTATTGACATCACAATTGTGGTATTGTATTGTGTTCTTTTTTTAGAAGTTGTTCTACCACAACTTTGCACGACAACAAATCTTAGCCCAATCGTGAGCAAAATATGTTTTGCTCATAACTTATTTATAAATGCTTAAACCATAAAAATACACTCATTAAGGTGGATGTTTGCAACAACCCGGCCCGAGGCCAAACACATGTGTAATTTTGTTAACTTAAAGATTAAATGAAAATCCCACCACGTAAACCCTACGCAACAGCAGGACAAGGGGGGAGGTAGCAGGGAGGTGTAAGCAAGTTTTCCCTAGGGCTGATTTACTATTTGCAAACACACCTATAAGTCAAATTTGACATTTCTCCCTCCTGACCAGACTAGGCAAGACAGTCGAATTGTATAATGGAAAAACCCCTCATGGCCAACGATGAGCGTGAGGAAGGGAGGGGCAGAAGTAGAGGAGCATAGTTTTAACCTCACATAACTTTTGTTCAGTAATATATTGATTTGTGGTTGTGCCAGTAGAAATGTGTGTGTGTGTGTGTGTGTGAGCTCTTCTCTGTTTGTTTTACTACTCGTCGTATTACCTTTGTTTGCACTTGGAATGAATTCGAATCTGAGGGAGAATACAAAACGTAAACTTTTTCTCGAAAAGTGTGAGAAAGATGTTACTTTGGAAAAAGACGGAAAACATTTCCAACACAAAATGCTCAATCTATTTTAGGGCCCAGATATTTTGCCAAAACTTTTATGAGAAGTTGTATTGCCTCTGTGTGTGTGAGTTTGTACGAAGGACTGAATGAATGAATGAAAAGTTATAAGCTTCTGAACGTAAATGTATTTGTAAATACTTATGTAAAGTTCATGTTCATCTGTTTGTGTGTGTGTGTGTGTGTATGTATGTATGTCTGTGTGTGTCCATATTAATTCATTCATATGTATTTAAACAAACATGGAATGATGAATGATTTTATGGTTTGTTTGGCCTGATTTCCCTCCCCTCTCCTCCCCTGCCCACCGCACACCGCTTTGCAATTTTGTGGTATCTCTGGTTTACACTGTCATACAATATTTTACATTTCTTGTCAGTGAGTATAGATGAATTGTGGTCAAAGTTTGCTCAAGAACTTGGGCGTTGCACAGACACATGCTAACATTACAACTGTATAGACATTACATAAGCAGTTTTGGCCGGTCGGACAGGAGAGGAGAGGAAAAAATGGATAGATTTCATGTTTACACAAGAAATTGGATTTTAGCATTAGTTATGCAAAGGAGAAGTTTAATTTCTTCTCACTCGGAATAAATGCAGCAACAAAAAACAATCAAATAGAAAATTTCATACTGGAATAAGTGTATTGTTATTAAATGAATGTTGAGTCAGGATGTGTGCGTGTGTGTGTGTTTGCACTTATGCATTTCAAGTTTCTCATTTCAGAAAAGTTGTAAGTGCTTTTAAGAGCAATATGATGATGTTTCGGCCCAGCAGACGGGCAGAGCAAAAATCTTGACTCTTCAAATATTCTTACACATGTGTTGGTAAGTGCTTACTGGCAAACACTACTTCATCGTGAATGAGATTTTAGAGTAACAGAACCATATATTTCATGGCAACTCTTTGTTACCCTATAAAGTTATCATTATTTGTTTATTTTTTGAAATTCCATCAAAAAAAAAATAGTAATCCCAGATACGCCGATATATGTTTCCATTTTTTTACAATAATAGCTAATTGCAACATCATATATGTTAATTATGCCTGAAGAGATTTGTTGGAAAATATCTTGAATCAATATTCTTGAATTCGAAACCGTATTTGTTATGCTATCGATAATGCATATTACAATCTGGAATTTTAGAATCAAGCAAAAATGTGGCGAAATAAATTGCCAGACCTCTCGATATGAATGCATCTGCCATCTAGTCGATTGAATGTTGCAGTAAAATGTATACCCCCAAAAACTAACTACGTACGAAATGGGAGCAAGAAAAAATGAAACTTTCATAATTAATGTTCCACACACACACACATTCCAATGCACATGTCTATCTTTTAGTTTGCACTGGAGTGGGCATATTGAAACTTAAAGTGAAAAAGGCTAAGTACATTACAGCTTGTGCAAAGATGATTTGATGAGTTGCTCCGGGGCCAAAAAGTCAAACATTAAACTATAAACGCCCACAATGAACCAGAGTAACACCCATCCGAAGCCAACACCAGCAGCAGCAACAACAAGAACAACACCGACACAGCACAACGACATTAATATTTCTTTGTGCCTCTTTTGGGGGGTATGAATATGCCGAGATACTTATATGCCCAAGGCAAATGGAAAACAAATCAGTTTGGCTGGTATTCATTATGAACGTCCTATAACTGACTGGCTGGCCTGGCTGGCTGGCTATTTGGTCGGTTTCCATCAGACCATTCATATTCGTATGTGGATGTACAGATAGATGGGAGGATGGACGGATGGATGGAAGTTATGAAGCGAAAAACTCTGCATGAAAATGGATTGAATGGCAAACATCACTCATCATCAGAATCAATATTAGTCGTTGGTTTATTATTTTTTTGGTATTGGCGTACGAAGAGCTCAGCTTGTGCACTCTTTGGTGTGTTGATGTCAGGCAGCAGCCAAAGGCGTATTTGCAGATCTTCTTAAAGCATTCGAAAACAATAAATACGACTGCTAACGCCAAATTGCCAATAAAAAAATGAAATGAATATTTCAATTGAAAATTAAGAGGGCTAAGTCGAAGCCAAGCCAAAACAGACAAATTTACTCAAAATATTGGGTTTATTGATTTTTTTATGATTTCATGCACTTAAATTGGACAATCCCTAGTAATAAACATTAAAAATAAAACTTACTATGAGGAGGGTTGTGGATTTTATTAAAGCAATTATGGGATTTCGTTTAGATGGAACTCTTAATGCCTCACAAGTTTTAAACGACAACATCACACGAACGTAGCCAACTTATGCATCCCTTCTTCGCGATAAAATTAATGAAGATAAGAAACAAGTAAAAAACAGAAAAGTTCGGCCCATTATCTGACAGAAATGGAGGTGTCTATTGCGAATTTCAAATAACAATTTTGAGACTATTCCATTGGCAAATGTAGTTAGAATTGGCAAAATACCAAATCTCCTCATGGACGATTTTTGAAGATTTTGACCTGTATAGATAATTTTCTGTCATAAGAACAGGTATTTATTTCCAATTTTGAATACCGAATTCGAAAAATTCCGTAGAAAAATATGACATAAATCATTAAAGTACCGATAATAGCTAAATACAGTTGTACGGGATCTATATGCAAATATGGGTCTATGTGCACAATTTCCCTTTGGAGAAGATAACAATATAGCTAAAATCATTGAAATACTGAACATAGGGAGGTATGATTATATGGGGAACATACCGAAACTTGATCCTATATGGAGAGTTCTCTGCAAGGATATTTCCGACAAACTGGGAACACAAATAGCTAACTTGTAGTGAAATTAGCTTAAAATTATGACTAAAACACCCAAAACAGCTTAAGTCTGTCAGTACAGTTATATGGGCCTATAAAAAAGTGGACCCATATGGCCCATTTTCAATAACATAAATCCTGCAGCCCTAAAACAGCTGAGTAAAATTTTCGCAATCAACTCGTTCGGAAGCAAGAATAATTGGCTGGAAAACTACAAGTGGCTATCATTAGAGAACTCCAGCACTTAAATGTGAATAAATCTTTTGTGTCTCGTACCATCGCTCGTTACCGTGATACTGGTAGCGTAGCCCGACGTCAATTAAGTGGACGGGAAAAAACAGCACCATCAGCAGAAATGGTTCGAAAAGTAAAGAAACGACTTGATCGAAACCCGCGTCGCAGTGGCCGAAAATGGCTCGTGAGCTGAACATAACGCAATATTCCATTCGGCCATTGAAATTCCAAGAACTTACACCGCAACAGAAATAAAATAGACACAAAGGAGCTAAAGAGTTGCTTGACTTGGCCGAAAGTGGTGAACTGCTCAATTTGGTTTTCTTCGATGAGAAAACATTCGTTGTCCAGCAGTTTGTAAACAAACTAAATGATCGTGTTTACTTGCCAAAGAGGTCAGCTGAAAAAGTGCACCTTCGGTTGGCCACCAGAACTCAGCGCCGGCCATGGGGCGCCGCTATAACAGCCGATGGTCGCTCTCAGCTAGTATTAATCGACCGTGGCATCAGAATAAGTGCCGAAGATTATCGCAAAAATATTCTGGAGGGTGTATTAAAGCCTTGGGCATGCAAACATTTTGGCTGCAGACCTCGGACATTCCAACAGGACTCAGCACCGTCGCACTCAGCACGCGCCACCCAGGAATGGTTACAAAAGGAGGTTCCTCCCTTTATTTCCAGCGTACAATCTCCGGATACCAATCCGTTGATATGACACTAAAAGATACCAACGTTTCGATCGATCACCTCAAGCAAGCGCTTCGCCGGGAATGGGCCAAAATACCGCAGAGCAACAGCGTGAGACGGTTGTATTGGCCGTTTGAATGTCGTTATTCGTGCCAAAGGTGACAAATTCAAACAAATCTAAACTTATTCTAAAATTAATGCTATTTCCAACATAAAATTTAAAAATTATGGCGTTTGACTTGTCGCAGTTTTTTTATCTCACCCTGTATATGCCCTCTGTGGGCATACATAATAAATTATCACCATCCAGGTTTAGGTATAGCCCTAAATAACGATTCCTTATTATAAAGTTTCAAGTATGAATTTCCTACTCCACTTAGCATTTCAAAGTCTCACTTGCTTGTCTTTAACTGCTGTACATTTTCACTGCAGACATATCCCGATATTCAATATTTCGAAGTTATAGTAACAATTGCTAACGGAATTTGCTATACTTCGGCTGTTAGATTCGATTTGGATGAAAATGAACTTTTCAATTGAAGTAATATCGATTATATGTAAGGTTCAGCCACATATTCTACTTAGCTCCTCATACAATTCAACCTCATTTGCATCTTGTACTTTTGCGAACTACACCTTGTTTCGTGCATCGCATTACCTTGATTTACAAAACACGAAATTTCTAGATTCAAGTTCCAACTACGTTTCACATTTTAGCATTTGCCTTATCTTGTGTAACAATCTGTCACTCATGTTTTACCCGCTTTTATATGGACTCCTCCAAACAGCGTACGTAACTTATCATCAGTTATTGAGAAAATATTGGAAATGTCCATGAAAATGTAATTGCCATGTCTTAAGAATCATTTCCCAACAAATATTGCTTACCATTGGCGTTATATTTTTTGTATATTAATATGTATGTAAGTACGTTCGAGTAGTAAACCATTTCAGTTGTAACTTTGCCAATGTCTACACAAACGTCAAGGCACAAATTCACAAAAGTAACTGAATTCCTTTTTTTCGCAAGGTAAATAAAATAAAAACAATGATGCATGCATCATCCATGTCGAATGGCAAGAGCGAGGAGAGATTGCCACTGGCCACAATGTCAGTCAAACATTCACATCCTTTTTGCTCGCATTCGCCTCCTTTGAGATTGCACCGACATGTCTCACATTCAGATTGTGCCATTGAAGTCATTCATTCACTCAATCCACTTTCGTGAAGGAGTTGCAACATCAATGATGTTGTCATTGGTTCTGGCCACTGTTATTGTTTCCACCACCAACACCCAGAGCATCGCCACCACCAATGCAATCGGAAAGTTGGCAACATTTTTGTAATCATCGATATCAGCCTTCAGACCTTCTTTTTTTCTTTTAATACTGTAACTTTTTTAATTATTTTCTTTCCCTTACGTATTACTGTTACCGGAGGCAGAGCAAACATTACATTCCTTGCCATTCCCCCACCACCAATCATGGTCGAGCCATTCCACATGAACCGTAAAATAAATCCAACCACCCTTTCCCCCCACCACGGCATTCATTTGCGTTTTTCACTTTAGCTTCGATTGATTTGGTTTGATTTTCATTGTTTGTTTGCGTACAAGTTTTTTCTCTTTGTGTTGGTCGCTCCTTTGGTTGTTTCTCTTTTCTTTCTTTTTTTGGTGGAAAAACAATAGCAAAAAGTGTTAAAATGTTTCGAATCCAACAACTGAACTGACATTATTATTATTGTTTTGCTGTTGATGTTTCAGTCACTAGGATTACACAAGTTTAACGTTAGGCGGAAGCGAAACAAATTTATTCGGATACAGCGGTGATCAAAAAATTAGAGACTATTCGCATTGTTCAATAATTATATAATTTGACATAATTTATAGTTTTTAACCTCAATGACTGCATGATATGCCTTAGATCTTCAAAATGGATTTTTAGAAAACGAGTCTACATTTACGGGTGTATATAATCATCAAACAATGAAATTCCAAAATATTTCCGGAAATTAGAACTAAAAATGTACGAGCAGTACTTAGAAATTTAATTGTTTAAAAGTGGTATTGTACAGGGTTGCCCATATTCGACGGACCCATGTTTTCTTGGGTCCATTCCATCGACGAGGCTTGTCCGCAGGCAAAATTTTTTGCGTCAGTTGAATTTTGTACGGGAACAAATGCAAATCAATTCGAATAATCCGTTGTAAAGTGGACCGAGCCATGCCCAACTGCTGAGAACGGCGTTTTTGGGATATTCTTGGGGACTTCTCAACACTGGCTCGTACGGCAGCGATATTCTCGGCCAATCGCCTTGGTCGACTTTTATATGGCCTCTTCGGATTAGAAAGAGCCTTACCAGTCGAAATTTTTCGTATAAACGCTTAATGGTGTTCTTAGAAGGCGCACTTCTCACATTTTTTAATGTTTCAAAAGCACGTTGAGTTTTCACAATTGACTTCTTCTGTTGAATGTAAACTTCAACTATTTCAGAGCGCGTGTATTGGTTCGTGGTAAAAATCTGCTTGGACTGACGCTTCAAACGCGGTATGTCATTAAGCGATGTGACATCTCTGTCAAAAGTTATGGCGTTGCCAGATGGGTCCGTCGAATATGGGCAACCCTGTACTTACTTACTTAAAGGCACTTAATATCGAATATCGATATTCGCTGTACCAATCTCAAAATTTGCGTGAGAGAATTTTTCGATATATAGTGAATAGTGACAAATGATTGAATCCTTGAATCTATTGAGTCCACGTGACGTTACTAAAACGAAGTTAAATTTGTGCAACGTCTATTAAGGGAATTTATAAAGGCAGAATTTTCAAATGAATAAAGAACACTATTGGTGTATATGGTTGGGATAAGGAGGGGGTTAAAGTACTTCGTGCAACATACATACGAACTGTGCTAAATTTTGTACCATTAACAATAGGTGAGAAAAGCTGCAAGAATTTGGAGGACATTCGAAATAATTAATTCAAACTTGACCTCGAGCTTGAATAACGGTCGAATAATCCTAACATATACAGGAACTCTCTTTATATTAGCTGGTGGTTATGAAAATCACACAATAATTGTCACTAAATGGTACGAAATTCTGTAAAATCGATGCTATAAGAACAATATGATGTTTGGTATGACAAAAAGGCTTCTGGATCTTCGAATAACAAGAGTAGACAATTTTGTGCAATTTGATCTGAGATCGTCATATTTATTTTCTTCTTATTACATATGTACATTGATCAGCATATGTAAAAGAGTAAAAAATGAGTGATTGACTGATTCATCAACGCCCGGGCGAAATTAAGACTTTTCGTACCTCTTGGTATTTTTTGAACGAATAAAAATATTTGGTGTAAGAATTAAGTTTGGGAAGTAGTATTGATATATGTTGGTGTTTTTAAAAATGTGTGTGTGTACAGAGTGTAACAAATGCACGAAATTGTACTGAATTCGTTATAATTTGGTTCTGATTGAATACTGCTTAAAGTCTCAAAATTGGCATTAGGATCACATTTAATATGTACCATTAACATTTAAAGGTGGTTTTTCAAATACGTACTAAAAAGTACTAAATTTGGTACTTTGGAGTTGAAAGTCTGAAATTTGATATTGGAATCACCTTACGTCCGGTTTGGTTGTTACATGGCGGTAGTTTTGGAAATATTTACTAACATGTACGAAAAGTACTAAATAGTATTAACTTTGGTATTTGGAGAAGGAATAGAGGTGGAAATCTGAATTTTGGAGTCAGAGTCTTTGATGTTGTGTACGATAGACAAACCTAAGGGTTTTACGAAAAATACTTGTAAATAATATAATGAGCTGTCACTGGAATAATTTTAACATCTGTCGGACGAGTGGCTTAGAATTGATAGCAGTCTGAAGTTGGTTGCATTTTTTTCATTTCACCCGGTACTATACTATATATATATATATATATATATATATATATATATATATATATATATATATATATATATATATATATATATATATATATATATATATATATATATATATATATATATATATATATATATATATATATATATAGGTCAAGCGTGATGGTGTGATTTCTTTATATTTGGCTGGGAAAACCACAAGTGGCTATCGTTAGAGCACTGCAGCATTTAAAGTGGCGAACTGCCGAATTTGGCGGTGAACTGCGCTGACCATGGCGGTGGTCGCTCTCCGTTCGTATTAACCGAATTAGAATAAATGCCAAATATTATCGCGGAAATATTCTGGAGGGTATATTAAAGCCTTGGGCACGCAAACATATTGGTCGCAGACCTTGGAAATTAAAACAGGACACAGCACCATCGCACTCAGCACGCGCCACCAAAGAATGGTTACAAAATGAGGTTCCTCGCTTCATTTCCAGCGCACAATGGCTACCAAAATTGTGTCTGCAGTATTTTGGAAAGCAAGGTTGGCACTGAAAAATACCAAAGTGTCGATCACCTCAAGGAAGCGCTTCGCCGGGAATGGGCCAAGATACGGCAGAGGAATATTCGTGCGGCGTGTGATGGTTTCATTGGTCGTTTGAAGGTCATAATTCGTGCCAAGGTGACCAACAAATCTACATTTATTCTAAAATTTGATGATATTTCCGACATTTTTTTCTTTCATTCAATAAGAATTGCAGTTTTTTATCTCCCCTTGTATAGCATTAGATGACTTGTGATATCTGTGAGATTGAGGTTTCGCGGTTGTTAGAAAATGCGTCCTAAATTTGTACAAAAAGTACTATCGTCAGGTATGATATTGAGGTCTTTGTTGATATCTGGAATTGAAATAAGGAGGTGATTTTGGAAATGAGTACTAAAATTGTGTGAAAAGTACCATGTGGAGTTAAATTAGGTATTGGGTGAAGGGATAAAGTTGAAATCCTGATATTTGATATTGAGATCACTCTTGGTTTCTAGGAATTACATACGGAGACGTTGAAATAGTTTTGGACAGAAAATTTGATGGTGCGATCGGTATCCTCCTCGGGAAACTTCAAAATTTTAATTTCAAAATTTTGGGTACCAAAAAGGCCCAACAATCTAAAACGAATCTAAAATTTTAAGGTGGACTTTTCACTGACGAATTGTCGGGCACTTGCTAGTCGGTGATATAATATAAACAATATGCATTTACCGTTTTAAAATGTATACGAAGATGGTTTGAAAAAAGATAAATGGTACTCAATTTAGTACCGTTGGCATTAGGTAAATGGATATACGAAGAATATTACTTTAGGAGCGAATATTTAAGATTCTGAAAATGCTACTAATTTGGTACCATGGTTGCAATTATTTCGACATTTGGTCTGAAAAAGTTGTTGTTGCGAAAAAAAATTAGTTTATTTGAATATTTGGACTATAACTAAACGATGTAGAAATTAAATAATACCAAATTTGGTGCTATGATCATTAAAACGGACAGAGAGATTATATTTTTAAACATGGACTTTTTAAACATGCGAAATTACACTATGCAACACGAAAATTGTTGACTATATTCTAGTACCGCAGCATGATAGAAACCCGAAGAAAGAAAATACACATATCTCTTTATCAACTTGTGCTGTTATAGCCCCAAAAGTTGAAGGCTTCGATGTCCAAACGAATCATTTTGTGAGGCCCATATCATATGTACCGATTAAAATTTTGATTATCATTCTGATCCAAAGTTATTGATTTTGTAGTAAAGAATAAAAAATAAAAGCAGAAAAAAATTAAATAAAACTTCATCTTTATATTTTCGTGGTTAGTAACCTGTTTAAATTGTTAACATCTTCAGTATTTTTATTTTCTTCAGTATTATAATCGCGTTTGACGTTCCAACCCATTGCTAGGAAACAACAATAACAACACCAACTCCCATATTGACATTTGTCGGTTGTTTCGATTTCTATCGACTCAATTTCAGTGGTGTTTTATTTGTACCCACTGTGGTTCTTTTGTTATTCCGTTATGCTATACTGACTGTTTGTTTGTTTGTCGGTTGGTTTGTTGGTTGGTCTGTAGGTCGGTTGAATGGCCGTATAGTCCTCATTATTGTTGATGTTGTCGTCACCATTGCTGTTTTTGCCATTGTTGTTGCTGTTGTTGTCGTTGCTTGCAATGCATTGTTTGTTTGTTTAGTGGATCATGGTGTTACTGCTCGCTTGCTTGCCTGCCTGCCAGCCAGCTTGTTGCTGTGGTTAGGGCCTCATTAATGTAGTATCAGTAGTTTTTGCGTAACATCACCACACATTTTGCCATTTTTGTTATCCTTGGCCACGGCGACCATATATTTCCTTTTCCGCCCTCCAGCATCATATCTTGCATTTATATTTGTTAAAGCAAATAGTTTTCTTGTTTTGCTTTATTTCGTTTTTTTTTTTTTGCTCCACTGTTTGCATTCAGTTCGATTCTTTTCAATGTTGCAATTCTTTTTTCCCCCTACACTTTGGACTATTCAATTTCGTTTTGCCCGTTGTCACGCCTAGTGAATCAAAAGTTGTTGCTTTTTATTGAAAACTGAGTACGAAATGAAAATTGAGTTTTGATTTTTTCGTTGGTGGTGTCCTGCTGCAAAATGGAAACAAGAATGAGCACAAGCCACATTTTAATTTTGAAGCTTAAACAAGAATTGTCGCATTAAAGTTTATTTGTTATTTTCGCCAATGGCAAATGACACACAAAAAAATGCTAGTAGTATTGAGTTGATTATGTTATTCAACTAAATAGTTGGGGTTATTTGAAGACGTAATGGGGAGTTTCGAATTGCATTTGCGAAAAATTCAGGAGTAGGCAATCAATACAAAACTTTATATTTAACCTAGTAAAAATGATGAATAAAATATCATAGCTAAAAATATCAAATTTATTCGACAAAGACATAGAAATGAACAAAAACTCTATCGAATTTCAAAATCTAAATAAGAGCAACTGATTAGGCGCCGGTGGTGTATAATGTATGGCCAATTAATGAATGTACCACATACGCCCAAGTAACCCAAGGTACCAATTAACTAAGAATTTGATTGTTGAAATTAAAACAAACCAAGTTAAAGAGTACCAGTCGGTGAATAATTTTTTTTGCCTCGTACCATCGGTCACAACATTGATCGAAACCCGCGTCGTAGTGACGGAAAAATGGCTCTTAAGCTGAATATCGCAATATCCCAATCGGCAAATATTAAAAAATGATCTCAAGGTAAAGCCATTGAAATTCAAAAAAGAACAAGGTCTTACACAGCAACAGAAAGAAAATAGACTCAAACGAGCTAAAGAGTTGATTCGCTTGACCGAAAGTGGTGAACTGCTGAATTTAATTATCTCCGATTCGTTGTCCAGTAGTTTGTAAACACACAAAATGATAGTGTTTACTTGCCAAAGAGGTCAGCTGAAAATGTGCACCTTCGGTTGGCCACAGAACTCAAGCACCGGCACCATCACCATGGTGTAGGCCGCCAGAACAGCCGATGGTCGCTCTCCGGTCATATTAATCGGCCGTGGCGTCAGAATAAATGCCGAATATTATAGCGAAAATATTCTGGAGGGTGTAAAGCCTTGGACACGCAAACATTTTGGCCGCAGACTTTGGATATTCCAACAGGACTCAGCACCATCGCACTCAGCACGCCCCACCCAAGAATTGTTACAAAATGAGGTTCCTCGCTTCATTTCCAGCGCACAAAGGCCACCAAAATCTCCGGATACCAATCCGTTGGACTATTGTGTTTGGAATATTTTGGAAAGCAAGGTTGGCACTACAAAATACCAAAGTGTCGATCACCTCAACCAAGCGCTTCGCCGGGAATGGGCCAAAATACCGCAGTGCAACATTCGGGCAGCGTGAGACGGCCAGCAAATGGCCAATGAACCAATTCGTGCCAAAGGTGACCAATTGGAAAAATTTTAAACTTTTTTTGATACTATTTCCGACATGTTTTGCTTACATTCAATAAAATTTAAAAAAAAAATGTCAAAATTATGGCGTTTTGTTGCTGTTTTTTTTTATCTCACCCTGTAAATTTGGACTCGTACTCCAATAACTAATATCAATATTCAATTAATTTTGTATTTTATTAGTTTATTTTGGGCAAAGGAATTGAAAAAATGCATTTTCATTTTCTGAAATCCTTAATATCTTATGGACCGTCAAAATGTTGTCATACCTATGCCGAGTAAGTCATCAAATAATCGATTATTTTGATAATTAATCTCCTAATTAAAGCAAAAACGTATTTCAATAAAATTTCCATTTGCAAAGCAATTACTTCGGATTGACTATTTTTGTTTCACATTGCTGGGATATAAACTATTTCCGGTGATGTGAAAATCATTTCCAATACAAATTTTAATAATACATTTCATGCTCTCGTCATCGCCCGGCAATGTCAGCAATAAAAGTCTCTTGACCTCCTTCAATTGAAGTAGAAAACAAACGTAACATCGACGCTGGAACAATGTGTCAATCAATTACTTTTCAAGCATTTCGAAAATTAATGTCACAAACTTGATTTACCTCCAAAGACCAAGGACATTGGCCCGCCACGAGGGAGTAAGGGTAACGCCCAAATCAATGCCTCTAATGAAATTTCTAAGTTTAACGAAGCCAAGGCATTACGTGCCATGGCAAGCAATTACGCGAGAAAATAAATTACGTTAGCATTCAATGTACTCTCCTCCATGCCACCATTGGGAAATCGGAATGGAATGGGAAAACGGAATATTGATTGTTCGGACAACATAAAGACACTGACTTTTGTGAGAAGAGTGTGTGTAGAAGAGTGCAAAATAGCGCCGAGGATAATGACCTTTACTGCTGGAGTGAAAAAAATTGCTGACTTCGGTTGTGTTATGCATGCAAAATATAGAACCGATATTCGGGTTTTTATTGTCTTCACATGTAAATGGCGACCAAATGGATTTCTTTAAAAATTGACATAAAAATATTGTTTTTAGGTGAATCACAAAGATTGTATATCGTCGAGTGAGAAAAAAGAATAAAACCAAAACTAGTTTAAATATTTCGTAGAAACCGAATTTCCATAACAAACAATCGGTTCTTTATGAATTATTTTTCCATCTTTCCTTCTTCAAACCTTTTGGTCAAGTATTGCATGACCTTTCATCCAATGTAAACAGAAGGACATTGGCATTCATTTGCTTATGGCCACATGACTAATGGCTTTGTTAAGAATTTTCAAATTGAACACCTACCGTCCAACACACTCCGAAGTGGTTCGCGACTACACCTCCCACTCACTCCCTAAAATAAACACGATTGCAAGGAATATAATATAGTACAAAGGATGTTTCTCCGAGTTCAATGATCTTTTCCTCTATTGCTCCACTCCTCCTCCTCCTCCTCCTCCACCTCCAATTCCACTTTATCATATGCCAAAACTAATAACGGACAACTATTTGTTTCATTTTTCATCAATTCTATTTTTGAAGCTGCCACGGAAATTGCTTAGAGAAAATATTGCCTAATGTTTTATTTTTCCCTTCCAATTCGATACTGGCGATTGTGAATACGATATTGCTTTGTTGCCTTCTTTATTTGTTTGCCTTTTGTATCCCCTTTTGTAAATGGCTTGCCAAATTAGTTTTGCTTGTCGGTACTTTTTTATAATTGTTGGTGTTACAACTGCCAATAGTCCTGGCATGGAGCGACACATGTTTACAAGTTTGAAAAACTTGTGGGAATTATCAAATTGAAAATCAGAAAAATAAATTGAGGATCCAAATTTTGAAATTTTGAAAATTATTTTAATTGGACCTCATATTAAATATCTCGGCATTCTGTGTCATTGGTGGGCCAGAAATTTACATTAAAGGTTCTGAGCCAGAGTTGAGCAATTCCCTATCATGTTACCACCACCAAATCAAATTATATTCCAAATTTCAGAATTGTAGCTCATGTTATTTATAAACACATTGTTGTATTGTCAGACTAAACCAAACGATGATATCCCAAACTTTAGGTAAGGTATCAACATGGAAAACCAATTACATGTGCTACATCCCGCCCCAATCTTCACCATACTTCAGAATTATTCACCATATTTCAGAATGATAATTAACATTTATGTAAAACTTTCACCAGGTGACAAAGTAATTTTTATGGACCCAAAAACAAATAAAACTTATACACAAATTCCATTTAATCTGGATATATAAAAGAGTAGTAAAATGCTGACTGACTGCTGGAGAATCAATGCCTAGACGAAAAGGCTGGATCTTTTTGCACGGGGGTCAATCTAGGTGTGTAGGGATATGTTAAGAAAATTCGTACTAAAAGGGTACGAAAAGTACTATTATGAACTAAACATTTAATACTTTGTATTTGTCAAACAGAATGATTTTAAATGAGAATCACTGAAGGAGTCCAGGATAGATGGTTTTGAAAAGGTTTTTAAAAATCCAAACTATAAGGTTACGAAAATTTCTCAAATGTTACAAAACTTCAAAATGGTACTATTTGGAATTATGTGAATGGATAGAGCTAATCACTTCAAATGTTGGTGCAGGAATAAAAGTTGGAAAGTAAGTTTAATATATGAAGGAGGTATGGAAATGTGTACTAAAAATACTAAATAGTACTATGTTTGGTACAATTTGGCATTGAGTAATTGTGATAGAAAGACAGTGCTTGAGATCTCACATTTGGTATTAGCGTTGCAGTTCATGTGTAGCCTGAACATATGAGGGTGGTTCCGGAAATATGTACCATTATGGTAAGAAAGTACTGAATTGTAATATACAGGGCGAGATGAAAAAACTGCAACCAACTTTAGACTGCTGCTTCTAAGCCACTTGTCCAACAGCTGTTAAAAATTTTCCCGTGACAGCTCATTATATGGTTTACAAGCGTACAAAAACATTTTTGTGGTTTGCTTCGCTTGGCCGAAAGTGGTGAACTGCCGAATTTGGTCTTCTCCGATTAGAAAACATTTGTTGTCCAGCAGTTTGTAAACAATCAAACTGATCGTGTTTAATTGCCAAAGAGGTCAGTTGAAACTGTGCACCTTCAGTTGGCCACCAGAACTCAAGCGCCGGCCATGGTGATGGTGTTGGCCTCCATAACAGCCGATGTTCGCTCTCAGCTCGTATTAATCGACCGTGGCATCAGAATAAATGCCGAAAATTAACGCAAAACTATTGTGGAGGGTTTATTAAAGCCTTGGGCACACAAACATTTTGGCCGCAGACCTTGGACATTCCAATAGGATTCAGCACCATCGTACTCAGCACGCCCAACATTTGGGCAGCGTGTGTCGGTTTCATTGGTCGTTTGAAGGCAATAATTAGTGCCAAAGGTGACCAATTCGAACAAATCTAAACTTATTCTAAAATTTGATGCTATTTCCGACATTTTTTGCTTTCATTCAATAAAATTTAAAAAAAAATGTAAAATTATGGCGTTTGGCTTTGTTGCAGTTTTTTTTTTATCTTACCCTGTATATGCCGGAAAATCGATTAATAAGCTTCATGTTGTTTTATACCATTTATACTACTGTATAATTAATTGTAGTTTGAAAAGAGTTGATATCAAAATCGGGGTTATTGATGTCACACCTCCTAATCTCAACCATTATTCCTTTCCTCAAATACTTGTAGAATTGTGTAATATGTAACTATGTTCATTGAGTGTATGTCGCTTCCAATACCATTAATTGCCATGTAAAACCAATTGTGAAAAGACATCATCATGCCGACTTTGGTATGTGTAGACTATTACAAGGAAGCGAAGAGAGAATAAAATAAAGTTACACAAGACCGGAACACTCAGGAATATATATGAAATACATTAAAGTCCATACAAGAAACTGACTTCATCACCATCGGAATTTCACATACACATGCACTCGCACTCACATCGACCCAAAGTGGAATGAACTGTAATTAAATTTTCACAATCATTTCCCATTAAAATGGAAATAATGTTTGCATTCAACAATCGTAGCTGTTGGCTGCAATGTCAGCTTCATGATTTTCATTTTATTCGTCGGCTTAAAGTATCACCAGCTGAGAGGATTTATTTTCGCCGTCTTTCGTTCACGTTGTGAGCTGCATCGCACTCATGCGAACTGAGCTCCAACAAAGATAATGATTTTTTGAAGACAGAAGATTCCGAAGAAGATTACTCTGGGAAAATGCATTCAGTTTTGCCGTTCCTTGGCAACATATTTTATTTAGCGTTATCGATATTCTAAGGTCTTCGATACGGAGTTTCTATTTTATAGCTTGTTAAAAATGTTTGCAAAATTGCTTCGAGGTGGGGTGCAAGGGAAATGGTAAGACTTTGCAATGTTTTTTGGAAATAATAACTTCGGAAAGTGTTCTTTGAATTTGATAAATTTATGATCTCAGCATCAAATTGGAGGGAATTTAATGGGTTGCAGCTCTTTCTGTAACCAAAATCAATAAATTTCGTCCTTCGAAAGAAAAATTGAATTATCACTATAGAAGACACAAGGAATTTCCAAATTGAATCAGAAATGATGTTGAACCTGTCCAGAAATGGATTGAAAACCATTTCCATGAAATATATAAAAAAAATTTAAAAAAAAAAACATTTCAGTGACCCTAAGTATCCCCACCTGCGTACGTTCTGCTATAAGAATCATCAATATGAGTCTTTCAAATCGGAATTTGGGAAAGGGTGGCAAAGGACACTTAACCAAGAAAAATGGTCATCAGAAATTTTAAGAAAAAAATCCAAATTGTACAGAAAAAATATACAGCGCGGATGCCGGAAAGTAGCTGCTACCTTATATCAAATCAAGCCAGTCGATAGGACAGCTACGACAACAGCCTCGATCTTCGTAGTGGCTTTGTCAAATTAAATAAAAACAAATAAGCAAAGTCTATAGACGAGTGAGCCGACCATGTGTAAGGTGGTTTTCTCGTCAGCCGAGGTGAGCTCAGCTGTACCCAGTATCTCCATAAGGACCCATTAAACCTTATGAAATAAAGTATAAAGTGTGGGAGTAAAAATCTGGTGTTTTATTGTTTTTTAATTCTAAATTACAATCTTCTCGTGCTGAAATGCGATATGATGAATATTGAATATAAGACGGCGTATGGACTTCGGACCCGTTGGGGAGTTCAAAGTAGTGCCGTTCAATTGGAGGTCGGGAATTCAACGTTTATGATGTCTTGTAGGTAAGAAGGTAAACGACTCGTGGACAATCGGGTACTATTATGTAGCGATAACGGTTTATGCACGATATTTAATCGGGTAAAGTATGATTAGCCGACGACTCGAGAGTACTCGCGGGTGAGAGTCGAATATTTAAAAGTGATCGGTTGTCGAGATGTTGACGAGTTAAAGAAGTGAACGATTTGAAGGTAATCGGGAACTTATGGTCGTCGGTTGTAGACCGGGTGAAGGTTATCTAGAATATCGAGGATGGTGCTTATAGTGACGTCTGAGTTTACAATGTAGGTGGTTGGGATGTTGATGTCCAGGTCTTCAAAAATGGTTTGAGGACTCATGGTATATTTGTTAGGGGACGGCGGTTCGATGTAGATAAACTGGGGAGTAGCTGTCCAGATCTTCAAAGATGGATCGAGATTGTTCGGTTCAGCAACTCACTGTGGATGTGCTCGGGAGCCGACGTTTTGACCTTCGTAAATGGTAAAGGGCTCGTTTGGGATAGGTAAGCGATGGCCTAGACATCGCATAGGGATAGGAACTCGTTCGGTAGCTGACTGTGTTTATGTTCGGGTTTAGCTATTTGGGTCGTCTACAATGGCTAGGAAACTAATCTAAGTAGCACTTAGTTTTATGACTACCCTTAATCCATCACCAATGTTTCATCTCCTGCAGAACAGCTAACCGAAACTCCTGCGGAACAGTGAGCTGAGCTCCAGTGGCACAGGGAGTCGAAACTCATGAGGAACAGCGAGCCAAGGCTCCTGCGGAACAACAAGTCGAAGCCCCTGTGTAAACTAATTACCGACCACTCAATGAGAGCTAGTCTTGGAAAATATAATTCCAGGTAACGATTTTGTTAGTAGGAAGACATAAAGTGATTCAGAAAATCACTAACTATCCTTGGACAAACCCATACAGTAGGAAGCCTGTCTCATAGTAACCCAAACTGAACACAATATGTGACCAGCCCTCCAAGTCAATGAGAATTATTCGTCTTATGCGGTAAATGGCATATAGCCGAAAACCGAATTGTCCATTACACGACAAACGAAAACTGAGGTGGTTGGTTCATGCTGTTATCGTCACATGTTCTTGTAGTCTTGCTATAGCCGTTGTTGTTGTTGCTATTGATACAATGTGTATGTTGTGACTTATACAGGGTGAGATGAAAAAACTGTAACCAACTTTACACTGCTGACATTTGCAAGCCACTCGTTCAACAGCTGCTAACATTTTTCCAGTTACAGCTCATTATATTAATTATATTTGGTGAGAAGTTTCCAGAGAAATAGTTATTCGTGATGGAATTCAAGCGTGATAGTGTGATTTGTATATATTTCAAGTGGCTATCGTTAGAGCACTCCAGCATTTAAATGTGAATAAATCTTTTGTGTCTCGTACCATCGCTCACTGCCGTGATACTGGTAGCGTAGCCCGACGTCAAGGAAGTAGACGGAAGAAAACAGTAACATCAGCAGAAATGGTTCGAAAAGTAAGGAAACGCAGTGGCCGAAAAATGGCTCGTGAGTTTTTGACTTTGTTGCATTTTTTTACCTCTCCCTGTATATGTGATAAAGTCATCTGGCTACAATGTGATGCTCTACTCTAATTTGAGGTTAAGTTTCTGCAGATTTGAAAAATATCCCAAAATATGTCAACACTGTTCAAAAGACCCATTTCAATTATTCTGGTCTTTATCCATGAAAAACTTCGTGAGCGATTAAAATTTTATATAGACAGGCATGGCTAGGTCGACTCAGCTTGTCTAGATCTGATGATCGTTTTACCACATAGTGACTATTGGTCTAATATTTCGAAACGTTTTAGACTTATTAGTCCAATCAAACTTACAATACACTCAAAACATAGTGTTTTTTTACTAAAAATTGATTGAAACTAATCTCTTTATAGCTGCTTTGAGAAATGCTTAATCTTCTGAAACCACTAAAATCCCCTAGCAAAAAAATCCCTTCAAAGTAAATTAGCGCTGCCTTACTTCATACTCCCCTCGATAATATTTCGCTTACAAAATGATGAAAACCCAACCGAAAGACTTACAAAACTCTTGAAAAATCTTTGTTCGCAATAGTTTTTGCGGTATTTATATCTAAAACGCCATTTGTGTTGGCATTATGTGTCTTCCTTTTTTTCCCTTTCTTCCTCATGTTGATGTTGTTGATTTTTCACATTTCGTTGTCTTTTCGTTTTTTTTTTTTGGTTGGAAAACTTTTAAACGCGTCACTTTTGCTGCAGCTGTTGTCGTAGCCATCGCATTGTTGTGCCATAGCTGCTTTTATAGAATCCTTTCCCAAGAACACCATAACACCAGCCACTAACTTCACAATCACGACTTCCAACGAAAGCAGCTAGCTTAAGATACAGAAACTATTTGCACTCACACACACGCACAGCATATCCTTTCATCTGTCAGTAGCTTCCGTGGTATGCATGCTTGAGAATTCCTACACCTACACATGCACTGCGAAACATAAGGCGATGTGTGGGTGTTCGTGTGTGTGTGTGTGTGTGTATGTGTGCCCACGCATGTATCATGGGATGTTAAATCAACGTTAGAGAAGGTCATGCAATGGTGTTCGAACAAATTGATTATTGTGAACCTTGAACACGAAATCGAGGTTGAATATGTTTCGATACATTTTAAAATAGGGAGTGTCAAAATATTTGCTCGAGGGTGGAAAACCAAATAAACAAACTTCATTGTATGTATCTGCACCTGTATTTATCAAGATTCTAGTTAAACTCCATCAGGGACGTGGTTTTGATAGTTAGGAGAGGGAATGCATCTGCTGCATATTCAAATGTATCTAAATGCAGACATTTTCTATGAAAATCGTGGCAAAAATCTTAACCGTGTCGAAAATTATTCAAAGAAGTACTAATTACTAAAAAGTATTAAGTATTAAATAGTACTCAATATATAAGTACATATACAACAAGTAAGCAAAGGCTATAGTCGTGCGGTTCCGACCATGTGATACCCTACAACACTACAATATGTCAGAAGCCCCCTTATGTCCAAATCCATTTTGGAGTCTATTTCACCCAGATATTACCCTTAGCATTTTGACCAGGGACATTTGCCCAATATTTACGCACTCCGTCGTATTTTGCGATCATATCCAAAAGCAAGAGGCCCCTCTGTATGTCCAAATTAAGACTCTTCTATACGATCTTCTTGTCTACGATATTTAGCTATATTCGTCAACGAAATCAGCAAACAAAGGCAGAAGTTCGCATTTTGTCTATTTCGAATATCGCCTGTAAGTAATATTGGTATTTTTCAGACAAAGGTAGTGGTCCATTCTACCCGCTGTCCTAAACTCTAACTTCATGCGAGATTTCGTGTCATTTGGTTTCTATTTATGACCTTTATAACGGCTGCAAAATCAGGAACATTTTTAGTTGTTGGTCCATTTCAACCCCTAAATATATTGCGGACATCTTTGAAAACAATAGGCCTAGCCCTACTGAGCCTAACCCTACCCTTTTCGTGAGGATCGGACGATAATTGCAATCTGTATATAATATCCCAAACCTGTGTTGTAAGGTTGAAAAATATTACAAAATGTACACCTTAATATTATAAGTCAAATTGAACAAATCGCATGCGATAAAAAATATGAAAAAATAAAAAAATGTCACAAAATACTACAAAATCTGTATTAGGATCATTTTTGACTCATTTTCATGCGATTTTTTTGGATTTAATTCTTTTATGTCAAGAGGCCATTCTGAATTGACAAAATTTGTCAAAATCGGTCCAGCCATTCTTGAGATATAAGCATTCCATCTAACATTCCTTTCCTTTGTATATACACATTGTATATATTTCGCTATATATATCCGATATATTTACTATCGGCATCTACGTAACGGTCAGAATTGATCTGTTCGTATATTTATGATTTCGCCGGGACTAAAAATATTCGCGGTTTAATCGAAAATTTCACTTTTATTTAACAGAAATGTTATAGTCTATTTCACCCACGAAATATTACCCGATGACCATCAAAATCGGAGAGCCCGAAGCTTTAGCCCCATGCTAATTTCCGCGTCGATTGGTCTATAATTGCGACCTGTAGAGCAACTGCAAAATCAGGAATTTTTTCAGTTTTTGGTCCATTTCGACCCCTAAATAATATGCGATCATCTCCAAAAGAAATAGGGTTCTATTCTGACCCTAACCCCACCTCCATTCTAAGTTTCGTGAAGATCGGGCCATAATTGTGACCTGTAGAGTGATTACAAATTAACATGGACAGACGGACAGACGGACGGACGGACATACATAGCTAGATCGACTCAGCTCGGCGAGCTAGGAAGATCCATATATACTTTCCTATGTGGGAAACCAATATTTCGAGGTGTTACATAATTTTTGGCCCAATCAAACTTATAATACCCCCAACACAAAGTGTTGTAGGGAATAAAAATGTGGTTGTGCAGACACAATTCTGATATTTTGAAATCAGCTCTTTAAGGTTACGAAAAGTACTAGAACGTACAACAGCTTTATTTTGAACAAAAGTTGTGTGTAGGGAATTAGAGTTACTAAAAGGTTCTAAAAGGGACAAATATGTTATCCGTATGAGCTAGAGCTATGAAATGCATGAGGGACTATCTTGGTGAAGCGGACCTTGCAATTAAATTTAGTAGGAAAAGCAAAAAATACAAAAAAACACAAAATGAGGGAAAAAGCATCAAATTGTAGAACAAATTTTGATTTGTTCGAATTGGTCAACTTTGGCACGAATTATGGCCTTTAAACGGCCAATAAAACCGTCACACGCTGCCCGAATGTTGCTCTGCGGTATTTTGGCCCATTCACGGCGAAGCGCTTGCTTGAGGTGATCGGCACTTTGATATTATTTAGTGCCAACCTTGCTTTCCAAAATACTCCAGACACAATAGACCAACGGATTGGTATCCATGGAAATGAAGCGAGGAATCTCATTTTGCAACCATTCTTGGGTGGCGCGTGCTGAGTGTGGTGGTGCTGAGTCCTGTTGAAATGTCCAAGGGCTGCGGCCAAAATGTTTGCGTGCCCAAGGCTTTAATATACCTTTCAGAATATTTTCGCGACAATATTCGGCATTTATTCTGATGCTACGGTCAATTAAGCGGAGAGCGACCATCGGCGGTTATGGCGGCCCACACCATCACCATGTCCCGCGCTTGAGTTCTGGTGGCCAACCGAAGGTGAACATTTTGATATGTTCAGCTCACGAACCATTTCTCGGCAACTGCGACCGAATTGTCGGGTTTCGACAATGTCGCTTCTCTACTTTTCGAACCATTTCTGCTGATGTTGCTGTTTAGGGCTACGCTACGCAGTATCACGGTAACGAGCGATGGTACGAGACACAAACGATTTATTCAAATTTAAATGCAGGGGTGCTCTAACGATAACCACTTGTGGTTTTCCAGCCAAATATAAAGAAATCACAGTATCACGCTTGAATTCCATCACGAGTAACATTTTTTCTGGAAAATTCTCACCAAAATGCTTTTGTAAGCTTGTAAACAACATAATGAGCTGCCATTGGAATTATTTTAACAGCTGTCACACGAGTGGCTTAGAAATGACAGCAGTCTGAAGTTGGTTACAGTTTTTTTATCTCATCCTGGATGTTTGCAATGATGGTGTGTAAATATAAGTATCAAATACCTAAATAGTTGGATATACGAAGGGGTTAAATTAGAATTGGAAAATGCATAATTTTCATTTCTTGAGCGATTGTTGATCCACAAACCCCTTTTCTACTATAGTAAAATTAATTGGAATTTAGTGAATTATAGTCAGGGTTACTTTTCGGGTGAAGGGGTGAAAACTTTAAGTTGTGTGAAAATTTGTACCCTATTGTGGTACAAATTATGGATGGAAATTGTGGTCCAACACCAATTATGGTGTTGGACTCGAACATAATAATATCCTTGAAATAATATCCTTGGAAAACAGAGCTTTCTTAACTACATATATCTAATAATCTATCTAATGTATGCAAAAGTCTATTACCTACTTTAAATGTCGAATTTTTCCAATTTTCTCTTCACAAAAAAACATACATCGACGCTATTTATAGCAAAGGATGTTTCGTCATTATAAGTCCCCCCGGGTCCTATCAAAAAGCATATTATTTATTAATCATATACTAGAGTACCAGTCCTTTTCTATTCACACACGTTTTAACACCCCCACCACAAAGCAAAGCCACTGGTACTACTTTTTCGTTTGGTTGTTGTTATGAAATTTTGGAAATCATATCCGCTGCCGTTTGACTTTTTCGTTTTCGACGTGATTTTCTTGCCACAAATGAGACAATGGAGCAAGAAGCATGCATGCATGCGTAGGTAGGTAGATACATAAGTTTGTGTGTGTGTGTGTTGCGTAGATACAACAAATGCTTTCAATACAAAATGTCAATATGCCACATGATCTGATACGCGCTTCTACATGAACAAAACTTTCCTCCACTTTCATTTTAGACACTTCAACGTTCACGCCGAGAGACAGACAGACAGACAGACAGAAGGTAGAGCATACGTTAAAGATGCATATCGTAACTTCACGAAATTCTTTTCGATTCGACATTCATATCGAAATATACATTTTGTGCATTTCAAGCAAACGAACGAAATACCCCATTGAGAAGCATTCAAATGCCACAAAGTAAGCAATACATTTCATATTCTCGAAAACTTATACAATATCGAAGCAAAGTGCATGTGTACATCTTACACATGTACGCACGTATGTGTGTATGTGTGTGTTGGTGTGCTAACATGGCTGTATTGTAACAACAATGACAACTTCAGCATGTCCTTTCACAAAGAGCAACAAAGGAGAGATTTATCGTCGATGCACTTTCTGTTGCTGCTCCCGAAATAAAATACTTAAAATATTGCAAAATGTACAAAAAATTGGATGCATTCAATAGGTCCTGCTTGTTGTTGCTCTTCTTCTTCTCGTTCTTTTCTCTCATTTCAATAAAGTAGAAGAGATTTTGATAACGAAAAAGGAATTTGTTCGAATGGCACTGTCATACATGTGTCTTTGTATTGGGTGTGTGAATAAGTAACGGATGGAATTGAAATTTTTCATAAAGGTTAAAATCTTTCAACGGGGAAAAACTACCAGAATCTCAAAGTTATAATAGATTCTAAAACGGGAGTGAACATTTCCAGGCAGTGTTTGTTCTATGCGAGTTTGAGGCGATTTGTATTTTTTTAATGAGCAGCTACAGCTGGCCTGTGTTTTGGACTTTAACACCAAATCGGATGAAACATACATATGGGAGCTATAGCTATAACTGAAACGATTTTCATCAACATTTGAAGTACTTACTTTAAGACTAAATTCCATCGTAAGAGCCAAAATTCAGTCCATTTGGGCTTATATTAGTTATTTAGTGCACAAAAACCCTGAAATCGGATAAAGATATATATGGGAGCTATATCCAAATCTGAACCGATCTTGACATCATTGTAAACACTTATTTGATATTTGCTGTAACTGATATCCTGTACCAAAGATTATTGTTGTGCAGTCTATATTACGCATCCCCATATCGGATGAAATACAGAGTGTGATGAAAAAACCACAACCAAATTCAGACTGCTGTCATTCATAAGCCACTCTTCCGACAGCTGTTAAAATTATTCCAGTGACAGCTCATTATATTGATTACAAGCGTACAAAAACATTTTGGTGAGAATTTTCCAGAAAAAAGTTACTCGTGATGGAATTCAAGTGTGACTGGAAAGCCACAATCGGCTATTATTAGCACACTCCAGCATTTAAATGTGAATAAATCTTTTGTGTCACGTATCATCGTAGCGTAGCCCGACGTCAAGGAAGTGGACGGAAGAAAACAGCAACATCAGCAGAAATGGTTTTAAAAGTAAGGAAGCGACCTGATCGAAACCCGCGTCGCAGTGGCCGAAAAATGGCTCGTGAGCTGAACACACCGCAATATTCCATTCGGCAAATATTGAAAAATGAGCTCATGGTAAAGCCATTGAAAATAAAAAAAGTGCAGGAACTTGCACCGCAACAGAAAAAAATAGACTCAAAAAACATAAAGAGTTGCTCCGCTTGACCGAAAGTGGTGAACTGGCGAATTTGGTTTTATCCGATGAGAAAACATTCCTTGTCCAGCACTTTGTAAACAAAACAAAATGATCGTGTTTACTTGCCAAAGAGGTCAGCTGAAAATGTGGACCTTTGGTTGGCCACCAGAACTCAAGCGCCGGCCATAGTGATGGTGTGGGCCACCATAGCAGCTGATGGTCGCCCTCCGCTCCTATTAGTCGACCTTGGCATCAGAATAATATTCTGGAGGGTGTGTTAAAGCCTTGTGCACGCAAACATATTGGCCGCAGACCTTGGACATTCTAACAGGACTCAGGACCAGCGCACTCAGCACGCGCCACAAAGTAGCTAATATGTTACAACTAATTTTACACATATTTACTGTTCCCTATTTTGTCCCTGTTTCTGATGCAGTAGTAGATTCCTGAAATTGTTCACTTTCTCATCGCTTACCGATAGAATGATGAAATATGAGATAATAAGAAGTAATAATATACCCAACAAAAACATCAGAAATAATGGCCACTTAAAAGTAATTCATGGAAGGTCAAACCTCCTTTATTAAAACGATAAGCACTTCCATTGTGGCCACCTTACAATTACATTACGAACATGGCCTATAGAACTTTTTCTTTCGTACCAATTTATTCGGAAGCCCTTGAGCTAGCTAAAACGCACCATTCATTCCAGGATAATATGTTAATTATTTCGCTGAATTTTGAATTGTGTTATTTACGTAACTGGCGTATCCAGTGGCAACAAACAACAAATTGCATCAACAGACGAGCAATTTCCTTGGAATCGGAGTTTAAAATCATAACCTCAACGAGATATAATTCGCGAATAATTATTCCGAGAACAAAGAAAATTAATTAGCATTTCGTTTCATAATAGAGGCAACTACGTTGTAATCTCACGCCGGCGAAAATTATTTCATTCCCCCAATATTGCATTTTCATCACCGTAAGTGTGGCCCATCTCGTCGAGTCGAGTTCCAGCAAGGCTATGCTACATCCGTTGGAAACATTCCCTTACTGGGTGGGATATAAGTAAGTATATGCACACAACAAAAGACATATCAGAACTATTAATCCGATTTATTTGAAAACAGAAACACAACAACAGCAACAACATCGATAACGAAAATAACAACAAACAACCTTACACAACCTCAAAATAATAATGAGTTGCAAGGCAAAGAGAATTTTCCAATAGTTCTGGCAAACAAAGATGATGTCCTTATATCGGATTTTAATTTGTGCTGCATTTTTTCAGTAGCAGCAACAGCAACAAAGTACCAACTATTTCGGAACTAAATGAAATAAAAATAAAAAAGAACAGCAAAACAACAACAATAGCTCAGCTGGAATCTTCATTTTTGTCTAGTTAGCTGTGTTGGGTGTACATATGTATGAGTGTTTGTATGTGTACGGGTACGGGTGATATTACCAAAATGCCTTGCATAGTTTCCTCAACATCTTCTCTAAGGATTTTTCTAATGATTTTCCAACTAATTATCTGAAATGCTCTTCTTTCGATGAGTGTATGTGTGTCTGTGTGGGTGTGTGTATCTGTGTGTGTTTGAGCTCAGTCTCATCTGTATGAAGAGTTAATGATTTTATTTATATGAACTAGTCGGTATAAAAATAGAAAATCTAAATTGTTTTTGCCCCATGAAGCCGATTTGTGTTCAAGGATTAATGCCATCGTTTGCTGTCGATAGATTCCATCGCCCATCTTCCTCCCAAGGACATAAAAACTGACGACATGTGAATGAATTGAATTTCTTTCATTAAATGTTCCCTTAATCTTCCTCAAGTTTACATTCATTACACGAAGACAATGTTGCTGTAGTTTTGATCGGCAATTCCGCTTTGTTGCGTTAAATGGAGCTACCAGTTTCTACATTAAGAGCTTGCTGATATGTGTTCATAATCGTGTGCTGTTCAAGATAAATTTCTGACTTTTGATTTATGAGTATGTAGTAGTTTATGAGAGTCATTTATGATGTAAAGGCGTCGAAAAATTAGTACCAAAGCGGTCACGTTTTGTCCGAAGTTTTGCGAAATTTGGTTTCAAGAAGTGTACTTTCTGTGGGACGTAGTATAAGTGGATTTTACAGACAGGTGTATATCATCAGCCTATATTCAAATCCAAAATTTGTATACCCTCAGCCATATGGCTACAGAAGGTATATATCTTAAGACCAAATCCGTTCCAGGACACTTGTAGTCGATCCAGAGATTTCCGTCTTTCGGTCTGGTTGGTGTCCACGATAACTCTTAATGGAAATCTGAACTTGGTACATCGTCACATTATTGTCAAACGTAGATCGAGTTCGGAGATTGATAATATCGGGCCACTCCACTAACAAAAGGTCAAAATTTTCAATAATTATGTCCATCCGTTTCTCTTCAAGCCTCACATATTTCAATATTTAGCATTGTCAAGATAGGAAGCTCAACTTTTGTACAATTCTGTCTTTTGTCTGCAGGCAGGTCAAGTTCGAAGATAGGTTCTATCGGTCCACGATATCGTATAGCCCCGATATAATGGTACCCATCGATATTCGGTATTTTGATGATTTTAGCCACATTTTTCAATGGAATTGTCTGAAGGAGATCTTTGTGAGTCTTTATCCCTGGAAGAGAATTGTCTATATAGGTCCACGATGTAGTACACTTTCCATATAAAGGTACCCCCCCATATTCGGTATTTTGATGGATTCAGCCAAATTTTTTAAAATGGAATTATCTTAAAATCCACGCAAGGGGCTCCTTCTGAGTACTTTACCATCTAGAAGAGAATTGTCTGAATAGCTCCACGATATTGTATAGCCCCCTGAAATTCGGTATTTTTATTATTTCAGCCAAATTTGTCAATGGAATTGTCTTGAAATCCGCACAAGGGGTTCCTTTCGAGTACTTTACCCCCTAGAAGAGAATTGTCTAAATAGGTCCACATTTTCGTATTGCGCCCATAAAAAAGTACCCCCAGATATTAGGTATTTTCATGATTTTTGCGACATTATTCACAGGAATTGTTTCAAATTTCGTATAAATAGTTCGAAACCGTTACTACAGCCTATGGCATAAATTACTTATGCAGGACCACGTCTTCGTATAGCACCTCATATAACGGTTTTCTATTGAACTGTATTTTTCCACTGATTTTTTTTTTTTTGACAATTTTTAAAGTTTCTTCCGAATGGTGTAGGATATAAAAAGTTAGGCCCGGCCCAAATTAGCTACTTTTTTACTTGTTAGTCATTAAAAAGTACTGGCAGTGCTAACGGGTAGGCGTTTTGTATTAAACCTAAAAAGGTTAATAGTCAGATTATGGAATAACGGCGTCAATTATTATTTATATATGCTGAATTAGAAAATTTTAGAAATACTAATGGAGCGAATGAAAACTGTGTTTTTGTACAAAATTCGTTCGACTTTGTACTAATGTATACTAAAGCATACCAATTATGTTAAATGTATTTTATTAGTTATTAAAAAAATTTGAAATAATGCGGAGACTTGATATATTGTTTCGATTGAAGAAGCTGATAAACAATACAAAGTGTTGCATATACTTCAGTGTGGACTTCGTAAGTCACCCACATCAAATTTGCCCGAGCTGCTTAACCAACGGCAAAAATTTAACTACAAAGATAAGTGTGTAATACTTTTCTGTTTTTCTTTTGCACTGCTAATCCAAAAAATTAAACACATGAACATACACTCATCTACTTTTGGTCGAAACATCATTTCATAATTTTAAATATCCCCCATAAGAATCACCCTTGCAGTTAGAGTACTCTCACAGTCGACAATGACCGTTCGGACTGCAGGTTCTATTTTAATTACTTTCAGTCAAGTTTTGTTCGCCTTACACTGGGAATACCATTTTATTGTGATGATAAGCTAAGCACTAATTAAATGATTCAATGATTTTCTTCTTCTTCTTCGTCTTCCTTTGCTTTTACTTTCCTCTTCTTGTGTTCTTCTTTTTTCGTAATTCCTTTTTATTGTTTTTCATGTTCTTTCAATTGCTTTTATGAGCTTACAAGCAATTTCCAACGTAACTCCTTCAATTGTTTTCACTGCACGGGCCGCTAAGCTATGGCGTGTGCTCAATTAAGTTCTTAGTTTTAATCAGCCAACAAGGACTGCAGCAATTCGGAAAACCGAAAACGACAACAACAACACCAAGAATGTGTGTTCTTTTGCCATCAATACCGGTGGGGAGGGGATTAACTGTGGAAGGTTAACCTTTCATTACGCCCACAAGGCGACACTTTGCAGTCCGGCTAATTTATTCGTGAGGGGGGTTGGAAAAGTGGAAATAAATTATTCGAAAAGCGACTGGCAGACAATTTTCTCGTGAATCCTTTGCCATAATAGTACTGTCCTCCTGGTGAATAACATCGGCACACATTTAATTTATGGTCTATTGCCGAACCTCCTCTGTCATTTTTTGCCGATGATAAGGAAACTGAGATAGTCGTAAATTAAATGCCGAAACTATTTTCTGGGGGGAATTTTTGCATTAAATTGAAATGGTAATGATTTTCTTCGGAAATGAGTTTTGCACGATATATAAGAAATTATGTGCTTTGGTATTTAAATGGCCGATGCCTTTAATAATGTTATTCCAATACCTGAAATCAGTTATTGAATTTAAATGGGTGTCATTTAAAAACTCAAAAAACATAATATTACTCCATTACAGAACTAACCCCAAATCTCTAAAGCACCGACTTAGAATTTTATGCTGACCAAGAATATACACATAATTTTTGGAGACTATGAGAAACAGTTTGAGATGTTGCTAACGAAATAAAAAAATCTTTTGTTTCCAAAGTTTTGCAAATTTTAAAGTATTATGGTTAGAGTTGTACCAATATAGTTCGATCGAACGAATATCTAGTCGTTCCGTCTAGTCTTTATCTAATTCCGTGGTCTCCTGTCTTTTGTATGCAAATTCCGCGTATGAGTGATATGACATTTGTGAAATCATTTATACGTTTAGCAAAATATGAACTAGATTGACACAACTCCATGATTTTCGAAGGGTTTCAACGAATTTTTCACTGTAACTGATTATTACTATTTTACCAAGAACCTCGGGCTCGAAAACCTTATTCAATGATACAAAACAAACAAAAATAGGTAGAATCGAATAAACTAAAAAAGCCAGAGAACTAAAAATGGTGCGAACAGTAAGAGAGTGAAAACTGACAAAAGACAAAGATCATACCCCAAATCTTTGCTAATTATTTGTCGTTCCATATTCTAGTTTTTATTTGTCGAAACCAGCACTACTTTTGCATAATTTTTATGAAAGCAGAAATAAAACAAGTAAGCAAAGGCTACAGTCGAGCGGGGCCGACCGTTGAATACCCTACAACACTATAATTAACGATACTGTTTATATAAGCGAGATACTCGAAAGAATTCCACAAGATATCGTGACAAATAATAAAAGAAAACCATCAGGTTTCGTTCTCTAATTTTCGAATAATAGCAACTTTAACTAATTTGCTCATTTCCACTTTTTTGGAAGATGTTGCACGTAAATGGACTTCCTAGATCTGGAACCAATATTTCCCAAAGACCTATAATCTCTCAGAAGTGGCAAAAGATTAACATTTATTATTGGTTTTTGACTGAAACGCATCTATATGAGATACAGACATTTGACTATATTCTTCAACGAAATCAGCCTTAACGAAATAGTCAGAAGTGCGTCTTTTCTGTATTTGTGAATTCTCCAAAAAGTCGCTGGAATGGACATTTTCGTATTTAGTCTACAAAAGTTGGCAAACTATTTCACACATTGAATATTTTTGGATGGCCATCCGAAACTGCTTGGCTTTTGCAATGTGCGGTAACCCCCATTCAAATGTGCGTGAGGATCGGGCGATAATTACGACCTGCAGTTTTTTGGCCCATTTCAACCCCTAAATATAAAACGATCATCTCCAAAAAGAGTAGGCATCTATTTTGACCCTCATCTTATCCCCATGCAAAATTTCGTAAGGATCGGGCCATAAATGCGATCTGTATATGATATCCTAATATCCTAACTACTTAGTTTTGTTAGCTGTAGAAATATTACCAAATGTTTAATTCAAAATGAAAATATGCCAAAAATATGACAAAATTGAAAAAATATGAGAAAATGTTACAAGACCAATATTTTCATCTTTAGAGAGATATTTTTATGCGATTTTTTTAGACGTTTTTTCTTTCCTAACAAGATGCCATTCTGAATTAATGAGAACTGTCGAAATCAGTTCAGCCGTTCTCGACATATAAGAGATCTTTCAAGCATATCTTCTTTGATAGACATATATATCGCACATATTTTGGTATATATCCGATTTGTTGGATGTTAACATCATTGTAAAGGTCAGAAGTAACCTTGTCATGGCTTTGTGATTTCGCCGGGATTTAAAATATTCACGGTTTAATGAAAAAATTTGATTTTTTTCAACACAAAAGATATGGTCTATTTTACCCGCTAAATATTATCCGATGACAACCCAAATTGGTTGGCTTCTTCCCCGCCCTAAACATTAGCTACATGCGAAATTCCTCGTCGATTGGTCTATAATTGCGACCTGTATAGCTACTGCAAAATCCGACATTTTTTCAGTATTTGGTCCATTTCAACCCCTAAACATTTGGCGATCATCTCCAAATGAAATAGGCTTCTATTCTGTCTCTAACCCCACCTTCGTGCAAAATTTCGTAAGGATCGGGCCATAATTGCGCCCTGTAACGTGATTACAAAATAACATGGACAGACGGACAGACGGACGGACGGACATACATAGCTAGATCGACTCAGCTCGGCGAGCTAGGAAGATCCATATATACTTTCCTATATGGGAAACCAATATTTCGAGGTGTTACATAAATTCTGGCCCAATCAAACTTATAATACCCCCAACACATAGTGTTGTAGGGTATAAAGATCGTAAGAACATTTGAACTACACCACATAGTGGTAAGAGTATTATGTCTTTGTGCATTTGGAAGCGAGATAGACACATTATTACTTTTAAGGATCTTCATAGAATCACTTTCTGAGTCGATTTATGCATGTCAATAAGACTGACGGTCCGTCTGTCCATGTATTTTTTGTGAACAAAATGCAGGTCCCATTTATTAACCGGATGAAATGAAATTTGCCAAACCATATTTGTTTGGCCCAAGGACGAACCCTACTGTAATTGCTGAGAATCGGTTCAGATCTAGATATAGCTCCTATAATATCTTCAACCGATTCCAGGTTTAATGTGCTCCATATTGCTAATATCAGCCCAAATGGACTGAAATTTGGAGAAAATCGGTTCAAATATAGCTATTGGTCCCATATATAAGTTTTATCCGCTTTGGGGTTTTGAGTCCCTCACATGCGTAATATGCACTCCACAACAAAAATCTTTAGTACCAGATATCAGATACAGCCCAGAAATAAGTGCCTAAAATTTTGTCAAGATCGGTCCAGATTTAGATATAGCTTTCATATATATCTTCAACCGATTTCAGTTTTATTGTACACAAAATGGATAATACCAGCCCAATTGGTCTAAAATTTGGCACTTCGGATGGAATTCAGTCACTCACATGCGTAAAATGCACTCCACAAGAGTAACATTTGGTACCAGATATGAGGTACAGGCCAGAAATACCTCTGTCAAATTTTATCGAGATCAGTTCAGATTTGTGTATACATTCGAAAATACAGGGTGAGATACTGCTGTCATTTCAAAGTCACTCGTCGGACAGCTGTTAAAATTATTTCAGTGACAGCTCATTATATTATTTACAAGCGTTAAAAAAACTTTTTGGTGAGAATTATCCAGAAAAAAGTTATTCGTGATGGAATTCAAGCTGATAGTGCGACTTCTTTATATTTGGCTGGAAAACAACAAGTGGCTATCGTCAGAGCACTCTGGCATTTAAATGTGAATAAATATTTAGCGTCTCGTACCGTAGTTATTACAGTGATACTGGTGGCCGAAAAATGGCTCGTGAGCTGAACATATCGCAATATTCCATTCGTCAAATATTGAAAAAATGAGCTTACCCCGAGACATTGAAATTCCAAAAAGTTCAAGAACTTTCACCGCAACCGAAAGAAAATAGACTCAAAGAGCTAAGGAGTTGCTTCGCTTGGCCGAAAGTGGTGAACTGCCGAATTTAGTTTTCTCCGATGAGAAAACATTCGTTGTCCAGCAGTTTGTAAACAAACAAAATGATCGTGTTTACATGCCAAAGAGGTCAGCTGAAAATGTGCACCTTCGGTTGGCCACCAGAACTCAAGCCGGCACCATCATCATGGTGTGGGCCGCTTTCGCACTCCGCTCGTATTAACCGACAGTGGCATCAGAATAAAAGACGAAAATATTCTGGAGGGTGTATTAAAGCCTTGGGCACACAAACATTTTGGCCGCAGACCTTGGACATTCCGCCACCCAAGAAAAGTTACATAATGAGATTCCTCGCTTCATTTCCAGCGAACAATGGCCACCAAAATCTCCGGATACCAATCCATTAGACTATTGTGTCTGGAGTATTTTGGAAAGCAAGGTTGGCACTAAAAATTACCAAAGTGTCGGTCACCTCAAGCAAGCGCTTCACCGGGAATGGGCCAATATACCGTAGAGCAACATTCAGGCAGCGGGTGACGGTTACATTGGCCGTTTGAGGGCCATAATTCGTGCCAAAGTTGACCAATTCGAAAAAAAAAATCTTAACTAATTCTAAAATTTGGCGCTATTTCCGATATTTTTGCTTTCATTTAATAAAATTAAAAATAAAATGTAAAAACTATGTCGTTTGACTTTGTTGCAGTTTTTTATCTCACTCTGTAGTATATTTGGTCCCATTTGCACCTTTTTTCATTTGCTGTAAGGCGAACCATTATTTAAACTTGTTCCAATTAATAAACGACGGTTATCAAAAAAATTGGATTACAAAACCTACATAAAAATTTGTTTAAAAAATAGTATTTATGGAACCCATAAACAAAATATAAAAGCTCTCTCTCGTTTCTTCATTAGCTAACGTGAATTATTAAAGTTTACCTTTTTAAAGCTGTCTTTCTTTCCTTATTTTTCCACATAAAACCCCTCTAACTAAATTCAATACTAATTAATATTTTTTTTTTTTTTTCTTTTCAAGGAAATTTTTGTGAATTGACCTTTCTGGAAACCACCAAGGAAATTATGTGTTTCGTCTCTCATTCGGTTATATAACATATGTTTTTTCAATGTAGGCTTTTCCAAGGTCCGCCCGCCAGTCCATAGTTTCTCACACCTTTTAATTTTATATGTATGTCTGCGGTGGTTGCGTGTTTGACTGGAGAATTTGAACAAAACCGAAGAAATGTGTGAAAGAGAGGCGCCCAAACCCACTCAACAATCAAGGCGAACCTTTGCTTGTGGCCATGCAAATGCAAGAGCTCCGTCCAACAACCTTGCCCAAATTCATTTCTAGTGGCTGACACAATAAATTAATTTTTAATTTTAAGACAACAAAACAAGTGTCAGACACACAATGCATACACGTGTCGCAATCCAGCCGGATGGGGAAGTTGAGGGAGGGGGGAGCAAATAATAATGCCAACTCTCATGACCACTACCCACAATCATTGGTTCTTTGCGGCTACGACCGGGAAAAAACAAGGAACGTGGTGTTTGGGAAGCGTGCGATGCAGGACCCACCCACATTGTCTGTTGTTGTTGTATTATATAATTGTAGTATAGCCGGGCATTTGCATGATTTATAATTTTGATTGTCACGAAAATTCTCACGTTCCACAAAAATGAGACAAAACAATAAAACAATTTCATTGTCAAAATATTTGTTTGTGTCCCTGGCGGAAAATCCTCGCCATGGAGGGAACAAAAAACAAAGATGTGCTGTATTCCTTATTCCTTGAAAAAAAAAAGCCGATGAATATTTTTTCTCACCGGCATTAAGTGAGGCCATATTCGAGGAGGTCACATAAGTCACCCAACAAAAAATTTAAATTACAAATATTGTTGTTATTTTTATTCTGCAGAAGAAAAAGAAAAAAAAACAGAAATAAGCTTCAAACCAATGACGGACTAACAAAGGTAGCCACACAATTTTGTACTGTCCCTTTTCCTAATTTAATTTAATTTTCATAACTTGTAAATGTGGTTTGCTTTTAGGTGTAAACAAAGAAAAATATTTGCCTTATTTTTCATCAACATTTTTTTCGTTTCCAATTAAATTTTCTGAAAAGTTGCAATGCACTTCAAATTCGGACTAGTGATAACATAATTTACACAATTTTGAGAAATTAATTTCATGAGAAAATAAAACACACATTTAACTAACTGAATGTTTTGGTAATGTATTCAAGCTGTCAAGGAAATATTAGGTCTGTCTGCCAACTTGTTTCAATAAATACTACACAGTAAATTCGAAAAAACAAAATTTAGTAAAAATTGAAAAGAAAGGCTATGTGAAGCAACAAAAATAACTCCCATATATTCGCTACAAATTGTATGATACACAAAGTTTGGATAGGATACCTAATACGCCTTGTATGGGATCAACGATCATCCACATTTTGGTAGGTTCAAGAAGGAGTTAACCTATGTATTTCATCGCCACTCAACATCTAATATCGGCCGATATATTCAATCCCATTCAGATTTGACACATCTCAACATTTCTATCAGGGAAGATCTGTTATAAAGATGGTAGAGATCGAACTTCTGGTATCTCCCCCACAAAGGATCAAAGTTTTGAATGAACAAAATGATTATAAAATCCGAAATAAGCATCCGGACTCTTCATATTTCACACATCCCATGATTTCTACTAAAAAAATCTGCAGTGAAGATGGTACAGATCGGACCATTTTACCTCCCCTACATGGGGTTCAAGATTTTGAAAAACAAAACGCGCACCCTTTCTTCAAATTTCACAAATACCACTATTTCTGCTAACACAAGATCTATTGTAAAGATGATATATATCTGCGAACCACCTCACCTCCACAAAATGGTCACAATTTTCAATTCTTTTATCTGTCATAACTTGCGAAACAAATCAGCGATTTATCTCAACCAGAAACCTGAAATAAATATGGAATTTATGATTTCGCATAAAATTGGAAGTAAATGTTCGATTTTCTTGTATTTTAGCCCATACCAATATTTTAATATGTATCAGAAGAAGTATGAAAATCGAATACCACGGTCGACTACATGGTGGGATAAAAAACCATAATTTTTACATTTTTTAAAGTTTTATTGAATGAAAGCAAAAAATGTCGAAAATAGCATCAAATTTAAGAATAAGTTTAGATTTGTTCGAATTAGTCACCTTTGGCACTAATTATGGCCTTCAAACCGCCTACGAAACCGTCACACGCTGCTTTTCTAACCATTCTTGGGTGGCGCGTGCTGAGTGCGATGGTACTGGGTCCTGTTGGAATGTCCAAGGTCTGCGGCCAAAATGTTTGCGTGCCCAAGGCTTTAATACACCCTCCAGAATATTTTCGCGATAATATTCTGCATTTATTTTGATGCAACGGTCAACATCATCACCATGGCCGGCGCTTGAGTTCTGGTGGTCAACCGAAGGTGCACATTTGCAGCTGACCTCTTTGGCAAGTAAACACGATCATTTTGTTTGTTTACCAACTGCGGGACAACGAATGTTTTCTCATCGGAGAAAACCAAATTCGGCAGTTCACCACTTTCGGCCAAGCGAAGCAACTCTTTAGCTCTTTTGAGTTTATTTTTCTTTTCAGTTACGGGGTAAGTTTTTGCACTTTTTGGAATTTCAATGGCTTCACCCCGAGCTCATTTTCCACGAGCCATTTTTCGGCCACTGCGATGCGGGTTTCGATCAAGTATTTTTTTTATTTTTCCAACCATTTCCGGTGATGTTGCTGTTTTCTTCCGTCCACTTCCTTGATGTCGGGCTGCGCTACCAGTACCACGATAACGAACGATGTTACGAGACACAAAATATTTATTTACATTTAAATGCCGGAGTGCTCTAACGATAGCCACTTGTGGTTTCTCAGCCAAATATAAAGAAATCACATTATCACGCTTGAATTCCATCACGAATAACTTTTTTCTGGAAAATTCTCACCAAAATGCTTTGGTACACTTGTATAATTTTATCAGCTGTCGGACGAATGGCTAAGAAATGACAGCAGTCTGAAGTTGGTTGCACTTTTTTCATCTCACCTCACGCACATTTTAACATTTTTTAAAAATTATCACGTATCTCATATAAAGTGAAGAATGTAAATAATATAGTCCACACCTGGCACGTCACAATACTTATATCAAATTTGTTTAGGTCCGATACGTAATCGACAATATTGGCCTATTTCTTCGGAACCTACTCCATAGAGGGTCGAACATTTGAATAATCATAACAGAAATCAAAATAATTTTAAATAATCGAACATTGGCTGGCGGTTTATATCTGTTTAATTCAAATATTTCGATGTTTCAAGTTTGATCTTAGTTGTGAACTCCGTTAACTTTTTGAGACTCTACATTTTTAACAATTTTATAATTTTACAATTTGTGTGGAAGTTACCTCGCTGCCTGAAATATTGAGAAGAGAGAACTTTTACAATAATCGGACTCTAATTTGACCCGAAACACGAAAAAGATTGATCCGATATAGCTAATTAACTCATCTCACTAATGAGATATATTGTGTTTGAGAGATATTGTGTGTTCTGTAGCCAAAAGCTTTGACAATTCCTAAAAAAATGTATAAGTTTTCAAAAACATTTATTATTTTTCTTTTTTGGAAAAGACTAATAAGATAACTCAAATTTAATTATCAATAATTTATAATTAAGATTTTAACAAGCATTTTTGGAATGAATTGGCATATTTACAGGTTGTTTTATTTATAATTATTATGTTTTTCTTCAGAAAAATTAACATCGCAATTGAAAACAAGTTAATAAGACAAAAATATGTCTTATTGTTTTACTGGCTACCAAAAGTTTTTTTTATTTTATTTATAAATATTTACATACATAATAATAACAAAATAATAAGCAAAAATACTTCACAATTACGCAACATTTAAATGGCAGAACGGCCGGTATGTTCGAATAACATTCCACTTGGTCGAATTTTGTTTGATATCCTTCGGCTTGAAGGACGCTGTCCAACAAATACAACTTGCTCCAAATTTCCAAACAGAACTCGACAAAGAGATAGAGAGAGAGAAAGACCACAGAAATTGAAAATAAAACACAAAGCAAAACAAATACAAATATTTACACCAATTAATGCCAAAAAACCATTTTGTCCAAATATGCCACCACAATTTCGGGCCAGTGCGAGAATATTGAGTTGATATTTGTCATAAAGCATTTTCTTACTTATGGCTTGCATTTGCCGATGCCGATGGTGGTGGTGGTGATGGTGATGGCAGTGGTGGTGTTAGCGGTGTTGACAATGGCCATGTTGAAAGTTGTCCTATAATTCGTTTCTTTTTTTCTAATCTACCATGGTGTGATTTTTATGCCAAACTTGGAATGTTTTTTGCTCGTCTTTTCGTTTCTGCTTTGACTTGTTTATGGAGTATAAAATATTTGTTTTCCTTTGAAATATTTTTTGCTTTGTTTGCTTTACAGTGTGTGGTGCTTGAATTAGAATCAATTCCAGTCCTCAATTCGTTTCGAGAGTTATAATTAGTATGACAGATATAATTATTCAAAATGTGGAGGAGAATTTTCCGTGATACTTGTAGCGTAGCCCGACGTCAAGGAAGTGGACGGAAGAAAACAGCAACATTAGCAAAAATGGTTCAAAAAATAAAGAAGCCACTTGATCGAAACCCGCATTACAGTGGCCGAAAAATGGCTCGTTAGCTGAACATATCGCAATGTTCCATTCCGCAAATATTGAAAAATGAGCTCGGGGTAAAGCCATTGAAATTCCAAAAAGTGCATGAACTTGCACCGCAACAGAAAGAAAATAGACCCAAAAGAGCTAAAGAGTTGCTTCGCTTGGCCGAAAGTGGTGAACTGCCGTATTTGGTTTTCTCCGATGAAAAAACATTCGTTGTCCAGCAGTTTGTAAACAAACAAAATGATCGTGTTTACTTGCTAAAGAGGTCAGCTGATAATGTACACCTTCGGTTGGCCACCAGAACTCAAGCGCCGGCCATGGTGATGGTGTGGGCCGTCATAACAGCCGATGGTCGCTCTTCGCTCGTATTAATCGACCATGGCATCAGAAGAAATGCCGAATATTATTGCGAAAATATTCTGGAGGGAGATCTTAATCATTCCAACAGGACTCGGCACGCGCCACCAAAGAATGGTTACAAAATTATCATTTCCAGCGCACAATGGCCACAAAATCTTCGGATACCAAAACCGTTGGACTAGTGTGTTTGGAGAATTTTGAAAAGCAAGAATGGCATTAAAAAATACCATAGTGTCGATCACCTCAAGCAAGCGCTTCGCCGGAATGGGGCAAAATACCGCAGAGCAACATTCGGGCAGCGTGTGTTTCATTTGCCATTTGAAGACCATAATTCGTGCCAAAGGTGACCAATTCGAACAAATCTAAACTTATTCTAACATTTGATGCTATTTCCGACATTTTTTTTGCCTTCATTCAATAAAATTTAAAAAAAATTAAACTATGGCGTTTGACTTTGTTGCGATTTTTTATCTCACCCGGTACAATAATTGTACGAAAAGTACTGAATAGTACTATATTTGGTATTAGGTGAAGAGATAGAAATAAATTTGTGAGATTTGATATTTAGATTACTGAAGGTATATGTGTTTCAGATTTGACCGTAGTTTAGAAATATGTTCCAAATTTGTTTGAAAAGTACTAAATGGTATTAAATTCTTTTATTGGGCTAATGGATAGAGCTGAAACTATGAAATATATATTGCGATAACTGTTGGTGTCTAGGATGGAGATATGGAACTGTTTAACTAAAACTATATAAAAAGTAGTAAATAGCACTAAATTTGGTATGGGGTGAATGTATAAAGCTAAAATCCTGAAATTTGTTATTTAAATCTGTTGGTATCTGGTGGTAGTTTTGAACTAGCGTACTAACTAATTGTTCAAAAGTACTAAAAGGTACTATATTAGATATTATTTAGGTATATGTTGGATTCTGGGATTGAGATATGGAGGTGTTTAAACTAGTACCAAATTTGGTATTGGGTCAAGAAATAGAGCTTAAATCCAGAAATTTAATAGGTATTACATTGTTGGTGTCTGTGATTGAGAGAAAACTCTAGTTGTAGATATTGTATATTGTACTAAATGGTACTAAATGGTACTAAATTTGATAATTGGGTAACTTACTGGGCTCAAATCCTGACCTTTGATATTGAGGTTACTCTTGGTTTCTAGGGTTTACATATGAAGAAATTGAAATGTTTTTGGACAGAAAAATTGGATGTGGGTCTATAGTACAAAATTCCTAAAATCCTACCTAATTTCTAATCTCTAATAATTATTATCTATCTTTTTAGGACGGATTTCTCAAAATCTAATATTATCCAACACTGCGCACCAAGGTTAATCCTCACACGTACCCTTTTCGTGACATCAATATTTAGTACAGTTTGATACTTTCGGTAATCTCTTAGTACATTTTTTTAAATCTCTTGTGAACACCATTATAATTATTGAAAGTAAACATTTTGGCAATCGATTAGTCTTTGACTACTCTACTTGAATATTTGAAAAATTAGAGCAAATATTGGAAAATTGACCTCAAATTCACACATAACTCAAAAAGTCAGGAATTATGTATGGAACACTTAAGCATGGTACCGTCGACATATAGATAAAATATGACTACTTATTGTTCATGTAATAATTCCAATGTACTGAGAGATTCTAATTAACATTTGAATTCCTTTAAAGCAGCGAATCACATTACCAATTTTTATTGGGATAGGTCGCATAATTTTAAAAACATGAATGAGGAGAAATCTTCACTTCAAAAATTAACATATATTCCAATCCATAGAATAGCGTCTGTTTTAAATTTATGTGGTTTTCGACACACATATAAAGAAGTATATAAATAATAGCTGGGGCGGCAGAAGGAAGCCCTATTGGCGCTACTGCAGCGCACTCTTGAAACGGTGCCACAACAAAAGTGCCGACCAACATCACACAACTGAGGCTGATGTTCTTCGTCTCCGACTTCTTCTTCTTCTCGGTGTGTGTTCTGTTGGTGGCGTCCTTGCTGTACAGCTGTAGTATTTCCTTGGCCCCCAACGCCCCTCCTCGCTTTTTTGTTGTCCTGTTTTAAAGTCGCCTGCTGTTACTCAAGTGTCATAAAAACTGACACTTGTTTTAATGCTGTGTTTTTGTTTCGGTGTTTTGCTTGCTTTTTTCTATTTTTTTGTTACGTTGTTTACAATTCGTGTTGAAATGTTTTTATATCAAAAAATATAAATAAAGAATAAAAATCCATGGCAAAAAAAAAAATAAAACAGAGAAATGTAACGCCAGCAAACAAGAAGCTTCGCCACGGCTACCAGTGCCGGCTATGACAGTCACAACAGCGATGACAATACCAGGCAACATTTCTAAAATGTCGGTACAAAACTATAACAAGAGCTTGTTGTAGATTTGTTCAAAGCTGATGTTGTTATAGGTGTTGTTGTTGCTGCTGCTGCTGGTGTTAGTGTTTTAGAAGACAAAACGGCAAAACATAAAATACAGAAACACAAAGCAACACCACTACAACATCGTTCTCGGATGAGCATTTTTTGCACTTTTTATTTGTTGGCTTTGTTGACTTGGATTGCTGTTTGACAGGCAACCAGACCAAACACATTGGTACAGACCCAATCGTATTAGGTGACCCCCTTTCCCCCACCAAACCGAGAACACATTCCGAAATCCACCTTAAACATTTCACTGGCTTTACCGTATCTCCCACATTTTTTCCACACACACACACACTGTGGCCATTTTACCTCGATGGGCGGAAGAAAGAAAGCGAGAAGACTGTCACTCTGGTTGTGTGCCGTTGTTGTTGTAGTTTTGTTTTAAGGCTTATTTAAAAATAGTTTGCAAATGACATATTACAATGCGACTACGTAATGTCTTGTAAAGCAAATAGCAAAAAAAAAAGTTAACAGACACACACAGAGCGAAGGCCTTCACGTTTTGTTGGAATCGAAATGTTTGCCGACCAGATTTACAAACTCACACTTTAAATAGTTCCATGTATGAGTCGCATGAAAAGTTGTAGCAGTTGTTGGTTTCTTTGTAGACATTATTTAACACATTCACACGCAATGCTAGTGAACACGGCAATGGCCGCAGGGTGGAGAGGAGTAGAGGTGGTGGCTGATGGCTGTGTTGATGGCGAGGGCAGCCGCTATGTGGGTAATCCAATCAAAGCACTCACAGCAGGTCAGCGACATTCAATCCAAATCCCTTCACAATCTGTCACAGTTGGCCATTGTCGGTGTTAATGTACTCCAGCTGCTCGCCAGCTAATCTATTAAATGTAATTGGCTACTGGAACGCAACATACGCGGCTAACGATTTTTTAAAACGAAAATTGAACTGCTCGCCGAAAGTCAGGGGAATGTAATTGGCTGCCATTAAGGCGACATGGCAGGAGCTTTAAAAACCCAGCAGAGAAAAGAAAAAGTCAGGCTCGTCCGAATAATGATACCCTACACCAATCATAACTTTCTTAAGGCTTTGCTTTGAAATTTAATGAAATTTCCACCAAATAGAACATAAGTATTCATGGCTTTATGTAAAATCTTGACCTAATACTATTGCTAAATGATGTATAAGGACTTTGAGTTGGCTTTAATATGAAATCGGGCGCAATATATGTATGGATATCCATGGTACATTTCAGCTGGGTCAAAACTTTATTCTTGTCAGCATTTAATCGAATGATCCAAAGTTCATCCTAAGTAGTCAAATGTAGTATTTACATTAAATTAGAGAAAACCAGTAAAGAAAGGTCAAAGGCGTGCTGGGCCGACTTTATTATACCCTACACCCCTTTTCACATATAGAAGAGCTACATATAACGAATAAACTTTTTTGGGAATTTATGAGAACTAAGGGTTTAAGCAGTTATAATTTAATGTCGAAAATAGTTATCTGAACCGATATTCATCAAAATCCAAGTTATTTGAGTTGATATTAAACTTTTTAAGCACAATAATCATGAAATCGGATAAAGATATATATGGGAGTTAAATCCAAATCGAAACCGATCTCTATTAAATTTAGCAGAGGTACTTCTAGTGGTGAGTATTTTACGGCTGTGAGGGAGTAAAATATAAAATCACATGAAACATTTATACAGGGTGAGATGAAAAAACTGCAATAAACTTCAGACTGCTTTCATTTCTAAGCCACTCGTCCGACAGCTGTTAAAATTATTCCAGTGACAGCTAATTATTTAGTTTACAAGCGTACAAAAGCATTTTGGTGTGAATTTTCCCAAAAAAAAGTTATTCGTAATGAAATTTAAGCGTGATAGTGTGATTTCTTTATATTTGGCTGGAAAACCATAAGGGGCTATCGTTAGATCACTCCAGCATTTAAATGTGAATAAATCTTTTGTGTCTCGTACCATCGCTCGTTACCGTGATACTGGTAGCGTAGCCCGACGTCAAGGAAGTGGATGGAAGAAAACAGCAACATCAGCAGAAATGGTTCGAAAAGTAAAAAAGAAGCGACTTAATCGAAACCCGCGTCGCAGTGGCCGAAAAATGACTCGTGAGCAGAACATGTCGCAATATTCCATTCGGCAAATATTGAAAATGAGCTCGGGGTAAACCCATTGAAATTTCAAAAGGTGCAAGAACTTACACCGCAACAGAAAAAAATAGACTCAAAAGAGTTAAAATGTTGCTTCGCTTGGGCGAAAGTGGTGAACTGCCGAATTTGGTTTTCTCCGATGAGAAAACATTCGTTGTCCGGCAGTTTGTTAACAAACAAAATAAATGAGGTCAGCTGAAAATGTGCACCTTCGGTTGGCCACCAGAACTCAAGCGCCGGCCATGGTGATGGTCGAAAAAACAGCCGATGGTCGCTCTCCGCCCGTATTAATCGACCATGGCATCAGAATGAATGCCGAGTATGACTTTGTTGCAGTTTTTTTATCTAACCCTGTATAATTTGATACGCCAAAACGTACCTCATCGAAATAACGGTTTTTGACCCCAGGTTTCTTTGGACCAAATCCGTTTCAAGACAGTTGGAGTCGATCTTGCGATGCCCGTCCGTCCCTCTGTCTGGCTGGTGTGCACTATAACTCTCGAAGGGAGTATTCGATGTGGTCTAAACTTAGTACATTGTAATATTATTATCAAACTTAGATCGAGTTCGGAGATGGGCAATATCGGTCAAGTTCTTTTGGTACCTCCTCCTCAAAAAGTTAAAATTTTCAAAAAAAAAAAAAAAAAAAAAATGATCCGATTTTAACCCTATTTTGCAAAACCTAATATTTCCATTAGTGCTAAATAGACAATATCGGTCCACTCCATGAAGAACCTGCAAAGGGTCCAAAGGGACCCAAGTTTGCAAAACCTAATATTTCCATCAGTACTACATCAGGTCCGAAAATAAACAATATCGGTCCACTCCATGATGAACCTCCAAAGGGTCAAAAATTTGAATATTCATGAAGCTCATAAAACACGAAATTAACATCCGATTCCATTCAGACTTCGCACGTTTCAATATTTTCCTCAAAGTAAGATCTGTTATAAAGATAGTAAAAATTCGCCCAATCCTTCTGGTACCTCCCCATAAATGGTCAAAGTTTTGAATAACCAAAACGATCATAAAATCCAAAATAAGCATCCGATTCGCCACAATTTACACACATCACAATATTAACCCAAGATCTGCTGTGAAGATGGTGGAGATCGGACCATTCCTTCAGGTAGCTCCGTCTTAAGGGTCAAACATTTTGAACACCCATGAACCTCATAAAATGGGAAATTTATATCCGATTTCCTTCAGTCTTGGTACATCTCAATATTTCTGGTACCTCCTCCACATAGGGTTCACGATTTTGAACAACGAAACGCTAAAAGAAGACGAAATAAACATCCAACTCCCTTTTATAGGAGAAGGAGGGTCTTTAATTTTTTAAATTGATCATCGAGAAAATTTGACCAGTGGCTCTGAGTTCTGAAACATGACTTATAATAATAAATGTGGTGACATTAAAAGTTTTTGCAAGGAATTAAAACCAAAACAACAAAAACATTTTCACTCGATTTTTACTAGTTTTTCCGCTTGAATTGAATTGAATTACCCACAATCAGAACTTTTTCTATTGCCTGTTACAGACAAATGCACAAAGATATATTACCCACTGCTGCTGGTAGAGCAGGGCTTAAAAACAACACAAAATCACAAGGTTTCGGCAGGTTATGCATACATATTTGCAGACATGCATGTATACATATATCTCTGCTTGTTGCGAACCCTGTTATTTTTTATTTTACAATTAAATATGCCCTCTGTCATTGTACACACAAACTTACACTTGTATTTAATCTTTTCCAACATCGCTAGCATTGCAATGGATTTCAGATTTGGCCATAGACTAGACTGCGTTACAAGCTCTGTTCTAAAACAATTCGTTAACATTTCTTTAGTCTCTCATCATTCTTCTGTAAAATCCGTAAAACAGATTTTAATGACAACCCTCCCATTTGTTGCTCGGCAAGTAAACCATATCAAATCAGCTGCAAGACATACCCGAAACTTTAACCCTATTCTTATCCTTAAATTCCATAAAATAAGGCAAACCACACGGTGGGAACTTTATATTAAATGTTATAACAAGAAGAAGAAAAATCTTTATGAAATTTCAGCACATTCCGAGCCCCACTCAAATACTTTTCTCGCACACACTCACAAACCAATTCTATTCAAGTCATTCCGTTGGAAAAATCCTTTTGCGGTTTTGCCAATTTTCCAAAAGACTTATGTTCTTACAGCCATTCCAAAAGGGGAAGCGAGTACATGCGTGTGTGTGTGAGTGTGTCTGTGTGGGAGAGACACAGACGAGGACTGAGATGGTGTGATAAGCGAAATCTTTGATTTTCAATTAAATCGCCATTTAACGAAACTTAATGAACTCCCAAAAGACTTTTCTATTTTGGCATTACTAACGCCGTTGTCATTGGCTTTAAGGTTGTCTGTGTGAGTATGCGTGTGTGTGTGTGTGGATGGATCTACGTGTGGCTTTAATAGTGCGGTCTTTGTTTGGTGGTCTTTATCTCTTGGAGGCTGCCAGTTGCTGCGAGTGCTGGTGGACTGGCCTAGCCAACTTTATAAGCAATTTGGCAAGTCAACATGATGCCAATTTAAACTACCTCTGGCGTTTGGTTGTTATCTAATCTGGTGCCGTTCTAAATATCTTCAATACACTCGCATACAGTCGGATGAAACGGCGTTGTAGGCAGACAGACACGAAACGAAACGAAAACGGCGTCGAACAAGTAGTATTATTTCGGACAGACGTTATGGGGATAGGATCGGCGAAAGGGTAGAGGGGGATGGTTAGCCAACTTAATACCGAACGAGCTTAACTACAGCTAGTCTCAAAGTGTAATTTATTGCTATTTTTTCTTCCTTTTGTTTCTCCGCTCCCCTTTCCATTCGACCGCAAGGAAATTTCAAAATATTTCCAACCAAAGAACTACAACAGCAAAACCACAACCACAGCCAGTACCTTTGGAGAGTGGCGCTGCTTTTGTTGGCCAGGCTTTTAATTGAATTTCTTAGTTGCTGTGTTTTTTTCCCCTGTTTATTATTTTTCAATACTATAAAGAATTCTAAATTAGTTTTTAATGACGCATTCCTACTTACAGCAACGTCTCGTTTTGCGTTCTGTCTCTTCTTTGGGAAGGGAAGTCCCTTCGGAGAAAACTAAACGGCTGTAATGGTGTCCTCTTCGAATGTAGGCGTTCAATGACGACGTTTAAATGTCATTTTTAATTATTGGTTTTAGAATTTATTCTAATAAATGTTGTACTTTGTGGAAATTATAGAGTGATGGGATAAAAGGGATACTTTAAAGGGGTTACTCCCCATGGATCGTTCAATACCATCAAACTGTAATACTTAAAGGTTTACACCCGTTGTTCGAACAGTAACTTATTTCATGGAGTTTTTGCGAGCTTTTGAAGGCATTGAAATGTTCTCTACAATTGTAAAATTTATGTTAAATAATGGTAAAATAAAAGGCAAATCAAAATATAGTTGTGAACGACAACCATTTTTTGAAAAATTAACACTCTGGAAATGTGGGCAGATACACTCTTCGAATACGATTTAACTAAAAATTACAATGTAAAAAGTTTAGAGAAAATCAGATGCTCCATTAGAAATTTATCCCGTGGAAAAGCTTGAAAGTAGGAGGAATATAACTCTTAAAATGGATTAATTCGAAACCTTTTTATACCCTATAACACTATGTGTGGGGGGTATTATAAGTTTCATTGGGCCAAAAATTATGTAACACTTGGTTTCCCACATAGGGAAGTATATATGGGTCTTCCTATCTAGCTATGTATTTACGTCCGTCTGTCCATGTTAATTTCTAATCACTCTACAGATCGCAATTATGTCCCGATCTTCACAAAATTTAGAATAGAGGTGGGGCTAGAGCCAGTATAGAAGCCTAGTGGATCGGATGGAGATATAATATTTAGGGGGTGAAATGGACCAAAAACTGAAAATTTTTCTAATTTTGCAGTTGCTCTACAGGTCGCAATTTTAGACCAATCGACGCGGGAGCTAGAGCTTAGGGCTGGGTAGAAACCCTTCCAATTTTGATGGTCATCGGGTAATATTTGGTAGGTGAAATCCAACATAACATTTGTGCTAAATAAAAGTCAAATTTTCCATTAAACCGCGAATATTTTTAATCCCGGCGAAATAACAAAAAAAAAAACTTTTGACAATTTAGGGGAGTGGTTCCGAAGGAAGAAAGTAAAACATTTATGTCCAATTTGATGCGAATGTTTTTTTAATCAAATATTTTGTCTTTTATTTCGAGGTCGAAAAATTCTATGTTCACATCCGAACTTTGGTTGAGAAAAATATTTAAATTTCCAAGTATGAACGAAATTTGAAGACAATCGGACTCATATTATACATTTCATAACAGTTAAAATTATTTGAAATTTTGACCCTTCGTGGAGAGGTACTTTAAGGATTGGGTAGATCTTTTCCATTTTGCACGGATAAATATTATACATTGTATAATACATTCTTGACCTATAAGGTATTTTATTTACTGTAAACATTTTGACCTTTTGTGCGGGAGGTACTAGAAGGAGTGCACGCAGTGGATCTTCGCACATAATTTAGTGTTGATAGAAATATCGCGATGTGTGAAATTTGTAGACAATCGGGCTCTTATATCACATTTTGTAAGAGGTTTCAACAACAACATTTTGAACCTTTGTGGCGGAGCTAATTGATGGAGTGGAGCGATGTTGTCCATTTTCGCAACTGACCTACCTCAGATGCAAATGTTACGATTTCCAAAAATACAGCAAAATAGAATCATCCTTCCTCTTTCTGTGTAGTAAAATATTTTCTTTCGACCGTTTGTGGGGGAGGTACCAGAAGTAGTTGACCGATATTGCCCATCTCCGAACTTGTTTGAAGTTAGAAAATGATATTACGATATACCAAGTTTTGACCAAATCGAATTCTCCCTTCGAGAGTTATCATGCACAATAGCCAGCCAGACAGACAGACGGAGACCCGAAGACACTTACACTTAGATCAGATTTTAAAACAAGTAAAAAAAACGGGCCGGCCCGAACTTTGAATACCCTCCACCATATGGAACGAATTAGAAAATTTTCAAAAAAAAATGAAATCCATTAAAAATTCTGTTAAAAACTTAAAAATACTGAATATAGGAAGGTGCCGATAGATGGGGGATATGCGATATTGTTGGCATATGTAGACAATTCAATGTGGGGGGGGGGGGGGGGTTAAGTACTCACAAAGAATTCCTTGTGTAGAATTTCAGACAAATACATTGAATATTGGCGGATACCGTTAAATACCATATCATGGATCTATATAAACAACTCTCTTCTGGGGGATAAAGTACTTACACGAAACTCCTTGTGGGAATTTTCAGACAATTCCTATGAAAAATGTTGCTAAAATCATCAAAATACCGAATATTGGGAAGTACCGTTATGTGTGGGATATACGATATTGTGGACCTATATTGACAATTCTCTTTCAGGGTGTAAAGTGCTCACAATGAACTCCTTGTGTACAATTTTAGACAATTCCATTGAAAAATGTGGTTCAGATCATAAAAATACCCAATATAGGGGGTACCGTTATATGGGGGCTATATAGCCCGATATAGCCCATCTTCGAACTTGCCCTTGACGGAAAGGGTTAAATCGTCTTAGAATTTTACGTTGATCAAGAATATTTATACTTCTAAAATTATTATTTCGATGAGTTACAAACGGAATGACAAACTCAATATACCCTCCATACTCTATATGCTGGAGGGTATAAAATATTGGACTACACCTTTAAACTCCATTCTGACTTAACCAAAAATAAATTTACAATAAAAGTAAATACGAAGATGGGAAACATAAATACCATCCTTAAATCATCCTCAATCCATTTCGATATTGAGTTTGAGTTGATCCAAGCTTAATATCTGGTAATGTTATTTTCCAACTAAGTTCTAGGGAAAAAATTCGTTGCACAAGACTAGTATGTCTCATCTTTTTCGGGTATGTGAATTCAAGAAAACTTTAAGTTTATCCAGCCACAGTTCGGCCATCCGTCCATATTTTCATAATTCGAAGGCGAAATTACGCATCGTCGTAGTTTCTCTAAACCACGATCGCAAAATGGACAAAATTTGGACAAACACTTTTTATGGCCGGTTCCTACGACTTTAACTCACAAAATCTTACAATTCCTCTAATATTTTCTTGCATTGATTTATAAATCCACCTCTTTAATAAAATTGCCCTCCACCGCTTACATTACTCCAACAGAGACGCACATTTCGCCTTGTTTGTTATGAAAAAAGAGGAGGTGGTTATTGTTCCTTTGAATATTTATGCATGTTAACATATGTTGTTCCACGGGCGAGGTAACGCAACAACATTTCAAACTAAAATCAATATTTTAAACATGACCACATTTTGTTGTTCCCTGCTTCCAGCTGCTGGCTTGCAGCTCTTAGACACTCCATTAAAGGCTTTATTTCCATTCGTTCCTATCAATTTGCGTGCTGCTAATTGCACCGGCTGCCAACGAATGGAGGATTTCCTTTTCTAGTTTTCAAATACAACGAAAAATGTTCATACATGCCGAAGTTCCCGCCAAGTTGCAGGGCATGTAAGTGTGTGTATGTGTGTGTGTGAGTTTTGATTTCATGTTAAAACCTTTTTCAAAAAGAAAGGCAAGAAATAACAAAATGTGTAAATAAAAATTGGTACATTGAACTAAAAACACGTAATAATTTATGTATGTTTTTATGCACGAACGTACCTACATACACACATACCTTACTATCCAACATACAACTAAAATTCTATGTGGAGATACCAAAATGTATGTACCCCGTACATACATATATGCATGTATGTATTTAAAAGTTAATTAGCATTTGTAACATTACATTCATCAGCAGCAGAAGCAGAAGCAGTAGGTGCACATACACACACTCGCCTTTATGCTTGCATGTCTGTGTGTATGTATACTTCTAAATACATCTAACTTTTATATTAAGAGTGAAAAATGTTCAAAAACAGGTGTACCACATATAAATTACCCGTAACATAGTGTGGCACCACATCATAGAGTTTCAAAAGTCATTTTGATAATTAAATGTGCATAATATCTCAAAAGAAACTAATATCCTGCGGGACAAATGAGTACCAGTTTTTGTATTAATCGACTTCGTCAATTATTAATTTAGGAATACAACTTAGGGCAATCAGGACAAGAATCAAGAAAACATTAGAGACATGTGCACGTGTACGTCTGTATACCTCCAAATACATCTAACTTTTATATTAGGAGTGAACATTTTAGAAAAAAAAAACCACATCCCGTAACATAGTGTTTCCAAAGTCATTCATTAAATGAGCATAATATCGAAAAAGAAACTAATATCCTGTAGGACAATTAACAGCCAACAGGCAGTTTTTGTTTAATCGACTTCGTCAATAATTAATTGAGGAATGGAACTTAGGGCAATCAGGACAATAAATAAAAACATTAGAGACACGTGAGATTTCATCAAAATTATGTAAAACTGAACAATGGCAAGGACGCGTGATATTTATGACACATGGACTAGAATCAGAATGTGTCACAATAGACAATAAAAGCAAATGAGTTCAAAAAAGAGAATAATTAATAATTAAAATACCTGTTAGTGTAAACAATTTTTCACCGGAAGGGCTCAACCGGATTTATGGTTCCGAATACCAGAGTGGAAAATTGTTAAACATTGAACTAAAGTAGAGTCACACAAGACATCTTACCGTTATGGCGGGGATACCTCCTCCTCCTTTTACTGCGAAAATCCAAAAATTGCAGCTATTCTATCGAATATAAATACCCAATATAGCTCAACTAAATATGAATAGTGGTGTAGGGTATCATAAAGTCGGCCTAGCCGACTTTTGACCTTTCTTTACTGGTTATTTATGCTGTAATTCCGATTGCATCTACGTATTTCCAATCTCAATCATAACTCAACATTTTATTTTTAACACTTTTCCGATAATCCTTCCCACATTTCCTCATATTTATGCGCACGTGTTCCGCCATTACCGTAACCCATTAATCGACTCGTAACCGACGGAATAACAAATTGTTATTATTTTTGTGACACTTAAACGAGCTGAAATCACTTGCTAACAACTAGCATAATTACAACAATAACAAAGTACAATAAAATTACAGTTAATGAGAAAAAAACCGGGTCATAAATTGCCGCACAACAAATCACTCATTTGTAGATCCTAAAAAAGGTTAATGCATTAGTTTAATAGTCCCTGAGGTAAATTACGGAATATTACCGTTATTGTTGAACTCTATTCACACGTTGCTGTTGTTGTTGATGTTGTAGCTGCTTCAGCTGAAATGCCAGAGGGCCAATAGAATCAAATGCTACGCTTTTAATAAAGTAATTAGATAGCCATGTTGTTGGTTTATTTTGGATTTTAAGCGTTTTTTATCCTTTCATTCAAATGCCTGGGTTTGTTTTAATAATTTTATTTATTTTCATACATTGCCATCCTAATGTCGGGACATAAATCTATACCGACACTTGTTCATGTTAAATAAACTAAATTATTAAGGTTAAAGGTAGACGAGTGCAAACTAAAGTTTCGATACAACTTCACGGCACGATTTTTCACACATGAAAGGGTCTTCAATTAAACATTAGCAGCGAAAGACATTCATCATTTCATATCAACACAATTGCCATCTGACATCACATCCGGCCCGCATTCGGTATAAAGGTCGCATGGATAGATAGGGGGAGGGGGTAGGGGGAGAGAGAGAGTGTTCCTTGTTACCCATACCCCGTCGATGCGATCCGCTAGATAGTCGAAAGTGTTGATAAGGTGTTATTAATTGTACTTTTGCTTCTTTTTTCTGTTTCTGTTGTTGTTCGGTGTTGCGCACCGACACCGCTCCTCCGAACATTTCCGTTTGACAGGCACGACACAAAGTTCCTGCCCCTATTTTGTTACCGGTTTCGTTGATAACAACAATAATAAATCTTCGTTATGCAATTAATTGATTTCACAGAGTATGAAAATGTGTATTAGCGAGCAGAATGTTCCGCTATCAAAGGGGTGCGGGGATTTAAACAAATTAATAATCTATAAATATTTCTATGATGAAATTACACATTTGTTTGTTAGAAAAGTGATGAATACATATTTTATTAGATATCGATAGTTCCTATTTCCTTGAATAGATAGGAAACAACCAAAACACGAAATTGTATTTTTGGTTAATGAGAAGAGAGTTTAAGATGGTGATAACATTTATCCGACTACAAATATGTAAGTAACAATTATTTCAAGAGAAAAAGGTGCTGAGTTTAAGTTATTGGTTTTTCTGGTCCATTGTATAAATCTATCAATAGGTAGATAATACTTTTGTCGATTGTTACTTAACCAGCTTCTAATAAGTGTATTATATTATCCTTACACTTCCATACATAATGATGATAAGATATTCTATAAAATATTCTGGACCACAACATCTAGCTCCGAAAATAACATTAACAACAAACACACATACAAATGACTAAATCGGTTTCCAATCTTACACTCATCCAGAAGATCCATTAAAACTGACATAAATCTTTAAGGCAACTGAGTCGTAACATTATTATTATGGTACCCTTCACCATTGAAAGGAGGGTATATTAAATTTGTCATTCCCTCTGTAACACCACTAAATATTCGTCGAAGAGCACATATATTCATGATCAACATAAAATTCAAATTCGATTAACGATGTCCGTCTGTCTGTCTGTTGAAATAGTAATACGGTCCACATTAATGGACATAGACATTTGGCACATACATTTGCACAGTAATTTGTGTTGTGGCTAGGATAGTTGGTATTGAAAATGAGATATATTGGCCCAAGTTTACGTATAGCCCACATATAACGCTACCTTGCGATATTCGGAATGGTTTTATTTCTACGAAGTTGATCGAAATTTGGTATTGAGAGTTTTAAACATGTTCCACCCCTGGTGGCAGAACAATGTCTGTATGAGGTCTACGTTTTCCCATAGCACCCATATAACGGTTCCTTCGGATATTCCTTATTTTGGGGATTTAAGTCACATTTTCCATAGCATTTGTGTAAAATTTGGTAATTGTAATATTATCCATAATGTTCTACGCCTTCCAGATAACAGTACCCACCGAAATTCTGTATTTTGATGATGCTGGCCACGTTTTCCATGGAATTCTATTAAACGTGGTATTTAATCCTTGTAGTAGGCTCCCGTTTTGGTATGACCCCCCAAAAGGAAAAGAGATTAACCCATAGTTCCTTTTGATGATCTGCATAGAATCACATTCAGATTCGATTTATGTATGTTTGGATATAGCTCCCATATACAGGGTTGTCCATATTCGACGGACCCATCTGGCAACGCCATAACTTTGAGATGTCACATCGCTTAATGACATACCGCGTTTGAAGCGTCAGTCCAAGCAGATTTTTACCATGAACCAATACATGCCACCCGAAATAGTTCAAATTTACATTCAACAGAAGAAGTCAATTGTGAAAACTCAACGTGCTTTTAAAACGTTAAAAAATGTGAGAAGTGCGCCTTCTAAGAACACCATTAAGCGTTTATACTAAAAATTTTCGACTGGTAAGGCTCTTTCTAATCCGAAGAGGCCATATAAAAGTCGACCAAGGCGATCGGCCGAGAATATCACTGCCGTACGAGCCAGTGTTGAGAGGTCCCCAAGAACATAAGCAGTTGGGCATGGCTCGGTCCACTTTACAACGGATTATTCGCATTGATTTGCATTTGTTTCCGTACAAAATTCAATTGACGCAAAGATTGTTGCCTGCGGACAAGCCTCGTCGATTGGAATGGGCCCAAAGTGTCATGGGTCCGAAGCTCACATTCATGCCACTATTTTTATACCCTACAGCATACATTGTCTAGAGGTATATTAATTTTTTAACTCCTCGAAATAAGTGTTTTAGACCTCACCAAATATATACAGTCTCCAGTCCAGACACAACCAAAAAACAAGAACAACAGCAACAACATGAAAAGACACTTGGCGTTTTATGGCCCAAAGCCCAGGCTTTGCCCAAGCTGACAGAAATCAATGACAAAGTATTGAAGAGAATAATTAATGAGAAATTAGATGTTAAATGTTTGTAAAATTCCATCTAGACTTGAACGTTTGAAAAGTAAAAGATTTCCCGAATTGGGAAAATACATATATGTTAGCTCAGAAAAAAATTGAATTAAAATTCAAAAAAAGTTACAAATTTATAGCCTATCGCATACGTTACTGGACACCGTTATTTAAAACAGCACGAACACATTAAATATTTCATAATATAACCCAAATACAAATCATGGCGAATACGTCAACTAATTCGGACAACAAAAACACTTGTTGATAAATTATTTAATAAACCCATTAAAAAGGACGAAATTATACCTTCCCGCTAGATACTAGCCTAATTAGTTCGTCGTGTGTGATGTCATTTCGTGGAAAGTCTAAAAACATTTTAATGATTTAAAAGCTGGCCTCCCCCGCACTACCGCGGCCACAAATTTGTGATTCCATTAATCACAGTTCCTGGTTGAGTTCGCAAATATAGAACAAAAAAAAAAGAAACAGCAAAAAAACACACTCAGCCGCTTTACTCTGTGGCCCCGTGGAGGCATATAAAAATGATAAAAAGCCCAGATTGTAGGGACCAGAAAACAGCTATTACTATTGTGGTCGTTAGCGTTTTCCCCTCGCGTCCTTGGATTCTATCTCTGGATTGTGCTATTTTGTATACAGTTCCGCCAGTTCTGTAGTGGGAATATCCATGGATGTGTGTACATCTCCAGTCCAGACACAACCAAAAAAAGCAAGAACAGCAACAACAACATGAAAAGACACTTGGCATTTTATGGCCCAAAGTAGCATTTATTGCAGGTGGGAAAATATTTTTGCAGTTATAATATCGTTAGTTTATTTATGATTTGCGTGTCTAAAGGATATTAAGGAATAAAATTAAATTAGTTTATAAGGGCGAGTTGGTTGCCACTACTACAGCTCGCGTGTATGTTTGCATGTGTGTGTGTCTGTGTGTGTGTGCAGGTCCATAGTGTAAACAAGCCAGACGTTTTGTATGGAACAAAACCAAGTTACCGTCACCTAGCCCGAACCTTGGCCAACCGACCGAATTCAAATGGGAATTTCTCTTTCGAATCGTTGACTTTTGTTGGGTGTGTTTTTTGCCACAGAAAAAAAGGTGAAAACAATTCCGGCTCTTGTTTTTTTAAACAAATCATGCTTTATTTGCAGTTTCTTTCCTTATCGTTATTTTGCTTACATTATTTCCAAGAGAAACACATACACCCACACCGATTCGGAGGCAAGAAACCAAATAGGTCACTGATATTTATAACACATACACACCGACTGGCTTCGCTGTTTACATTTCGAATTAACAACAATTTCATGGAAAAGATTTAAAGTTCGATTGGAAGTTCATTTAAAATTCGAAAGGAATCGGTGAACTTGTTTCGCCATTAAACAAGTTTCGGCGTAATCTCTTCCATCAGTCTGCGAGAGAAAAAGTTCATTTGTAACCGTTTCAACTTTGCTCCCTTTTCCCCATTTCGCCTTGGCCAAAGTTTCTTATATTTCAATTACATATTAAAGAGGGTTAAAAAGTTTCAAGTGCAGATAAAAGAGATGCAGGAAAATTAACTGCGCATCCAAGTTGATAGATGTGGGAGGACAGTCACTTCATTTGATATTCCATTTCAGCGAAATGTGTCTCTGTCTTGTCGTGGTTCTGTCTTCTCTATCTTAGGGAAGATTAATGAATCTCTTGGGAGATATGCGATACAAATGTGTTAACCTTGATTGAAATGGGGAGTTTTTATATGAATCTCACTGATATGAAAATATATTGTCATATAGTGTTTATTTGACAAAGATTTAGATAATGTAGTAAGGAAAATGGTAAGCCCTTTGTCCTTCAAACATCGTGTACATCATTGAGGCAAATATGCCTCGTCGAAATGAATTTAAAGCCTAGATCTCTTTGAAAAAAAGTTTTAGGACGATCTAGTTATAGCAGTCCGTCAGTATGTCTCTCGGTCGCTGCACAAAGTAACTCACGAAGGTTGGTCCCAACTTGGTCCTGATGCAGTGCAAAATAGAAATACCTAATGGTTGTTGAAAATTCGAACTTTAAGTTGACGAAATGTTCTAAAATAGAACTAAACTTCGAATGTGGTGTTATGTAAACATACAACTTGAAATTTGGTATGAGAATCTAGGTTGGAAAGTAAGTTTTAAACTAAATTTGGAACAGTTTGGTTCAGTGTGAACGAATGGAGCTGTAATTTTGAACTTACGGTATTGGGATACTAGTTGGTGGTAGATTTGAGAATTAAAATTGGGTTTAAAAATTTGTACGAAAATCACTTAATCATACTAAATTTGGAAAAATTGGTCGAAGAGATAATGCTAGAAGTCCGAAATTGGTATTGGCGTGTTTGTTCACGTGTAAACTGGACATATGGTGGTGTTTTCGGAAATGTAATATTGAGGTCTCCGTTGATATCTGGTTTTGAATCTCATCTGATCTTGCAAGTGCGTACTATATTTATTTAAAAAGTACTGAATAGTACTAATTTAGGATCACAGTTAGTGGCTAGAATGGAGAATTGAATATATTTTGGATATGGGTACTAAATGTTGCTAAATTAGGTATTGGCTTCAATCCGAAAATTTTGATATTGAGTTCACTTTTAGTTTCTAGGGTTTACGATAAAATATATATATAGAATTGTAGGTGGATCCATTGTGCAATGGTCCTCTTTTGTGTTTTCGTACCACAGAAAGGAAATAGATCCAAAAGAGCTAAAAAGTTGCTTATCTTGGCCGAAAGTGTGAACTGCCGAATTTGTTTTTCTCCGTCTCCAATGAGAAAACATTCGTTGTCCAACAGTTTGTAAAAAAACAAAATTATCGGGTTTACTTGCCAAAGAGGACAGCTGAAAATGTGCAACTTTGGTTGGCCACCAAAACTCGAGCGGCGGCCATGGTGAAGATGTGGGCCGCCATAACAGCCGATGGTCACTATCCGTTCGTATTAATCAAGCGTGGCATCAGAATAAATGCCAATTATCACGAAAATATTCTGGAGCGTGTATTAAAACCTTGGGTACGCAAACATTTTGGCCGCAGACCTTGGACATTCCAACAGGACTCAGCACCATCGCACTCAGCACGCTCCACCTACGAATGGTTGCAAAATGAGGTTCCTCGCTTGGTCACCAAAATATCCGGATACCAATCTGTTGGACTATTTTGTCTGGTGTATTTTGAAAAGCAAGTTTGGCACTAAAAAATACCAAAGTGTCGATCACCTCAAGCACGCGCTTCGCCAGGAATGGGTCAAAATACCACAGAACAACATTCGGGCAACGTGTAACGATTTCATTGGCCGTTTGAAGGCCATAATTCGTGCCAAAGTTGACCAATCTAAACTTATTCTAAAATTTGGTGCTGTGCTCCGTGCTCCGACACTTTTTGCTTTCATTCAATAAAATTTAAAAAAAAAATGTAAAATTTATGGCATTTGACTTTGTTGCAGTTTTTTTATCTCACCCTGTACAATCTCGTTTTTGCCCTCAAAAAACGTAGGCATATTTGACCATAGTTTTGCACCATTATTACAAAAAAGGGTCAATATCTTCTTCTCCTTTTGATGGAAATAGCTTGGGAAAATGTTCCTTGCGGCATAAAAATACTTTTCTCCTAGTCGATAATTCTCCCATTGTTTCCAACTTGTTTCAATACCATTACATATATTATTCTTCTGACACTAATAAAATATCCAACAATACACTTACACACACACACACAAAACCAAGCACAACTAGTCGACAATGTGGAATCCAATCCCTTGGTAGTTAGACCAGATTCACTAAGTTATGCACTACTATTTCCAAAATGACCTACATAACATCCTCCTTTAAAATAATGACCATCAATAACAACTCATCCGAGTAATAAAGATGAACCGAGCAGAATGGCACCGAACAGAACAGAGGAGGAACAGAACAAAATATGCTAATGCATAATCTCCTGTATCAATAATTCATCTGTCCCTCTGCAGAGCTTCGAATACTGAAATTAATTAATGGCAATACTTAGGCGGTGAATAGGCTGCAAAACAACAGCAACAACAACATCAACGACAAAAAAACTCAACTCAACTCAGCTCCTGGACATAGTCCACAGTATTCAGTTAATATTTTGCAAATGTAAATTGCAAATGAAAAATTCAAACGGAAATCAGTGTAATGGACACTTAGCTGAGACTTCAAAGCGGAAATGTCCTGCCATAAACCCGAATACAGTGTGGTGTGCCTGGCCTAGTGTGTTTACTGTTGATGTTGTTGTACCACACTCGAAACTCATTGACGCTTTAGTGTTGCCCATTAGAGGGATACATAATCCGTATTTCATAACCAAGCTGAGAGGCCGGCAGCGAAAGCAGAGGCAGAGGCAGCAGCAGCAGAGGAAACAGCTCCACTTACACTAAACCTAGGGCTATCACCAATTTATGGAGTACTTCAAATAAACAATCGCAACAACAGCATTATTACGCGCAAGGCTACCATCAAAGTCCTCTGCGGGCCCCGATGATGGACAGCAACAATGACGGCTGAATAGAATGAATGGCGACTTGGACGTAGCGAGCGAGCGAGTGAATGAATGAATGAATGGCTTACAAAATATTACTCAACGTACAAATAACTAATCCTTTTTTCTTTGTTGCTGCTGCTGTGCTGTTGTTGTTGTTGTGGAAATTTCTTAACAAAAGACGGTACCCGAACAACCCTTTTGTTTCGTTTTGTTACAGTTCTGTTCTGTTCCGTCCATTGTTGTTGTGTGTTTAGCGTTTTTTTTATGTTCCGTCCATAGTTTTCTATAAACGATTCTTTATCCAAAGTACTTTTTGGTTTAGTTTTATTCTTTACGACGGCCATTATTAATATGGCTTGAAAGTACACTCGAGTCCAACTGTCTGTCAGAGGTGGGGTTAATCTCTGGGAGTTATAATTCGACGTCATTGCGTCTAAATTACTCTGTCCGTTCAACTATACCTGATTACTCACTGATTGGGAAGTTTAAATTTAATTGAACCATGTTTTGAGATTTTCATATTTTTAAGGATTTATGGTAGGAGAAATATGGACATATGCGAATAGATAATGACCATACAGCAGGGATATATTTGTCTATATTTTTATACCGTACGCTACACTGGTGTACAAGGTATTATAACGTTGTGTATTTGTTTGTTACATGCAGAAGGAAACGAAACTGATCCATAGTTCCTTTTAATGATCTTCATAGAATTACATTCTAAGACGAATTACGCATGTCCGTCCGTCTGATCTTGTATTTGTGTAAAAAAAGTAGACTTTCGCATTTATTTTCCGATTTTCATGAATTTGTTTGGCCCAAGGATAAGAATCGCCATTTGTGTAATAGTCGTCCTAATAGTTTGACACATCTGACCGAATTTAGTCAACAATCAAGTACTTAAAATTTGGTGGAAAGCTCTACCGAATATACATAGTGGTGTAGGGTATCATAAAATCGACCAGCCCCATTTTTAACTTTTTTTACTGGTTTTTTGCTTTCCATAATTTATTACGATTTATTATTATAACCTCAGCCATATTAATAGAGAGAGTAAGTACGGCGAAAACGTGCCTCATCGAAATAACGGTTTTAGACCTTAGGTCCCTTTTGACCAAATCCGTTTCAGGACATTTGGAGTTGATCTAGAGATGTCCATCTGTCTGTTTGTCTGGCTAGTGCGCACCATAACTCTCGAAAGGAGTATCCGATTTGGTCCAAACTTGGTACATTCTAGTATTATTATCAAACTTAGAACGAGTTCGGATATGAAGTCCACTTTTTCTTGTACCTCCCCAAAAAAGGTTGAAATTTTCCAAAAAAAAAGCTATAGCTCAGAAAAAGAAAAAGGATAATTCAGTTTTGCTCCAACTTTGCATATCATAATATATGCATCAAGGTCAGGTGCGAAAATAGAAAATATTGGGCCACTCCAACAAGTACATCCCTCACTAAGGGTCAACATTTTGTATAATTATAACTCTTATAAAATGTGATGCAGTAGTCCGATTGACTTCAAATTACACACATCACAATATTTTTATTAACCCAAGGTCTGGTCTGATGATGGGATACATCGGTCCATTCCCTTTTGTAACTCCTCCACAAAGGGCGAACATTTTAAATATTCATAAGGTTCATAAAGCGAAATTAACATTCGATGCCATTCAGGCTTAGCACATCTCAATATTTCTATCAACACTATATCGGTTATAAAGATGGTAGAGATCGGACCATTTCACAAACGGTCAAAGTTTTGAATAACCAAAACGATCATAAAATCCGAAATAGGCATCCCGTTCTCTTCATATTTAACACATTCCTTTATTTCTACTAACACAAGATCTACTGCGATGATGGGATATATCGGTCCACTTTTTTGGTACCTCCCCCTCAAAGGGTCAACATTTTGAATATCTAGGATGCTCATAAAACGCGAAATTGATATCCGATGCCATTCAGTCTTGGTACATCTCAATATTTTCATCACCACAAGATTTGTTATAAAGGTGGTCGAGATCGGACTATTTTTTCTGGAACCTCACCAAAGAAAGTAGAAAGAAATAAGTATCCACTTCTCTTCAAATTTCACATATATAAACTTTTTTTAACACTTGATCTGTTGTGAAGGGGATATACAGGGTGAGATGAAAAAACTGAAACCAACTTCAGACTACTGTCATTTCTATGCCACTCGTCGGACAGCTGTTGTACAAAAGCATTTTGGTGAGAATTTCCAGAATAAAAGTTATTCGTGATAGCGTGATTTCTTTATACCCTCGTCACAGTGACCGAAGAATGACTCGTGCCCTGAACATATGGCAATTTTCCATTCTGCAAATACTGAAAAATGAGCTCGGGGTGAAGACATTGAAATACAGAAAGAAAATAGACTCAATAGAGCTAAAGACATTGCTTCGCTTGGCCGAAAGTGGCGAACTGCCGAATTTGGTTTTCTCCGATGAGAAAACATTCGTTGTCCAGCAGTTTGTAAACTAACAAAATGATCGTGTTTACTTGCCAAAAAGGTCAGCTGAAAATGTGCACCTTCGGTTGGACACCAGAACTCATGCGCCCACCATGCTGATGGTGTGGGCCGCCATAACAGCCGATTGTCGCTCTCCGCTCGTATTAATCGACCGGCATCAATGGCATCAGAATAAATGCAGGGTGTATTAAAGCCTTGAGCAAGAAGCACTTTGACCGCAGACCTTGGACAATCCAACAGAACTCAGCACGCGCCATCAAGATTGGTTAAAAAATGAGGTTCCTCGCTTGATTTCCAGCGCACAATGGCCACCAAAATCTCCGGATATCAATCCGTTGGACAATTGTGTCTGGAGCATTTTGGAAAGCAAGTTTGCCACTAAAAAATACCAAGGTGTCGATCCCCTCAAGCAAGTGCTTCGCCGGGAATGGGCAAAAATATCGCAGAGCAACATTCGGGCAGCGTGTGACGGTTTCATTGGCCGTTTGAAGGCCATATAATTCGTGACATAGGTGACCAATTCGAACAAATCTAAACTTATTCTAAAATTTGATGCTATTTTCGAAATTTTTGGCTTTCATTCAATAAAATTTAAAAAGATGTAAAAATTATGGCGTTTGACTTTGTGGCAGTTTTTTTCTCATCCTGTATATCCCCTACAGCCATATGTCTGAGGGTATAAAGACATTGTATCTAAGCTCGTTATTTTGATCGTTTCAATTATGTTCATCTATTACATATCCAATATATTAGAATGTAGATAATAATAATTTTAGTAGCAGATATACTTTACAATATATATAAGATACCTTTACTCATGTTAGGCAATGTCTCCATTCAATTTCAAAGTGAGAGTTTAGATTTTTAGATATTTTTTTTTTGTACGATTTTAAATCTATTCCTTTATTTATAAGATAGCGCTACCAAGAACTAAACATCTATACGTTCTTTCTTATCTACATTTTCTGTTACATTTCAATTTTATCCTAAAATATCTATTTTTTATTCTCTCCTCTTTAAAAATGAGGCACTGCCTTTGACGAATCATTTTAGTCTCAAACAATTCTAATTCCGTAGACAACTTCTTTACCATGTATTCCGTTTTATTTCGAGTTCTAAATTTTTGTTGTTATTTTTTTGTTTTTTTTTTTACAATTTCATTAGTTTCAATTATTTAACAAAATATTTCAAATACTTAACCTCTTTCAATGTCCACTTTGAAAACCCATCCAATCTTCATAAAATGTGTATTAAAATTTGTTTTTACCATTTATTCGAAATTGTGCGAATCAAACAATTTCCCCCTTCCCATGGTTTGCCTCAATGCCACCCATCGATCGATTTATTTGCCAACTCAATAAAAACTTCCATGGAACACCATTTGCCAGGCGGTTCAACCATTTCGGTTGGATTGTCATTAAAGATAAATTCTATTTGAGAAATTGTTTGTGGTTTTGTAACAGATGCTGGTAGTGTTGGAGTTGATTAGAATTGTTTTGCGGTCGCAGGGTAATTTCGAGAAGAAGCAATTAATTGTGGCACTTAAATTGCCAACATCGACAACAACAAATGTCAGAACCACAAATTGCCAATAACTCAATGGCAGACGTCAGATTTCTCTCTTTGAGTGTACCACCTGCTGATGTACGGCTGTACATGTTTTTGCGGCAGGGGTTGGGGCAGTCTATCCGGGAGCGGCGGCAGAGCAAGCTTTGCTTATAATAAACTCCCAAGTAGTTTTTGTTATTAAAATTATTGCTACTGCGACAACACATAATTTCAGCAAATAGAGGAAGTGGAGAATCATAAAAATTCTAATGAAGTTTTTATTCTCACACATTAGCCCCCCTCCACCTGTCCCGTGCCCGTCTTGCCACACTGGCATTCCGAATATTCCATTCAAAATGATAATGTTAGAAATATGTATGAAGTGTATGACAGACGGTACGAATGACTGAATGAATGGACGACTGACCGACCGACCTACCTTCCGTATGAATGAAGGAAGTGGGGAATGTATGAATGATATGAAGATAATAAACCTCATTTTTGTGCAATTCCATTTCTTTTGCTTTATAGCCGGGAACACATTGTCCCGATGTGCTGCTGTTGTTCTGATGTTCTTATCATTTACTAACTAATCCTTGGCCATTATCATTTGGGCGAGTGGCAAGCTGGAGATATCCCCGGTCCCCCAGCATTCGTAAACAGTGATTATTCGTTAAAAAGTAACCGCACTTAAGTTAAGTTTCATAACAGCATTCACTCACTTAACGTCAACTTCAAAGTTGGTATCGGCAACAACAACAACAACCACAAGATCTCCAACTGCCATTGTCAATTTCACAAAACTGCTGGTCGTAGCGAGAGTAGTTGGTGAGAAAGTGAGTAGCTGAGTGACTGAGTCAGTGAGCGCTGGGACAAGAGTGTTGTTTGGTAAGGATTGAAGCGTTGAAGTACCACTTTGCGTATGAGTATTGTCAATTGCCAAAACAACAAACAGCCAGCAACACCAACAACAATGGTACGTACACACACCAACGAAATAACAGCAACAATATAAACATAAATACGAATAGAAATAAAAATAAAAATTAAACGGAAACTATAAAAGTTGTACCCGAAGAAAAGGAGAAACTTTTGCATCATTTCTGGCAGCGTTATTGTTGTTGATTTTCGTTGATTTTCTTTCCACACTTCAATGGCATTGAAATACCCTACACTGGGGTATGGCAAACAATATTGTTGCGAATGTAACTATAATTTTGAATACTATACCATTCTCTATATTGCATCTGTTAGATTTCATGTTAAGTTTCCAATTTTTGTATTTTCTTTCCCTTTCTTCTTTTTTTAAGTATCACTCTTCACTTCATAGTTCTAATTGTTCAATTCTTAATATTTCTCTCTCAATCACTCGTATTAATAATTACTATCCCCTTGATGGTTTACATGCATTAGTTTGTTTCAGCAGAAAAGATATAAGGGTATCCGCTCGCTATACCATACATCGTCGTAGTCTCTGCCAACTGTCCAACTGTTGTTATACCGCGTTCTCCGTTGTAGCGGGTTGCATTGACGAATCAACTGATGGGTTCGGCAGAGCCGGTTTCGATGGTTTAGAATCTTCGATTTTCTCTTCTTCCTCGCAGCCTTTCTCCGTAGACTTAACCTCAGCCTTGCATTCCTTTGGTTTGGAGATTGGTACCTCCGGCTCTGGCACCTCAGAGTCCTGTTTTAAATGATCTTTGTTCCAGCCTCCTTCGACAACACCTTTCCAGTTCAGCTGGGATTTCCGGCAGTCTCGTTTTTTTTTTTTTTTTTTTTTCTTTTTTTTTTTTGAGTCCTCTACTGGTATTGCAACTTTTCTGCATGTGGAGATCCTGCTTGGCAGATGTTTCTTAGTATTCCGTTAGAATATGTTCTCTCAAACTTCGTAATGAGTTTCAGGTTGGATGGACCCCCATTGACACATCGACCACAATAATGTACTGCTTGCCAATATGCCTTTTTATCCCTCGTCTCGAGCGCCAATCTTGGTGTCGGGAGATACCGACAAGCCCGCAATCTCAAAGCAGGAGCCAATCTATGTAGAAGGAGGACAGAGCGGCGTCTTCATTGATAGAATGAAATTCCTCTGACCACCTTATCAATGAAGATGCCGCTCTTTCCTCCTAGGTACCTCATCTGCCTCCTGCCTTGGGAGTGAGGGCTTGACCATATTTACCGACGAGTTGATATTTGGGCCGGTAGTACTCTTCACGTCGACTTTCTTGGTAGTAAAACCCTGAACCTATAGGTCGAGGTCTGCACTACCGTGGTATCCATGCCCTCTTCCTCGTCAGATAGGAGGCTTTCCCAAAAATCTGCAAGTATACTGTTCTGACTCAGCCTTAACTGTCCCATATCGGCAATGATCTGTTTGATTGCTTGCTGCTGTCTTTTAACGCTGTCGTTAACAAAGTCAAGAGTCAGATCAATGTCTCCTCACAGGCTTCTCGTCCGCTTTTTTCTGATGGTGGTAGCAAACGATACTGAATCGCTGTCCGAGTCCTATCTTAAGGTCATTTTTGTTGAGGTAGAGCTACTTGAAGCTTTTTTGACTAAGGGTTTTGGAGTGGGTTGGTGAGAAGCAAAGTATCTTTATCTTGCCTTTGTATTGAGCAAGAAAGGCGGTAAACACTAAAGGACACTCTCCGTGTTGAAGGGTTAGAGATGGAGGAATTTTCGAATCTTCGTAACTTAATCACAATTTGGCAGTAGATAAAAACTAGCATTTTTTATTATACCCTACAACACTATGTGTTGGGGGGGGGTGGAACCTATCAAACTTATACAGTAAGAATTTGAGCAATCACCCGAAGCCATCCCCAGCCATTCTTCCTTTTAAATTTGTTTATACAAAATCTAGTCCTTCAGCATAATATTAACATTTTTTACTGGTTTTATTTTAATCAAAAAACTGATTACGCCATTGCCTAGTGTCTCACAACTGGTACTTCTTATGTAGGGTATTAATGGAATGACCGACAATTGTCGTGTCGTACTCATTCTTTGCCAACTTGTCTTGAGTACCACCTATACAGTAAACAAGTTTTAATGTTATATTAGTTGCACTTGTCGCCAAGCTTCTGCACACAGAAGATGGCACCGGCTACCTCCACCGAAATTCTTCTGATGTCCAAGCCATACAGCTCTGCTTCGGTTATTACATCCATCCTTGTTTATTCATCCTACTAAAGAACCGTTTTCCCAACAAAAAAAAACACACAAAAACTACCAAAGTACAATCTAAGTTTGGAACACTTGTCGCACTGCAGCGCCCAATGATATCCTTCCCAATATAAAACACAATTACCACTTATGATGGTGACGATGATGCTGATGATGGTGTTAAGGAAAAAGTTGGAAAGCAAAGGCGTGAGCAGCAGCATTGTCTGACAAAAAAACAAGGATTTCTTTTGCTCACATTTCGCTCCTTAAAGTCGCTGTAAATACGAAACTCAATTGTTCGTTTTCTTCATTTATTCTTTTGTTTTATTCATTTTTTTATTGTTGTTTGCTATTTGCCCTACTTTGTTGGCCAACTGCAATGGCTTTTGATATTTCTCAAAACATATTTGTGGAAATTACATTAGGTTACAAGAAAATAGCAAAGAAGGCTCCTCTACAATATTCAAAATATCCTTATTACATCCTCTTGAAATTTATTTATATGCCACGATCTGCAGCGAAAAGAGAGGCGATAAGATAATTTACAAAATGTTGCTAGTTTTTCATGCTCGGCTATGCAACACATTACCCTCATCGTAGCTAGATTATTGTTGGTGTCGACTCGACTATCATAGGTCACCGGTACAAATCCCTTAGCAACCAGTCGAGAAGGAGAAAAAATCCGTTTTTCTTTAACCAATTTCCAGGAAAGATGAAAACTTTTTACTTGGGAATTTACTTTTCACCTGAATACAACTGGGAAATTAAACAAAGAAGCCGAGAGAGATAGAGAGAGCGAAAGAGAAATGGATGGCAACGATGCTAACTTTGAAATATTTACCCAACCATTCAGGCAGACACCTTGCAACAAAACACTGCCTGCATTACCTCGACAAGGGACAGCAGTGGAGAAGGAGAAGAAGAAGAAGAATGGCACAACGACGACTTAGACAACGATAAAACGTTGATGGCAACATGATTGAAAATATATTTGCATCAGGTCTGATCGGAGCGTTTTCTTTGTTGTATCTAATCCACTAACCGATAATCTGCTACACTTCACCGTCTTGATGCCTGGGGATTTGGTGGCTGTGGAATGAATAAAAAACGAAAGGCAATATTGTCTTATATGAAATTTAAACTAAAATAATCAAAGAGCAATGTGGCAATTAATGAAAAATATGTAATGAAATGGAATTCGACATTTGAGGTATTACAAATGGGAATGAAATTAATTTTCATCAATAAATAATAATCTAGGAAGACAATGCAATTGGAGATGATTATTGTAAAATGTTTGTATATATCATAGAGATTTTTTACTTCAAAAATCTCATTTATGAGTTATGAATTCAAAATTTTCCGTTGTAAGACATTTTCGAGTTGATATTTTTCTTCGAGTGATCAATTTCTTGAAGAGTTAATAAGCTCAATAAAATAATTATTTTTTAAAATAATTATAAAATAATTATTACTTGGAGCCGTTTTAAACTCCAAGTCTTTAAAATTAATTTCTGCAAAATCGAGATTTTGAATTATAACACTCTCTGAGTTAATGAGCGATATCTAACCAGTCTTATGGCTTGATATTTAATACTCTCAGAAGGTCAAATTTGATAAAGGTCAAATTCTTTATCATTTTTTCCCGGTCTCGTCTGGTTTCAGCACTGCTCTACATATGCGGATCATGCTTATTAGGAGTTCTCTTAGTTTTGTTTTAGGATATGTTCTCTCGAACTTCAAGTTCCCCCACCCCTAGCTGTATCTGCTTACCATTAAACTATATATCGACTACATTAGTTTACTGCTTGACAGTACGCCTTAATATCCCTCATCTCCTTGGATTTGGTTCTCTTGATGTCGGAAGACAACGACAAGACACAGTCCCGGGCAACGTCCCGATTTATAGAATGGAAGTGCCACTGACCATTTTATCAAGAGAGACGCGGCTCTGTCCTCTTTCTACCTCATCTGACTCCTGTCTTAAGAGAGTGGGCTTTTCTAAATTCACCGACGGATTAGTATTGGTGCTGGTAGGACTATTCAGGTCGACGTTCTTGATAGTAAAACCCTGACTAGAAGTCAAAGCCTGCGAAACCGTGGTATCCATGCCCTCTTCCTCGTCAAACCGGGGGCTTTCCCAGAAGTCTACAATTATACTGTTCTGAATCAGCCTAACGGTCCCACATCGGCAATGATGTGGCTGGTTGTTTGCTGCTGTACATTAAAATCATTTTTTATTTCCTCCAACTTGAAAAGGAGGGTATGTTAGGCATTCCGTTTGTAACATCCCTAAATATTCCTCGTAGACCCCATAACGTGTATATATTTATGATCAGCATAAAATTCTAAGTCGATTTAAGGATATCCGTCTGTCTGTCTGTCTGTCTGTTGAAATCACGATACAGCCCACATTATTTGACGCAGAGCTTCAAAATTTGGCAGAACAATTTGTATTGTGTCTAGGATGGTTCGCCACATTTTTTACGGATTTGTCTAAAAATTGGTTATTGTAGTTCGTAATGGGTTCTAGCTCCGGTAGCGGAACATAGTATATATGAGTCCACGTTTTGGTACCTCCCGATATTCGGTGTTTTGATGATTCTTGTCAAATTTCTCCACACATTTGTCCAAAAATTGATATTTGTAGTTAGTAATGGGCTCTAGCTGCTGCGGCGGAATGATGATTTTTACCACATTTTCCCACTAATTTGTCTAAAAATTTATATTTTTTTTTCGTAGTTCGTAGTGGGTTTTAGCTCCAGCGGCAGTATAAACGTATAAAAATGAAGTATAAAATTGTCTATAGAGGTTCCCATTTGGGTATGGCCCCCATATAAAAGCGTCAGGATTTTAGACTCACAAAATAATTCCTTTTGACATCAGGGCCCAGCACTCATGGGGTCCATAACAGCAAACGTTTATAAGCTAGGGTCCTGTATCGCGTTGCTGTTATTTTTTTTTTTTTTTCGTGTGACATAGAAAATAATTTCGTTTGAGCTGAATCTCTTTCGACTGAAACAGTTCTGTATGTTGGAGAATAAAAGATATTCACTGGAATTATAAATGCAAAGAATATGGTACAGCATTGGGATCATTATCGAATTTTCTTTTGCACTTATAAAGATTTAATCCTACCAGGTCTTATATTAAGAGGTGATCAGAAGATGCTCAGCATTTGCCTATTGTATTACGACTATTGGCAACATAGATAAACTTTAATATTACTTGTATCAAATACAAAATCTAGGCTAACCCATACGTTTTAGACTCTAACCTATGTAGTATTTTAAATTTGGTTCCTCTAGTGCAAAAGTATAGCTGGTTTCTCACCCTCTCAGGGGCTTCAACGGCTAGGAATATTGAAGGAATCATGCTGTTGTTGTTCGGTAGCTCTATAGCTACACGATTTGGAACTCCCTTTTCCAACTTTTCACTTTTCCAACTTTACCAATTTTGTACTATCGCACACCAACTTCTCTGGTTTGTGATCTCCGTATGATTTAACTGACAGACCAGTGTGGTACCAATCACAGAAACTTCAAGAATGATATTTTCTTGTCATCTCTAGACAACTTGTCCACATAGTCCTGATATGTCTCAGTTTAATTAGTGTTTGATTATTTTATGTTCTCTCAAAGTTTCTTTAATTTTAGCAAAAAACCAAAATTCGGAATTAATGCTCAAAATCTCTGTCTATTTAAAACAGAGAGCGATTTAACTCAAAATTTACAAAATATTTTAACAAAAAAAAAAAACTTAAAAAATGTGCCACTTAGTAAAAATAATAACATCCATTTTCTATTTCCATGACCCAAATGTCCAATTGCAGCTACTTTATCCTTTTCTATCCCGGAAGGCATTCATATTCACATTTTTAATAAGAAATCTGCCCGCTATTGTCTAAGAGACGACTCATCATCGTTTAATTCCGCAAAAGAATTCTTTGATCTTTCCCTTTTCCGAAACAAAATCCAGCAGTTGAATAGAATCTAATCAGTGATACATCAAATGACCATTTGAATATCCAAAGACTTTACATCTGCCAACTAAATCTTTGTGTCCTTCTCAAAGCACTTGTTTTGATGTTTAGAGATAACTGCTTAATCTGTCATTCCATTCGGCTTAGTGGAGTCTGGCCGTTTTGTACATTCCTGACATACCCACCTTTGACTCACTTCATTAACAGAGCAGTAGAATAGGCTATCGCATAGCAGAGAAAGTCCTTCAAACGCCAACGCTGTCATTTTCCAACCTCTTGTTCCCAATTCTCCATTACAACTCAATAGAAAAACATTCGTCATTTTCTTCCTTGACTAGAACTTCCTGAAAGCCTCGAAACAAATGAAAAGAAAATTAATTATCAAAAAATCTTTCATTAATTTTCATAAAGGTAATTTTTAATTTCATGAAACGCCCTCTAAATCTTTTATTTGCTTAATGTGAACTATTCGCTTTGAAAATTCACATTTGTGCAGAATCTTGTTTTGCTTGTCCCAGCTGCACGGTTGCCACCCCAGCATCCCCCTTGCTCCTTTGTCTTCGATACGTTTCTTTGGTTTTATGTTTATTTAGCTTTCTGTTCAACCGGTTGTAATGACGACGATTCCATTTCAGGTTTCCATGTTTTTTTTTTTTTTTTTTTTTTTTTTTTTGTATCTGGTATTGGAGGCAAAAAGGAGAACAGCAAACGGAATGAAAGCAATGAGCAAACATTGCAATTTACTTACAAAAAACCAAAGGAGAATCTGCTCACCTCACCCATTCACCTACTTCTGCCGCTGTGTGTTTTTTGTTGCTCTTCTTCTACTCCTTTCGCCTCTCCGCCGAACATCCAGTCAGTCATTATTCAACAGCAGCCATCCAACTGACATCCTTGTTGCATAAAAAAGGTGGACTAGAATGCAGTGGAATGAATTTAAAAGAACTTCTATCGGCGAATCGGCAAGGTTGGAGTAAATGAGTTTGAGCTGGTGTTAGGAGGAGACGAGTGGGGGAGAGGAGGGGGACAACGAAGACTTTTACGTAGCCACTTAATCACTAAATGACTCGCTGGCTGGCTGGCTGACGGGCTAGCAGCATCGTACAAACAGTGAGGCATTGATAAAAGCAAACATCATAAGATATTCATTGAATTGCTGTATATGTATGTGTGTGTATGTGTGAAGGTATGTATGTAGATCGCCTGTGTGCATTGGTATAAGTTTTTCAAACATCCAGTACACTGGCTGCGACAAACTTTTACAGTGTCGTTAAACATAATTTTATGCGAGGCAAAAGGTTATGTCAGCATCAAGAACAGATTTTAGGCTTTCAAAAAGATCGGAGCATTTATGTATAAGTTTTTAAGAAGTAGTGGCTTAATCGGACTTCTCAAAGATACAGTCGAAAGTGGCTTCTAGATTTTTGGGATAATTATCGAATATTTGCATTACCATAGATATCCTCCATTTTCACTATACTGACTTTCTTTCCTGGTATTAAACATATGACTGGCACCCATAAGTATATTGGCTAACCCCCTAATGGTTCATACTTGACCGTAAAAGGAAAAGAGGGCCAAAACAATTTCGTTCAGACCCAAGTTGCATTTCGGATCACCTAATATAAACTGCGGAGGTACGTTTGGGCAAAGATCTATTACGACAACGTATTCGGCAAATTAACAGTTAAATTTTCAGAATTATTTTTCTTGGCAAATAAACCTATAACATTTGAAGGCATATAGATATTTGAGAATTTTTTATTTATAGGTCATAGTAAGCTTGACTTGAAACCCGAAGGAAAAGGAATTAATTCAAAAATTCCATTGACATTTCCCGACTACGTGTGCGACCCTCGTCCACAGACAATATCGCAAGTGGCATTCGCATATAGGGAGCAGCTTTTTCCGCTTACCAATTTCCCTAATGACGAATGACATAAACATTAATGGAGAAAGAGAAGATTACTAATCAAATTATAGGCCTAACGTTAAGATAATGGAGCGTGATACATTTGTGACAGAATATATGACAGTTGGATGTTGGGACGTTTATGTCTGCTCATCATTCTTCACATGGATCGCAGGGAAATGTGGGCAAACATACTCATACACACAGATGGTATATATAAACACACATAACGACGATTTTAAAGTCAACATACTGCTACTTCATTTATGTTCATACCACATCGTATATATATATATATGTGTGTGTGTGTGTGCAAAAGAACACACATACATATACGTATTGGAGAATTTTATATTTTATGTACTTCTAAGAGGATGCTGGTGAATTCTCCATAGGCAGAAACATTGTGTTCTTAATTTATATGAAACACTCAAACATACATACACCCAGATAGATACGCACACACACACACACATCTGCTACTAAGAGTATAAGAGTGATATATAAACATACGTACATACATATCTTTTGATATATTGTCATTAAAATCCACTTTTTGTCAGAAACACACGCGTTCTCTTCCTCCACTTTATAAATATCCATTTAAGAAAAAAAAAACAATCGACTCAATTTAAAGGATATTAGAAAAAAATACAGAGTATTGAGATTAAATTCGAACAAATATGCAAGGCATTAAATAATGAATATTTGGACGGAGAAAATCCCAAGACAACTGAAAAATTTTAAGGTTTGCTATTAACTATAATGTGGAACGTTTGTAAATCATTGGGACCTCACTTATATATAGGACTACTTTAAAAAAATATAGAGCATTCAAAGATATGTTGGAATCATACTTATCCCATTGAATCCCTCAATATTCTGTAGGAAATTCTATCAATAGGCTTTCAGATAATCCAAAATGCCACAATACCAATTGACTACTTGTATTGAAAAAGCGTCTCTTTATCATATACATTTACAATGAGAAGAGGATACTGTTAATAGTGCCCTCTGTATCTGTCTGGCAATAATAAAAAATAGGCTTAAAGTTTTGGGTCCCACGTCTTATCTCGACGATTTTTTTCTCCGAGCCGCTAAGGGAACCAACCTAGTCTCCTTAACAACAGCTGCAGTAACTGAAATGTTTGCTTGGATTTGGAGTTGAGAATAATTCTACTTTGGCTTCAGTAATATTTCCTTTTTATATCATTAAACATTTTTGTTAAGAGTATATAATTTTTACTATCCAAAAATTGTATCTTTGAATATATGTTGATTGTGCATTATGTCTCAGGTATATGGCGTAAGAAGTCGTTAAAATTTAAATCAAAAAAATAGCAAGAAAAATTCACAAGTCGGACAGGGCGACTAAATGGTACTCTACACCACATATTTAGTAGAGCTCCGGTAACCAAAGAATTTAGATCATAGATCATACCACCTATCAACTTTTGGCTTTAGAGCAGTTATAATTTGGTTGCAGAGGCAACTAATATACAGGGTGAGATGAGCAAACTATAACCTATTTGAGACTGTTGTCATTTCTAAACCACTCGTCCGACAACTGTTAAAATTATTGCAGTAACAGCTCATTATATTATTTACAAGCGTACAAAACGATTTTGGTGAGAATTTTCCCGAAAAAAAGTTATTCCTGATGGAATTCAAGTGTGATTGTGATTTATATTCGGCTGGAAAACAACAAGTGGCTAAAGTTAGAGCGCTCCAGCATTTAAATGTGAATAAATCATTTGTGTCTCGTACCATCGCTCATTACCGTGATACTGGTATCGTAGCCAGACGTCAAGGAAGTGGACGGAAGAAAACAGCAACATCAGCAGAAATGGTTCGAAAAGTAAAGAAGCGATATTCCATTCTGCAAATATTGAAAAATAAGCTCGGGGTAAAGCCATTGAAATTCCAAAAAGTGTAAGAACTTACACCGCAACAGAAAGAAAATAGACTCAAAAGAGCTAAAGAGTTGCTTCGCTTGGCCGAAAGTGGTGAACTGCTGAATTTGGTCTTCTCCGATGAGAAAACATTCGTTGTCCAGCATTTTGTAAACAAACAAAATGGTCGTGTTTACTTGGCAAAGAGGTCAGCTGAAAATGTGCACCTTCGGTTGGCCACCAGAATTCAAGTGCCGGCCATGGTGATGGTGTGGGCCGCCGATTGTCCCTTACCGCTCGTATTAATCGACCGTGGCATCAGAATAAATGCCGAATATTATCGCGAAAATATTCTGGAGATGTATTAAAGCATCGGGCACGCAAAAATTTTGGCCGCAGACCATGGACTTTCCAACAAAACTCAGCACCATCGCACTCAGCACCCGCCACCCAAGAATGGTTACAAAATGAGGTTCATCGCTTCATTTCCAGTGCACAATGGATACCAAAATCTTTGGATACGAATCCGTTGGACTATTGTGTCTGGAGTATTTTGGAAAGCAAGGTTGGCACTAAAAAATACAAAAAAGTCGATCACCTCAAGCAAGCGCTTTGCTGGGAATGGGCCAAAATACCGCAGAACAACATTCGGGCAGCGTGCGACGGTTTCATTGGCAGTTTGAAGGCCATAATTCCCATTCGAACAAATCTAAACTTATTCTAAAATTTTATGTTATTTCCGACATTTTTGCTTTCATTCAATGAAGTTTAAAAAAAAGTAAAAGTTTTGGCATTTGACTTTGTTGCAGTTTTTTATCTCACCCTGTATATCGGAGCCGAGTTCAAAAAATGGAAACATACTTCCCGGAATTTACTCCATTTGGGACATTAGCCATTATTTGCACAATAAACTTGAAATCGCAATAAGGATATGTATGGGAGATATATCCAAATCTGAACCGATCTCGAAAAAATGTATCAAAAGGTAGGTATCTGGTACCAAATATCATTGTTTTTGAGTGCATAATACGCATGTGAGGGACTTAAAATGACAAATCGAATCAAACATATATATGGGAGCTATCGCTATATCTGCATCAATTTCTTTGATTTGATGTACAAGACTAAATTAGGTCGAATGTGCCACTAAATTAGGTTGGATGTGACTGATATTCGCCATATGAAAGAAATTGCCGCCAAACACTTTATAAGTATTTTCTTAGCTCACTGTCTCTTCTTTCTACCTTTCTGCAATTCACACCCTGCTCCAATTATAAGGATGACTGCACGAGTCCATTCTATATTTGACGATCTCTTATCAAACATATTTGGTAGTTCTTTAACTGTTTTAATTTAGGCATAACTCCAATGTATATGTTTCATCATATTTTGAGTTAAGCCGCACCATGGCCGTAAATCGCAAGCTACAGCAAGCGCATTTTGGTGAACATAACCTGTAACTATTGATTAGTATCGGTTTATATTTGGCATAACTCCTGGCAAATATACACATAGATTAAATATCTATAAGAGATAATTCTTTAATGTAGTCGAATCTCGTGATTTTCGACGTTCCCTTAAAGTTTTGAGGTCGAATTTCCAGGCTGTTTGAGGTGAAGAACATGCAAATATCCACCACACTATTTACCACGTATACAGCGGATATGACATCCTGTAATTCGATAGATCGATCTGTGTTAACTACATGTACCAGTGTGATAAACGAAATCAAATACCTATGGTGACCTGCCTGGATGTTACTACGAGACCCATTCAACCTATCACATGTTAGATAGAGTTTCTAAACGGGGCAGAAAAGGTTTATGCTTTGCAATGATGTAAGAGTTAGCCTTAATATTAACAAACCTATCAGACAGGCCAAAAATCAATCGGTAGTTGTAATAAATTATATTGCGGAATCCTTCGATTCTACTTCACATTTTGGTCCCATATGTCCACTTTGAAATGCCAAATTATCGTCCTACAATTGTTGTGATGATCTACAAATTATATAGACACAAAACCCTAGACAAATAACTTGATAAAAAATTCAACCTCCACCTTATGTTTGAGATGATAAAAAGTAACCCTCCGGTGGGGAGCTTATAAATTCGGTGTACTCTTTATCGTTCCATTAATTAAGTAAAGTAATAATACTTTTCATTTATAATATCACAATTTAAACATCAATTTTTAATGTACACCTCTAAAACAATCCCTGGAAAATTGAACGAAACCCAATTTCCAAAACCATATCCTTCTTGTTTACCAAAACAAAAAACAAGAAGCGAATCGCAGAAGACCAATGATAGTCTCTTTTTGGGTTCGTTTCAACAACAAACCCTTCTTCCATCGACCGACCACATTCATCGCCGGTGGACACGAAAAGAAGAGTATTTTTTCAAGGATTTGATGCCGAGTTAATGGAATTTAATAAAGCCAAATTCCAAAACTTGTTTCATATTGTTGTCATATTTGATGATGATGTTGTTCTCAGTCGGAGTCAGTTGTCCTACGGTCATTCCCTCTGCCATCAAAACATTTCATTTCGGTTTAGTTTGGTTCGGCTCGTTTCTTTTTCCCTTCTTCTTCATTCCTCATGGCGAATAGCAGAAACGGACATATTTACTTGTCTTGTCTTACAATTCATGCTGGTTGCACGACTGCCTGCCTGCCAGGCTGCCAGCTAAAGCGCCATCATAAAAAGGAAACATTATGGAAGGAAGCCAAAGCGAACAATGAGCAACAGACAACGGGGAAAAAAGTCTTCTCACAAAGAATGTGAATTGAATGAGTTTTCTTCGCCAGCGGCAACATTTTAAACATCTTTTCTGTTCTGTTCTCTGGTGCTCGGTTCTGCTCTGCTCTGCTCTTTTTTTCTTGTTTTTGTTTTTGTGTTAATAATCGACATTAAAAAATTTAATAAACGTAATATGAATTATATTGTTTAACCCTTAGAAGTAGCCATTAAAGGGAATACGATGTTAATGACAGGAATAGACAAAAGTGGAAAAGTAGCCAGTGAAATCCTGTTAAAGAGCCATTAGGATGCATGAGAATGGCTACTTGAGCGGCGTAGAAAGGAGAGCAGGCTGAATGGCATGTGACCGACAATACACGCAGCGCCAGTGTTTTCCACAAACTTTGGCAATGACGGCAGGACATTAAATTTTAAGTCTTCCCTCCTCTCCTCCACTTCGAGTTCAGCTTTAGCTCGTACTTTATTTAATCATCCGCCATTATAATAAAAAGACTAAACTTCAGAAATGTGTTCTCCTCTGATTGAGGATATCAACGGACGTGATAATACCTTTCTGGAATGGGATAATAACTTTTTAACTGAGTTATAAACTGAAATAATAATTTTTATAATCTAATGTATTCTGTTCAGACAGCGTAATTCGGTTTTGTTTGAATTCGTTAGCGTTTCTTCGGTGTTTGCATTTCCTTAACCGAATTCTCGATTACTCTCGGCCTGGTTCTTTGAAAAGTTTTCACGGGAATTTAATTTAATTTTCAACAATGAAATGTGTTTTTGTATTTTTCAGACAGTTCAATTTAGTTGGTGAAATTACAAATAATGAAAACAAATGAAACGTTTAAAACGTTCAGACTGTGGTGGTATGTGGTGTGATTTTTGATTTAAGACTTCTCCACATACTTCCCCCAAGATCTTCTTTTGGAGAGATTCCTTAAATTAATCAGCGAAATTAAAGATAAATTAAAGTAAATAAAAGAACGTTCATATATTCAGGTCAAGTGCCTTTTACCGCATCTGTCTGAGTCTATGAGCATTCGCTAAGGTATTATGATCAGCATTCGCACATAAACAGTGCACAAAGTTTGCTAACATTTTTAGCGGTAGTGTACCGGTACGCTTTCACTAAAAAGTTAGAAGTTCGATTTTAGGGTATAATAGCACTGAAACATCTAAAATCTAATATTTTCCCATAATCGAAAACACTACCGGTACATTATTATATTGTAATAAGTTTAGATTTTTTCGAATTGGTCACCTTTGGCACGAATAAAGGCCTTCGAACGACCAATGAAACCGACACACGCTGCCCGAATGTTACTCTGCGGTATTTTGGCCCACATTTTGATATTTTTTAGTACCAACCTTGCTTTCCAAAATACTCCAGGCACAATAGTCCAACGGATTGGTAACCGGAGATTTTGGTGTGCACTGGAAATTAAGAAAGGAACCTCATTTTGTAACCATTCTTGGGTGGCGCATGCTGAGTGCACACTATATCACCATGGCCGGCGCTTGAATTTTGGTGGTCAACCGAAGGTGCACATTTTAAGCTTACTTCTTTGACAAGTAAGCACGATCATTTTGTTTGTTTACAAATGTTTTCTCATCGGAGAAAAACAAATTCGGCAGATCACCACTTTCGGCCAAGCAAAGCAACTCTTTAGCTCTTTTGAGTCTATTTTTTTTTCTGTTGCGGCGTAAGTTCTTGCACTTTTTGGAATTTCAATGGCTTACCCCAGGGCTCATTTTCAATTTTTCAATATTTGCCGAATGGAATATTGCGATATGTTCAGCTCACAAGCCATTTTTCGGCTATTGTGACGCAGGTTTCGATCAAGTCGTTTCTTTACTTTTCGAACCATTTCTGCTGATGTTGCTGTTTTCTTCCGTCCACTTCACGTCGGGCTACGGTACCAGTATCAACGTAACGAGCGATGGTACGTACATTTAAATTCTGGAGTGCTCTAACTTTAGCCACTTGTGGTTTTCCAGCCGAATATAAAGAAATCACACTATCAAGCTTGAATTCCACCACGAATAACCTTTTTTACTGGAAAATTTAATGATCTATCAATGGAATAATTTTAACAGCTGCCGGACAAGTGGCTTAGAACTGACAGCAATCTGAAGTTGGTTGCAGTTTTTTCATCCCGCCCTGTTTATAATATTAATTTTTGTGCTTAATATCAAAGCTCCGTATCAACAGACAGACTTACAGCGAGATGGACATAACTAACGCGACATAGAATCTAACCCTAAACATGATTTATGTGGTCTTAGATCAATATTTTGAGTTGTTACAAACGGAATGACAAATTTAATATACTCTACACCAATATACGATAATCTTTTCAAACTTATGCAGAATTTCTAATTATCTATTTTCTAATTATCTTCAACAGCAGAATTGAATCGATAAGAGACACTTATGGGAAATTGTTGTCAAATCATTTCCAAACCCTGGGAAAAAAATTCTAGCCACCCATATCGTCCACGAAACCTCATAAAAAGGTGGTTCCGCCACTAAATCCAGGATACTGCCAAAGATGACTCATAAACACAGATGTCAATTGGGCGCCAGTAACAAAGATAGATACTAATAATGATCACCAACATATCAGCAAAAATACTCATTGCAAATCACCTTACCATTCCATTTATTAAACAAGGGAATTCCGCACAAAACAATAACTTATTTTCTGGCATCCAAAAGAGATTAATAATATCGACTTTCAGCTCATAAAATTGATAAAAAAAAATCGACCTTCAGTGGCCAAAAATAACTACCCATTTCGTAGGAAATGCTCATATTAAAATAATGGGTTGGTAACTCGATTTTCAATGAGTATTTTTGGTTATATTCTCTCACATTAGTCGTACATATAAATAGAATGGGTCGTGCCGTAGATCAGCGATGATAGCACTTGATCTATCTAGAACTTCCCAAGATATGGTAACAGTTCTAGAACTGAAAAAAAGATCATAAAAAATGAATTCAACTGAAATTTCAAACTACTCGGTTCGAGAAAAATGAAATAATGAACTTTTTTCCATATAGAACCCAGTGAAGAGAATGCAAATTAATGTGCAGGTGAGTGAAAAAAAAATTGCGACCTACATAGGTGTTGCATTGAAAGTCATCCATCCACATCTCCCAACAAGAGAAAACCTTCTCGGTCTAGAGCCTCTATATCAACAAATTTACCAGACAATTCGGAGTAGTATTCAACATGACGCAGCTATCATTGTCAAGTATGAATACACTAAAAATGACGTCCTCGGAGTCCACTCGCTTCCATCACTGCTGAGTAAAGTTTGCTATCGGGCATAACTCCAGGATTGATTATTGAAACGTTTTTCAAACATTATGGTTTGCAGTTAGATTGATGAAAATAAATTAATAATTAGTTAAAAAAAAGTTGCAAGTAAAGATACCTACCTGTTTAGTTGTAATGTCGGAATTACTATGAAAACTAATGCAAGAAGTTCTTGTTTATCAAATAAACGAAAAAAAAAATTTGCATTGATTTTGACTAAATAGGCCAAAAACACGAAAATAGAATGAATGTATTTTTCCCCAAAAAAGGGATAATCTTGCCAATTTTGCACACAAACTTGATAAGCATTGAAATTAAATATCTAACAAATATCGCTTGAGTGACGAAAACTTCACTTAAAGACTATTGCTTGTACGAATGTGAAATCACATTCTTATCCAAAAACATAAGAATGACTAAAAAAAACTATTCCACTATGATATACTAACTGGATGTCACTTTCTTCACTACTGGGTGCTGTTTAATCGATGGAAACTTAAATAATTGTTCTTGGAAAGCATGGTGTAATGCATTTTCATTTTCAGGTAACTCCATATCTATAAAAAGACGATAACAACTTATTGTTATTGTAAAAGTCTAACTAGTCGCTCTCTTATGTTTGCAAGGCTTCTTCATATAATTAACAGGTAAAAAAGCAATAAATTCGATCGGGCCGAACTTTAAATACCATCAACCATTTGGAAAGAATTTGGAAATTAAAATAAAAATACGTCGAAAAATACTGATTATAAAGAGTTACCGTTATATTGGGGTCTATACGAATACGAGGACCTGCACAGTCAAATTTCTCTTATAGCTTGCAGTACCCAGTATGATTTCAAATACGAAATTTAATAACATTCCGGTGAATAATATCGCTAAAATCATCGAAATACGGAATATAGCGTCTACAGTTATATGGGGGCTATACGAGAATGTGGACCTGCATAAACAATTTTTTGTCGCAGACTGTAGTAGCCATTAGGAACTTCAAATACAAAATTTGAAACAATTCCGGTAAATAATGTCGCTAAAATAATCGAAATACTGAATATAGGGATGTGCCGTGGACATGTCGCTAAAATAATCGAAATACCGAATATAGGGAGGTGCCGTGGACATATATACAAAATACCAAACGTCCTGCAGAGCAACCACATATTTGAGAAACATTTTATCAACATACTTCAATTCGTTTGGGGAACTAGAGTGATTTCCACAGATGGACAGACGGACGGACATCGCTAAATGGACATAGAATTTTAAGTTGATCAATATGAATGATCATATACTTTGTGGCGTCTAAAATGTATAGTTCGAGGTGTTACAAACGGAATGCCAAACTTATTGTACCCTCCATACTATGGTAGAGGATATAAAAATATTACACACACATACACAACTAAATTTAACAAATAAAAAAATTAAAATAGCATTGCACCATGCAAATAATCATATATGTCCCTTCATTATAGCAAATTTTTACAGCCGTAGAATATTCTCAATCTGAAAAGTTTCATGCAAAAAACTTTCTTTATAAAATTTAAATTGATTTTTGTGGCCCCTTATTTGAGCCCCCACAAACTGATTGCCTTTGGTTTCTCTCTGTTCCTTACCCACAATTTTAAATATTTTCAGCATGTCCATATAAATACTTACTTATTTCGAACACCTATTATTTACCTTTCCCATAGAAATGGAACTCAACATTGAACAAAAAGCATAAAAATTAATTGGAACACATTTTTTGGATAATTTTTTGATATGATCTTTTTTCCATAGCTCATATTTATTTTTAGTAGATATATGAATTTATTTGTTATTTTTTTGGGGTTTTATGTTTCATTCATTCTTTTATTTGTTATAGTTTCTTTTTTGTTTCATTTTCTTTCTTTTTTTTGTGGTTGTTCATAATCAAAAAGTCTTTTTTGTGTTTTGCCTTAAATATAAAATACGAATATAGTCTAAACAATTTAATATTATTTATTCAAGTGGTTGTTTTGTTTTTTTTTTTTCTCTCTTTTCTCTTGTTTATGTATTAGTAGTTCGCAGTAGTTGTAGTTCGTAGTAGTAAAGGTAGAGTACATTTGTATTTGTAGTCAAGTTGCCATTCAAAAACTATAAACATACAATCATACACAACATACAAACACACTCACATTTCATACAGACATCAAAGCTTATAGCTTACGCTCGTCCGCGGGTTGCGGCTCTCTAAGGCAGTCCTGTGATTGAATTTGTAGCATTGCGTATGACTTTTTGTTGCTATACATTGCTTATACGCTACATGGTGAGTTTGTGTGTGTGTAGATTGTGTGGCGTTTGTTGTATGCTTGTGGGGGAGTACTAGGGTCCTGGAGGGAGGAGGGAGGGAGGAGTATTATTCACACAATTACTGAATATACAGAATGTAATGCTGAGATTTTGGATTTTCGTTTTGGTATTCTTCTTCTTCTTCTTGTTATTGTTCTATATACATTTTGAATGCCTCAAAAGGTTGTACATACAACATACATACACATACAGTATAAATACAGGCTTACTAACTACTTATGCATACATACATACGTACATACATGTATATAAATATAATAATGATTATATAATAATAAGAACAATAATGATGATGGCGATATATATAATACAATAATCATGATAATAATCATTTGTATACATATATGTATAATCATTTATCAATAACTTATTAAATATGTAACACAAAAATTGTTTGTTTTGCTTTCGCTGTACGTTCCGTTGTGCTGCACCCTACACCATCTGCTGGCAAGAATTCAAAGTGAACACATTTGGAAATAATCAAAAGGATTCTGAGAAATTAATTCGAAATCAATTGTGTGATGAAAATCTGACAAGTGAAAGGGCTTCAAATCTATTCTCCTAATTAGAAAGTGGACATCAACAATTGAACAATTAAAATTACAGGGTGACTGAAAAAAAATAATTTCAGACTGCTGTCATTTCTAAGTCACTCGTCCGACAGCTGTTAAAATTATTCCAGTGGCAGCTCATTATATTGTTTACAAGCGTACAAAAGCATTTTGGTTAGAATTTTCACAAGAAAAGTTATTCGTGATGGAATTCAAGCGTGATGGAGTGATTTCTTATAGATTCGGCTGGAAAACCACAAGTGGTTATCGTTAGAGCACTCCAGCATTTAAATATGAATTATTCATTTGTGTCTCGTACCATCGCTTGTTATCGTGATACTGGTATTGTAGTCCGACGGCAAGGAAGTGGACGGAAGAAAACAGCAACATCAGCAGAAATGGTTCGAAGAGTAAAGAAGCGACTTGATCAAAACCCGCGTCCCAGTAGCCGAAAAATGGCTCATTAGCTGAATATATCGCAATATTCTATTTGCCAAATATTGAAAAATGAGATCGGGATAAAGCCATTGAAATTCCAAAAAGTGCAAGAACTTACACCGCAACAGAAAAAAAATAGACTCAAAAGAGCTAAATAGTTTCTTCGCTTGCTCGAAAGTGGTGAACTGCCGAATTTGGTTTTCTCCGTCTCCGATGAGAAAACATTCGTTGTCCAGCAGTTTGTAAACAAAAAAATCGTGTTTACTAGCCAAAGAGGTCAGCTGAAAATGTGCACCTTCGGTTGGTCTCGTATTAATCGACAGTGGCATCAGAATAAATGCCGAATATTATCACGAAAATATTCTGGAGGTGTATTAAAGCCTTGAGCACGCAAACATTTTGGCCGCAGACCTCGGACATTCCAACAGGACTCAGCACCATCGCACTCAGCACGCGCCACCCAAGAATGGTTACAAAACGAAGTTCCTCGCTTCATTTGCAGCGCACAATGGGCACCAAAATGTCCGGATACAAATACGTTGGACTATTGTGTCCGGAGTATTCTGGAAAGCAAGGTTGGTACAAAAAAATACTAAAGTGTCGATCACCTCAATCAAGCGCTTGGCCGGGAATAGGCCAAAATAGCGCAGAGCAACATTTTAGCAGCGTGTGACGGTTTCATAGGCCATTTGAACGTCATGATTCGTGCAAAAAATTAACCAATTCGAACAAATCTAAACTTATTCTAAAATTTGATGCTATTTCCGACATTTTTGCTTTCGTTCAATAAAATGTAAAAAAAAATTAAAAATTATGACTTTGTTGCAGTTTTTTTATATCACCCTATATTCCTTAAAGTCGCTTTAGATTTTTAACAAATAATTGTTAAGGACTTAAATTTTAAAAAATTTTGCAAAGTGCAATTTTGAACAATTGATACATTTTTGAAATAAATTTTAACAACAGCACTACTCTCTTCAAAACCCTCGACATAGAATTGATGGTGTAGGTGTTTGACAAGTTCGGCTTGGCTGAGCATTTCGTTTATTTACTTGTTTCTCTTTGTTGTTGTTTTCAACTCTCGGCTTGTTTTTGTATACAACAAATTGAATTGAATGAATGAACAGCGAACAATGAATGACTGACTGACTGACGGACAGAATGGAATGTTGAAGTGTTTGGGATTTGGATGCTTCGTTGAATATGTACAAATGATAATTAGCGTTGAGGGAATAGTGGTCGCCGTACCGATGACGATGGACATGAACGTGAACGTGAATGTGAACGTGAGCATTGGCTATGATATTGAATTTAATATTGTCTGAGCATTTCTTTGTTTGGCTGAATACAAGAAAACAAAAACCAAAAACAAAAGAATCAGGGGGGCTTACATGGATGTGTGTCTGTTTATGAAAATCTAATTAAATACAAAAGTTTATTATACGAAATATTCGGAAGACACGTAAGCAGTATTATTCACACTTTTGTTCACACAACCGACCAACCGCTCAACTCGCTCTTCACAATTCACTAATCATTTATTGTCCTCTGGCACGCTTAGCAAAATGAGCGGGAGTGTGTGTGTGTGTGTGTGTGAACATTCAACAACCTTGCAACCTTGTTCCAAGCCATATCAAAAACTAACAGTCATTAGACATCCGACCATGACACAAACTAAACTATATCCTTGTTTCACAAAAGCAAAATAAAAAAAATAACAAAATAAATATTAATAACATTCAAATGTGCAATGACATTGGCGGTTGTTGTTGTTGTTATTAAGGAATTATTGTTAAGGTCATGTATTTTAATTATAGTACGTTGGTTTTCCTTAGGTCAAATTAAAAACATGTGTTACAGAGTCATTGAATAGAAGTTCTAAGTTTGGGAGCTGCAATATACTCGAAATAACAAGGGGATTAAATTTAATTAAAGGAGCCTATATATAAGAAATTGAAAAATGGAAAAAAATCTAACTTTTTTTAATGTTAATTTTTTTTAATTCAAACCAACCAAATAACAACATTTACAAGGGTCTTTACTCAAAAAAGTTTTAAATATTAATACATTTTACAGCATTTTTTAAGTGTCTTTTGAATCACGCATAAGATCTTGATGGCAACTATTCTTGCTACATATCCAAAGAAATCTTTTTTTTGTAAAGTTACAGCGTATACGATTGCAATCGTATTATGCATTGAATTTTTTTCAAGTAATTTAAATATTATTTACTTATTTTTTTTCCTTAATAACGGATACCTTAGTTGTTGGGAAATTACAATCTTTGCTTTTTATTTGAATAAAATATTAACAATGCCGTTCTACTCGCCCAATGTATATATTTCATCACATGTTACCATAGCTATGTATTTTATGGTCAAAAAGGTTAAAATACTAGGAAATATTGGTCCTAGAACCACTCTTTTTATACATATACATGTAGCAGGATTCTATGTGTCGATAGACAGGAGGTAAAAACATTGCACAATTGGTCCATATCCCATTTTTATGTACAAAACTATTTCAACGCCTTCATATGTAAGCCTAGCCTAACCCTAGAAACCAACACTGACATTAATATCAAATTTCAGAATTTCAACTCTATACCTTTACCAAATACCAAAGTTAGTAACATTTGGTACGCATATCCAAAAAAACATCTCTCCATCCTAGACACCAACATTGACCCAAAATAAGTACCATTTGCAATTTTTCGAACAATTATAGTACCAAATCACCACCAGATACCAGCAGAGACCTCAATATCAAATTTCAGGATTTCACTCAATATTTACTAACATTTTATACTTTTCGTACAATTTTAGTACTCATTTGCAAAGCTCCTCCATAGCTCAATCCTAGACACCAACACTCTTCACCCAATAAAATAATTTAGTACTTTTCGTACAAATATTGCACCTTCGGTTGGATAGCAGAACTCAAGCGACACTCAAGAATAAATGCCGAATATTATCGCGAAAATATTCTGGAGGGTGTATTAAAGTTTTGGTCACGCAAACATTTAAGCCACAGACCTTGGACATTCCAACAGGACTCAGCACCATGGCACTCAGCACGCATTTTCAGCGCACAATGGACACCAGAGTCTCCGGATACCAATCCGTTGAACTATTGTGTATTGAGCAAGGTTGGCACTAAAAAATACCAATGTGTCAATCACCTCAAGCAAGCGCTTCGCTGGGAATGGGTCAATGCCAATGGACCAATCCGAACAAATCCAAACTTATTCTAAAATGTGACACTATTTCCGAAATTTTTTGCTTTCATTCAAAAACATTAAAAAAATTTTGAAATTATGGCGTTTGACTTTGTTGCACATTTTTACCTTATCCTGTAGATTTAAAACAGTCGGTCTGTTTGATTTTGTGTAGATTATATATCCGACAATTCAGATGCCCTGGATGGCAGCGAAATCCAGCGTGTTTTATTTGGGCAAGAAATTACATGCCTCAGTGACATTTTAACGAGAACTCCTACTAAGTTTTGTTCCCTTATGACTCGACGTCTATTTCTTTGGGCAGACAAACGAGCATGTACCAAACTTTTGACTTCTTTCAGTATGTATTATGTATGTAAAATTATATAGCTTTAGAAAACAATATTCAATATGTTTTCCATCTCTTCCTATAAATGTAGATAATTATGAAATACGAAATAAAATTAATTGCATTTTCATTAAAATTCTTTGAACAAGACAATAGACGTTAATTTCCAATTAATTTTAATAAAACGGAATAATTAATGGACTTCTTTGTCGGCTATTTGCTAATGAGATTTTCTCAGACAAGTTGGCTAGGAAAACTACCTGCTGGTTGCAAAAAAAAGCAAAGCCAACAATAACAATACCATTAACTGCAATTCATGTTGTTTTGTTTTTTTTTTTTTTTTTTCTATTTTCCTCATTTGAACAACAGATGGCTTTGATATTTTCCACATTCCACTTTCTGCTTGGAAAACTCATTAAAATAGCAGAATTTTTAGCAGTTAACTAGTTTCAGTTTTGCCAACTAATGGAAACAATCAGAGGAAAGTGGTTGGGAATTTCGAAACAAAATAACAAGAAATTACAGAGGATTGCACAAAACAAAAGAGCGTTTAAAGTAGGGCAAATAATAGATTAAATTTTCTAAAAAAAATATTTATTAATAAAATTAATGTATTCCATATTTCTTGTAATTAGTATTAATTTGATTTAAATGAATGCAATTAAATGACCAATAAAAATTTCATTTATATGTTACATGGAATATTTTTAATGCATATTTTTCTTATCTAAATGAATATAATAATTATCCACATTTAATGGTATTATAAATTAATAAAACAAAAATACACATATCAAGCATATTTCACTCAAGTTCCCACCATTGTAAGTCTACAAAGCTACACACACACACTCCACCACACGTGCACGCACACGAGTTCCATTTCATACATACTTAGTAACATTCATTTAATTTGTTATTGATGTTATTGTTATTGTTTGTAATTAACACAAATCCAATAAATTCACTTGAAAACTGTATTAAATTGCCATGTCCATAGCCTACAACTGGTTGCTCCGATTGCATGTGCCCCACCTCCACTCCCTCGCCCAGCTGACACATGGAAACATGATAACGCAATTGTGTCCTGCAATTACGCCCACATATTGTCCTGCCAGCCATGACGCGCATCCCCTCCCCCTTTCTACATCGACAAACATAAATTCAATTTCAAATAAAAATAAAAACAAAAATGACTTTTTCTCTTTAAAACAACAAAGCGAAAAGAATTAATTTACATAAATTTATTTTAATTATATTGAAATGAACAGATAGATATCGAATTGCAAAAACAAAAACCGAACCAACAAAAAAAAAAGATGTTTACTGCAAGGGAATGATGACAACAACAACAACAACAACATTTTAATACATTTGTCAGTCGTTTTAATTGGTCGCAAACATATTACAAATATGTTATGTTTTCATATTGAAAACGACACAAAGTCACAAAATCATAAAATGTATGCTCCAAGCAAAGGGGTGGGAGGGGGTAGGAGTTATTAGGCATATGGGTGGTTTGTTGTTGTTCAATATCAACAAATATTAACCCATTGTTTTTGAAATATCAAAAAAATACAAATACATATTAAATCTATAAAGTAAGATTCAAGGCCGGTATCCTTATGGATTTAATATTCTGCCACTTTAAGAAGAAACGAAGTAAAAATGTCGTTTACATATTTATTCAAAGACCTGCCTTTGAAATTATTTATAAATTCATTACTTTTGTCCTTGCAAGACTTGCTGTTTGTTTTTCTAAATTTCATTTTCTTTTTTATTTTCGGTGAATATAAATATTTTCTTGTTTATTATTCTTGCTTTTTTATTTATTTCAATTAAAGAATATAAACCGAGCATGTAAATAACTCTCTGTGGCATAAAGCAATATATTGTTTAGTGATTTACACTTCTGGAATTCACACACACACACACACACGTACCCAGATATTTTCTTGCAATTTCCATTACAAAGTACATCGTTTTATGTAAATAAATGAAAAATCCTTTAAGAGTTTCAAAACACACAAAAAAAATATAAAACTGAAAATATTTTACTAATGCTCTAACATTCATAATGGCAGGAATAACACACTTGATTTGCTAGATTTGCATAAATTCGAAATTGTTTATTTTATGGTAGCACATTTCTGTTTCAACAGATTCATTAAATTGCATCTTAAATAAATATCTATGTAGATGGGTGGCAAGAAAATTGGAGAAAAAGGAGAGAATATATTTAAGAGGAAGGAAAGAATGACATGAGAATCACAAAAAATTTAGAACCATTTACTATTCAACACAATGACAGTGTGTAGGTTGAAATGCGTGACAGCATTAGGCTATAAAATATCTTAAATTTTTTCCTCACTGTTCCAAGTAGGTATTTCAAATGCTATTCAGTGGGAAACTGAGCCTAATCTGCTACAATTTACCTTTTCAAATAAAATTTTAAAGTCCTCCTGAATTCCAAGTATAAAAGCACCTTAGTTCGGCCGCGCCTATCTTTTTAATACCCTCCACCATTTTCTCAATAGAAGTAAATTTGAATCTTTATAGTATTTCCCTGAAAATGACTGCCGAGACAGCCGAAATATTGGAAAATAAAAACTATCTAAGTTTAAGCTAGGTTTAAGTTTATTGTTCTAATTATTTTCAATTGAGTGATTGTATTTTCACGCGTTTATGTCCTAACTTGTTGTGATAATGTTAATATGTTGTATATTTGTTATTTGCTTTGTAGATCTACCTGATGATGAAACTCAAAAAGTTTAGAAATATTGGAGAAAATAAATAATTAAACACCAAGAAGAGTGAGCTCAAGCTCAAAAATTGTTTTTTTATTAATATTAATGTTTTTTACTAATAAAATTCGTTGAAAAATACGTTTTAAATGAAACCTGTTATGTAGAGGCTATACGAAAACGAAGCTCTGCATACGCAATTTTTTCATAGGCTGTAGTACCCATTAGGGCCTTAAAATACGACATTTAAAACAATTCCGTTGAATAATGTCACTAATATCATCAAAATACTGGAAAAAAGGAAGGTACCGTTATATGTGGGTTATACGAAGAACTGCATAGACAATTTTGTCATATGTTGAAGTATTCATCAGGTACTTCTAATATGAAATTCGAAACATTTCCAATCTATAATGTCGATAAAACATTACCATTACCCATTACGAACATTACCCATTTACGAACTTTACCTGCCTACTGGCAAAATACACATGTGTGCAAAATTTAACCCTTCTACATCACGGACATCACGAAATTGAGGTCGGGGCTGACATGCGTTTTTAGAGAAATCACAATCGGAAGGACAAAGTTAAATGAGGAAATTAATTGTTTGAAGTTAATTAATTTTAACACAACAGAAAAAAGGGTAAATTGGGGTCAAATGTCAGTGATTTTATTATTATTCTTTTTTTAGTTTTTTTCTGTTGCAAGCATAAACGCTATCGAAATTGGTATAATTTGGTTTGACCTACGAATACCTCTGTCAAATTTTGTCGAAATCGGTTCAGATTAAGATATAGCTTTCATATACATTTCCTTACGATTTGATATTTGTCCAATTGAAATGAATGCTATATTTGAGCCAAATCGATTGAGATAAGTTATGGCTCCCAAACATATATTTCATCCGATTTTATATTCTACCCTTCCCAAAGCCATAATATGCAGTCCATATAGCACTAATACTTGTAATAAAAGGTCATACATCCGTCAAATTCAATGGAAAACTGATTCTGATTAAGGTATATATTTCACTCTGATTCCAAAGTTTTCTCTGCAATAGTGTAAATTAGTTGTGTACACGAACATCCAGCGACGCCAGTGGATGTCCAAAAAAGGGAGCATTTAAGAAAAAAGAACAATTGTATTTTTCTTTACATTTAACGATCCATTTCACATGTTCTTTAACATGAATGTTGTCCATAATAATTTATAAAGACAACCACCATCTAGCCAACTGGCAAGAGAGCTCTTGTACTTGAGCAGCCCCGGTGTAAATTCTTCTGATGATGTTTTTTTTAGCATAAAACTAGTGAAAGATAGAAATATCGGGTTCTCTTGGAGCAAATTCCATGGTTCTCTCTCCCTCTATCTCTTTTTTAGAAATATTTTGCCCACAAAATATAGGAATAAAAAACTAGTACTTGATGGCAATTTTCCAAAATCAACATATGGGAAACTGGCAATAGGATTGTCGGGTTACTTTACCTGTAGGAATGGTCCAGCAATTTCTTTCTAAAAAGTAAGGTAGGTTTATTCTCTTTTGTAAGAAAACTGTGAAAAGTAAACAGACGGAAAAAATGTTTTTAAATTGCTTGTTCAAATATAAATTACTGCAAGGAGTAGAAGAAGAGCTACAAGTGATTGCAAGAAGAAATTTGCCCAGCAAGATTTGTCAAACTCTCAGTGAAAGAACTCTCAAAATTGTTCTCTCAAATCGCTCTCTTTTTGCAGATCTTTCATGTAAACAGACGACTTTCAGTAACAATTTGCAACAATTATTACAAATCTTAGGGTAACCAGACACCAAATTTAGAGAGCAAAAAGTTTTGTAAAGAGGGCGCCACTCACTGTCGTTGATATACATTAAATATTTTAAAGTAGCATTACTATTAATGACAACTATATACCATTCTCATTACCAGTAAGCTAAAATATAAGTATATATTCCCATAACATTTGACAGGCAATATGACTTTTTATATTACCGACGACACAGAATGAGCACATCCGAAAACTAAACCTACAAACTCTGCGTCGAATCTCCGCACCACCGATATAAGAAAATACGAGGAATTGGCGTGTTACAAACCGAATGACAAAGTAAGTATATCCTCCTTTCAAAGTTGAGGGCTTTTAATAATTCTCAAATGGCATGTGAAATATATGTTATCCGGTTTGTCTCATTGAATAGCAAATTAAAGCAATAAAAGCTGCGCCTTCTCTTGAACGCCAATCTAAAAAATGCAGCCATTTTTTATCATCAACAAATAAGGATATACCAGCGAAGCTTATAACAGCAATACCTAATATCATCTATGAATGCAGCAAATGCCAATTAATTTATTTTTTTGAAAGAAAAAAAATCGTTTTTACCTCTTCCATATAATTTGGACAACCATTAAGGCTGGCATGACAAACAACATTGTCAGTAAATAATTCTCTTTTTCTGCAGCTTGTCAAAGGGTTAATTTTGGCGGCCAGTAAAAAATCACATCCAGCCACGACCAAACATCTACGTACGAGTATGTTTGTATGCATGTAATTGGCTAGGAATGGCAGGCAGACAATAACAACAACTGGCATGCAGTCGAAGCATATTGAAAAAGCGACAAATGAATGTAATTAGTTTGATTTAAAACTATTTATTTTGTCGCTATTGCCATTGTTGTTGCAGTTTTCTTTTTTTAATTTTTGCAATTTTCGTTTGTTTTAGTTTTCAGAAAATGCATCAACCATGAGATTAATTGCCTGAGATTAGACAATGGAAAAATAAATATGGTCATGAATTTAGTGGCAGTTATTTTGAAAACTAAATTCCAAACAGCGAAATGGCCAAATGACATGGACGACAACGGCAGGCCACAGGAAATTTTATATCTGATTCTAATTTTCAACAATTCGCGTTAAAGGACATTTTTGACATGGCCAATAATTTGATAAAAATCCACAATGCTGTTTGCGTGCAGTCAGCCAGTGATGGCCTCTAGGCTATGGAATAATTTTCAAAGTTAGAAAGAAAAAACTCTCGGCCTGTCTTAAAACAAAAAGTTGAAGACCATGTCCAAAAGGAGGTCAGTCGGCATGTATTTCGCAAAATCGATAGCCTTAATACACCTTTTGATATTGTCTGTTGTTTGTATTTCAAAGGAATTTGTAAAAAACACAGCGCACACACACACTCACACTGCCAAAAATAAAAACACTCGTATCTCCTAAGGATACAAAGATCAAAAGCCTTACAGAGCAAATTAGGCATTGCCATGTCCTTTGTATTGTCTAGATTTTTAACATGGACATGAGAAACAAGCAGACACGAATACTTCTGAAGAGGCGGGGGGTGGGTGGTGAGAGAGTGACTGTCCTGTCCTACTTTGTGGCATTGCATTCCTCCCTTTTCCTTACAACAAACACTAACTACCAAAAAGAAATGTCTGGATTGTATTCTTGTTTAGACGCTGGGTTTGAGTGCTGTGCTGATGTTGTTGTTGCTGTTTGGTCTGTGCCTTGCAGTTGTAAGTTGCTGAAATAACTTTCACATACCTTGGGCAACAAATTAAGCCAAGTTACGATGTGTTTACGGTTTGATAAACTTGAAAAGCGTTTAATTCACCAACAACGACGTCGTCGTCGTCATCGTCTTCATCGTCACCGTCACCAACATCATCATCATCTGGTTTGTCGTCTTCAACAACCAATGCTGTCTTCAACATCATTATCTCTTTGGCACGGGCATTTAAGAGGAGAGTTATACAAGCAGCCAAATATCTGTTGCCACAAAACGAAGCAACATTTATACAATGTCATGCTTGGCTTACGACAGTTGGTTGTAATCTAAGATTGTTGTACATCAACCCAAAACAAAAGAAAAAAACGACATGTTGTCTCTGCCTCCCTCGCAAAGAAGACTCCAGGAGAAGCAGAAATTCAGTCAGGCAGACCCACAGATAACACTGAGTTTCGTTGCAAATCCATTCAAAGAAAAAAAAAGTGAAAATTATTTCGAAACAGAAAAAAAGTTACTTTCGGTTAGTTGAACTAATTGAACCAAAAACATAATAGTTTGGAGTTTGAATGAAACCAATTTAGCGTTTAAAAGAAATTAGAGTGTTGGAAAAAAACGATTAACTTTCTGTAAAATTACAAGAAATTAATGGCCAATAATTAACTCGAACATGTTGTTCAAAACCATACATGTTGAAAATGATGGAGGTAAAAAATGCACTTATTTACACACTGGGATTATTATTTTGAAGACACCCTCTCCTTGGAAAGGTAAGATTTGAGCTTTACGATCAATCAACCATTCAATCCTAAGTAACAGAAACCACGCTTATATTATAATTAAAATTCTTCGAATTACATATGGAAACGGTGTAGAAAAGGCTTGTTCAAAAAGGTCAACCATTAAAACCGATACTCATTTATCTCCTAGATTTGTGGAGTTACTTTACTTTTACTGTCATTATCAAGTTTCCTAAAACAGGGCCATCCCATAAAGAGGCTAAGATATTTCATTCAATAATCTCAAATTTCTTGATATAATTTCCAGAGGTAAAAACAATTGGAAAAGATAAAAACAAATTACAAAAATGAAGCATCGACATTCGACGAAGTAGGCACCTCACCGAAATTGGCTCCAACATAACATAGCAATGTAAACGTGTTAGCTCGGTTTTTTAACAGCTATGCAACATTTCTTGCCAGTTACCACAAATTTACGCCTTCCATCCAGAACCGTAAATTTATATTTCTATACATATATTCTTTCATATTTCCGATATCTGACTATACAGGGTGAGATGATAAAACTGAAACCAACTTCAGACAGCTGTCATTTCCAATCCACTCATCCGACAGCTGTTAAAATTCCAGTGACAGCTCATTATATTGTTTACAAGGTTACAAAAGCATTTTGGTAAGAATTTTCCAGAAAAAAAGTTATTCGTGATTGAATTCATGCGTGGTATATTTCTTTATATTTGGCTGGAAAACCACAAGTTGCTATTGTTAGAGCACTCACTAAACAGCATAAACACAGCATAAATCTTTTGTGTCTCGTACCATTGCTCGTTACCGATTACGTGATACTGGTAGCGTATCCCGACGTCAAGGAAGTGGACAGAAGAACACAGCAACATCAGCAGAAATGGTTCGAAAAGTAAAGAAGCGACTTGATCGAAACCCGCAGTGGCCAAAAAATGGCTTGTGAGCTGAACATATCGCAATATTCCATTCGGCAAATATTGAAAAATTGAAAATAAGCTCGGGGTAAAGTCATTGAAATTCCAAAAAGTGCAAGAACTTACACCGCAACAGAAAGAAAATAAACTCAAAAGAGCTAAAGAGTTGCTTCGCTTGGCTGAAAGCGTTGAACTGCCGAATTTGTTTTTCTCCGATGAGAAAACATTCGTTGTCCAGCAGTTTGTAAACTAACAAAATTATCGTGTTTACTTGCAAAAGAGGTCAGCTGGAAATATGCACCTTCGGTTGGCCACCAGAACTCAAGCGCCGGCCATAGTGATGGTGTGGGCCGCCAAAACAGCCGATGGTCGCTCTCCGCTCGTATTAATCGACCGTGGCACCAAAATAAATGCCGAATATTATCGCGAAAATATTCTGGAGTGGAGTATTAAAACCTTGGACACGCAAGACTCAGCACGCGCCACCCAAGAATGGATACAAAATGAGATTCCTTGCTTCATTTCCAACGCACAATGGCCACCAAAATCTCCGGATACCAATCCGTTGGACTATGGTGTCTGGAGTATTTTGGAAAGCAGGGTTGGCACTAAAAAATACCAAATTGTCGATCACCTCAAGCAAGCGCTCCACAGAGAATTGGCCCAAATACCGCAGAGCAACATGCGGATAGAGTGTGACGGTTTCAGGTGACCAATTCGAACTAATCTAATCTTATTCCAAAATTTGATGTTATTTCTGACATTGTTTGCTTTCATTCAATAAAATTAAAAAAAAAAATTAAAAATTATGTTGTAGTTTTTTATCTCAGCCTGTATATGGCACGAAATTATCATTAATGGTCAAGGTCTGGGCATATCAGTTATTTCGTCGGATATGACATTCAACATTAATATTTTCCTGGTTGAACCGAAATTTTGGTATTTTTCACACAAAAGCTATGATCCATTTTACCCTCTACATATTGTCCGATGACCATTCAAAATGGAAGGCTTCTGTCCTGTTCTTAACTCATGCTAAATTTTGTGTTAAAGGTTTTTCTATTTACAAGTAGATTGACTGTTTTTATGTTTTGGTCTGATCCAAATATTTTTCTATCATGAAGTATCCCCAACCCTAGTCCAAACTCCATGCAAAATTTCATGAGGATCGGATCGTAATTGCGACCTGTAGCATTTTTACAAATAAACTTGGACAGACGGACATATATTGCTATATCGACTTAGCTCAACGAGATAGGAAGATCGATATAACATCGTGGGTCTAGGACCAATAGTTGGAAGTGTTATAAACCTTTTGGCCCAATCAAACTATAAAACCCTTGCAAGCTATAAAAAATGATGTATTTATGTGGGAAATTTTGTAGCTCGTAGGTCTCCTATGGATTGAGATAAAGTTCCAGCGACTTTGGCTGGGGAACTTGTCAAGTCTGATGAATATAAATACCGAGAATCAAAAATTCAAAGTTACAGATACATTTAATACGAAATTGTTGCTTGTGAGATGCACAAAATCGAGAAGTAGAGGGACTCAATTGTCCTATTTTGATATATTTCTGCAAAATAGCCCAAGAGCCCAAAAGATTGAATTGTGACCTATTTGAATAAATTTTCTTGCTGAAATGGTGAAAATAAATAAATAGAAGTTGGTGGATGTAAATCTAAGCTTAGAAATCTAGAACTTAGAACATTTTAATTTCAAACATCAAAGAAATAATATAAAGATCGCTGTAAGTATGAAAGGTCTATACGAAGTACCTGTACTTTTTGCTAATCAACAATGTTACTCCCTTGATAGCGAACCAGAGGTAACCTCCAGCTTATGAGGGTAAATGAACGTACCGTTCCCTAACATGTCTCTTTGATATAATGCAGCATTTTCCACGTCTAGGTCTTATTTAATTTTGAAGAAATTAAAATTGTTGTTTGTCACTACTCACTTTATACGCTTGTTTCTCCGCCTGCCCGTATAGTTCTGCTGAATATCCACTGTGGTATAAGGCGTTATAAGGTTGGTCCCGCCAGACTATTCTCCTTTCCTTAATGGTTTAATAAAAAAATACAGTTCCAAGAAGAAAGGTCTAAAGAAACAATGGTTCTTTCCCAGAATTTGACAAAAACTGGACTGCCCTTAAAGAAATGTCCATCATCAAACTTATCTCATCATTGTCACCTGTCTAAATATTTTAACAATTTTCTTATGAAATTTAAAATGTTCACATTTTTGGTTCACATTTCCGTTGTCCTTTACCCGTAACTCATTTTACCAAAAAAAAAAATAATAAAAAAAAAAGTAAATTGGAAAATAAATAATTTCAACAACATTTATGCAATATGAATGTCATATGGGTGTTGATGGTGGGGGTGGCGATAAGTTTACGTTCTCGGTTTGCGATTATTTTGCCTTCTTTGTGTATGTACTCAGTGTGACACTGACTGTATAAGTATGTATATGTGTGTATGTGATGACGACAATGATGATTATGTTGAAATGCTACTGATAATAATAATGGCGATGCTAATGATGGCGGTTGTGATGGTAATATAATGTAGGAGAGCGTCTGTGGGAGAGGCAATGCGAGTGTGTCTGTGTATTTAATTCCACATTAAATAAAAGAAATTGAACTTAAAGAACCGTAAAAATTACGTTTTCTTAGCTCTGTATGTTACTGTGAGTAGGTTTCTTTTTACGTTAACGTAACATATAACGCTTTTGCCTTTACTTTTGGCACGAACGTATAAATTAAACAAAACAAAATGGAAATTCAGAAATTATGTTTTATGCCTTTATTTTTCTCTCCTTTATTTATAGGCAACTTTCGTTTGTTTCTTGTAAATGTATTTCATTTGTTTTATTGTTGTTTTTCTTCTTCTTTCATTTAGTTTTGTTTTGTTATTATTTTCATTTAGCACTGGAAGATGAAATATTTACATACAATCTTATAATTAAATTTCATTTATATTTAATAATTATGTGCAATTATTGTTTTATAGTCTAGTATAGGAAACTTAAGGCTAATGATAATAATAATAATAATAAATTTACAGTTGGTTGGTTGCATCCAAATGCCAGCAATTTCCAGTTGCTGTACAACATGCCAAGAAGTACAAGTTCCATCGACGTGAACAAGTTTCCAAAGAGCATGCAAGATGGAACAAGGAAAGTGATTTTCATTTTCTCAGTGTTAGGAAACTATGTTTAACTAACACTGTCTTCCGTTATAATATTGTTAAAATGTGGATAATAAATATTAATAAGTGGAAATTTGCTATATCATAAGCCTCTTAAGACACGATGTGGAGAGGCTAACTATGTTATAATTTATTTTAATCAATAGTTACACATTTTGTTTTTTAAGAAAAAAAACTTTCCTTGTGCTTAAGGGAAATTGAACTTTTTTCGAATTGGGAAACCTTTCATAAAATTAAAATTTCTGTTTGGGAATACAATTTATGAAATGTATACGGGTAAATAACAGATGACATCACTTATTGGTCCTTAAAAAAAACATCTGATGCTGTTATCTAAATGTTGGATTTACTTTTATTTAATGAATCGGTTATTTTACAAGCATCTCATAGTCTTCTGCCCATAAACTCAATTTTGAACTACTTAAGGGACGACTGTGTAGGCGGTTAAGACATTAAATATTTATTTACTCATCGGAATACAAATTTATAACTTTGGATACATTTTTATTAATTTTTTAAAACAATGCAACTATAGAAAATTTGTCATGAAAAAGCCGATGAGGATATGTCTCATGAACAGGATCTGCATTCTATAAACACCATTTCTATTATATTGATTTCTGTTACGTATGGTAGAACATGCCAAGTTTATATGGGACGCTAGAAATTTCCGTGCCTTTGAAAGTATCAAGCATCTCCAGCCGAGGTTTTAACCAATCTCGGCAACAGAGCTTGTCGCATGCCAAGTCAAACTTATTTTCTGCATAAAAATGTAGTCTCAAAACGTCAACGTATTCAAAAAAGGGTTTTTTGTTGTAACAGTCGAAACCAACTTACATGGTTTTGCTATTTCGTTCAGGTTAACGACAGCATAACAACTGGAGAGAGATGAAAATGTTTATAAGTGCGGTTGTAGAATTTAGAAGATTTTCCTAAAGAATTTTAGTTTAATTTAATTCTTTGGTTCCTCTTATATTGAGCTTACGATCTCGTCATTTGGGTAAAACAATTTTTTGTCATAGGAGTAATTTTAAAATAACTTCTGGGGAGAATATTCCCGACAAAAGACAAGGGAACTGATGAATATTTTTTACTCTTTCCGAAACCTAGGTATTCCCTGCCTTACCCCCGGTGAACATTACCATCGTTCTCCACTAATAAAAAAACGTTGTTTTTTTATAAAAACAACAATAATGACATTAAACTATTTTGCAACAACAAAACACTAAGGTATCCCGAACAAACATGCCAACATTGTTCCATAGAAGAATATAGGTAGACGCATCGACACAGCTGCTGGGACAATGAACTGTCAAACCAATTTTGAAATTGAAAATATTGAATGAACAATTTTTTAAATTTGTAAAAATTGTTGAAAAACCCGTGTTATAATAACCTCCGAAGGACGTCGTATAGGAAAACATATAAAAATCTACTTATATTTGAAAAGACATTCAAAATTGTTTGACATAACAATGTTCCTAAGTGTTGACGCATCTACCTATATTTTTCTACCATGCATTGTTCTATAAAAATTAAATTTAAATGTAGTTGAATATGTTTAAACCTTTTGATTGCAGACTATTAAAAAAAACATTTTTTTGTTAGCGACCGTTTCATAATTAATCTTTTAACTTATCGATAAATTTTGCCAACTACCGAAAATGTGGCAAAGCGGTTGCAGGTCGAACAATAGTTAAGCCTTTTTCTGACTTAAAATTAAAAGGTGAAGTACAATTGCAATTTGAACTGAACAATTTTACACTACATCCAGATTTCTACCACATTGAATATTTTTAGCGCTTCCGGAAATGTCCTGAACTAAAAGGTCTACCTCGTTTCCTTATATAATTCACGTTTGCACTGAACCTAAGTTCAATAGGACTATAATGATGGGAGAAGTCTTGACCAAATCACAGGATTCCTTTTTCCTTGTATGATATGTAGGAGAGGTAAAAACATGGTCATCTTTGTACCGAATCTGACCAAGCAAAATCATAAATAGCATGCCGCCATTGTTCATTTTCTCTCCCCAACTAAAAAAAAATATTTCGATGTGCAAAAAATGGACTAAAGTAGAGATTCCATTGTTTGCTTTACATGCGATTTTGGATTGTACTGCATTTTTGATCATTTAACTCGATATATCTGTCATGTTCCGAACTCAAGGGCTGGATCTACTTAATCAAATAATCGCTGAATCATAAAATATAGAAAATATCATCATAACATTTTTCACAGTATGTAAGAGAATTATGACTTTGAATAAATATTCGAAATGCGTACCTTTTGTTCTTTTTTTAATTCTACCTAAATTTTCATTTTAATTCAATTATTATAACCTAGAAGTTCAAAATATTTACAGCCCTAAATTTGAACAAGGATCACCAATGAAAAAACTTGAATCAATAACTTCCATGTTAATCGACAATGTTGATACATTGGGGACACTTTCACGCTCTTGTTATTGTTGGCTAAGTAAAAACAATTTTGTGACATTTATGTAGACTTTTACCCCAATAGGGGGGAATATTTCCGTCAACATGTGTTAACATTTCGTAATAATTGTTTTGGCATTGAAACAAGATTACCACATCAAATAATGTCATCATTGGAAATTAATTAGCCATATTTAATAATTAATTGTAAATTTGTTTGTGGTCTTGCGCAGGACCTCACATTAAAGGCAGGAACGTAAAAGCAACGATTCACATGCGATGGATTTAGGTAAATGAAATGATTTGCTTTCATTAAGAGGATAAGTAATAAGCACGTAAAAATTGAAATATTCAATATTTTGCACCAATTAATAAGGATAATTGTTCAATCATTCATTATTTGTCAATGGTTTAAGGTTCAAATATCTTAAAAAGTGTCACAGTTTTGTGATTTAATCCCTCAACACTGGTTAACGTACATCAGTTGTTCTTCTAGTTTAATAAAAAAAGAAAAAAATGGTGACTTCTTTCCGCTGCAAAATATATTATATTTTTTTTACAAAATATAACTATAAAAGACAGAATTTACACAATATTATTTTTGAAAGGCATTTGGTAAAATTACTACAAGGTTGGCTATATCTACTGAAAATGAAAATTGTGTTTTAGGGCACTCAGAAGAACGACGGAATATAATTTTGTGATTGAATTGCAGTACGAAAAGTAAATAAATAATAAACAACACGTAAACAAGTGCGATTTTCTAATATTAGTATGATTTTCTTAAATTATCTATCATTTCCAACAAAAACGGTAAAATTCAAACTCAAATGTTCCTTTTCTAACGTTAGCTCCCAGAGAATACTTTATTTCCATTCTTAACGTAACAATAAATTTCGACAGCTACCAAAAAAGTGGCAAAGTGGTTGCAGAATTGCCTTTTGAACAATAGTTAAGACTTATTTTGGGATAAAATTAATAGTTTAAATTCAAATGTCATTTGAATTCTAAATAACATAATATAACAGAAACTAAGTTGTCAGCTAACCGGACAGATATATCCTGACCCCATATAAGTTAGGACAAAAAGTCTACTTTGGACAATAAACTTAACATCTCAAAGCTATTGCGATTTGAGTTTTTTTAAATTTTAAATCACAATAATTCTTTTTGTTAGCAAATTTGATGGTCCGTAAGGTTCGATCTTATATAGGCCTTGATATAGACATTGGTTGTCATATATGTCTCAAAATAATAATGCCTCAAAATAATAATAAAAATAATAATTTTGGTTGGCTTTAAAAACTAATATGTTTCCAACTTTTTGATATTGTATAGAACTCCACACTACGTTAAGATTTCTACTACATTGATACTTCTTAGCGCGATTGGTAGACTATCGCAGTTAAGGACTTCAATGTAAACGTTGCCTTACATTTAAATCAAATCAGCTGGATTTGCTGCAACCTTGTAATACATATTGCAATCTTTCAATAAGATTGACCATTTGTCCTTTGACCAAACTTGCCCGGTGTTGTGAATACTATTTTTTTAATCATAACTTTAAAATATTCCAAATTTGTATCCCACTATTCCTTGTTCCATCTACTTAAAATTGGTGCTGGAAGAATTGTTGATTGATATGTAACAATGATTAGAATTATCCACTTGAACTCACATTGTCTGGAATTGCTGGTATTTGGAATGGAATTTATTTTACCCCCCAAAGAGGGCCTTGGAAACATCTTCACTTTCCACAGTTGTTTTTTTTTTACACAAACTAATTTATTTTCATATTTATATATTTATTTTTTTGTTTAACTTTCATTCAAAAATTAATTTAATTATTCCTTTACAAAATTATTATCTATTTACGCATACACTATCACATTCCTGTTAATACGCAATACCTTGCATATCTTTACACATTTTTTTTTTGTTTTTGGGAGGAGAGGAGGGGTTTATTGTTTCCTCATAATTTGTTTTTGTTGTTGTTTTTTGTTTTGTTTTTGGTGTCCCACATATATCAGTATCAGTCCACACATTCTGACTTATGCCTAAAGAATTTTACAATTATTGCTTAGACCAAAAACAAGTAGTGGCACAGGGTGGCCGGGGGTAGATGCAACTAAAATTCAGTCAGGCGCATTTGAGATGCTGCCACAGCAGCATTCTACTTTCAAGTTGAAGAACAAAGCTTGGTTTGAGAGATGCAAAGAGTTGGGTGCGCTTACACATCTGTTCCACAGCCCTCCTGATATCCTTCGTCAGGCGAATTTCGACTTGTGGTGCTGATCAGGGCCCGTTTTATTGCTGTGACCGGAGGAAGAACAGGAACACCGCCCTTCTGCCAGACACGTATCGTTTTGGCATTGACCGCTGTGTTGTTGTGATTTGTTGTTATGTTGTTGTGTATGGGAGACGTTCGGGACGTTGTGCTGTCGAGGCTCGTGTTGTGAGGCCTCTGACGTGGCAGTGTCCGGCTGGTAAATGGTGGACTACTTGTGCTTGTGGTGCTGGTGTAACTACTTGAGGTTAGGGTGGCTCGACACAGGGGGTTACTGGCACCTGGCCGGCCCAAGGTTCCGCCCATGAGCTGTTTCTGTAGTGGATTCATTTGCAGGTGATGCTGCAGCTGCAGTTCGGCCCCAGGCACAACCGGCAGACCATAATCATTGGGATAGCCACCGATTCCCCCCATAATTCCAGAACCGGAATTGGAAAGATTCGTCGTTGTTGTTGAGGCCGTAGATTCAGTGTTCATCTGGCAACTGCCATCATTCGAGGGGAAGGTGTGATTGAACGAGGTGCGCGGAAAAGTTTTACTAAAGTTATCCGCACTGCTGCCGGTTTCGTGCAAATCATACAGCTGGGTACTATCCATGATCGGAGTTTTGTCAGAATAACGTCGCAAAAACAGATCATCCGCCGAAGATGAGGTGCAGGCTCCCGCGCTTATGTCTTCCCACAGACCAGAGGGATACAGGGAGTCACAGCCTCCAGCCCGTTTGTACTCGCCATTTGTACTGAGACCGGCTAGTTCCGAGTTCAGGGCTTTCGTCAAAATTGGTGGAATCTTCAAATCGGTAAACTCGTCACCCTCGAAACGTTTGGTGTCGTTGATGAGGTCAGGATTATTGCCTGCGGATGCTGTGGGCGAAATAAAACATGGTGCAGTCGACAAGACGCTGCCATTCGTGGCATAACTCATGTCCGTGAGTCGCGGAGGCTTTTGCAAGGGGTTGGCGCTCTGAGTTGAGGCTGAGTCCTTTTCACTGAGATCCATTTCATCAGCTATGATTTTCGCATCGCCATTATTGCCATTTCCCGAACCCATGGTACCATTCAGGCCGTTCGCCTGAGTTTTGTTTCCGATCATATTCTGCTGGTTGATGCTGGTAATCACCTCCATGTTGTTGGGCGTTTTCGAGACATTATAGGGTTCCCGCTTAAGGCGCATCATGAGGAACATAACAAACAGGAGGACAAAGATTATCAATATGACCAGGGCAGCACTGAGACCCACAATCTGGCCACTGCCCAAAGAGGCCATTCCAGCAGCTCGCATACGCACATGTAACGTGAAGTTAGCCTCTGAGGAGCCGGCACGATTTTCGGCCACACAGTAGAATTCACTCGAGTCGATTTCTTGGGCATTGGTCATAACCAGGCGAGATGTCTTCTCAAATCCCCCATGCTCCAAAATGTGGAGTCTTTGATGGGAACTGAAGGCTGTGTTATTCGTTAAGAGACGTCCATTCCAGTACCAGTTGACCACCGGAGCAGGTATGGCCTTGGCTCGACATAGAATGGATGCATTCTCTCCCATGGTCGCTTCAACATAATGAGATGAGGGTAAAATTTCCGGTTTGCAGGCAAAGTCGTCAATACTCAGATCGGCGAACGATTGATCCAACACACGTTCCGGTCCTCCACCACAAACCGGCGCCACCGGGTAGGGTATGTTCTTTTGCATCAGCCATAGCTTCGCATCGCGCAAACGACAATCGCACATCCAGGGATTGTCGTGTAATTCGATGCCATGCAAGCGACTCAAGGTCTCTATGGTCTTTGGCACCAATTCGCTCAGCTTGTTGCCGTTCAAACGCAGCAGTGTAAGGCCCTCCAGCCCCTCAAACGCCTGGGGCGCTATCGTCTGAATGTCGCAGTGGGACAGATCCAATTTATGCAGAGCCGGGGTATCCACAAAGGCATTCGGTTCTATCTTCTGTATCCGATTGGAAGCTATGGTCAGGTCTCTCAGCGATGAAATGTAACTGAGTGCCATTGATGGAACGCTGAAGAGGAGATTTTGAGACAGATCCAATTCGACAAGATTGGTGAGGCCCTTAAAGGTCTGTGGTTCAATGTGTTCGATGCGACAGTTACGCAGATACAGCTTTTGCAGATTCAACAGATTCATGCGCACAAACTGTTCATTGAGCATAGTCTGGAGCCGGTTGCCTGACATATCCAGAACTTGGGTGGACGGGTCGATATTGTTGGGTATTTGCTTCAGCTCGCGATCGATGCACTCGACGGTCTGTTTGCCGCCCTTCCATTTGCAGGCGCACACCGTTTGACAGGTGCTCATCTGTTGATGGTTGACGATGACAGTGTTGTCGGGCAAATGGGGCTGGGGAAACGGATCGACATATTCCTCAGATATGGTGGGACTATCCAAAAAAGAGTAGCTGCTGCTGCTGACAGCCATGTTATCTAAAGGAAGTTGTTGTTGCTGCTGTTGGTGTTTACGGGCACCTATGTGGCGGGAACTTGAGCCGTAGTGGTGATGCTGCTGCTGCTGTTGATGGTGATGTGCCCTATCGGTGGGATAGGATGACGCGGAAGCCGAAGAAGAAGAATAGGAAGAACCGACAGCTGATGACGAAGCCAAGGCTTTCGTAAAATGATACGATGTACCGGAACCGGCATAATGTTTTATTTTTTGAGCACGTCCATAGTGTGACGTTAATGAGGACGACGACGACGACGATGATGACGGCGATGAATGGGAGGAAACCCCAAACACCAGGGTTGTTATATGCAGGACCAGCAAATGGATTAGAAATGTCATCTTCCAAAGTTTTGTCATGTTTGTACGTCGCCTTAATGACTATTGACATCAAACGAACCAACGAACGAAAAGGGTTCGTTAGCAAGCACTGGTATCCTGTTATCCTTGCTTTGCGGGGGCTGAGAAGCAACCCGTGTTTCCGTTTCCTTAATTTTTGTTACACAACAAGAGTCGTTTTTGTTTATTTGGAATTGTTTCCTTTTTAATGGATTCTAAAGCACATCTTCTTCTTCGTGGGACAACATTTCGAAGAAGTTATATAATTTATTGTTGTTGTTGTTGGCGTTATTGTGACTTTACGGTTTTTGTTTTTGCGGTACACATTTTGTCATGGGTTAAACTACACTTAATTTGTGAATATTTTCTTAATTACTTTACAACTTTGAGCATATTTTTGTGATATCCTTTTTTAGGTTAGGTTGCGCTAACAACTTTTTGTTGTGGGTTTGTTTTGCATTTCCGTCACTTTTCCTCTGAGGATTTGTTTTGAAATTAAATTTTCTCCATTAATCATATTTTTGTTGTAGTTGTTTATTTTTCACTTCTTTGCTTTTCACATCATTCTTTGCTGTTACTGTTGCAATGATATTTTCAGAATTTAATTGGCCTAGTAACGGTAATTAAATATTGGCAACAAAACTTCTTCTCCTGCCCTTCTAATTGGGTAGATGCATCTCACAATCTCACATGGACCCGTACACTGACACACACCAATGCAGGGCATCGGACACATGCACACCGTCGTACTTCAACACCGCACAACCGTTTTTCATGCTTCTCTTCTTCTTGTTCCGGGTTTACGCAATTTTTCGTTTAATTTATGCCAAATCCGTTTTAGAATTTTTCAAGCGTATCCGTTTTCCTTCTTTTTTTTTTGGTTTGCTATTTCGTTTTGCACTTTAATTTATTCTCTTTTTTGTTTTCCTGTTAACTGGTATTTTTGCACGTTATACGCGTTTTCTCCGATATGTTTTTTTTTCTGTTTTTTTGAAAAGTGAATGATGATGACGCTTATGATGATATGCTTGATTGCTTTTTTGTTCTTAATGTTGTTGTTTTTGTTGTTGTTTATTCTTGTTATTCTCTTTTGTATGTTTTACATGTAAGCTTCTTCTTGCTCTTCTTCATGCACATCTATATGTATGATATTTTGTGAGATATGTATTTAAACTATGATTTTTTAGGAAACGCTCAGTAACGACGGCTTTAAACACCCAACCATCGGCAACGGCTAATCGAAACGAACTGAATTATCATCGTCCAACTGAAGGCAACGTCTGTGTGCCTCGTTTCGCATCTTCATTTTCGACCAGTCATGCGTGCAACACAACGTGAACCACAAACGCCAAGTGAAGAGAGAGCGATGAGTGATACTTCTTTACTTTCCAATTGGAAAATTGAGGCGAAGTAACGAAGCCCAGCAACATTCGACCAGAAATGTTGAGAAACAAAGTGGCATTTCGAATTCAACCCAAAACCTTGGAAGTAACAATGTTGCGTTGATGTCCAATGTTAAAACTCGTCTAAAAATGTTTTTATTATCATTAGCGTAGAATTACAAATTCAGAATTAATTTATTAGCGTTTAAGATGTGACTTCAAATATTTGACATTGTGAGTTCCATATCTACCATACCTACTAAAACCAAAATCGACAAATATGGAAAAATTGGCAACAGTTGAAAGTTGCAGTGCTAAGACCTTCGTTACGTTTAAGTGACTTATTTTTATAACCTCCACTTTGAAAAGGAGGGTATATTAAGTATGTCATTCCGTATTCGTCATAGACCCCGGAAAGGCGATGTCCGTCTGTATGTTGAAATCATGATAAAGCCCACATTATTTGACAATGGCTAAACATTGTATATATAGGTCCACGTTTTTCTATAACGCTGAAAAACCACAAGTGGCTATCGTTATTGCACTCCAGCTTTTAAATATGAATAAATTTTTTGTGTCTCGTACCACCGATCGTTACCGTGACACTGGTAGCATAGCCCGACGACAACGAAGTGGACGGAAAAGAACAGCAACATCAGCAGAAATGGTTTGAAAAGTAAGGAAGCTACTTGATCGAATGCCGCCATAACAGCCGATGGTAGCTCTCCGCTCGTATTAATCGACCGTGAAATCAGAATTAATGCCTAATATTATCGCGAAAATATTCTGGAGGCTATACTAAAGCCTTGGGCACGCAAACATTTTGTGCCGTAGACCTTGGACATTCCAACAGGTCTCAGCACCATCGCACTCAGCACGCACCTAAAAACAGTTACAAAATAGCGCAGAGCAACATTCGGGCAGCGTGTGACGGTTTCATAATTCGTGCCAAAGGTAACCAATTCGAACAAATCTAAACTTATTCTAAAATTTGTTGCTATTTGCGACATTTTTGCTTTCATTCAATAAAATTTTAAAAAATGTAAAAATTATGGCGTTTGACTTTGTTGCAGTTTTTTTTCTCACCCTGTATATATCCTCGGTAGCAATAGGGCTAAAAGACTTAAAACTTGCAAGTATTTTGTTCGTTTATATAAATTTTTCATTTTTGGTATTTATGGAAAATATTTATTTATTTGAATTAGAGCATTTCAAAAATTATTTAAAAGGTAAATATTTATCTTCATAAGTACGGCATGATTATTAAATTACGAAAAATATAATGAAAAAGATAATATGTTTCACAACTCCGTTAACATCTTGGAGGCCAAATTGTTATATGGCCCAAAGATAAAGATCTTTTAAAAGATTTTAGAAAATATCCGTAAATTTCGATATTATTTGTTGTATATTTTATCTTAATTTGAAAGGAATTCAACATGAATTCCAGGTTTTTGCTTGTATTCCGTGAAGTTTTACGCCACTGACACTTATGACACTTATTTTTCCTACATTTGCCTAAAGGCTTTACTAGTTTGAAGTTTGGGTCATATTTTGTTCAATACATATTATAAAAGAAGTTTAAATACATTTTCATAGTACATATTATTAATTGAAGTCCGCGGCGATAATCTCACTGTCATTACCCCATATACAGATACAAACATACATACATTCTACATATATCTGTATTTTCTATCTATCCATCCACCCAACCCGAAATGCACTGATTCGTAACATCTTAAGATAGCTACGCTTTCTTGATGTTGTGCCACATCATGTCACTTTTGAACAACAACACTCCTTTCCATGGAGTGCGATTGTCGTAGGTTAGTTGTGCTGTGTTGCATGCTTACGACACTAATTTTTTGGTAAATGATTTTTTTCCTTTGGGTGAAGAAACTTTGATTGCAATTTACGTTGAAGGGAAAAGACAATCACGTTATGCTAGGCTGGCGTTACACCCCAAAACGAAGGTTTGTTGTATTCAGGGTCAGTGATACCGTTGTATTACTTCAATAATAAGGGCTAATAAAGCAAAAATTGGAAAACTACTCATATGTATGTACGTATATGCGTTCAATTCTTTAAAATGTACGATACATACTTGCTCTGTTCCAGTACCTGCAATAATCTACTTGTTTGGCAATTTTCTTCAATATCATAAAGGGAAAATCGGTTATCGTAGTAAAAACTTTTACATTCTTGCAGTTCTGGAACAGACCAATTATTGGTCCCTTGCTTACGCTACACAGACTTAATTAAAAAAAAAAAAACATTTAAAAAAAAGCTGTAAGTTCGGCCGGCCCGAACCAACATTCCAACATTTGGAACGAATTTGGCAATTTTCAAAAAAACAATAAAATCCGTTAAACATTCTGTTAAAATATGTTAAACTACCGAATGTAGCTGTTATATTAGGGTATATACGACGAAATTGACCTGCATAGGTAACTTTTGTCATAAGCCATTGCAATATTCAAATTCGAAACTTAAAAAAAAAATCGGTGAGTAATGTAACTAAAATAATCAAAAATCGAATATAGGGAGGTACCGTTATATGGGGTCTTTACGAAGACGTGGACCTGCACAGACAATCTCCTATCATAGGTTGTAGCATCCATTACGAACCTCAAATACCAAATTTGAAACATTTCCGGTGAATAATGTCGCTTAAATCACCAAAATACCGAGGTACCGTTATATGGGGCTATACCAAAACGTGGACCTACATGGCCCATTCTCAATACCAAAAGTCGTGCAGACATAATATACATTTGAGTAAAATTTTATCAATCTACTTCATTTCGTTCGGAAACTATAGTGATTTCAACAGACGGAAGGACATCGCTAAATCGACACAGATTTTTATGTTGATCAAGAATATATAGCATTTTCAGATTAAATGAAACCTTTTGCAATTCAAATGAATCTTTTTGCAGCGGGAATGAAACCTTTTGCAGTGGAATTGAAACCTTTTGCAGTGGAAATGAAACCTTTTGCAGCGGGAATGAAACCTTTTGCAACCGAAATGAAACCCTTTGCAACCGAAATGAAACCATTTGCAACCGAAATGAAACTTTTTGTAAATCAAATTAAACTTTTAAATTTATATATGGAAAAATAACAAAACATTTATATTTTTAGTAGTTTTTAAATTAAATCAATTAATTATAACTAATATATTGACAAAGAGGATTTTTTATTGATTATTAATAACTATGTTTTTATAAATTTTTTTCTTAAGCTTCCATAAAACACAAGTGTAGATGCAGAAAGATTGAAAAAAGATTTTCAAGGTATTTTTTTCAAAGGACCCGAATTAGGTACCTTTTTATAATCTCCTCCATGGAAAGGAGAATATATTAAATTTGTCATTCGGTTTGTAACACCTCTAAATATTCGTCGTAGACCCCATAAAGTATATACAATTATGATCATAGTTGATTTAATGATTTCCACTTATCTGTCTATTGAAATCACGACTGCTTTATCTCCATAATCAATAAAGCTGCGAAGCGGGAATCCCTTATTAGGTAAGATTAATAGTATACTATAACTATAAAAAATTGTGGTAAAGCTTAATTTCACATTTCAGTCCTGGCCATTCCTATAAAGGCCAAACTTTGCTTAAATTTCTCTTTTTAGCGTTAAGCATTTGGAATTTAATAATATGGAAGCATTTTATATCAAATCAGTAAAGAACCATTTTTTATTACAATAATTGAAAATTTAAGAAATAATATAAATAAATGTAGATATTTATAATCAATAAAAAATCCTCTTTGTCAATATATTAGTTATAATTAATTGATTTAATTTAAAAACTACTAAAAATATAAATGTTTTGTTATTTTTCCTTCTATAAATTTAAAAGTTTCATTTGATTTGCAAAAAGTTTCATTTCGGTTGCAATTGGTTTCATTTCGGTTGCAAAAGGTTTCATTTCGGTTGCAAAAGGTTTCATTCCCACTGCAAAAGGTTTCATTTCCACTGCAAAAGGTTTCAATTCCACTGCAAAAGGTTTCATTCCCGCTGCAAAAAGATTCATTTGAATTGCAAAAGGTTTCATTTAATCTGAAAATGCTATATACACATTGTGGGGTCTAAAATGTATATTTCGAGGTGCTACAAACGGATTGACAAGCTTAATAGACCCTATACTATGGTGGAGAGTATAAGAAACATGGACATTGTTTGGGATAATACTTACACAGTTTTTTACATTTTATCGGATTTAGTGATCCCAGATGATTTTAATTGCCAATTCCATAGCATATAGGACAAATTTTTGTAATGTAGGTTTACCCAGCAATATGCTCTAGTATAAACAAAATTTAATTTTTCCATACCTAAAATCTCTGTCCATACTATACCAACAGCTGGATTGGTTTAACAACAATACCACCCTTACTTATTAGCGCATATGAACAATTTATTTTTTGTTGCTTTTAAATTAACGTTATTATATTACAATCGAAGCAACTTCAACGATTCCCAATAAAACATTATTGTCCCATTCTTTGAAGACTTTATGCAAAATAAAACTCCAAAAAACGTACTAATAGACTTCAATGTATCCATCTATTTTGTATTAATTAATTTTTCTTAATTCTATTATTTCTCTATTTACACCTTCCGTTGATAACCATAGCGATTTGAATGTAAATCGTTTGTCCTTTTCAATTAACTGCTCAAATTGACGCAGTCCTCCTCCTACTCCAAAATAGTACGTCTTAGCTGCCACATAAATCTTTCCGTCCGCTTTTAGTTTAGTATGTAGGCAATTTAGCAACTTTTGTTGATTCTCTGGATTATAAATAGTTTCGGAGGTAACAATAACATCATACAATTGATCACATATTGGAGAACTGCACCATTTTTCCCAATCACCTGAGAAATAACGAGTTTTCTCTACTAATTTATCAAAATTATATATGTCTTCCTCATTTTCATCAGATTCTTCCCTTGTATTTAAAAGCACATTTGGTATTGTAATCTTTTCAAGTACATCCTTGTTCTGAAAGAAAAAATTTGTTAAGGACTTGATAAACCGTTAAAATTTTCGCTTGTTCATACATAGTCATGAAAAGTAACATTAGATCCATTGTTGAAGGCATATATGCCGAGAAGTCCAGAACCACAGCCTAAATCCAATACATATTTATCATTCCATTCCAGGGTGGGGATATTTTCGGCAAAGTACATTAGCAGATCTTCGGTGCATTCCCATATTTTGGCTCCGCCTTCATATACCGCCGGTATGAGATCCGAATGATTCTCTTCAGCCTTTTTTAAATCTGTAACATCGTCAGCATTATTCTTGATATCTTCCAAGAGAAAGCCTGAAACCATATAACATAGCGAAACGCCCTTATAGTCTTTGCTCAAAGCGTTTAACTTGCAAACATCGATGTTTTCCAAAATTTCCTTCGACGGTTTTATTTCTTCGGATTCGTACCACTCCTTAAAGCTTTCCTTGTCGGCATACGCTGCTGGACTGCAATAAGAGTATGTGTGTTAAATCGTATATAAATATTCTATTATGTTTTTTACCTTTTTGAGTCATTGAATCCTTCTTTAATAGAAAACGGAGTATCATCAGCTTCAACTTGAAAGTCAAACTTGAACATTATGTCGGAACAACTCTAGTTTAGTAAAAACTCTTAGATTTTTTCGAAATTTTTTCCAGAGGTAGGTATTTTTACGCTGATCCCGGGAAACTATTTTTTTCTTGGGGGACGGACCCGGGACCCCAGATTTTTGACCCGAAAGTCCGGGATCAAGACCCCGCCTGGACCCGGATCCACTTACCCGATATAGACAATATGGGTATCGATTGAAAGCTTATGGAAATACCTATCCAACAAGTGGTCACATGAAGGGGTAAATTGTCATGGTTCGGAAGTTATAGTCAAATTATCGATTTTTTGGACCCGAATTTTTTATGAAACCCCCAAAAAGTCAAAAAAGGGCCCATTATGGGGGTCAACAAAATTGCTTCCAAATTATAGCTGACATTCTTACCTTTCCAAAATGCTACAATTTGTGCTAATACCTTTTTCGGTTCCAGAGATATGGGTCTTTCCATCCGCATAACCCGATTCTAACCAGTTCATTAAAATGATGTTTTTAATAAAAAAAGTGTTTATTTCGCGTAGCAGTCGTCGGAATAACAAAAGTTTTCTAAATTTGGCACTTTTTGTAAATAGCCGGCCTTCGGCCGGGGCTTGAGATTTTCTCCTCTTGGTATGTCCTACACCGGATAACGCGAACCAAAGTTTCCTAATTTGGATACCTTTTTTTAGGTAGCCGGCCTTCGGCCGGGGCTTGAGATTTTCTCCTCTGGGTATGTCCTAAACCGGCTAACGCGAACCAAAGTTTTCTAAGTTTGACACTTTTTGTATATAGCCGGCCTTCGGCCGGGGCTTGAGATTTTCTCCTCTGGGTATGTCCCACACGGGCTAACGCGAACCAAAGTTTTCTAAATTTGACACTTTTTGTAAATAGCCGGCCTTCGGCCGGGGCTTGAGATTTTCTCCTCTGGGTATGTCCCACACCGGCTAACGCGAACCAAAGTTTTCTAAATTGGATACCTTTTGTAAGTAGCCGGCCTTCGGCCGGGGCTTGAGATTTTCTCCTTTGGGTATGTCCTACACCGGCTAACGCGAACCAAAGATTTTTGAATTTCATTCTTACGCAAAATATACCTTTTTTATTGTTATGCGGATGGAAAGACCCATATCTCTGGACTCAGTAAAGGTATTAGCACAAATTGAACCTTTTTGGAAAGGTAGAAGTGTCAGCTATAATTTGGCATCAATTTTGTTGTCCCCCATAATGGACCTTTTTTTGACTTTTTGGGGGTTTTATAAAAAATCCGGGTCCAAAAAATCGATAATTTGACTATAACTTCCGAACCGTAACATCTTACCCCATCATGTGACCACTTGTTGGATAGGTATTTTCATAAGCTTTCCAAAGATACCCATATTGTCTATATCGGGTAAGTGGATCCGGGTCTAGTCGGGGTCTTGATCCCGGACTTTCGGGTCAAAAATCTGGGGTCCCGGGTCCGTCCCCCAAGAAAAAAATAGTTTCCCTGGATCATGGTTAAAATACCTACCACTGAAAAAATTTTCGAAAAAATTGAAGAGTTTTTACTAAACTAGAGTTAAGCCAGGGGGAATTATTGAAAGCAATGTGTGCCGAATGTTCCAAAGAGCTGCAAGAACAGACAAAAGTCAAGATCAAGATCATTTCAAGATCTTCCAGGGCAGAATCATTTATTGGGCATTGAAAGATTTTCATAACTCAGACAGTTATTCTATGCAGAACGTTAAATAGTAGCTTGGACAGATAAAGGCGTTTGATTGCAGGCAGACCGTGGTACATAACAGCCAAGGTTTCCTGCGGTCCAATAGGACTATGGTACATTGGGTAGCTCTGGTAGATTCGAATCTTCCTTTTGTATTCTTACTCTCTCCAGTATATTTGTAGAAACATGCACCATTCTCAACAACCACTAACTCCTTTAATCTTGAATCAATTCATAATTTGAGAAATACTACTTACGTCTACTGCCTTGACAATTTCTGGTAAGCGTACTCTAAGGAACCTTCAGTTCAATTTTCCTCGGATAAGCTCCAGAAAGACAGCGAATGCCGACACGTGCGAAAGGTTCCAGCTGATTGTGTTTTCCTCTTGTCTCATTCGTAAACAACAGAGTTAATCGGAGGTCTTCTTTTCTGTTTATATTTTATCAAATTTATGTCTTGCCTTAATGGACGTGTGAAAGAGAAAGGAATACACTTATTAAAAACGCACAGTTTTTCTCTTTCTTAAGCATCGACTCTTTGTTATTCTCATCTTTCGCATATTTTACTACTAATTCATACAACCGTGATTTACTTTTAGATGGCGTTTTTACAGGAAGAATAACCACGACATAGAGATATTCGGGAACATTGCATTTATAACTAGGAAAATTTGTTTAATTTTCATCAAATATGTCAGATCCCTATGGAGAGGTAAGTCGCTTAAATACCGTATATTGCTCTTCATGTCCTTCACATATCTGCTATTTTAAGCGTGCCAATTTACCGCCTATTGGAAATGGAGCACCACCACCGCCGCTTATGCCTTTGCCGCCTGGCATGAGGCCGCCTGCACCGACATTTTTACCAAATATCCAACAGATTCCGCCTCCTCAACCTTGGCACAATACAGGTCCTCCTGCAGAACAAAACAGCAGTCAAGTTCCGCCACCAACTCAGCAGCAGCAACAACAACAGCCCCCTCCGGTTACCAATCAAAATGAGGTGGTGAATGGAAATTCTGATTCCGGAGACGGGTCTTCGAATGGCGAGAGTTCAAATCAGGATGGCAAAGACGGTGCAAAATGTCCTGAAGTTGTACTGCCCAAGGCATTGGAGGATGTGCTAGCCTTAAAGGATCAGAGAGCAGCAGAGTTCGATGTGAATACTGAGGATTTTTCCAATGTTGATAATACTGGTCAACCTGCTGGACATTCTGGGGGCGTTATAAGCAATGATTATGCAGATGCTGGAGAAGATTCTGATGATGAAGGAGAGAATCTAGTAAATGGCAGTGCCCCGTCTAAAGCAGGCAAGTTAAGTAAAGTAGAAAAGAACAAAAAGAAAAAGCGGCGGAAGAAGCTGAACAAACAGATTAAAAGACAACAGGAGCAGGCACGCGTTGAAGAAAAATCTAGGGAGGCGGAAACAGTTGGAGATGATACTGAAGATAATCAAGAAAAACAAAAAGAGGACAGCTCCGAGAAGGAAGTAAAATCTAAGGAATCCAAGTCTAAACACGGTGACAGAAAGAAGGAGACTGAATCTAGTAGCAACGGCAAAGGCGACATCGAAGCCACCGCCGAAGATGTTACCATTGAGTAAGACCATTCAATCAATCTAATATTTAATAATGTAACACATTACCCTTCTTCCTAGGTATGTCCCTGAAAGAATTACTATCGCTGACTTAGCACCCATGTATCGCCAGTTTTATAGAGTATTTGAAATTTTCAAATTGGAAAACAAACCCAAGGTTTCAGAAAAGGAGAAAGCAGCAGCAGAGAATGCAGAAGCAAACTCCAATCAAAAGAAAGCTCTAAGTCGTGTTCCGGAAGAGGAAGAAGAGGAGGCCGATGAAGATAAGATCGAAGACAAAGAAAAGCTGTCAAAGAGAAAATTGAAAAAACTCACGCGCCTCAGTGTAGCTGAACTTAAGCAGCTGGTCTCCCGACCCGATGTGGTCGAAATGCATGACGTCACTGCCAGAGATCCCAAATTGTTGGTGCAGCTCAAGGCTTACCGCAACACGGTGCAAGTACCACGACATTGGTGTTTCAAGCGAAAATACCTTCAGGGAAAACGGGGTATTGAAAAACCACCATTCGATTTGCCGGCATTCATTAAAAAAACGGGCATTATGGAAATGCGCGAATCGCTTCAAGAGAAGGAAGATGCAAAATCATTAAAGAGCAAGATGCGCGAACGAGTGCGTCCAAAAATGGGTAAAATTGACATTGACTATCAGAAGCTGCACGATGCCTTCTTCAAGTGGCAAACTAAACCCAAAATGACCATTCATGGCGATCTTTACTACGAGGGCAAAGAATTCGAAACACGCCTCAAAGAAAAGAAACCAGGAGACTTATCTGAAGAATTGCGTATAGCTCTGGGAATGCCTGTTGGGCCGAATGCCCACAAAATTCCACCACCATGGCTAATTGCTCAGCAGCGTTATGGCCCTCCTCCTTCGTATCCCAATCTTAAGATACCTGGTTTGAATGCTCCCATTCCTGAAGGCTGTTCATTCGGCTACCATGCGGGTGGGTGGGGTAAACCACCTGTTGACGAAAATGGCAAGCCATTATATGGTGATGTCTTCGGAACAAATATTGTGGATTTGGATGTGAGTATAACCAAGGTATTTCCAAAAATTCGTTTACAGAAATAATTCAATTATTCTAGAATGGCATTGATGAGGGTGACATTGAACGCAATCAATGGGGAGAATTGGAATCAGAATCGGAAGAATCTTCAGACGAAGAAGAAGAGGACGGTGAAGATATGACAAATCAACCCGACGAAAGTGGTTTGGTAACTCCGGCTGAGGGTCTGATTACGCCATCAGGACTTACCAGTGTGCCGACAGGAATGGAAACGCCCGAAAATATTGAATTGCGTAAAAAGAAAATTGAGCAGGAAATGGAAGAGTAAGTATTTATATTTCTGCGGATTAAAAGCACATTTACTTAAAAATATATTCGTTTTTATGCAGCAATGAGACACCAGTTTTGTATCATGTTTTGCCTGAAAAACGTACTGACCGCATTGGCGCATCGATGATGGGTTCGACACATGTGTACGATGTCGGTGGGGTAAAACAGGCCGCAGCGAGAGCTACTGTTGCATCGGGTAGAGAAGGAACCGTTGAATTGGCCTTGGATCCCTCGGAGTTGGATATGGATAATGACGCAATGGCCCAACGCTACGAACAGCAAATGCGTGAACAACAAAATCATTTACAGAAAGAAGATTTGTCAGATATGTTGGCTGAACATGTTGCTCAGCAGAAATTCAAACGCAAACGTCAACAAGCCGACCCAGCCAAGACAACCAAGAAGTATAAAGAATTCAAGTTTTAAATCCATACGAAGGTACATTAGTTATTCGGTTCAATTAGTCTTAAATATTAATAAAGAGAATGTGGAAATATATTCTATCCATTCCCAAACAATGGATATACAAAAATGAAACGGATAATGCATCCCAATAACCTTATAAGCGATGCAACTGTGGAACACAGTCATTGTTTCCAAATAAAGATCAATGTCCCCAACAACTAAAAAAATAGAACACCAATAACTAATTAATGTACTTAGTTTTTTGATTATATTTAGATTTATTTAAAGGTTTATGAATACTTAGTTCATAACGCTGTGACTCAATACCGATGTCATATGCTTAAAAAAGTTTAATTCTTGATTTTATAAAAAATAATCTAAAATAATCATGTCCAAACTTACCGCATTTAATATTCGGTAAAAAGAACCATAAATTACGTGATTACAGTACGAAACTAGAAATGTTTGGAAAGCAAACTAATATTCAATGTTCGAAAATGATATTGATGTGAAACATACATCTGATGCGGCATTGTTCTGTATCCTCATTATAGCGTACCTATTTAAATATTTACTAGACGATCAATCCTAATCATTCTTCCATTTGTTCGTTCAATTGGGCTAACAGAGCGGCACGTTTCGACTCCAACTCTGTTTCACTAAGCGCCTGTTCGTCATTTCGCGAACTATGAGACCGGTTGCTGGCAGCGGGACTAAGAGGTGTAACCGACCGTTGTTTGTCGTGGTGATGTTTGCGTTCCTTGTCTTTTTTATTCTTTTTTTCTTTCTTCTTTTTCTTGGGCTGCGATGCCAAGAGTTCTTCAATGGCCAATGTGGTCGGAGAACCGTTTATGGAGTTAGCGCGTTCTGATTCACATGATGACTGTAATGAAAATTAATTGAAAAACAAATAATAACCAAAGTTAACATTTTTTGCACTTACGTCTCTGGAAGATTTCTTGTTCTTCTTCTTTTTCTTCTTCTTGGAAACCCTGTCTATGCTATCAAGGCTCACACTCGAACTAACTGATATCTATAAAGACAAGAATATAATAAAAATGTAGCTAATGCCTATATTCATGTGCTTACCGATCTGGATCGTGATTTTCTTTTGCGTGGTCTCTCAATCTCGGCAGGATCGTTTTCAATATCCTTTAACAGAAAACAAATATTAATTATATTTTCTGGAAATAATTTTATTTTTACTTACAGATCTAGAACTGGATCTTAAACGTTTTTTGTGTTTCTTATTCTTTTTAGATTTCTTCGACCGCGAATGATGGTGTGTGCATGCATCTTCACTTTCTCTAACAAAGTCGTCCCAAATCTTTCGTACTCCCAGCTCTTTTTCATAAATAGCATAGGCTTCTAAATGCTCCACAAGCTTTTGCGCAGAATCGAATGGTTCATGTGGCGATACGTTTGCTTCCAACCATGCAGCCTTGATTTCATTCTCCAATTTTCGCAGACGCTTGGTTTCTTCTTTCAAACGTTCTTTTTCCAATGCCTCGGCCTTTTCAAGCAATGAGTTGTATGTTAGTTTAACATTGCCCGCGTCTAAAGTAGCCGACCTTTTATCTTCACACACAACAGTAGCAAAGTCCTCGAATGTAGTATGGGCCTTAACAACGAACTGTTTCTCTTTAAGTATTTCCTTGATGATTTTCTTTTCATCGTGATACCTTGCTTTCAAGTCTTCTACATAAAATTTAAATAGATCTAATGGCGTTGAGCCTGGTTGACCTAACATTGCAGAAAATCGAATGTCAGCGGAAATTATTGGGTAAAGTTCCACCCATAACGACATTGAAGTAAGCTTCCCTTCCTCGTGTAGGGAATCTAGGAGTGTTAGGAAGTTGTCTCTGTTCTTGCGTTGCTGCCTCTTTTGTCTCTTCTTTTCCCTTTCTTTGTCCTCATCCTCTTCACGTTCAAGTGTGCGTATGTGTTCCTCAAAAACTATGAGAGCATCCTCTTTGTCCATACCTAGTAGATTTACGTCATTCTTAAAAGCAGAGTTCTCCAGAAGCATTACTTGGGCTTCGGCCCATGTGGTTGAATATGTTATAGAGGCCATAGATTCCAGAAGCTCTCCCAGCACTTTCATGTTTCTCTTTTTCATCATCCGAGCCTCCTCCTTTTCACGTTTTGCCAAATTAAAAATGCAATCCTCATAAATATCCCTTCGATCTGGCTCTGGTACTGATGTCCAAATTCTATTGCTGGCGAACAACTCTTCACACTTATAGTATCTTAATGTTGAGTTCATTTTATCACTGGTCATGAGAAACTTTTCCAAATCCTCTTTGGCCTTCTTAGCTTTAAGTCTTGCCTCCTCTTTCTCATCTTTTAGTTTTTGAGTTTTGTAGGCATTGAATGTCTGTTTCTTTTCATTTAGATTTTTAAAAGAGTTATAGCGGGGATCCTTTGAAAGAATTTTGACACATTGATCCCAGTTGGCGTTGGAGGGAACATTCTTCTCTTTTAAGAGCTCCTTAAATGCTTCAATGGCTTCTTTCTTGTCTTTAAACACAATTTTATTATCATCTGATGATTCTTTCTTATCTGGAAGTAGAAATAAAGTCATACGTTAGGAAAAGTCATCTTCATTAAACACCAAATTCTAAAAACTTACTTTCTTTATCCTCTTTGTTGGAGGTTGGAATTTCAATGGCAGCCAAAGTTGCCGCCATAGCTTGGTCCAAAGCAGAAGAGGAATTCTCATTACTACCTGGGGTTAAGGGCGAATGAATATCGGGTGTATGAATCTTTGCTACGGTTGGTAGGGTGGCAGGCAATATACTAGCTAGTGCTGCGGGTGGGACAATTCCAGCCAAGCTGGAAGAAGTCATAGCAGCAACCGCTTTTGCTGCTGCAGCAGCTCTGAAATAAATATGTACATAACAAATTCGTTCACGCCAAATAAATAAACGAAAAATCTTACTCTTCAGCTTTTACTTTTGCCTGCATATCTAAAAATTCTGGCGGCGGATCCCATCTAGATTCTTTGGTGGTTACATTGTGATAGTAGACTTTCCCTGCATCCGAGCGATACTCCTTCCATGGACACTGATGCTTCAAGCGTTCTGCCGGTGTCATTAAAACCTCTGGCTTCTCCCAGGAACTTTGCTTGGTAATGTTGTTGTAGTAATAGGGTCTGCCATCGGGAGCCTTGTGTTCTGTCCATTCAGTATTTGGCGGGGCTGAACCAAATGCAGCAGCTAATTCAGCTGGTGGAGGAGCTCCAAATCCAGGTGGAGGTATATTGAACTGAGGAACTACAGGTGGAAATGCCATACCGCCCAAAGCAGGAGGAGCACCAGCTGCTGGTGGTAAATTCATTTTAATACGTTTCTCCCAAGCTACCGATGTTGACAGTTCTCAGTTGTCTTCTTTTCTCTCTCACTTTTCACCGTCTGATATAGCTTTTTTCAGCATAACCTCAAACTGTCAATTGCAGCGTCGTCTTTCCCGACACTTTTAACTATAGGCTTTCAGCGAACTTTGTGTTTTCCAATGTTTTCTTTAACTTGATATAGTTTTTTGAACAACAATATAATTATTTACAAACTGTACATTTTTTTATTGGACAAAAAACAATCGGAAACCATTTACGATACGCCGGAATCAGACAACGAAGCAGAACAATTTCCTCGACGGCGGCGGTGTGTCATGTGTCAAATAAATGACGCCGTCACGCTGTGTTTTCAGTGTCTCATTAACAAGCTAATGCAAGGCATACACGTTATGCAAGTACAACTGCTGGTACAATGAACTGGCAAACCAATTTTGAAATTGAAAGTTTTAAATGAAATAATATTCAACTTTGTAAAAATTGTTTAAAAAAGGAATATTATAGCTTCCGTTTGACATCGTATGGAAATAGATATACAAATATACTTAGTTTAGAAAGAAACCTTAAAAATTTCTTGACATATGTATCAATGTTCGCAAGTATTGATGAATCTACCTGTATTCTTTTACCGTAAAACTTGGGAGAGGTTGTATTCAAATCAGTATTGTTTGTGGGCTTGTTGTACGAAGATGTGTCTAGGATGTACAAAATTTTAAAAATTCTGATTTTCTGCTCGTTGTACCAGTCGATAGCAACGTTCGCAAAAACCACACGGATAATCCTTTGTACGCACATTAAAATTATAGAAATAAAATCACACGCAATTGCCAATTATAAAGGACACATTTAGTTCCGATGTCATCATAATTTAAAATGAATGAAGTTGTTCCAACTGTTGCATTATACAAGCATACAATAATACAATACCCTCAGCACACAGAGCCAACCTTTGTCGAAGAATAAAAGTAGGTGCATCAAAGCTAAAATTTTTCAAACTTTTTGTAAAAAATAAGTAGATTATTATATGTTTTTTTAAACCAAGCCAATCGAAGGGTTATTATGATATGCATGTTTCAAAATTTTTTAAAAATTTCAATAATTTTTCTTTGAAAAATTTTAATTACAAAATTGGTTCGACGGTTCATTGTCCAAGCAGCTGGATCGATGCAACTACCTTTATTCTTCTACCATGGAGACAACACACCGAACGCTGAATGTATAGAAAGTGAAGAAGGAATAGAAACAACGAGTGTCAAATGTATGTGTTCAGTGAATGAACGAAGGGACTAGTATCAAAGAAGCACCCGTTTACACAGTGCTAACAGTTTATCTTTTCCAAAATTTTCCTTTGCAAAAAATTGTAGATTCTTGCATGTTCTAAACAGAGCAAATATGAATATTTTTTTTCAAAACTATACATTTGACAACATATTACTGTCAATATGTTAATTTATAAATTCATTGGATGTTTGACAAATCAGAGATGGGTCCTTTTTTCAATGAAATATAAATTTAACAAGTTAAATTACAGAAAAATACAGAGCTGAATATTATTCTTTCATATGAAGATACCTTGACTTAATTGTACCATGGTATTACTTTTTATTCAGTTTTATGACAGTTTCTCAGAAATCAAAGACTTCTAAATTCATACCACGTCTATGACCAACATTAAAACAAACCACGACGGTGTATATTACATAATCAACATAATGTATCGTGAGTATTACCGCTGAGTAAAGGGTGCAAAAATACCGGGATCTTCACTACCGACGTCATTTTCAAAACTGCAGGATTCACATTCAATTTTGTGGCTTTCGTCGTAATTCTTACAACGGCTCTTTCATTTGATTTTCAAACACTTTCGATTTATTAAACTTTGAATTGTATAACGGCTCGATGGTGCCACAATTCAAGTTCTACATGAGTTCCGGGACTATCCCAACAACAAAAACTTTAGGTCCCTCTTTAAATAACAAAATTCCATTGGTTAGGAGTCAAAAAAGTATAAATTTTGATGCCAACTAAGTTTTTACGTTTTTCAAGTTATTCTTGATTACATTTATATTCATTATTATTTTTTATGACATCAAAAAAGAGAAAAAATATCAGCTGATACTTTCGCAATACCTTTTTATTGTACCATGAAAAAGACCTCTACCATCAGCACAAATTTAAAAAATTTGCCGTCAGCTGATTTTAAACTCAATCCAAGTCGTTATTTGTCCCGTAAAAGCAGGCAAACAGTTATTTAAATTAAAAACTTTTTTCGCTTTTATTTTCGCGTTATAAAAATAGAAATAAATGGCCTTTGTGATTTTTAATCGTTATCATTTTAATTTTTATTATTTCTGTTTCACTTTTCATTTCAACAATTTGTAAAAAAATTAATTTTTGGCCTTCTCTTACAAGGATAGGTCTTGAAATATTTATAAGGTAATTCAATACACAATGATAGGATTTGCTCCAATTTTTTAATCAGTTCGCATTAGACCTTTTCTACAATTCTATTCTATTATTAAATTTAATCACATGCACTGAATTTGTTGATAACGAAGGCAGGCACCGATATTATCTTCTGGACTGCCTTTACCTCTACCATCGCCGAAATGTATCCCCACATAGAAGGGTGTTACTGTCGATTCAATGCGACATGGCCACATTCCATTTGAGCAGAACTGCATGCCACAGTGCACGGGTTCACAACCGGGCAATGGTCCAAGACCAGTTCCAATGAAATCTTCCACAATACATGGCATTGTTATGCGATCACGACAACTGCTATAAAATTGCCGTTTTTGTCTTTCTGTTAAAAACGTGGCCTGTCTTGCACTGCGAAATCTCATTTCAAAAGCCGTTCGTAAAAATCCCAATAAGTCGAAACCCCCACTTGTTGGGCGCGGTCGCTTAGAGACATTCGATGGTGTCGGTCGAAATCTGGTATCACCATCCTGGCCATCGCCGGAACCTTGAACATCATCACTGAGAGCTGCGGTTGTAGAAGTGGTCGATGGGGTGGTTGTGGGTCTGGTAGTAGTAGTTGACAACGACGTGGCCTCTGAACTTTCTTCGGGATCATCTGCACTTGGCGACGACATAGTTGATGCTGTCGTATCTGATGTTGCAGAGGAAGTTGCCATCGTAGCTGCAGTGGTAGCCATTGTTGATGATGAAGGTACTTCTGAGCTTTCATCCGGGTCATCGTTAGAAGGGGATGTTGTTGTTGAGGTTGCAGTTGATGTTGTAGTAGGGACTGATGTCGTTGTGGCTGTTGGCGTTGTCGTGGCAACAGTTGAAGAAGACATAACAGCTTCGCTAGATGTAGCAGTCGACATTGTGGCAACAGAAGTCGTACTGCTTGGAGAGGCGGTTGCCGATGTTGTGGCTGTGGTCATCATGTTCATTATATCCATAACATCGTCCGATAACACCTGCATTTGCATTTGATCCATTAAAGGCATACTCCCCATCGATGGCATATTCATAATACTAGATGGCATTGTTGCTGCTGGGGTAGCTCCAGCCCCTCCTCCACCACCATTTTGTGTTGGACTAGAAAACCTCATTGGCGTTCTAGGTCCGATACGAAATGATTGATCGTCGCATGGTTGGTACACGATGGAACACATATCAACCTCTTGTCTCATGCAAATGCGATAGTTTTGATTGGCTAGATGGCGACCATTATCAGCGAAATTGAAAGTCTGGAAAATTGAAAATTACATATAAAATCGTTTAGGAAAGTATTTTTTAATTTTAAGTAAAAAAGTTGAAAAATAGAACCGGTAGCGGTTTTATTTTGTTTACTTAAGTCAAATGTAATTTTTAGCATTTTCGAAGAAATTTAAACCCGTAAATTAAATTGCTTGTAATTTCGGTCAACTTTAACTTCGTTTTTATATCAAAATTTTGGGTTTCAAAGTTATCGATTTTTGTCGGTAACCTAAAAAAATGAGTTATAGAATCCCACTACCGGTGTTTTTTAAACTACCCTTCAATGAAAGATTTCAATGAGCATAGTTCACTTAATTACCTGGAAAACTCCCTCGGCTCCAGTAAAATACTGCAAACATCCAGCTGGGGCTCGTTGACTAAATGGAATTTGGGCTATGCGGATTTCCCACAGACGAGTTGGCAGAAATCTGGGGGCAAAGTGCAAATTAACTTCAATCTCCATGCTAGTATCTCCGGTTAAATTACGCCCCGGATATAAATCTTCATAGCGCAATGGTCTTAAGGAACCGTACAGGGTTTGTCGCGGAACCATTCGCCCACCAACGTCGTAGTAAACTATGAAAATTATACAGTCCATTATAAAATAATTTCTTTATCTTCATTATACACACCATGCTGTCCACTATTTTGACCGCACAAGGAAAATGTACCGCCCGGACCACCCGTTATATTAAAAACATCGCCATCACATACTCCAGTTCGGCGATTGGGCTGGCCCAGTATGAAATGATAGAAGTCAAAACGCAACTGACTGATGTCATCGTTCATTAGTTTTATTTTTAATTTGCAGTTGGTAATGTTGTTGGGCATGAAGCTGGGAAAACTTGGCGACACAAGGTAGGTAATGTTGTTGCTGATCGTTTCATTGCAATTGGCAATATCTAAAAGAAAGCAGTAAGTTCAATAAATGTCCTATTAAATTTCCCTAACCTCGGCTACTTACAAATACAACAAACTCCGAAACCATGGGCGCATTCACCTTTTGCCTGTCCACCTTTGTTGCGACACTCATAGGCATTGAAACAGGTGCCAGTGCGGCGACCGTCGTTCGATAAGCACTCTCCATCCACGGGTACGGGAAATAAATGAATCACTAAAAATTGAATAAATTACGTTATCGAACTTCTAACTTAACTATATTACGATGGTCATAAATTCAACTATAAGTTTGTTTTCAGTTTTGTTTTTTTTTTAGAAACAATAAGGCAATAAACTTATTGTTTCTAAAACAATACGCACGTACTTTACAACGGATGTAGAAGGTAGTTAGAATTTACTCAGTATTAATTGTACCATAATTCTGTGTTTTGTTGCAGAACTTGCAAGATTTTAAAAATTGATGTGCGACAACCGATTTTCCTTCATGATATCATAAAAAAACTGAGCTATGTTTTTAACATAGTAATCTAGTGTATTTTATTACACCATGCGACTACATGCAATTTTTTCTAAAGCTAAAAAAAGACACGTCTATGGGCGTTTTGAAAGTTTGCATCTTAAAGTAACCTAAAAAAGGGGATACATACTTGCAGACTTTTAAAAAAATTCGGATTAATATTTCACGCAATTCGTGCATTTTTGGCATAGAGGATTTCGAGAAACATTTTGTTCGAAGATCTTAATAATCAAAAGAGACATAAAAAGTGTTTTTTTTTGCTCCTTAAAAAAAAATTAAACGGGATCGCGAAATTGAAAATATTATACAAACTTATTTGTCATAAAATTCTACCATGGTAGAAACAAGAAGGTACTCTCGGACTTTTTACGAGTTGACGCCTGAAAGTAACATACAATTTCGATTTAGGTAGAAGGTGTCAAAAGAAGAAATTTAAATTTGAGACGTATCCAATCCGAGTAAAAACTCTTCCTCGATACTACATCAAATAAAACTTACTTTACATCAAATTTCATTCCATAAAAAATAGCATACATTTTTGTTAATAAAAACCTTGTATTTTTTCCAAATTCGCTGAAAACTCTTTGATAATTTCACTGCACAGTAACCAGTTTGGGTTGAGGACTTGATAGTAGGTAGAAGGTTCTTAGGGCAAATGTTTTTTAACCATTATATAGTTTTCACCATATACAATAGGATCCCTATAGTTTAAGGTATATCTATTTAGAATAGAGTTTATGCAGATCTTTGGATTAAATTTAGAATTGTTGGTACAACAATCAGTCATACCGCCGCATTTTTTGGTATAGTCCCCTTATACGGATAAATCCGATTCCAAGCATTTTCTAAGTTTTGGTCATATTTTTCCTTTAAATTTACAAAATTATGGAATTTTGAATTCTTTTTATGTTGAAACACTATTTACATAATAACATTTTTTTTTAACAAAATGATCGTGAATTATGAAATTTTGTGATACAGTTTTCAGTTTACTTCCTCTTAAGGCAAGAAAAAGCCAAGTTCTGAATTTGTCTATTTAGCATCTTATTAAATTGACACTTTTTGATTCTCAAACTAAAGTTAGCGACCAAATTTTCAGCAATTAAAGAAATTTGTCGGTATGTTAGTCGTTAAGACCTACCGACAGCTACAATGTTTTTAAATTTTAGTTCCTTTTTAAATGAACAATTTGCATTTGGAAGTGATAATCGTCTGTAACGGCAAAAACCGATAGCTTTAAAACGCACAATATTCGTATAAATCTTGAATTAAAAGTTAGCAACGCTATTCCCGTCCGAAGGGGCTTAGCGACTACTTTATTTCAGTTCAGAAATTTTGTTAATTACGAAATTATAACCAATTAAAATACTGCTGTTATCGATAATTGTCGTTAATTGCGTAGTCAACTCATTAGGAATAGTAGTGCTGTTATTGCATACTTTTAGGTTATGCAACGAAAAAAATCCATTATACCATGAACTCCAGAGTATTATACAAATTATAATGTATAAAAATCGTATCTATTTAAGTCTATAAGAATCCACAAAAAATACAACATTTTCTCATTAAACACTCTCTCTCTCACCTCTTTTATGTCGTTGAAAACTAACATCTTTCAAGCTGTCGATGATGGAGGACGTCGATGAGAAATTCATAAACGAATACAGATTCCAATTAAAATCCCTTGGAGTTTGCGTTGAGTCATTGGTTAGCGCATGCATATAGTTAGCCTGTTGTGTTGGATCGGCATCGTCATAAATTCTGTAATCATCAGCACCTTGATGTTTGATGTTGGTTGCCCCTAAATCCTGTAGATCATCGTTCCAAATGTCATGATGCTTCAGAGGTGGCCAAGCGGCACGATTGACTTTGTTATCACTACTAGCGGCATGGGGCGGCGCCGCACCAACTACTGCCGACAACCAGGCTATTATCATTATTGTTGTTGTTCTGGTTGTTATGCATTTTAGTAAAAGGTATTTTCTTGTAAAATATTTGTAATGAGCACTGAGGTGGTTGTGTTGTTGTTGTGGTAGAGGCTGGCGATGATTAGCTATTTTGAAAAACACTTTCTTCTTCGTCTTCTTTTCGGCTATGGTATTAAAAAACGTATCTGTCGTTGTGTGTGTTATTGTTTTCAAAGCGAGTTCCATCGGTTTTGAATTTGAATTTAGTAATTTACTACGATTTCTTGGTTCGTATTGTTCTTCTTCTTTTCTTGAGTTGTTATCTATGACTCTCGTTTTCGTTTCACAAAATCGACAACAGTTATTCTTCTAATCGCTAATGATTTTTTAAACGTTCTTTTGTAAAAATTATTAACAACAAAGAAACAAAAAACAAATAATCGTTTTCACTCAATGCGTGCTTGTGCTTTCCTTTTCACCGTCAATTTGAAAATAATCCATTGCTGTGCAATATTCTGCCTGCACACTTCCGTGGACCACAGAGCCAAGAGATGCTGGTCAGCCAAACAAATGCTGGCTAAATGCCCATTATCAGCCTTGAAATAGACACAACGAGAGAGAGCTGAAATGCGTTAGACTTTTCCAGTATTGACATTACAAGTATTCACTCGATTTTGGCCAAACACACATACAGTCATACATTTATTTTCTTAGTGTAACATATACTGGGTTTATTTCTATTATTTGTAAATATGGAAATTGAAGAAATGATTGTTTTGTGGTTGTTGTTGTAGTTGTTGTGGAGAAAACAAGTTGGTCACTTTTAGTCGGTATAGAATAAATTGTGTATGTGTCTTAAGTCTTTTGTTATTATCAATGAAAGTTTGCCTCTCAAATCTTTCTCTAGCATAGGAAGTTTGTCAACTAAACGTTTCTTTATTGAAATTGTTTGGTCGTGATGCTTGAAGTATGTAGATAAACAATTGTAGCCTCACAGAGGCAAGTATTTATTTTCTTCTAAGCCAAAAGAAATTATAGAATTATTGTTTTTATTATTCTTAGCAAAATTCTTAATTTTAAGGAAATATACACTTTCAGAATTGTTTTAGAGCCAGGTTAAGGCCAATGTTTTTTATACACTCCACCATACATAGTATGGAGGGTATATTAACTTCGTCATTCCGTTTGTAACTCATCGAAATAATAATTTTAGACCTAACAAAGTATATATACTCTTGATTCTGAGACGATTTAGTCCTGTCCGCCCGTCCGTCTGTTTTAATCACGCTGCAGTCAAAACAAATAAAGATAAGAAGCTAAAATTTTGCACAGATCGGTCTTTTGTTTGCAGGCAGGTCCAGTTCGAAGATAGGCTGTATAGGTCCACGATATCGTATGGCTCCCATATAACGGTACGCCCGATTTTCGGTATTTTGATGATTTTAGACACATTTTTCAATGAAATTCTATGAAATTCTACACAGCCTGAAGGACATGTATATATGTAGGTCTACGATATCGTATAGCCCCATATAACGGTACCCCCGGTATTCGGTATTTTGATGATTTTAGCCACATTTTGGATGGAATTGTCTGAAATTCCACACAAGGAGTTCCTTGTGAGTACTTTAACCCCGATATCGTATAGTCCCCATATAACAGTTCCCCCGATATTCGGTATTTTGTTATATAGGTCCACAATATCATACATCCCCCATATATCGGCACCTTCCAATATTCGGTATTTTTAAGATAATAGAATTTTAGATGGATTTAATTTTTTGGAAAATTTCCTAATTGGTTCCAAATGGTGGAAGGTATTCAAAGTTCGTCCCGGCCGAAATTACTGCTTTTTTACTTTTTTTTTTTAATTGAGAAAATTGAAAAATACTCTGAACGAAAATATTTAAAAAATTCGATGCTTATTACAGTGACTTAATTAAAATTATTAAAACATTTTTACTTAGATCGCTTTTTATCTTTGACTGACATACGACTATGGCTCTAAGGAAGTTACATGTCAATTATATTTTTTTTTTTATTTAATTTCCATTGTGTTTCACTATAAGATGCCAATTATATTTAAAACCGTTATGTTAATTCCTTTCACATAATTCTGAAAGGGAGAAAACCTTATTATTTGTTTATAAATAATGAAGACAATTTTACTTTCATAAAAATGAAAACAATAATGGAAATTATCTCACAATTTGAATGCATTTTCCCATCCCATGCCGTTGTACATTCCTGTTTATGTGCAGTGCAGTATGCTCCCAACTTCCGTAGAAACAAACATTAGCTAATTATGACACACCCGTTCATAGCCCACAACTTGCTTGTTGAACTTCAAAGATGATCTCTCAGACGGAAAAGTATCTCAGCTTGGTCTTCTCGTTTCGTCTTCATTAATTATGTGTATACGAACATTAAGCGCGATCCACGTAATTATTTTTTCGAGCAGGAGTTTTGTTTGTCGTTTTTTCTCTCCATTGTTAGCGAGTAACTAGCAAGAGACATTATCTCTGACAGTTTTGCGTTTCATTCACAACAAAAATAACAGAGATTTGTGAGAATCTTCAAAGAAGGAAAAAAAACTTCACTTTCATTGATTGTTTCGTGCAATTTTCTTTTGGTTGCTTTGGAAAACATTTTTAAATTCCGAATTAAACAACAATGATGCTGCAACGGATATTCCCACACCACAAATACATGCATGTGTACATATGTATGCGCTAGCGTTAAACATTGTTGCAAAGTCTACCGATTCTGCATTTGTATGTTGTTCATAGTTTCTGGAGCACATTATGGTCAACGCTGATGCATTTTTTGTAAATTGTTTGGAAAATTCCAGTTTTTCGTTTCTTTTTTCATTTAAGCTGTAATGATATGATTGTCGTGGGGTCGCAAAACAGCATCTTTCCTTCTCGGTTTGTTTTATAAATATATTGGTGTTCTTCTTCGTTGCAGTATTTTTTTTAATTTTCTTGTGGCTCACGTTTATTCTCTTAAGAGGATGGAAGCGGTTTGGAATGGGAATGGGAGAGGGCGCGATATGAAAATTAAGTCCTAATTTATCAAAATAGTGTGAAAATTCTAATTACATTTTTCAAATTTGAACTGTATTTAAAAATAAAAATGGTAATGGTGCAACTAATTTTTAAAAGAAAAAACAATTTTTTAACAACGAAAAGTTCATTTTTTTAGGTCAACTCATCAATTTGTGATGGACAAATCTATTTAAATTTAATTTATTTAAATAAATGTAATTGCTATTTTCGAAATACTAAGTTTGTATATTAATTAGCTCTTTGACAAAACGGCCTTAACATACTGCACTAAAGAAGGTTGTACATAGGATTTGTTAGTACATGAGTTATCATGTGGTCTGTTCCGGGACCTGCAAGAATCTAGTAGTTTTGCGAATTTGCAGTTCTGGAACAGGTTTCTAAATTTTTATTTTTTTCAAAGTGTGTGACTTTGTATTTAATCCAAACAAAGAGACATATAGACGGTCAGGTGTATAACTACTCCAAGTTAACCCTGAAAATAGCTATTTTCGAGAGACTAAGATTTTCATTTATGCCATGACCACATCTGTGAGATCGCTCCTCGTCGCTATGAAGTTGTTGCAGGTATAAGTTTTGTCATTGCCATGTGATGATGTTGTTGTAAGTCTCAGATGTAGTTGTTGGAAGAAAAAATCAGGTTAAACAGCAACCGCTACAAGACGAATCGGCTAGCAATGGCGGCAGAAAAAACTGCCACTTATTGCAGTAACAAGAACATCAAAAGAAGAAAGTTTTTTACTTTGCTTTGGAAAGAAGTTGTTGTTGTTGCAGCTGTTGCTGGTACTGGTAGAATAATGTACAATGAAATCACTTAAAAATATCTGACGCTGAATATACAGAGCATTTAATAAGAAGACATTGTATGAATCTCACATTTGCTCCCCTGTTGCGGTCAGGATGACACAGAAAAGTAGAAAATTTCCAGTTTATTTTTTATTGAATCTTTAAATGATGTTTTTTATAAATATCCGAGGTTTGCATGTTACAAAAACTCTATAGTTTGGATCAAGGAGATGAAGAGGCATTTTTGTCTAGCAAACAAAGCTCAGTTAATGACCTATCGTAACGATCCTACATTTAAAGTACTCCAGGCACAATAGTCCAACGGATTGGTATTCGGAGATATTGGTGGCCATTGTGCGCTGGAATTGAAGCGAGGTAACAATTCTTGGGTGGTGCGTGCTGAGTCCTGTTGGAATGTCCAAGGTCTGCGGCCAAAATGTTTGCGTGCCCAAAGCTTTAATACACCCTCCAGAATATTTTCGCGATAATATTCAGTATTTATTCTGATGCCACCACGGTCGATTAATACGAGCGGAGAGCGACAGTCGGCTGTTATAACGGCCCACACCATCACCATGGCCGGCGCTTGAGTTCTGGTGGGCAACCGAAGATGCACATTTTCAGCTGACCAAATTCGGCAGTTCACCACTTTCGGCCAAGCGAAGCAACTCCTTAGCTCTTTTGAGTCTGATTTCTTTCCGTTGCGGTGTAAGTTCTTACATTTTGGGAATATCAATGGCTTTACCCCGAGCTTGTTTTTCAATATATGTTCAGCTCACGAGCCATTTTTCGGCCACTGTGACGTGGGTTTCGATCAAGTCGCTCCTTTACTTTTTCCGTCCACTTCACAAATCACACTATGACGCTTGAATTCCATTACGAAAAACTTTTTTTCTGGAAAATTCTCCCCAAAATGCTTTTGTACGCTTGTAAACAATATAATAAGCTGTCGCTGGAATAATTTTAACAGCTGTCGGACGAGTGGCTTAGAAATGACAGCAGTTTTTTCATCTCACACTGTATACATCACAAAATTGTTAGAAGACGTGCACACTCAGAAAACTTGTATTCAGCTGGTTGACCATCATACCTTTTAACTTTACCATGGATAGAATTATTAAAGTAATCTCCTGCAATCATATTTTTTTTAAATAAGACTTTTCTAATTTGACAAAGGAAAGCCATACTTACACAAACCAGAAATGAAACCTATTTTCTATGAAATTAAAATTGACATCTTTTAAAATTTTTGATTTTTTGGAGTTGAATTCAAAATTTAGGAAACTCATTAAATTAGGGATTATTCTCCGCATTTATTCTTATCGTCATGCAGAAACAGACCTTAAGTCAGTACTGAATAACATAATATTTTCCGTTCTTCCTCTATGATTTAAAATAAATAGGTATAAGATAAAATAAAATAATTCAAAATCATATGCATTTTTGAAATTCTGACCAATTATAAAAACATAGTTTAAATTTATTGCAGACTCTGGATATTTCCTACTCTTTTTAGTTTACTTTAATTCCTATCTGGTTATCCATTTTTTCGACAACTTCAGCGGGCCATCAAATCGGTAAGCATACCTACCTCTTTGCTTTGCGCCGTCCCTATGCGATTTATATTTTAATTACATATGTGTTTGTAGGTATGTATGTATGTTTGTTTATATTTTATTTCGATTTTTTGGAAGTGGGTTATTTATGTAGTTAAACTTACATATCTATAGCTAGATTCAGTTAATAATAAATTAATAATGAAAAAATTACAGCGAAGTAATAAAAAAAGGAATAGAAAAAATGCGAATTTCAAAAGAATTCCAATGGGGGAAATTCTAAAGAAAATCTATTAAAAATATACAGTGTACCCTACACTGCAATAAGCAATGTAGTGCACATCGATAATCACAATTATATATTGACAAGAATATATAACCGATTATTTGCTCAGTGGTTTTGCCTTAATGGGATAACTTACGATATTATCGTAATTTTTATGGACAACTTAAAAAATATCGCAAAAATATTAAAGCTTAAATAAAAGACCAATAATGAGCCTTGCTAGCGGGCCTTTGGGTGGGGTTCAGAAGTAAAGTTTTAAGGGGCTACAATGAAAATCTTCTCATATTCTGATATTTTACAAAGATGAAGCCAATGTCCAACTATTCAGTTGCAGAACTTTCTAAACAAAGATGTTCGTCGTCGTTCAGCCAAAATAAGTATTGGCGAGATTTTGATTTGTTTTTGTTTTGGGAAAGTCTGGTGGCTTGGGTTTAGTTGGAAAAAGTTTGCTTAAATTTACAACAGAAGAGGTGTGGTGGTGGAAATGCAACGGCGTGTGTCCATCGATGTGTGTTTGATTGAAGTTACAAGCTTCTATAGTGGCTCCAGTGTCGTCGGACCATTTGGACTGGCTTCCAGTTTGCGCCAAACAACATTACACATCTCGCGTACCAAAGCCTTTTCACCGTCATCCATTTGATCGATGGCATTGCCGGTTAGATGGCCCAATCTATCGCGTTCTAGTTGTTCTCTGACTTCTAAAACTTGTAGAGCTCGTACAACAGCTTCTGGCCGACCAGATATGGGATCAACTAAGCCATCATTTAATGCAGATGGCGACGACGATGTCGATGTTTGTGTTGTTATTTTTTGGTTTTGGTGATTTGTTACTGCTGTTGTTGTGACATTTGTTGGCTGATGCAGTTGCTGCTGATGCTGTTGTTGCTGCTGCGTCGTATGCTGTTGTGATGGTCGATGTTGTTGCTGTTGTTGTTGGCTTGCCATGTTGGCTGTTGTTGCCGCGTTCGTAGTGTTGGTCAAACGTTCCTCCTCCAATTGCTGTATGCGTCGTTCCAAAGATCGCACGTACTGGAGTGTTTGGTCTTGCAGTGTTGAACGTAAATGCAGATCCTGTTAGAAAATACAAAAACAAAAAAAAGAGAACAAAAACAACAACAAACAATAATTGTTAGCGAATTTCTTTCCTATGGCATTTATGGTACATGGACTAGATTCTATTCTAGTTTTGTATTTACCGGTAATTGCCTCTCGTAGTTTCTCAAAGCAGTTATGTTTTCATCGGCATTTGTACTTGAACTTGAACCGTCGCCGTCGTCTCTCAACGTGTTGCGAGTAGAGGCACCACAGTTCACACACAACGAATTGGCCGCAATGTGAGCCCTCTCTTCGTCCAAATAAAGGCAGAGTTCTTTCAGTTCCAAATTATCGGTGATGAGTTCTTGTTGTTTATCATCCAGCTGACGTAGTTTATTCTGAAATGGAACAGAGGAAAAATGAGATTCGTTTAGTTAATGTTCACGAAAAATATCAAGTTATCAATCAGTTGTTTTAGCAAAAGGCATAAATGCTTTATTTAGAGCGACAACAGCGGCCCAAGATTCTATAATTTCAACCTTATGTTTTTTTACCTGACTGTCGGAAAATAAACTTCAAGGGAATCCCTTTTCTATAGTTTAACAAATTTTGGAAAATAGCCTAACTTCTTCTTCAACTACTTCGGAGGAGCATACAAAAAGACATGATCGAGATGTGAAATAGACAACTTCGTACCTCTTCCTTTCATTTCATTCACCCAAAATTATGTAGTCCGAAGTTGGGTGGATATATTTGATATTCCAATCGGTGTATTAATTCGTCTTATATATATACAGATCTATGCTTTTAAAACCTTTTACAAATAATGTTTGTTTATTTCCAAAAAAATACCCACCTGATATGCTGCCACCTCTTGTCGCATTACACTCGCTGTATAACGACCAAAACGCTGCCATTCGCGAGCCAGTTTTCGACCCTTCTGCCGGTCATCGTCCAGAAAACAACACAAATCTCGGAGTTCCTGATTGTCATCCATGAGCCGTTGATTTTGCTCTTTTAGGGCGCGCAATTCATTGATCAGCGACTGTAGCTGGCGATTCTGCTCGGCAGTCAGGCGGCCAGCCGTCGACGGTATGCCACCTGTACCACTGGACGTGACCGAGGCATTTGGTGAAGGATGATCTTGATCGGATTTGCGTACAAATTTTAACATATCCTGTTGTTGCTGTTGTAGCTGCTGTTGCTCCGTCAATGCCGATTGATGGCCGTTTAGCAGGTTGTTGGTATGGTTGTTGTTGCTATTGTTGGTTGTGGTGCCGTTCGTCGTTGTTTGATTAACACTCCGCAATCGCTGTTGCAGTTGTGATTGATTAGTTTGTTGTTGGTGTTTCTGTTGCAAGTAACGCGAGTTGCTGGCGGAGGCGTTCTTCAAGGAGTCGGGTATGAAGACGCTGGAGAGTTGTGGTATATCCGGGGGATATTTTAGGTTGCCCAAATGACCGTTGCTCTGAGTCTCCGGAAAGTATGATGTATAACCGTTGGAGCTGCCCGTGCTGCTCTTGGTGCCGTTTGTTAATCGTTGCGAATGCAAATTCTTCAGAATGCCAGTCGTGTGTTGTGGTTGTTGCTGCTGGCAGTTACTGTTGTTGGTATTGGATGGCTGTGGCGGTGGTTGATAGCGCGGCGGTATGGAGTGGGCTGGAGCCTTTAGATTTGTTGCCGATTTCAGAGATTGCAAATGATAAAAATTTCTTCTGTTCGAAGGATTCGTCAATTGGTCGGTGTTGGCGCCACTCAGAGCTGTTGTTGTGCCCGCCGCCGTCGTTGAAGTCGTTTGGGTTTGTGTGGTACCCACGGCCCCTAACGACGATGACGCCGATTGGACGGTATGCAGTTGTTGGCCTGGTGTGGATGGCTGATGTATTGTCGCTACTGTTTGTAATTGATTCGCTTGGGGTGGTTGGGTGACCGTACCAGACGTTGCAACCGTTATATGTTGTTGTTGTTGCTGCTGCTGCTGCTGCAACGTTGCTGAGGGAATAAAGGAACGCCTTTGATGTTGTTGCGGTGCCTGCAATTTGCTTAAACCGATGGCCGATGATGATGACTTCAAATTTGTGCTGTGCTGCGACTGATGCTGTTGCTGGAGGCTATTGGGAGAAGGTTGCAGTTGATTGGTGGCGTGGTGTTGGTGTTGGTGGTGCTGATGACTCGATGGGTGGGGGTTAGTATGCAAAAACGTTTTGCTGGATGACGATGATGATGCCGTGGTCGTTGTTGTTGCTACTGCAGCATTTGCGTTTGCACTCACAATCAAATTTCCATTAATTTTATGTGTGTTGGTGACGGCAGACATTGTCAGTCGTTGTGTTACCATTTATGGTGGCACAAAATGCACGTTGCCGTTTTGGTTTTTTGTGTTGTTGTGTTCTCTGGAAGAGCTTTAGGGTTTATTTTCGGGGGCGAAAAAAACCCTACTTAAAATACTTCTCTGGAAATCATTATGTCGGTTGGTTGCATGCACAATTTTATTTTTTGGTTTTTTGGGCAAAAAGCGTCTCACCACAGCTCGAACCTACGAAAGAGAGAAAAAGAAAAGGAGGAAAATACAATTATTGCAATTAGTTGCTGACTTCAGTTGATAGTAGTAGCTAGTAAATATGATGCAAGCAATTTGATGGCACAGTCATAAGCAGACTAAAGACGCACATAAATGATGTGGTAATTTTTTTTAGCTTATTTTAACCCTTTAAAATGTGGTACACAATTTGGCGCCGTGTTCGTTATCAGCGAATGGATTATATTTCCTCAAAATGATTTGGAAAACAGCTAGGTTTTAGAATTCATACTCTTGGAAAAAACACTTTAACGTTGTATACTTTGTTCTTTAAGATTATTTCAACACAAGGAAACGTAAATCTTCATATAATATTCAATATGTATGGTACCAATGTTGTAAAAATTCTTAAACATTGTAAAAATACAATTTTATTTCGATCCATTATTTTCAACTTTCGGCAGAGCATACTTTCCGCAGTCATGTGCGTTTCGAAAATGGACAACTGACCTATCGTGCGCTCGATCCACAAATGAATTCCCATGCCAGTAGTCACGCAATTTTGTGAGTGCAACTCAAATATGCAGTTGTTGACAGGCTTTTAAACACATTTAGTTTTTGGGAAATGTGTATATTAAAAGGAGTATCATATCATTTTGCGGCCATGCAACAAAAAAATGGGAGGGAAAGAGATGGGTTGTAAGCATTGTCCTACAACAGTCAATTTGAAAAGAGACCTAATTTATTTCAAATTTGTAGAAAATGTTCGAAGAATAAGAATGTTCAAACAGTTTTGACAAAATGAATTTCAAAACATAATTTTGACAGGGCATGGACAAATTTGTACATAGTGTGAAACTCATTCGAACGTGAGCGGTAGCGCAGAAATAAATCAAACCCATTTTTTTGATGTCGCTCGAATAGGAGTGATCAAGTTTTACTCGTTTTTGAGTAGGAAAAAATTCGCTCGAAATCGAGCAGATTCTACTTTTGTCGAGCATTTTTTAGTTTTTAGTCATACCGTTGCTCAAAAGAAGTTTTCGTCAAAGAAGTTTTTGTTTGAGAATGATAGGATAAGATTTATTCGTAAGTGTTGCAGATGTGTTATTGATTGATTGATTGATATCGAACTGTTAAAAACATAGTTTTCTTCCAAAATTTACAATACATAATTTAAACAAATTAAAAAGCTGTAAATTCGGCCTGTTCGGAACTTTGAATACCTTACACCATTTGTAACGAATTTAGCAATTCTCAAAAAACAATAAAATCCGCTAAAAATTCTGTTAAAATCTTAAAAATACCGAATGTAGCTGTTATATTAGGGCCAATACGACGACATATACATTTGAGTAAAATTTTATCAATCTAGTTTTGTTCGGAAGTCAGAGTGATTTCCACAGACAAACTTAATATACCCTCTATACTATGGTATGGAGGCCATGTCAATTTAAATGATTTCGATCGAAACTACTCAATATCTTATCACATAATCTATCCTCTCTTCCTCCCCCTCTTCCTCTTCCATAATGTTTTTGTTAAACTTCGAGTTCCAAGCTCATTGCAAGAAAAGCTAAATAACTAAAATTTAAGATATATTTATTTGCTGGCAATTCGGCCGATTTTCTCTATCACGTATTAGTTGTAAGTTTCAAATATCCTTTTTTCCCTTGGCGTAATGTAAAATTAATAGATACAGAGACAACTCACTATGTAAGGATATTCGCACTGCATCAAAATGTGTCCCTTCTGAGTGGTTTTGAGCCATGGGAATAAATACATTATAATAATAATAAATAAACAATTGTGTTTTTATTGCAGGCGGAATTTTGCTGTTTAGCTTATATCACGAGGCCGCCCATACCCCACACGCACCACATGGATTAAGTATACAAAAAGTAAACCTCTCCATTTCGGGACTAGGTCTAATCTCTCCATTTAAGTCAGTGGGTGACTAAATCCAACGACGACGATAGTGAGAGCAACTCACTCGTGTGGCAGTATTTATGGCGCCATAGCTGATAATTTTTTGCTTGCTTGCATTTTCTGCCGATTGCTACACTTTTTCGTTGCCGTTCAGCAATGCTGTAATTAAATTGTCATCAACATTTACTTTGCCGCTCAACGGCTGTAGAAAGTGAAATGTGACTTTAATTATTTGTTAGTTTTTTATTTTTTAGTTGCACCAGAGAAAATGGAAATTGTTGGCAGGTAGAGCATACGACGAAGAGGATGTCGATTGGGTGTTTAGCGAAGACAGTAAAAGTATTTCGATTTATGGCTAGAAAGGTGCACACTGAGTGGCGTAGTCACTCAACCTGGACTATTGAGTGCTACGCCACTGCCGATTTCCTGCAAATGAAATTTCACATTTTCATTGATGACTACAACATGGACAAATATACAATTCCGTGAAAGCATTTAAAACCAATTGAATTGATTATTAGTTTCCTTTGCTTCACAAGAATCAGCACTGTATCTGCATGCAAAAGCAAGGAAGAGAAAAAAATAGTGGTCGGGTCAGATGTTCAATAGGATGTCGCAAAACGAAGCTGTTGCTTCTCTTAATGCCGTAATGTGACATTTCCTTTTCATATATCAATCAAATGGCGTGCAACATTTTCTTTGTCGGAAATATCATCGGCTGATTGAAATAATCCAATGTACATATTATGAATTTCATTTAATTTCACAACAATATGGAATCAATGGAAAGCTCTTATGATAGCTTGTGGAATTCATAGGGTGGCAGCAATGCTAATCAAGAAGCAAAGTCAGTTTTACTACCAATTAGAAGATGGTTTAATGATGCAATAGCATGCAAGAAGTATAAACAATCTCATGTTATATACATTAAAGTTAATAAATATGCAATTTCATCAACATATATTTCATAAAATGTTCTTCTTCTCTTTTTGATGAAGAGAGAACATACAGTGGAACTTTGTAGAAATAAAAACTATTGAATATCATAAATTTCGATTCCGAACAAATTTCCACACACCAGCACTATGACTGTGTTTTTCTGATCCGTTTTACGTTTACGTTAAATTAATATTTGTTTCACGTTTCTATCACTCATTTAGTGAATTTTCAATGTTTAAAATAATACCTTACGTGTTTGTTTTTATACCCTACAACACTATGTGTTGGGGGTATTATAAGTTTGATTGGGCCAAAAATTATGTAACACCTCGAAATATTGGTTTCCCACATAGGAAAGTATATGTGGATCTTCTTATCTCGTCGAGCTGAGTTGATCTAGCTATTTATGTCCGTCCGTCCGTCCGTCTGTAATTTGTAATCAAGCTACAGGTCACTATTATGGCCCGATCCTCTTAAATTGAAAATAGAGATGGTCAGAATAGAAGCCTATTGCTTTTCGAGATGATCGCATAATATTTAGGGGTTAAACTGTACCAAAAACTAAAATTTCCAAATTTTGCAGTTGCTCTACAGTTTGCAATTATAGACCAATCGACGTGGAAGTTAGCATGGGGCTAGAGCTTAGGGCTGAGCTGTAGCCTTCAAATTAGGATGGTCATCGAGTAATATTTAGTGGATTAAATAAACCATAACATTTGTGTTAAATAAAAGTCAAATTTTCAGAAATAGACGAAAAGGTAAATTCAGACCGTTACGTTGATGCCGATAGTAAATATATCGGATATATATAGCGAAAAATATACAATGTGTATATACCAAGGAAAGGGATGTTAGCTAGAATGCCTATATCTCAAGAATGACTGAACAGATTTTGACAAATTTTGACAATTCGGAAAGCCCTCTTGGCATAAAAGAATAAAATATTAAAAAATCGCTTAAAAATGTGTCAATAATGATGTTGATATAGATTTTGTGGTATTTTGTGACTTTTTTATTTATTTCATATTTTTATTTTTTTTTATATTGAAGTATACATTTTACAATATTTTTTCTCCTCACAACACAGGTTGGGGTTATTGTATAAAGATTGCAATTATTGTCCGATCCTCACGAAATTTTTCATAAGGGTAGCGTTAGGCTCAGAATATATATGGGTGTATATATGGACCAACTGCTAAAAATGATCCTGATTTGCAGGACACGAAATCTCGCATGTAGTTAGAGTTTAGGACAGCGCGTAGAATGGACAATGGAAAATACACAAAAGGCTAACTTCTGGTTTTTTATGCTGACTTCGTTGACGTATTTAGCCAAATATCGTACACAAGCAAATCATATAGATGAGTCTAAATTTGGAGATGATGGCAAAGTATTTAGAGGTTCAAATGAACCGAATACAGAAAAAAAAATCTTAATCACACAATTGAAACCAATCGACACGGAATTTTGCATGAGAAGAGAGTTATGGACAGGGATTTGGGTGACCATTGGATTATATTTAACTGTAGAATAGACCACAACAACGAACAGCCCGACGCAGTGCGTAAATATTGGGCAATTGTCCCTGGTCAAAAAGCTAAGGATAATATCTGGGCAGTGCTCCGTACATAACATAATTTCAAAAGCGAAATCTTCCAGAATGGATTTGGTCATAAGGGGCCTTCTAACATATTGTAGTGTTGTAGGGTATCACATGGTCGGCCCAGCACGACTGTAACCTTTACTTGCTTGTTTTAATTTATTTTTTATTTATTTTTATTTTCTCTTTTGTTTTGAATCACTAAAATCATTTATTCCTTTTTTTCAGCTGTATTCTCTCTGGGAAAGATTGAATGACCCAAATTGCCATAGTGTTATAATACAATTTACGTAATGACGAGCCAACGGAGCCAAGAACGGAGGAGCTGAGTCGAGACAAAACGAAACAATTGCAGTGCAGTTGTGCATGGTTTAATGCACATTTTGGAAAACGATGAGATAATATTCCTACTAAGTTTGTGGACTAACTATGCAAACGCTGTGTGGCGGAGAATCGGGGCGAGACAATAATGGCAAAAACAAAACCAAGTTTACAAAACAAACGGGCAAAAATTAAAACCCAAGGAAAGATTTTTTCCGGGACAGGGTTAACATTGTAAAAACTTTGTCATAGCTTCCGACCAAAAGGTAAAATTTCACAGTGCCATACATTTTTATGATTTAATATATGCAAAAGATCGCAAGGAAGATTCGAAAAATTAAAATATTAAATCAACCAAAAAAATGGTTATTTTAAACTTAATTTTGAAACATTCGAAACGACAACTCTGGTCCCACGAAATGAGAATTTATGGAAAATACATCCGTTTTTCTTGTTGCTACATGTTTGTTTCTTTGTTTTTGTCTTTTTTGTTCTCTTATGGTGGCTTCACATGAATGAAGGCTTTGTTTTGTCTTTCCGTTTCGTATGGATTCTTTGGTGTGGTACATATTGTATCTTTTTATTGGCCATTTCCTCTGTAAAGAACAACAACGACAGCCATGACAACGCCACAAAAAAGAAAAAACACAGCAACAATAATAAACAGCAAAACAGCATCAAAGCAAAGCTTGTTTAGATATTCCTACTCCTCAAAACGAAAAAAAAAAACGATCTTTGCGTCGTATTTTGAACAATTGTGTTGTAAATCATCGAATTACTCATGTATTTGATAAAACATGGCTCAGACCAGGCAACCAGCCAGCCCGTCCGCCAACCAACAAAACAAAAACAACAACACCGCTAAACATTCCTCAATAACAACATCAACTCTGTTTGTAATGGTAAATAGAGGCCAAAAGATCTCCAAATGCTAGGTACGTAAGAGCTGAGGAATTACCACCAGCACCGCCACAACCACTGCCAGCAACATCATCATCATCACCAACATGAGCCCCACAACAAGCCCAAGATGAAAACGAAAGGCAATTCAGTTCAGTTTTTTTTCTTCTTTTCTGACTTGAAAAAAATGTAACCAACGAACGAATGAACCAAGCACTGGATATAAGCCCTTTTTTGTAATTCAAACCAAAATCTCTGAACCCATATTTGGCTGCAAATAAAAGAAGATCGAAATTGCAAAGAGGCAACATTGTTTAGGGCTTTAAATAAGACAAGACTCTTTTTGCAGCCGCTGTTGCTGTTGCTGTTGTTGTTGGTGTTTTTGTTGCTGTTGTTGAGAAACAATAAAAGTAGATTACAGCCGACATGCTTACATTCGGAACAATGTGTAACAGATACTTGTTATTGCTGTTGCAATGCAAGAGACCTGAGACACGAATTGGTAAATCTTACAGTAGAATGAATATGTCAAATTCAGATGCATCGGACGTAAAGGATTCGATTTATTGTGGTACAAGTGTTGTAATAAACACCGATTGACATAAATGTAGATTCGTTTATCTGTATTCCTTGTCCATCAAAGCTTATTTTGGAATTATTTCGGTGAGGGCCATTCAATGAATTCCACATGCCTAAAAGAACTCCATGTATTTTTTGGGGCTAGTTTTCACATAATATTGGCGTCATATGTAAAATGACCTCTTCACATTTGTATTCAGCCTATTAATAGCATACTTTCATTACAAGAATATTGGGACAGGCTGACATGAAGAAACTGACTCAAAATTTTCTCCCACGATGGTCATCAACATTTTAATTAACATCCACGGTTTAAGCAACGATTTTTTGAAGAACTACTATCCAAAAACCATTTTAAACTCTATAGAAAATATGAGGTAGTACCCATTAGTTCTTTTTCATTAGTCTTCCACTGAGTGTTCCACACATAGTACACCCTTGAAATCCTAAAACTGTTTTTTTTTACAATTTTGAAAGCCTAAATAGATACACAGGGTGAGAGGAAAAAACTGCAACCATATTCAGACTGCTGTCACTCGCTGCTGTAAGCCACTCTTTCGACAGCTGTTAAAATTGTTCCAGTGACAGCAAGCGTACAAAAGAATGAATGAGAATTTTCCAAAAAAAGTTATTCGCCATGGTAAAGGATTCGATTTATTGTGGTACAAGTGTTGTAATAAACACCGATTGACATAAATGTAGATTCGTTTATCTGTATTCCTTGTCCATCAAAGCTTATTTTGGAATTATTTCGGTGAGGGCCATTCAATGAATTCCACATGCCTAAAAGAACTCCATGTATTTTTTGGGGCTAGTTTTCACATAATATTGGCGTCATATGTAAAATGACCTCTTCACATTTGTATTCAGCCTATTAATAGCATACTTTCATTACAAGAATATTGGGACAGGCTGACATGAAGAAACTGACTCAAAATTTTCTCCCACGATGGTCATCAACATTTTAATTAACATCCACGGTTTAAGCAACGATTTTTTGAAGAACTACTATCCAAAAACCATTTTAAACTCTATAGAAAATATGAGGTAGTACCCATTAGTTCTTTTTCATTAGTCTTCCACTGAGTGTTCCACACATAGTACACCCTTGAAATCCTAAAACTGTTTTTTTTTACAATTTTGAAAGCCTAAATAGATACACAGGGTGAGAGGAAAAAACTGCAACCATATTCAGACTGCTGTCACTCGCTGCTGTAAGCCACTCTTTCGACAGCTGTTAAAATTGTTCCAGTGACAGCAAGCGTACAAAAGAATGAATGAGAATTTTCCAAAAAAAGTTATTCGCTATGGTAAAGGATTCGATTTATTGTGGTACAAGTGTTGTAATAAACACCGATTGACATAAATGTAGATTCGTTTATCTGTATTCCTTGTCCATCAAAGCTTATTTTGGAATTATTTCGGTGAGGGCCATTCAATGAATTCCACATGCCTAAAAGAACTCCATGTATTTTTTGGGGCTAGTTTTCACATAATATTGGCGTCATATGTAAAATGACCTCTTCACATTTGTATTCAGCCTATTAATAGCATACTTTCATTACAAGAATATTGGGACAGGCTGACATGAAGAAACTGACTCAAAATTTTCTCCCACGATGGTCATCAACATTTTAATTAACATCCACGGTTTAAGCAACGATTTTTTGAAGAACTACTATCCAAAAACCATTTTAAACTCTATAGAAAATATGAGGTAGTACCCATTAGTTCTTTTTCATTAGTCTTCCACTGAGTGTTCCACACATAGTACACCCTTGAAATCCTAAAACTGTTTTTTTTTACAATTTTGAAAGCCTAAATAGATACACAGGGTGAGAGGAAAAAACTGCAACCATATTCAGACTGCTGTCACTCGCTGCTGTAAGCCACTCTTTCGACAGCTGTTAAAATTGTTCCAGTGACAGCAAGCGTACAAAAGAATGAATGAGAATTTTCCAAAAAAAGTCATTCGCCATGGAATTTAAGCGTTGTAGTGTGATTTCTTTGTGTTTGACTGGGAAACCGCAAGTGGCTATCGTTAGAGCACTCCAGCATTTAAATGTGAATAAATCGTTTGTTTCTCGTGCCATCGCTCGTTACCATGATACTAGTAGCGTAGCCCGACGTCAAGAAAGTGGACGGAAGTAACGGCAACATCAGAAATGGTTCGAAAAGTAAATAAGAGACTTGAACATATAGCAATATTCCATACGGCAGATATTGAAAAATGAGCTCAGGGTAAAACCATTGGAATTCCAAAAAGTGCAAGAACTTACACCGCAACAGAAAGAGAATAGACTCAAAAGAACTAAAGATTTGCTTCGCTTGGCGGAAAGTGGTGAACTGTCGAATTAGATTTTCTCTGATGAGAAAACATTCGTTGCCCAGTAGTTTATACACAAACAAAATGATCGTATTTACTTGCCAAAGAGGTCAGCTGAAAATGTGCACCTTCGGTTGAGCACTAGAACTCAAGCGCCGCCACAGACCTTGGACATTCCAACAAGACTCAGAACCATCGAACTCTGCACCCGCTACCCAAGAACGGTTACAAAATGAGGTTCCTCGCTTCATTTCCTGCGCACAATGGCCACCAAAATCTCCGGATACCAATCCGTTGGACTATTGTGTCTGGAGTATTTTGGAAAGAAAAGAAGGCACTAAAAAATACCAAAGTGTCGATCACCTCAAGTAAACGCTTCGCCTGGAATGGGCCAAAATACAGCAGAGCAAACATTCGGAGAGCGTTTGACGGTTTCATTGGCCGTTTGAAGGCCATAATTCGTTCCAATGGTGACCAATCCGAACAAATCCAAACTTATTCTAAAATTTGATGCTATTTCCGAAATTTTTTGCTTTCATTCAAAAAAATGTAAAAAGTATGGCGTTTGACTTTGTTGCAGTTTTTTTTTTATCTCACCCTGTACTTCAAAAACTATTCTTTTTTTTCAGAAATCCTTATTATTAGTTAACATTTCTATTTGCTGAAAAAGTCCATCAACTTATAATTCTGTAATGGAATGGATGCAGAATTTTAAGTGGAATTGTTCCTTTAAAAGGCTAATATAGTTTGGTTTCGAAATACTGTGTTGGTTCGGATGACAGTTGAAGACAAAGATAACCAAAAGCTGAAATGTGAGAAACCTCAGTCATGTTTTATGTCCAAATCATTGTCATCGCCAAAACCACTGTCAAGAAATGAAAATACTGATTATATTTCAGGGCGCGAATATACACATTTTTTGTAGAAAATTGGTGAATCCTGAGCATATCAATTATAGTTTACACTAAGTATTGACTCTCTCTCTCGAAAGTAAGGCACAATTCCAAATGATTTGTTCACATATTATATTATTTTGAGTAAAATTTAAAATAAAAAAATCACATTTGAAATGGAGTTATCCTTTCGCATTCGTCGTACAAAAACATACCCTCATAATCATTGACTTTTGTCTCAAAACTCTTTTAGCTGAAATCCCTTTCAATCTGTATTTGACCATTAAATTCCGAAGCCTGACGTTGTGGCCTGCAATTATCAACATTATTACCTTTAAGCTATACAACATTATCATGCCGCAAACAAAGAACTCTTAAATCTGTCTGGAGATCGCCACCAAATCGCAAATTCCAAAGACAAAAGCAAAGGAAAAAATCACAAAGCAAAGTTAATCGCCCAAAAAACGAAAACAAAAAAAGACAGCCATAAAAATAACATCATCGGGGGTCTCGGCAGTTACGGTAATGAGCAGTAATGCCACATTGATTACCCGGCTGGTTGGTCGATCGGCCTGGCCGCTGCTTGCCTGCCTGGTCTGACCTGATATGACCGACTAGCAGACATTCCATTACAAATCATTCATTCGTCGACACTGTGACGGCGGAAATGTAGAAACATTAAAAAACGCTCCCAAAACAACAACCAAGAAAAAATATTTTTCACACAACGCCAAAGTTTCCAAAACAGACATTACTTAAATTTTGCAAAAATGTAGTCATCTCGCAGCGTCTTCATTGTAATGTCTCTCATTGTTGGCCATGGACACCCAACCGTACCGTGCCATGCCATCCTACCTTCTCCTCGCCATAGAATTTAAAATATGTTGCCTTACATTGATGTATATTTCGTAGTTATTTATGTCCGTCGAAGATTGACGTTGGAAGCCATCTGTGCCTGTGTGTACTCGGTTTTGGCTGGCAATTGAATAGGGGGGAAATGAGTACTCCTTAGTAAGGCGACTTAGCGAAGGTGGTCCGGACCGGCCAAGCAAAATGTGGGGGGAGATCATAATAATGCTGATTGATAGCTTTTTATAGTTTTATATCATCGGACGTTGCTGTTGTTGTTGGTGGTGGTGTCTTTGTCGTTTCTTTTTTTTGGCGATCTCACGCTAGGGGGAAATCATCCGCAAACAACCATTGCCATTATCGTTTTAGACTTCTTTCAAATAAAATAAAGATGAAAGAAATGAAACTTAATCTCTGTGCAGAGATGGTACTGGCGGTAATTGTTGATTGATACACATACAGACATTTGTATTTCCAGCAGGTTTGAGTGTAGTGTTGATGGTGGTGAATGGCCTTCATAGTATAATTTGATCAGATTTTAAGTATTTGAAGTGGTTCCCATATGACTGTCAACATCCATAAAAACGAGGTATGCTGAAAATTGCTTTGATTTCTACGCTCATTACGGTTTGGATCGCTACATTGTGTATCTTGGTTTGTCGGATAGTTTGTTGCGTACACAGTGATTCTGGAATGGGGTTTCTCGGTAAATTATGTAACAGAAAAAAAACGATCAACGTAAAATGTATGCGAAAGTATATATGGCCTTTTTCCGAAAACATTACTCCATGCCTAGTCAGGTATTAAAAAGTAAAATAGTATCATTCGGTTTTGCCGACAAATGTATACCCCCAGCCTTGAGTTATGATTATTTAAACTGGTGACCCTTCCGAAGCAGTTGACCCATATTGATCTAACCTAAGACTGATATAAATATTACAACGTTCCAGATTCGGATTATATTGACTTGCTTCTATACAAATTTTTCATATTAGGTAACAGATATAGCGGACCCAAATAATTCATTTTCATACTTCATCCAATACAGATAAAAAAATATTGGTATGTGCAAAATTTCAAGAAAATCGAACATTTATATCCAATTTTATGCGAAATCATAAAATAATCATACAAATTCATATCAGATTTCTGGTTAAGCAAAAAAATAGATATAGCAAGTTGCAAAGAATCGCAGACTTGATTCGCAAGCAATGACAGATTTAAGTAGTGGAAATTGTGACCCTTTGTGGGTGAGGTACCAGAAGGGGTTGGCAGTTATATATCATCTTCACAACAGATCTTGCGTTAGAAAAAATATTTGGATGTGTAAAATTTCCTATTTTCATACCAGACCTTGGGTGTAATTTGAAGAATGTGCGATTACATTTACATCACATTTTATAAGAGGTATAATTATTCAAAATGTTGACCCGTTGTGGGGGAGGTACTTGATGGGGTTGACCGATATTGTCCATTTTCGTCTTTGAAGTAGCACTGACGCAAATATTAGGATTTGCAAAGTTGGAACAAAATCGGATTATCCTTTCTCTTTCTGTGCAGTTAATTATTTTCTTGGAAAATATTATCGCTCTAAGATTGACAATAAAATGACGATGTACCAAGTTTGGATCAAACCGGAAACTCCCTTCGAGAGTTATCGTGCGCACCAGCAAGACAGGCAGACAGGCAGACGGACATTGCTAGATCGACTCCAAATGTCCTGAAACGGGCTTGGTCCAAAGAGACCTAGGGCCTAAACAGTTATTTCGATGAGGCACGTTTTTGCTTAACGAAAGTTTGAGTTATATTAAAATGTAGCACCTGAGGTGAATGGAAATATATCAGCTGGCGTAAACCAATGAGTCATTTATTTTAACTTTTTCCATACATTTTTTTAAAACGAGAACCTAGTTCACGCATTAAAATAGTTAGATCTAAATTATAGCCTAACATAGCTTTAATGCTTCTGCAATGGAAACCCATAAATATTTTTTATATTGGCTACAAAAATCAAGTTCTCAATCACTGTTCGACGTTTAATCAAATATTTACACTGTTCTCTGGAAAGAAGTGTGATTGGATTCAATTCATATTCAAATATATCCACCATTAATATTATCACTCTGGTATGCATCAAAATTGACCGCTAACATTACCAACGTTGAGTTTGATGTATGTGGCATAGAAAAGTCGTATCCACTCGAACTTCAGTTTACATTACAATTTAAATATCGAATATCACTTGGCATTTGCTTATATTATTGCTTACGCTGGAGCTAAAACACAAGCAAATATTGCTTATCATTCATGTTAATGTGGTCAATATTGTCATTCTCTCCGTTTGGTAGGCATTATTCTAAATCTCGTTTGTGAATGACAAAGCCATATCAGTTGGATATTTACTTAGCGTTTTATGGATCTAAATGTGGCTTTAGACATCAAACTGAATATAACTTTTTAAATTGAATTGTTTAAATAAGTTTCACGCTATGTGTTGATTTTACATGATCATAAATATTAGTTTGCTCGTAAAACATTTTACATTTTTCTCTCTCACCTTTTGCTCAGGCTTATAAACAATTGTTTAATGCAACAACAATTTAATTTTTCACTTCTTAAATCTACCGAATCCAAAAAATTATTAACAATTACACATAATTTGTTTGTTTACATCTCCTCCTCCAATTCCATTCCCTTTTCTACCAAACCCGTCTAATCAAATCAACTTAACACTTAGGTAAGAAAATCATCAGCAACCTTGGACATAATGTGAATAAAAAAAAACAACAAAATTATCAAATCGCAATAAAAAAGGTGTTCATAGTTTTCCCCCGTTCCTCTGTACAACGATCTACACAACGCATAGCAAGTTCCACAATTAATTTACTCCCAAAGGTCCATAAGATTTCCATTTGTTTATTTGAAGTTGCGCACATCCCAGAGTCTTTCGTGGCGTTTTCCTTAATTAAACACTCATTTCATGGTTCGAATGGTGTTGATTTTTGTTCAACGTTCAACGTCTATACCAAACAAACAACATTCATTTGGATTTCAATCCAAAGAAGAAGAAGATGAAAACAAAACAAAAAAATACAAAATATTTACGCATGTTTTGATATTTGAATGGATACACACTACACTCGAAGAAATAAAAACATTGGAACAAACTCAAAATAGAAAGTAGAAAAGTGTGATTATTACCCCCCAAGCTACGTCACTGCCTTCCAGGTGTAACACACAACCCATTCATCATCGCCCTGGAATATATATGTCCCGAGTTCAAATTAAAGTTCTTGGAGAATTAAAAAATAAGTAATTAATTTTACCCTCCAACAATGTTAATTGATTTGTGTGAATGTGCCCGGCATAATTAGCTGTTTACACGGCCAACAATTTACTGCTGCTGTCCGAACATTCATTTTCATATGCAGTGGCAGACGCCCAGTGGTTTCTTAACAAGATATGAAGAATGATCTAGCCATTCATTGACTTTCTCCTATTGAGGGGCCAATCACCGCAACGACCTGCTTAAGAAGCGCTTTTGTGATTCGGAAAACAAGGTCAGAGTGATTGTTTGAAATTTTATTAATGTATTATTATCTATATTTTTAGACTTATGGATACAGAGGGTATTGATGTGTATATCATTTGATATTGTCAAAGATGCGGTTGTAAGCCCCATGTCATTTGGGATAGAGATTAATATTCTTACAATAACTCTAGATTTGTTCCAAATTTTATATATGGTATTATTTTTTTAACAATTAAAAAATTGGCAATGTCGCTTCAATTATTCTCTCTATCTCTCTCGCTCTCTCTCTCTCTTCCAAAACCACCAACAATTTCAACTAAATATATACCCCATGATAAGCTTGCTACATTTCGGAAATGTCGAATGTCGGTTCTTTTCCTTCGGTGCATTGCAAATGATTACTTGTTTTTCTTCAAATTTTATTTTTTTACATTTGACCGTGAGGTAAAATAGACAATATCGGTTAAGTACTTCCACTAATTCCCGTTGGTACATTCCGTGTAATATTTTAAATAATGGCAACATTTTTTATTGATATTGTTGAAACTGCGCTCTTAATGATATTCTAATTGAAATTATAAAAATGTAGACACATCGCCCAGGAACATAGAATGTATAGGACCGCGTTTTCGTATAGCCTTCACATAATAGTACCTCCCGATATTCGGTATTTTGATGATTTTTCCCACATTTTTCCACGAAATTGTATTTGTAGTTCGTAATGGGTTGTAACTTCTGTGCCGAAACATAGTATATATAGATCCACGTTCTGGTATAGCCCACATATAACGGTAACACCCGATATTCGGTGTTTTTATAATTTTTGCCACGGATTTGTTCAAAAATTGGTGTTTGTGGTTCATAATAGGTATAGCACCTGTGGCGGAACATAGTATGTGTAGGTCCACGTTTTCGTATAGCCCCCACATAATACCAAACCTAATGCTTTTTATTTATTTATTTTTTTTTTTGTAACTATAATTTTTGAAAATTGTTCTGTTTTAGTATTGTTCCAGGTGCAACTTACAAACGAAACAGGCAGGGAGAATAACGCAATAGAGTTAACAAATATTTGATATAAAATGCAGGTGTTTATGAAAACTTTTGACAGCTGTTGGTAATTTATTTGGTACTAAACACCGTTTTTCTAGTATGGTCTGTTATATGGGTGCTATATGAAAACGTGGACCGACATGGCCGATTTACGAACTTAAACTGACTACAGGTAAACTAGGCATGTGTGCAAAATTTTGGACTTCTATCTCAATATATATATATATAATGAATGTTTCTAGGATTTACAAACTGAATGACAAAGTTAATATACCCTCTATAGATTGCTGGAGGGTATAAATAAGGCAAAAACAATAGATACTTGCAGATTCTGGAATAGAGCAATAGTTACAAGTTACATGGTTTAAATGATTCGATACTATCTTCTATAATGAAATTATTATGTATTTCGTATATTATAGCTCTGTTCCTGAACCGGCAAGATTTTACTAGTTTTAGTTGTTTACAAACAACATTTTTCTTTAAAAAACAAATTCCACTTTTGCTACCTATAAAACATGACTAAAAATTAATTAGACTTTTCCGCTAAACCCAATAATAACTTCATTTTTATGTTCCTTCAAAGCAATTTAAAATAAAATCGTTCATCGTAAATTTCCTGTAGGTGTACACAACTCCTCAATTTACAACTTTTAATTATGAATCTCTCTTCAGTTCGGCCCATTGCCTGTGAACCAATGTAAAAGCTACGCATTTGACAAATGCATTTGGTGGGTTTCCCCTCCATAAATTGACAGATGCTTAGGAGTATCGTAAAATGTAGATTTTTAATGATTTGCATATGAAAAGCATTTGAAAGAATGACGATCCAAGTCAGAGCGAAAACTGTGGCATTTGAAAAGTGATATGAAAACTGTAAAGAAAACTGAAAACGTCGACTGACTGGACGAGAGGACCGGCAGGCAGACGGGCGGGTGGCAGGTAAGACAGCCGATCATGCCAACAGACATAATGGGGATAAAAATACTCCCACCAACGCGCCGGAAATGTGACACTAAGTCTGCTCACCCACACACAATGCTTTTCATTCACTCCCGACTCGCTCGTTCGCTCGCACACTCGCTTGCTTGCTCTGTTCGGTGGGTTTTTATGTCGCCTGGCACACAATGAATAGCACCGCACAAAGGCGTTGTGGCGTTGGAGAGAGATTGACGATGCTAGTTATGATGGTATGGAAGGGAGGGGAGAGGAGGTGATGTTCAAACACCGATCGGTTTTCCTTAACGCTCCATTAACCAGTTTCCAGAGTATCCACAACGAATTTGTGAACGAAGAAACATTGTGAACAAAGTATGAAGTGAATGTATTATTGGCATTGTTCCCCCGATCATGTAGCAGAAACAATTGCGACTGTAACCAGAGTGAAGTAATGGGAGGGGGAGAAGGTACACTCAGATCAACCGATGAATGAGGCTTAGTAAATAAAAAATGCCAGCCAGTTAGCAATGAAAACAAAACAAAAAACTCATTGGGAGTAAAGTCAGTCAAACGTTTCGCTTAACTGCTCGTCCACACAAGACAACACACGTCACTCACTCACTCAGTCACCCATTCAGTCAGCCAAATCACACTCATTGAAGGAGAAACAAAAGTTTTCCACCAAAACAAGGTTCCTGTTGATGATGTTGCCTTCATGGTTCGATCAAATGACAAATGATACACAAGATGATGTTGACTTTTGTGTGCTGCAGCATGACAATGCTGTTCGCCAGTTGGCTGACTGGATGGCTGGTTGTTTGTTTGTCTGCCTCCCCAGGTTGATGATGATTCAGTTTAAAACGCAAAAAAGGGAAAACAGAAGAAAAAAATCAGAAGGCGACATAAGCATTTGATCATTCATTCAGTTATTCATTCGTACTGCGCCCTCGCTCTGCGTATCGGCTACGTTATTGCGAAGCTATATAAAGTTTCATATTGCAAATTTTAAAGATTTGAATTTCGGTATGTTTTTCAACTAAACACTAGACCCGTTTTAAAGCTGGGGAACGATCAAAAAAAATATATAACACGAAAAACAAAGAAAATTCTACAGAAATGTTAACTATTTGACATTGTCTGGATTCATTCTGACTCTTGGATATATCGATGATTCACGTCGCAGAAGTTATGGGTTTTAGGCACGGTGCCACTGTCAATTTGTGTTATGGGAAATTCTAAAAAGTTACCAAAGTCTTGGTATAACTCTAACATAAAGATACCATTTTGAAGTTCTTGGTCACATTTTGCAATCGATTTAGCTTAAACATCGTGTCATGGTTTCTCAGAGCGTAGAACATCCCTTCGCAGTAAATTTCCAAAGGGGGTCGATGTATATAGGTACCTAAGGATTTTAGTTATTTTAAAGGTCTTGGCCACATTTCCCATTTAATTTGGCTAAAGAATTGTATTTTGGTTTCTTCGAAGGAAAAAAGGATCCTAGAGAAGATATTCAATATAGATATATATTTCGGTACAGCTCCTATATAACAGTACCTCTGAAGTCCACGTTGCCAACATATTTTGTAAGGGGTGTGAGAAATTCTATGTTAGTGTGATGTAATTAGCACAGAAGAGTAAAACTCCATAAGGTTTTCGAATAATCAGTCCAATTTTTAACTTTATGGCTCCTTTTAAATTTACATTGGAGAACCTTTGTCTTTAGTCCAGGTTAAATTTATAGAGCGCCTCGGTATTCCAAAAAATTTTGCTCTTCCCATACTTTGCAATTTACGTCACTTAAAAAATAGAACACCCCATATCAAATCAATTGGTATCCAAGTCTGGGAAAATACTGAAAGTAGGAAATTAAGTGAAACAAGTAAAAAAGCACCTATGTTAGGCCGGGCCAAACTTTTAATACCCTCCACCATTTGGAAAGAACTTGAAATTAAAAAAAAAAACTTCCGGAAACTATCACTTAAATGAAGACTATACGAAGACGAGGGCCTGCTTACGAAATTCTTTATCATAGGCTGTAGTACGCATTACAACTTCAAATACCAAATTTAAAATAACTCCGGTAAATAATGTCGCTAAAACCATGAAAATACCGAATATCGGGAGGTTCCGTTATATGGGGGCTATACGAAAACGTGGACCGACATGTCCCATTTACGAACTCAACCTGCCTACTGGTAACTATGCAATTTTAGCCTTCTATCTCAATTCGTTCGAAAGATAGCGTGATTACAACAGACGGACAGACAGATGGACATCGCTAGATCGTCTTAGAATTTTACGCTGATCCAGAATATATATTCTTTATAGGGTCTATTATGAATACTCCGAGAAGTTACAAACGGAATGACATAGAATGGTGGAGGGTATGAAAATGTGTTTTATTCATTCGGAATACCTATAAATGGGTATATGCCGTTCTATGAAGCTATTTCTACATCTAAAATTGAAAAAATTCGCAAGAATGTTGCAATGAATAAAAAAGCAATGATATCTACTGAGGCTGAAAAATACGACCAGGGCCTTGAAAAGCCCCAAATTCACCCAATGCCGTTGTGTAAATATTATCTAAAAAATATAGACAGATATTCAAAGATTTTTGTAAGGTGAATTTTTATCCACTTAAAATCTTATATGGAGTAAAATAGACATAAATCCTAAAAGTTGTTGAAACATTTTTAACATACAAAATTGCAAAGAATTATATCCCAGTGAGGGCCTGATAAAACCACCAACCGAGTTGAGCCCACATAAAAACAAAATAATTTTCAAAATTTTGTTGTGTCTGCCTCTCGAAAAATATGAAGTTTTTTCAACTTTTTAGACCATATTAGATCCGACCATCCCCATTTCGCTAAGTGTTTCAAATCCAGGAATTATTACAAAATGTTTTCTACCTATTAAAGAGAAAAACCCGTTTTTCCAAGAAAACAAAATTGATTTACAAATTGATAAAACTGCACGTGACATTCCAAAATTCCCTTATTCTCATATAAATACATATGTATATGAGTTACGCTCCACATATCACACACCGTATGTGTATATGTAAGACAAAACAAAAAATGCGAAAAGAAGAAATCTTCTCAAAAGTACACAAATTTACAAAACATATCATTTGTTGCCGAAACCGACTGCACGCAACGTCAGACACCTAAGTAAATGAACTGATCAGCGGCCAAGATAGGAACAAGCAAAGCTGCTACTTTTCGAAATAGGCCTACCCAAATGCCGAGCTTTTTTTTTTTGTTTCTGTTTGGGGTAATAAGACAAACACATCGTGTTGAAAAGATGCTGAAAGGCCACTTTGTTTGTTGACTCGTTACTGCTGAGTAAGAAAATGTGTTTGGTCTCAGGAATACCCTTTCCAAAAAAAAAAATCCATAGCATAGCATAGCCCAATAACAATTAATCATTTACACAATTCACAATTACACAAAATGTGCAAATTTGCAAAACATTACAGCCAATATCTAGACTGTAAATTGCACAGTATCTCCCTGTAACCTCCCAGCAACTCATATGTAAATTTCTAACACAACACAGCGGTTGCTAACACATTTGTTATACTTCTACTAAAATAGACATACATTTGTACAGTGTATGCATATGTATCTTAAGACCATTTAAGTCTTCTGGTTGTAACAAAATCGAAAGTTACCACACAGCTTAAGAATTGCAATGCCATTAATACGGGGGGCATAAAAGGTTCAAACACACGCCCTCTCCTATGTTGCAAAATGCAAATATGATTGCACTCGAAGAATTTTGTAAATGCAAGTATTGTAACTATTATTAATAAGACACAAATGTCGCATAGACAAATGTCGTATAGAACAAAATGAATATATAATTTTCTTATGAATGAACATTTGTCGGAACATTTGTATAACGGAATCTGTTTTAATTTCATACTTCGAGTTCTCAGCAGGCGGTTTCGGTTATTTGAAACCTTTAGGGGTAAATAAATACCCTGCCTGTGCCAAATGGTTAGCTCCCATTTTGCAATATTTGTAGTGAAGGTCAAGTACACAGCTAACAAAGGCTAAAGTCGTAAGGGGCCGACCATGTGATACCCTACAACACTACAATATATTGGAGAACCTTCTTAGGTCCAAACACATTTAAGTCGATTATTTCAAAAAATATGCCACACTTTTCTGCACAAATGTTACATTTGGTTCTTTACCGGGGATATTTTCCTTACATTTATACTCTAAGTCGTGCTAAAAAACAATTTCACACAAAAGTTGTGGTCCATTTTTTCCGTTAAATATAATTCGAGGGCCGTCCAGAAGAGAATTGTCAAAATCCGTCCAGCCGTTCTTGAGTTATAAGCGGTCTAACTAGCATCCCCTTCATTGATATAGGAGATTGTACATATTTTGCTATTTATATCATTGATATGAGCATCAACGTAACGGTCAGAAGTGACATTTTCGTGCATTTGTGATTTCGCCAAGATAAAAAATATTCGCGGTTTGATGGAAATTTTCATATTTATTACATAAAAGTTGTGCCCTATTTAACCCGCTGAATATTGTCCAATGACAAATTGGTCTGCTTCTGCCCAGTCCTAAACTCTAATTTCATGCGAAATTTCGGATTCGATTGATTCTTAATTGTGGCCTGTAAAGCAACAGCAAAATCAAAAAGTTTTTCTGTGCGATCATCTCAAAAACCAATAGGCTTCTATTCTGACCCTTACCCCATTTTCAATTTCCCCACCTCCTATAGAGTGATTACAAATTAACATGGACAGACAGGACATGGCAGGCGAACGGACGGACATTCATCGACATCGACTCAGCTCGGCGAGATAGGAAGATCCATATATACTTTCCTATGTGGGAAACCAATATTTCGAGGTGTTACATAATTTTTGGACCAATCAAACTTATAATACCCCCAACACATAGTGTTGTAGACTATAAAAATGGAAAAAATATTTCAATTTTAAGACCCTATTGTAATTCCCTTTTATATTTACAGACTGGACTGATTCGGTCGACTTTTATGGAAAAAAATAATTTTCTTCATATTTTACACAATGTCCCCCTGATCTTTATTAGAAAATTATAATCCACTTACAATTTTATAATTTAATTTGTTTATACATATTGTCCATTCCAGAACCTTCAGCTTAATTTTTACTATAATATTTATAAAAAAGTTCTAGAGCTATAATGTTTAAAAATATATTATTTGGGAGAAAAGTGTAATCAGTTGGGTTCGCTCAAACTTTACTCCTCAAAGCTATTCAGAATTTGATTTTCTGCACAAGGCCCAAAAAAATAAAGTGAATATTTTCGAAAATGTGGGTGAAGATAAACATTTATTGTTATTTTACAAAATGTTTTTCGGATTGAATGTTTCTTCAGGAACATTTTAATGCTCCAATTCTAATGTTGGTGATATAGAACTTGAAAAACTTGAAAAAAGAAACAGTAGTGGTCAATTCCTATGGATTTTGAAACCATAATAAACACGTCTTTATAAGATCAATCTGATGATTAGTTTTTAAATCAATTTATGAGTAGATAGAAAATAAATGGGTACATTATACATACTCCCCTCAGAGTAACGCCCACACATGACTTTCATTGACCCCAATAGAGAGACCTCAATTTATAACTTCTATTCACTCGGTTATAAATGTTTTCACATTTTCTTTGGGTGTAAGAATTAGTTAATTCGCCCCTTGTCTAGCTCTATTCGTTCTATTTAAATAATTTTGAACAAGAAAAAACAAATCTTTGGTGCTAAACTGCTCGCCAACGTACCGATTAGATTTGATGTGTTTGTTGTAAAAGATTTTAATGTGATGTTGTTGTAATTCTAAGCAGTGTTGGTGGCCCAAGGGGTCTATACAGCTCTCTCTACAAAGCTTAAGAATGCTTCAATTCTAACTGACACGATCGATAGCTATTCCGTTGATGGCTATCCATTCAAACTTGCATGAACTGTCGTTAAGGCGTCTGCACAGTTTTGAAGCTGCCGCTGTTTTATTGTTGGTGTATTTTGTATTCATTATAAACAAATTAATTAAATCAGGGTTTTGTTGATGTTATTGGGTTAGAAGAGCATGATTTGAATTGTTTGCCTTATTTTGGGTTCTAATGTGTTATTTGAAAAAAATAAATAGAACACGACAAAAATGTTTGGATTTAACGAATTTTATGTGCCGGTTGAATATGAAAACTATATCAAGAGTAAAACTTTCGATAAATTTGATAGCTTAATTTTGCTCTGCAGCCAGAGCTAACAATTACAGATAACATTAAGAATTAGAATCTTATAATAACGTTAGTTTCCAATTGGTCTTACACCAAGCCATTATAACATGTTGAGGCGTTACAAACGAAAGGAACAACTTTGTATTCTCTAAATTAAACAGCTATGGGCAAGAGACGCGTGACAAAATAGTATTAACAACAAATAGAGCATCGACCCAATTAATGAACACACGATAGGGCCCAAAGTCATCCACCTCAATTTTCAACTGTTCGAAGTTATAACCAACTCCAACATCTCATGTTTGTTTTAAAACGGAAGTATTGAAATATCGATCCATCTAGTTTTAATCCAAAACATATGTTTTTGTTTTTCATTCCGTTTTCCCCATCTACTAAAGTAGGATGTGAAAACATCACAAATCATCTACGATAATCAGCGGAAATAAATGAGAAAATGATTTGACCCCTATCTCCTGCTTTTATTTGTTCAATTGGAACAAAAGAAAAATGCCAATAATTCTTCCGCTCTTTATTGCCAACCTTAAGACAAAATTATCAAAACAAAGAGAGGTCCCAAGAAATATGCCAGGTAATAAAGCAACGAACAAAACCATATGTTTGCCACGAATCAAACCGGTGCCAACGTGATTAAATAATACCGGCTCAATTGTTTTATGGCAATTCGTGGTTGCTCAAGCGGTTACATACGTATGTATATATGTGTATTCGTGGTGGCGACCAAACTCCCAGTACGAAAAAGCCAAGAAAAAGAACAGTCCCCCTCCCAAACAGTGAGCATGCAATACATGTTACTAAGCACTTCCGGATTTTATGCCCACACATTCACACATAAACCCTCACGTCTAAAGCAAACTAGAGTAACTCATTGGAAATTATGAATTACTTGTTAGGCCATATCGTTTCACTTATCAAAGAGGGGGTTATACGCCTGTACTCGGCCCGCTTGTAAGACAAATGTCAAACAACAAATGTTCATTACAATGTAAGCAAATGTTTGAACTACAAAGCCGGTGACGTCGATCCGGGCGAGAAGACTACATCATTGTCATCACAAAGCGTGTTAAGCAAGACAAATTGCTATTCGTTTAAAGCGTTTAACATTTTGGACAGCAAACTAATTACCGGTCCAAGATTATTACAACATTTTTTCATGCTTGGCATTTGTCACTTTGACACAAATTGTCAGTATGTTCGTTTAATGTATTTCATTCATATGGAGAAATTTTCTCACAGATTTGGATTTTTTTGTTTGTTTTGTGGTCTATTTGACTAGGCTATTTAGTTCAGAGATGGTCATTTCTTTGTAAGAACTGGATTTTCATAAGACGTTACGTCGGGAGGTAAATTCCACATTGTCAATTTATTTTAAAAAAATTAACACATAGAAAGCTTTTGGTCCTATATTGGAACCTCTTTTTCGTCTAATTATAGCTAATGTGTTTGCTAAAGTATTTCAATCTGATTGAACTGTAAGCGGGAGATATGGTAAACAAATCTTTTATTGGAAATATTTTGCCGACAGATTTATACCCCCAGTCTTAGGTTATGATTATTTAAACTGTTGATCCTTTATGGGGCGGTTGGTCCGAAGCAGTTGCCCAATATTGATCAATTCCTATGTGACCTAAGACTGATAAAAATAATACAATGTGCTAGATTTGGACTATATCGACTACTTTCAATACTTTATATGAGATATGTTCAAATTTTCGGAAAATTTGGAAATATGCGTGAAGTAACAGATATAGCGGACCGAAGTATTACATTTTCATACTTTATCCAATACAGATAAAAATATTGGTATGTGCAAAATTTAAAGGAAATCGAAAATTTATTTCCAATTTTATACGAAATCATAAATTTCGACTTCTGGAGGTACCAGAAGGAGTGGATCTATATATCCCCATTTCACACCAGACCTAGGGTTAATAACAATATTGTAATGTGTGTAATTTGAAGAGAACCAGATGCTTATTTCGGATTTTCTGATGATTTTGGTTATTCAAAGCTTTGACCCATTGTGGTGAAGTATTAGAAGAAATGGTCCGATCTCTATAACATCTTTCTCCATCTTTATAACAGATCTTGTGTTCATTGAAATATTGAGATGTGCCAGGTCTAAATGGGATCGGATGTTAATTTCGTGTTTTATGAGCATCATGAATAATCAAAATGTTGACCCTTTATGGGAGAGGTACCAGAAGCAGTGTACCGAGAATATTGTGATGTGTGTAATTTGAAGACACTTACAACACATTTTATAAGAGTTATAATTATTCAAATTTTTGACACTATGTACTTGAGGCCATTTTCGCAATTGACCAAGCACTGATGCAAATATTAGGATTCGCAATGTCTTTTTGAAAATGTTAACATTTTGTTTGGGAAATATCAGAAGGAGTGGACCGATATTGCCCATCTCCGAACTCGATCTCAGTTTGACAATAGTACTACGATGTACCAAGTTTGGATTAAATCGGACACACCCTTCGAGAGTTATCGTGCGCACCAACCAGCCAGACGGACGGACGTACATCTCTAGATCGATTCCAAATGTCCTGACGCGTTTGGTCTAAAAAGAAAAATCCATTATTCGATGTTTACGATTTCAGCTAATTTGGTTAGAAAACCGCACACAGGATTTCGTAAATTTGATTCAATAGCCACATCAAAATTACAATATCAACTTTTTTGTTTGATTGTTGATATATCTTTTACACTTTTTCTTTTTTTTACACTTTACACAAACAAACATATCTGGCGAAAGATAATTAAAATCTTAGGAGTTGTGACAGATAAGCATTAAAAATCGTAATAGTGAAAGGAGGTTGGTCTTTTTTTTATCAATAATACAAACATAACTTGCAGAGAAAAACACATTAAATGTAATATCCGCTTACAAGAGCATGCAAATCGTGTAGCAAGCTTTTCTGGAAGTCCATACATGCATCAAAGTCAACATTTGATGCTAATTAATTTTAATTGAAAATGCCGCTCTTAATTTATCGAAAAGTCAAATTTGATAAATGTGATTTGTTAATAGATTTTTTCACACTCATGTAAAACCGTAAATAACACATTAAACTTAATTACCCGGTCCTACAGGCCGATGTGATTTGATTTGGATTAAACCGGTTCAAAAGCATTTGCCAAAAAAAAAAAAAGAAAAGCTACTGGAATAGCGAGGAGATTGGCGTGATTATTTATTTCATCAACGGCAAACTTTTCGTAAATATCAACCAATTACTTTGAGCTGCAGCTACTGCATTTAAGCGAGAAGTGATTTTTAATAATAAATAAACACGTAAAACGGAAATCTTTGTGTTTCGGAATAACTCTGCAAGAGGTCAGGCCGACACTAGTATGAAAGGCGTAAAAAAGATCTTCATTAAAACACCTATTTGCCAATATTTTTTTTGGTTTTGGTTTGATATCTCTAATCCTACACTCCAGTATTCAGCCATCGTTCATATAATTACTTTTCGAATACGTTCAAATGTGTTTGGCACCATCTCTTGACTCTGTTTTTTTGCAAATGAACATTACAACTCAGTAGATATTGCCATGAATGGACCACATGATGTCCCCTCGTTTAGTCGAATTCATTCATAAGCCTACTTAAAGTTCAAATAACCGTTTGCTGTGAGGTCACATGACAGACCACTACCACTACCAGTGCCGATGACATTTGTAACTCTGTCATAATGAACGGTAGCATCCGCAGAAAAAGTAAAAGAAAAAATCGAATTTCGTCATTGTGACAGCAACAACAGTTGTTACACCAACACTAACAACACACTTACTTCAAGTCTTACTTTGCAGCAAGTTAATCTTCACAAGCAGCAGAAGCAACAAGCGGATGTTGCAGATGTTGCAAAAGCAGTGGGAAAAAACAAAAGAACAAGAACTCCAACCGGGTACCGCTCAATGGACAACGGTCGTATGATGACCACCAGCATGGTCATAATGACGCATGGCACTCACACACACATATAGAGAAAAGACCTCGGTGTGTGTGTGTGTGTATGTTTCTGTGTGGCATAATATAGGTAATAAAGATCGTTGATATTATGACCTCCAACTGGAGCATTCTATCGGCAGCGGAAAATGCCATGAAAAGCATTTTACAAACAGCTACAGCTACTGTTTTCTTGTTAGCTGTTCTTTTCGCTGTTGTTGTTGTTGTTATTGTTCAGTTGGTTTGACTGCTGATCTTGTCTTCTACGGAATCTACGACAGTAATGCACAGTTAGGGGGAAGAGAAAAGAAGTAACAAACATCTAACACACACACGTACATATGTATATCACTATTGATTATCGTTTAGCCATTATGGAATGAATGACTTTGAATGTGTGCATCCAACATTCATATGACGGACATAAGATTTTATAGATTTTTTATACTTTACAAGTTTTTTTAATGCGCAGTGGGTATGAACGAACCATGGCGAATGTTGCTTCTGTTTTTGCCATTCTCGTCGCCACTGCCAAGAGAAGTCTTGAGTAACCTACTGCCCATAGCAATCGCGTAAATACGTATATACACATATTTGTATGGCATGTGTCTTGTATTCTACTATGAGCAAGGATCGAGAGAAGATGGATAAATATATATCGGATATTTACTCAAAAATGGGCTTGCAAGATAGTGGGTAAATCTACGCTGTCATTCTGTTTGCTATACCTCGAAATATTCTTCGGGGACCCAAAGAAAAAACATAAAAACGTTTTCAGCATCCAATTCTAAGTTAATTTTGAGGTGAATAAAAAATCAAGTAGGACTGTACGATTTATATTAACAAATAAAATAGATCAGACGGTTTTGCCGACAGATGTATACTCCCAGCCTTGAGTTATAATTATTCAAACTGAAGAAGTTGGCCAATTTTGCCCAATTTCTATATGACCTAAGACTGATATAAATATTACAACGTGCCAGATTTGGACTAGATCGACTTCTTCCTGTACTTTATATGAAATATGTGCAAATTTTTGAAAAATGTGGACATATGCGTGAGGTAACATATACAGCGAACCGAAGTATGCCATTTTCATATTTCATCTAATAGAAATTAAAATATTGGTATGTGCGGAAACCTAAATTTCGATAAATTACATATTCATATCCGATTTCTGACTTGTTTCGCATGTTATGACAGATATAAGTATTGGAAATTGTCACCCTTTGTGGGTGAGGTACCAGAATGGGTTCGCATATATATATCATCTTCAGAATAGATCTTGTGTTAGAAAAATGTATGTATCTGTAAAATTTGAAGAGAGCTGGATTTCCTTGAGCGTTTTGTTTTTCAAAATCTTGAACCTTATTTGGGGAGGTACCAGAAGGAATGATCCGATCTCTACCATCTTCATAACAGATCTTGTGTTGATGGAGATATTGAGATATACCAAGTCTGAATGCTATCGGATATTATTTTCGCGTTTTTGAGCTTCATAGTTACATCAAATTTGAACCCTGTGAGGGGCAGGTACCACAAGGAGTGGACCGATATATTCTATCTTCACACAAGACTTTTGCTTAATTAAAATATTGTGATGTGTGTAATTTGAAGAGAACAGGATGCTTATTTCGGATTTTATGATCGTCTTGGTTATTCAAAACTTTGACCCTTTGTGGGAGAGGTACTCGATGGAGTGAACCGATATTGCTCATCTCTGAACTCGATCTATGTTTAACAATAATATTACGATGTACCAAGTTTGAATCAAATCGGACACTTTTTTCCAGTGTTATCGTGCGCATCGACTCCAAATGTCCTGAATCGGATTTGGTCAAAAGAGAGCAGGGGTCGAAAACCGTTATTTCGATAAGGTACGTTTTGGCCGCATCAAATGATATATACCCCCTCTAGCCATATGGCTGAGGGTAATAAAAGTACAAAATTCTATAAATGTAATACGGATAAAAAGGACATATATTCAATGGAATATATTCAACTTGATTCATTCGTGGTAACTAAAAAAAATATTTAAATGGGCAACAAATTACGACCACCTACAGACAGAAACGGCAACCCTATAAATGCATTATCTGGTCCTCTCTGAATGACTGACTATCCTTTATTTTGAAGTTCCTTCCTTGGAGTAAAATTGCTTCAATGTTTGTTTTGGTTGTGCGGTTTTCCTAGAGTGTGCCAAAAGCTAAAACACTAACACAACAACAAATGTGTGTGTTTTAATATAAATAATTTGTTGTTGTCGTTATGGAGTACAGTTTTTTGTTGTTTTACAGCTTCGTTTAATATTTTGCTTTTGTATCTCTCCAAAGAGCAGAACTTGTTTCCTAGGCAAGGCATTGAAGAAATGTCTGAAACAACACTCCAAAACAACAACAGCAGCAGCAAAAACAACAGCAACAGTATGCCGATCAAAAAAGATGTTTAGAAATTAGAAAGTACATGTTATTTGGTTTACTCGGTTACTTGCTTGTCCGTCCGTCCGTCTGTCTGTCTGTCATAAGTGGCGGAAATTGTGGATTTGGAGCTTTGTGTTATATGCCATTAACTGTTGCTGCTGCTGCCACGGATGCCGCTGTATGTTGATTGTCAAAGATGCTGATGTTGTCTATGTGTTTTGGCCCATTGTCGTCTGCCACCAACATCGACAACGACGAACTTCACTTCAAGCCATTTTGTAATTTTATTTTTTTGACAATGATTGAAGTTTTTTCCCCCCAAAAAAAATTAAGTGCTCTTAAATCAAAACACATTCGCATACAACACACACAAACACACTCAAATTCCTCTATGCATGAACAACGAATTTGATATGTAAAAATATATGAACATACATACCTATGTACCTATGTACAGTATGTATGTTGAGGGTTCCAAACAACATATATACCTACCTTCGCTGTCATGCCATCAAATTATTTTCAATTTTTGGTTTTATTTCATGTTTTATGTTTGCAAATTGCAATTTAAGTTTGTTTTTTTTTTGTAGGATTTGTAAGATTTTATTGGTGTATCAGGGACGTCGGAGCTGTATGTTGGGCAATAATTTGGGGTGGGTAGGTAATATGTTTGTCTTCCTTTTTGCTGAACTGTCAAGATTTGTTCAAATCTCTTACCGGTGTCTGCATGAAAAAACTGGAGAATGTTCCCCCACCCATATAATTTCGTGAAACTTCTCAAGACAAATTGACGTCTCTGAGTTTTGTTTCAAAAACTATTTACACTCGTTAATAGCTGCCAAATGTAATTGTCTAGATGGCTGGTTCTTCAGCTCTTTGACTGGTTGGTTTTGTGTCTAAGTGGTTGGCTCTGTGTTACTTTGGCCTTTATTTTCATGACATTTTACTATCATTATCTTTCACTCTTCACAGCATACATTCACATACCCCCGGCAAAAGGAACAACAATTATTTTTAACCCAGCAAACCAAGTTTATTGCATACCATCAAATATTTACGAAGAACGAGTTTGATTTCGTTCGTTCAAAATAGAAATGGAGTCTGGAGACGAGGTTTGGCCAAAACAGCTCGACTCTGCTACCACAATGGGGACAAATGAGGCAATATACAAACAGAAAAAACAATCCGAGGAAGTTTAAAACTAAATAATATTTCTTCAAGCAGATGAAATATTCAAAAACAGAACCAGTCGCAGGTAATCAAAAAAAAAAAAAAAAAACCTTAGAAAAAAATTCTGACATTGCGAAGCATTATGTTTGCTGGGAAGTATTGTCTTGCAAATTTTGATATGTTAACTACAACTACTCTCAATTTCTGAATAAAAATCCTAAACAAAAGTTGTAAAATAATTCATTATTAAAAATTTTGACCTTTGTGGAGGAGGCATCAGAAGGTGTGAACTGGCATATCCCATTTTCACACCCTAACTTGTAATGGTTACAATATTGGGATGTGCGAAATTTAAAGAGAATCCGAAGCATATTTCACATTTTATGAGCGTTTTAAATATTCCAAATGTTAACCCTTTGTGGGGAGAGTATTCAAAGGAGTTGTCCGACATATCCCATCTTCACATCAGATCTTATTTTTGTAGAAATTTCGGGATGTGCCAAGTTTATTAGCATTTTATGAGCGTTTTGGTTATTAAACTTTGTGGAGGAGGTATTAGAAGTAGTAGGAAGAAGGAGTAATGCAAATGTCACAATTTGAACAAAATCAAACTATCAGTTCCCTTCTTTTGCGGTAAATTATTTTTTTATGAAAATTTTGGCCTACTGTTGGGGAGGTACCAGAAGGAGTGGACCGATATTGCCCACCTCCAAAGTTTGGACCAAATCGGATACTCCCTTCGAGATTTTTCGTGCGCACAAGCAGGCAGACAGACGGACGGACATCGCTAAATCGACTTCAAATGTCCTGAAACGGATTTGGTTCAAAAAGACCTAGGGTCTAAAACCGTTATTTCGACCAGGCAAGTTTTTGCCGTATCAAATGATATATACCCTCTCTAACCATATGACTGATGGTACAAAAAGGGCAAACATAAGGCGAATTCAGGTCTTAGTCCTGTTCAAGGTAGATTTAACAAGGTAGCATAAGGTAATAAGGTGAGGTCTTGATCTTTCCTGCCGTCAAAAGATTTTCTCCAAGGAGTCCACAAAAAGTAATATCGACTTGCCTTTCCATGTCACCTTGAAAATGCACCTTTGTCTTCTTTTGATGTCAAGGTGATTTGGCTAAAAATCCAAAAAAAACTGTCAAATATTTTTTAAATTCCAACTTTAAGTTTGCACACGTGTACAATGCGTATTGGAAAACAAAATATGACAACATTTGATCTTACACCACATAAGAGGCAAACTAATTAAAATATTGCCAATTTCAATTTTTTTACCGCAGCGAAATATATTCAATCATTTTTTATTCTGAAATCTAATTACAATAATTTATTTTGATATCAAAATTGGTAATTATTTAGGCTGTCTGTGTGAGCTATTCATATGTCATATTCGAATCCAAAAAACCCATTTTTTATTTGTACTTACCCTAAACTCCTATTCAAGATAAATCAATCTGTTTATGGGGTTTTACAATTAAATTCAATTGGATTTTCGCACCTTATGAATTCTTGTTGTTTTTATATTTAAACCCCGAAAAATCTCATGTTATTGCCCATTTCCACAACGGCATTTCATTATCATTGTTCGGACATTGAACATATCTTATTCTGACAAGTTTGTTATCTTTGATACACCGCCTTATAACACAGTCATGATGCAGTCAGTCAGTCAACCAGTCAGTCACTCATTCATTTAGAGCAAGTAATTGTGGACGGCCGGTATAACTATTCAATTATCGAAAGCTGTTGACTGACAAACACCTTGAAATTCTTTTCATGTAATTACAATCTGTAAATATTCTCCAACACACACGCACACACCGTTCATACCGTTGCAAGAGAACAAAACGACAACAACAAGAAAAACTCATTCCAGGATAGAATTAAAATAGGTTACAGTAATGTTCGTGTTGTTGCCACAACGGAATGTGTGCAGTTAGCCGGCTAGAGTGACGACTCAATCATCATTAAAACAAACACACGCATACACACATTTCAATGCCAATCGGGCCACAACCCCAGTATTTTCGCCCATTTATGCTGCTGTTCCAGCAATGGACACGAATTTGTGATCATCAGACAAATGTTCTTTGAGAAGGATGATATGCACCGGTTGTCTTACATCGTGTAGAGCCCATTCATTCAATCAATCAATAGACAAATGAACTATTAAAATGGACATGTAAAATTGCAAGCTGACAAATGTTTAATTTTCGTGATATGCAAAAAGAGATGGGGTGTTGTAAAATGTTACACGAATAGTTTTTAAGTAAGCCAGATAAAAATGTTCAACATTTGTAGGGTGGTCAACAATTTTGAAAGAAGACACAGCTTAGTCGGTTGGAAATAACTGTAGTTCCTATTACGAACTTTAAATATGAAATAATTCCGGTTAATAATGTCGTTAAATTAAATGAAAATACCGAATATTGGGAGGTATCGTTACATAGGGGCCATACGAAAACGTGGACCGACATGACCCATTACGAACTAAATTTTAGCTTTCTACCTCAATCCCATCGAAGGATAACGTGATTATGACAGACAGACATCGCTAGATCGTCTTAGAATTTTACGCTGATCCAGAATATATATACTTTGTAGGGTCTATTATGAATATTTGGAGGAGTTACAAACGGAATGACAAAGCTAATAGAATGATGGAGGGTATAAAAAGATTGTGTTGTTAGTTACTATGCTTATAACTCAAGAGCGGCTGGGCTGATTTTAAAAATTTTCAACAATTTAGAATGGCCTGTTTGCAGAGAGAGATAAAATCGAAAAAAATGCAATTTCCCTAAAACCGAATTTGTCTAAATCCGTAAGAACCTTCATATTTGTGCTATACATAAAAGCGAACCAATATGTCCCATTCTCAAAACAATTATTTGGTCTGTTCCAGAACTGCAAGAATGCCAAAGTTTTTACTGCGATAACTGCTTTTCCCTTAATAAGATCGACAAAAAATTGCAAAACTAGTAGATTCTTGCAGGTTCAGAACAATTATTTGCAGATGGATATTTGGGAATTTTATAAAAAGTATTTTTAGGTTCGTTCATTAATATCAGATTATTTCGAACTTGTATTTAAAAATAATTATTTTAACAATTTCGAACACTTTTTCGAGTACACCCCATTTGCCATTTGTTAAGTTTCTTGTATTTCAATCGATTTACATTTAACCTTTCTCAAACAAACAATACGAGTGCCACCGTCCAAAGACAGACAGACAGACGGACGGACAACCGAGTTGTTGGTTGAATGTATTTCTTTGTGTGTTTGAAGTGGCTTTGCAAGAAAAAAGAAAAAGAAAAGAAAGTCTTTTCTTTTTTCGTTGTATTGAAGCCGCATTTAGGCTTAGCCACACAAAAATACTCGGTGAAAGAGCGAGTGATACCACCGAACTGAGAGTGGCGATATTAACGAACGAGGCTGCTATTTACTATTTCATTGACAAATCCAACTCAGCATAAAAAGTGAAATAAAAACAATCGCGTCCAAGACAAGCAACTGCGGCGAGGGGAGTCACAAATATTCCAACAACAAATTGTAAGCCAAGCCCCAAAATCCCACCAAAAAAAAAAAATATCGTCACCATGACTGATCGCATGGAAACGGCAACGAACTTTGCATATCTATGGAAATGCTCCAACAATGAAATCCACCGAATATAGCAACGGCATTCGCTTGATGATGGGAGCTGATTGTAATGGTGGTGCTGCTGATGATGATGACGATTTTGCTGATCATCGTCATCATCATTATGGCGTTGTTGGGGCCAATGTTTTCATTTTGGCGTGGCAGCAAAGCCAAAGTTAATGATGTTTGAAATGCCGGGTCGTTTTGGCTTTGATTCGGTTTAAAGTTTCTTCATCGCTGCCAAGACCTGTTGAGTAACGTAAACAGTTCGAACGAGTACAGACAAAGAGAAAGGGCTGTGATTTAGTGCAGCCAGTCATGACACATGTTGGTGTGGAGAGCTATGGCTGTGGCTTTCAGCTTCTGCATCAAGAAGTAGCATTCTTCGGCAGCGGCTGCTGCTCTGAACAGATGCAAAACATTCGCTCTTTTGTATGTCTGTCTATCAGACCGCCAGTCAGTCCGTCCGTCCGTCCATCTTTATCCAACAGGTTGCAGTTTAAAACAGAGATGATAAATAAAAAAGAAATGAAATGATACGGCATAACCACCAAACATCAACAACAAAAACAAACACCGACTCGACTCGTCCAATTTGTGAATGCAGATACACAGATGAATGTCATTTCCCATTCCATTTTTGTTTTGTTTTGACTTTCTTCGCAGCGATAAACCCGCTGGCCCTGACGATAAAGACGATGGCAGTTTTCGGAATGCAATTCATTCGTTTTGTTTTCGAAACGGAACGGAAACCATACACTTGCTACACTCTTGCATGGAATGAGTTATCCAAAAATGAATAAAACGAAGATGAAAGGTAATAACCTCGGAAAACGATGAGAAAATGTAAAGACTAAATTTGCGAATATTCATTAACTTCCTATGGTTTATTTATACTGCATATCTAAATGGTAAAAATTTTCGGAAATTTTTTAATGGAGAAAACTGAAATCATAGGGCTACTATCCATTTTTATGGGTCTTTCATTAACTATAGGGTGAGATAAAAAACTGCAACAAATTCAAACGCCATAACGAAATCCAAATTCGGCAGTTCACCACTTTCGGCCAAACAAAGCAACTCTTTAGCTATTTTGAGATAAAAAACTGCAACAAATTCAAACGCCATAACGAAATCCAAATTCGGCAGTTCACCACTTTCGGCCAAACAAAGCAACTCTTTAGCTATTTTGAGTCTATTTTCTTTTTGTTGCGGTGTAAATTCTTGCACTTTTTGGAATTTTTATGGCTTTACTCCAAAAGCTCATTTTTCAATATTTACCGAATGGAATATTGCGATATGTTCAGCTCACGAGCCATTCGTTTCGATCAAGTCGCTTCTTTACTTTTCGAACCATATCTGCTGATTTTGCTGTTTTCATCCGTCCACTTCCTCGACGTCGGGCTACGCTACCAGTATCACGATAACGAGCGATGGTACGAGACACAAAAGATTTATTCACATTTAAATGCTGGAGTGCTCCAACGATAGCCACTTGTGGTTTTCCAGCAAAATATTAAGAAATTACACTATCATGCTTGAATTCCATCACCAAAAACTTTTTTTCTGGAAAACTCTCACCAAAATGCTTTTGCTGTCGGACGAGTGGCTTTGAAATGACAGCAGTCTGAAGTTGGTTGCAGTTTTTTCATCTAACCCTTTAGATCCAAGTTTGGGTATAGCCTCCATATAACTGTACCCCCTATATTGGGTGTTTTGATGATGATTCGGTATTTGGAGTTCATAAAGGGCACCACCTCCAATAACAGAAAATCGCTTATAGAGATCCATGTCATCGCATAACCGCTTTACATAAGTAACGGTACATCCTAATATTTGGTATTTTTATGATTTTAGCTACATTTTTCAACCGAATGATGTCAAACTTGGTGTTTGGAGTTTGTAAATTTACAGTTATGTTACTTTTGTAGGTTTCAGTCCGAACTCTTCCTGCGAATGTTTTCAAAATAGGTTCACTATTTGGAGTATTTTGAAGTTTTCAGCCATTTCCAATTAAATTTGTAGCACTGTGGCAGTAATTATTAATGATAATCCATATCATGGAAGAATTTTGAAATCTTAGTGAGTAAAGTACCTATAAACCAGTATTTTTAAGGAACTTTAAGACAACTAATTTCACAAAATTTGAAGACTTCTCATTGTAGAGGATATAAAAGGTTCTGCACCAATTTTACCTTTAAAGCTATAAACCAGTCAAATAAAGGCCCAAATGTTATGAACAAAAATTGGCTTTTTAATCAACTGGCTATTGCAGAATGCTTCAAAGTGGACTTTTTCTGGCTTCAGAGTGGACTTTATTCGTCCAACAGATCGCACTTTTATTTCTTTTAAATTTTCTTATTACCTTTTAACTATTTATTTTAATTATGAGTTGAAAATTCGATACTTAATAGTTACTTTACACAACCGCATGCAATGTCTGTACAGACGTATGTAATATCCCAACATTTATGAAATCAATTTTCATTAAATTTTTTGGTTTTTATTTTTCCGCCAATGTTATTAAATATGTTAAGACATTAATGATGAAAGTCAAGATATGGAACGATGACGGCACCAACCAACATTGACGATGGGTGACGATTATGGATCCCTTGCTTATGTTTTTGTTGTTGTTTTCAGTCGCATGTTTGTTTGTTCACTTGGGATGATGGGCATAGCGGCATTGGGAACATTTTGACTCTTTTTTTTTTGGCCTTTTTCGGTGTTTTGTGATTTTAGTTACCAAATTTGTTGTTGTTGTGTTGTGCGGCATCACAATTCAATTCTTGTTTGATCTTTCGCTTCATTATCAGTCAGTCACATAAACATAATTTAATGTTGTAAGCTGTAATTGGATGCTATCAATGACAGACCGGACGGGTTTTCTGGCTGGTTACTGGTGGCTGGCTGACTTACAAGCGACAAAGGATTGTATGTGTAAGAAAGGTCATTGTCAAGTGAAAAACAATAACAAAAAAAACAACCTATGTATGTATATCTAACACACGAATGTAATTTGTGGAGAGTTAAAGGACTATCTGATGTCATTCGTTTGGTAATCTCTCAGAGGTACTGATGTTAAGATTTTTTTTTGGCTTGAACCGAACGAAACCACAATAAATGTCAACTAGATATTTAGGGAACATAAACTTCAACTTCTCATAAATTATTTCGGGTAAGGATTGTCGGAAATCATATGCACTAGGATCTTATAAAACAGGTTATAGTTTTATATATTATTTTATTAGCACACCACATTTTAATAAATACTACTTTTTAATAAATGATTAAGTAGAACTGCATCTAAAACATGGACATTGAAAAATATATGGTATGTATTAAGCTCTGCATAGAAAGGAAAGCAGAAAGATTCAGAGTACATACAAACGTAAAACTTTACACCAGCCGCAATTGTTCCAAAAGAAACCATAGAAGAATTACTTTTGAATTGCAGTAGTGCAGCTATAATAATCCTTTAGAATTGAACAATTATGAATGAGGATATAATTCATTCGGTTTGCAACACTTCGACGTGTTCTCGTTCATTGCGATGTACGCCTGTTATTCTGTTCCAGAACTACAGAAATGTCACAATGTTTAGTCTTAACAAGTAAAAAAGCTGTAAGTTCGGCCGGCCCGATCTTTGAATACCCTCCACTATTTGAAACGAATTTTTCAATTTTCAAAATAATAAAATACGTTAAATATTCTGTTAAAATTTTAAAAATACCGAATGCAGGCGTTGGACACATAATGTCGCTATAATCATCAAAATACCGAATAATAACGGGAGGTACCATTATATGGGGGGTATATGAAGACGTGGACATGCACAGACAATTTTATGTCGTAGGCTGTAGTATGCATTATGAACTTTAAATACCAAATTTGAAGCAATTCCAGTAATAATGTCGCTAAAATCATCAAAATACCGAAAAAGGAGGTACCATTATATGGGAGCTATACGAAGACTCGGATCTGCCCAGACAATTTTCTGTCATAGGCTGTAATATCTATTACGAACTTCAAAATAAAAAATTTGAAACAATTCCGGCGAATAATGTTGCTAAAATCATCAAAATACCGGATATCGGGATGTACCGTTATATGGGAGCTATACGAAGGCGTGGACCTGCCCAAATAATTTTCTGTCATAAGTTGTAGTATCCATTACGAACTTCAAATATCAAATTTGAAACAGTACCGGTGAAAAATGTCTCTAAAATCATCAAAGTACCGAATATCGGGAGGTACCGTTATATGGGGGCTATATGGAGACGTGGATTTGCACAGACAATTTTCTGTCAAAGGCTGTAGTATCCATTACGAATTTCAAATACCGAATTTGAAACATTTCCGTTAAATAATGTCGCTTAAATCACGAAAATACCCAAAAGGGAGGTACAATTATATGAGGGCTATACCAAAACGTGGACCAACATGACCCATTTTCAATACCAAAAGTCCTGCAGACACAATACACATTTGAGTAAAATTTTATCAAGCTATTTCATTTCGTTCGAAAGCTAGAGTGATCTACACAGACAGATAGAAGGACAGACGGACGGACATCGCTAAATCGACATAGAATTTTATTCTGATCAAAAATATATATACTTTGTGGGGGGTCTAAAATATATACTTCGACGAGGTGTTACAAACGGAATGACAAACTTAATATACCCTCCATACTAGGTATAAAATGGAATATAATTTTCCACGTTTAAGTATGGCCGCAGGTATAGGCCCACTCAGAACCTCCAAATTATAGGGATTGACAGTATACTCCATTTGTCATAATCCAAGTTTTTTTTTATATTATTTACATTATTTAAATCGTTGTTTACATTGTTCCCGTCGTTTTCAATAACTGTATGTTTCTTAAAATTAATCCAAATAAAACTCTAGATCTAAACGAACGTAGATTTATTTCAAAAACACTTTGAAATACATTTTTAATGTCATTATTATTTAATGATGTATTCAGAAATTATAAGAAGATGCATAAGTCAAACAAATAAAGCATGGGTCCTAAAAATTATAGCAAATAGGCATCCTTTAAAACCAGAATGCAAATTCACAGGTTCGTCTAAAAAGGGCGCCAATTTGTTGTTTATACAAAAACAAGACAATGCCAATTGCAATACTTCTAATCGAACTTACCCGAATCAGGTTTCAATGTAGAACCCTGTGTCCCTTAACTGCAACAAAGTGTTGCATGAAATGCGCAATGTTATTTTTGGAGTGCACACAGGCTTAATAGCTGAATGGTTGGTTGGATGGCTGGCAGACGAGATGTTTGGTAGTCTCAGTGGAATTTAATGGAAAACGGCTAACTACAACAACAACAAAACATTCACCAAGAATTCCTTCTTTTGACTTCTTCTTGTGTAACAAGTAACTTGGAATGTCTGTGGCTTCTGCAGTGCTCCTTGCTCTCCTCGTACAAATCGTGCTAAACTAGCTTGGTTCGATACGATATGTGGTTGGTTGTAGTGGTGGTTTTCGTGAATTTTGTTTTAGTCCTGACTCCAAGTGGATTTTCTGTCCGCAGTGGCTGAAGAGATGAACGGAGGCGTAATAAAGCTTTTTCAAGGTTTCTTTGTCGAGAAAATGCTCAATTAATTCATTTTTTATACAACATTAAATGCGATCAAATTATGACGCATAAAAACAAGATCAACTTATTCGCATTTTCGCCACGAACTATTTGGCATACAAACATACATCACGTATCTTGGGAACTAAGGACAATAAACAATTTTAACGCCCGCACTCTTCTTTATCACTTCCTTGAACATTCGTTTGTCTGAATTGTATTGAATCGATTGAATTCGCGCACTGACACACAGCTATTAATTGACAAGGCAGTATTGACTCAACTCAAATGTATTTCGAACGCACTTTTAATTCATTTGGAATTTGTTGTAATTATAAACAAAAAACAGTCCTCCTCCGACATAAGCGAACACATACACACACACACACACTTTTTATGCTACGCCCGATCAACAAAAACGGCAAACAACAATCTTCAAGATCATCAATGGTATTTGTTTTTGTTGTAAAGGCAACTGTTTGGATTGAATCTGCACCCTGCGATGACTACACAAGGCAAAGACGTCGTAATTAATGCTTGAACGACTTTCAACAATCCCGTCAGATGGTTTTTTAAAACTTTTTTTGTTGTTTTCATTAAATATTAATTTGTTCTTCTCGGTTTTTTTTTGGCAAACGATTCTCGGTTTGATGTTTGTTTGTTGTTCGGTATCGGTGTCTTATAGATACTTCTTTCTCTGTTTATGGTATTATGGCTGGAATGATGGTATGGTGTGTACCTATTGGATTTTTTTCTTTACTTTAACTACTTCAATTTTTGCTCGTTATGTTTTCAGTTTGAATTTTTTGCATTGACCGTCGTGGTTGTTTTGTTTTGCTGTTTGTTGCGATCTTGTTCACCACACTATTTCTTCCACTCCTTCTCAATATGTTTTTCCCAATCACCTTTTATACGCATATTTCTTTTAAAATTTTACTCCGTTTTTTTGTTATTCTTTTTTCTGTTTTGGTTTTTGGTAAGACAAAACACCAACACTAGTGGTCGAAAAAGAAATGGTTATGCGCGAACCAACGTACACCATGAGCGTCTGAGAGTTAACTGAATTAACGTGCTGAGTGTTGAAGATGTTTGTGACTGTATGGGACTCTCGATATTCATCAGATACAAAATGTTGCCAGATTGTCGGTTATTCCGGCGAACATTTGAAACTTTGAGATTTGTAACGGATTTTGGTTTTCAAAAAATCGTATTACAAGATCTGTCTGATTATCCAAAAATGAGAAACAATTGTTACAAATTGTTACTGAAAGTCGTCTGTTAACACAAATATTATGCAAAAGACGCTCTCTTTTGCTCTCTTTACAAGAGAGAAATTTTGACAGTTCTTCTATACTCAGAGTTTGCAATTAGGTGATTTTGAAATCATTTTTATTTTGGAATACTCAAGCCAATTTTTTCGGGTTTTTAGAGAACTTGTCCCTTTGTTCTCTAAAAACCCGAAAAATTGGCTTGAGTATTCCAAAATAAAAATGATTTCAAAATCACCTAATTGCACCCAACTCGGAAATTCTTGGAAATAGACTTATTTTCTTTTCAATTGAAATAAATACAATATGCTGCCTGGTGGGCATGATAACTGTTGCAGAGATTATCCGATTCTGTCCAAACTTTGCACATGGCAATATTTACATAAAACTAGAAAGAGTTCCAAAATCGTACCACCCCTATAAATTTGTAAAAAAATACGTATAAAAAAACAGCATATCCTGGTATCTCGGTCACAAGACATAGTTCAGATGCAAAAAATCAGGTAACTTATCACACGAATGAAGACTTCGTGTACCCAAGACGTAATATTATTGCACAGCTCTGATCTAGCCTTCAACATTTACGTACAGATACTTATTATTATGTTGGGCTATACAGGGTGAGACAAAAAAACTGCAACAAAGTCAAACGCCATAATTTTTACATTTGTTTTAAATTTCATTGAATGAAAGCAAAAAATGGCGGAAATAGAATCAAATTTTAGAATAAGTTTAGATTTGTTCGAAATAGTCACCTTTGGCACGAATTATGCCTATCAAACGGCCAATGATACCGCAACACGCTGCTCTACGGTACTTTGGCCCATTCCCGGCGAAGAGCTTGCTTGAGGTGATCCTTGCTTTCCAAAATACTCCAGACACAATAGTCCAACGTATTGGTATCCGGAGATTTTGGTGGCCATTGAGCGCTGGAAATGAAGCAAGGAACCTCATTTTGTAACCATTCTTGGGTGGCTGAGTCCTGTTGGAATGTCCAAGTTCTGCGGCCAAAATGTTTGCGTGCTCAAGGCTTTAATACACCCTCAGGAATATTTTCGCGATAATATTGAGCATTTATTCACGGTCGATTAATACGAGCGCAGAGGACCATCGGCTGTTTTGGCGGCCCAAACCATCTCCGGCGCTTGAGTTCTGGTGGCCAACCGAAGGCACATTTCCAGCTGACCTCTTTGGCAAGTAAACACGAATGTTTTCTCATCGGAGAAAACCAAATTCGGCAGTTCACCACCTTCGCCCGATCAAGTCGCTTGTTTACTTTTCAAACCATTTCTGCAGATGTTGTTGTTTTCTTCCGCCCACTTCCTAGTATCACGGTAACCAGCGATGGTATGAGACACAAAATATTTATTCACATTTAAATGCTGGAGTGCTCTAACGATAGTCACTTGTGGTTTTCCAGCCAAATATAAAGAAATCACACTATCACGTTTGAATTCCTTCACGAATAATTTTTTTCTGGAAAATATTGACTAAAATGCTTTGTACGCTTGTAAACAATATAATGAGCTGTCACTGGAATAGCTTTAACATCTTCATGTTTGAGATGATACTGCTGGTCTTCTCTTGGAGGATATCACCACGTGGAATTTGGACACATCGGGTGAAGCATTATTTTACGGTGATTGCCAATGTTTCATGCGGGACATCATTTAAGACTTGGACAGACTAACAGCTGTCACAATGTCAATTCTAACGGCGAATCTCAATTCTCCCTCAGAAGGATTTTGTAGTGAACACTTTTTTATTTATGGGGAACACTTTAGAGTGAATCACTAGTGCCGTAGATAAATAGATTAGACTAAAATACGGAATAATGTCGGCTTAAATGTAAAGAAGAACGAAGAACTAATGTTTGCGATATTCCCTTGTTTAAACTGTTGATAAGTATATTGCTGGATAGTTTTCAAGGGTCAAATTCTCGCTTTCGATCGAAAACGTTTTTATGGGGAATTGATAAGAATTAAATCGTTTTAGAATTAAAAGTCAAAAGGAACTAATATATGGGTGGTATATCCCCCTAGAAATCAAAGAATCGGAATCTATATCCATTAAATCCATCCTATTTGAGTTTAATTACATTTTTAGGCACATAGATCGACTTAGAATGTGATTTTATACAGATCATCAAAAGGAACTATAGGTCTATCTCGCTTTCTTCTCTATGGTAAAAACAAGTGCACAAAGACTTAATCCCCTAACAACAGTGTGGTGTAGGGTATGAAAAGCAACTGCAGAAATGTCCAATGTTGGTATTTTTAATTTAATTGAATATTAACACATTCAAATTATTTTGGAAGGCGTTTTTTTACGATAACGGAGTTCAGAATTTGGCTCTGACTATGGAAGTGCCTGAAGTATTTGCAAATCCGATAATAGTTCGTGAAGAAAATTCCACGCTGATGGAATCGAAATCGAGTCTAGCAGTAGTAGTAGTGGCAATAATTAGGTATAGCTGAATAAGCTGTCCCCTTGAAGAAGAAAAAAATGGCTATTAAAATTAATTTGAATATGTACATTTTCGCTGCATTAAATCAAAAACTTTGATCAATTTCGATCAAAGTTTTTTGATGTCGAATATGAGAATGATATAGCTGGGCCCAATGCTTTGGTAGTGGTGATTTCTATTTCAGCTTCTCTGAACTGTATAAAAATTCAATTGACCTACAGGAAAGACTCAGAATGGAATTAAAGAAGTGGAGTTGTGAGCGTAATTCCAATTGTTGCAGGATGACACTAGTAGATGAAATCATGAATCTAGCACACATAATTTCCCGAAATATGTTCTTAACCCAGCATTCATGTTATAATATTTACCACTCCCCTGGTTTACTATAGGAAACAACATTTATATCAATCAGATTTTATTAAAATATTATTTTTATTACAAATATCAAAAAATATTGTTTTAAATACATAAAAAAGTCCAAAAATAGTATTCCACATATAATTAAACAATTTTGATGCGACGCCTTTTTCAATTCTATATATGTAGTAAAAATATATTTTTGTATAATTAAGATTGGAAACATGTGAAGTGAAACGATAAATTAGAGTATAAAAAGGACAAAAATTCCTAAAACGTATGAAACGGATTAAATCAAAAAGACTTCATTGTAAAAAACAGAAACTTTTCAAGAATGCAAATAAAATGATTGGAAAGAAAGCAGTATTTGTTCTCACGTTTAAGGCAATTCATTATGAGGTTGTACTTTACGTTGTTATAGTTTGTATATGATTGTATATGATAATAAATGCTTTTGATTCTTTTTTGTTTTATTTAACTTGTCAACAACACACATACCTACTTATGGCTATAAAACCACAGTGCACGAGTTACAGATTTAACAAATTTTAAGGGTATTATTATTTGGATTTTTCTTTTTAATTTGTACAATACATGACAATGTGCAAGAAAATATTTGTATGTTTCACTGCAACACTGTTATGCTAGTTGCAATTTGAATGATGGAATTGTTACTTGGCACCAATTTCTTTGTCACTGTATTGCCAAATCGAAAAACTCCAGTTGCAATGATTGTAGCACCGTGTTATTTGCAAGTCGAGACAATAAAACAATTTTCAATAAAGGCGAATGGTTTTTTAAACCTGGAAAGTCTTGAGTTTATTGATTTGAATCAATACCGCTAATTTCAGCTCAATAATGGGAATGACTTTGCAGCACTTCGTTTTCCTTCAAAATTGAATTTCTTTTGTATAAAAAGTGTTTTGTTTTTATTCATAGTTAAGTATAAAATTAAATACTAAAACGATGGTATTTTTATATGTTTGTATATAAGGTCAAATGATATTCTGTGGTCAACAATTTTATAACGGTATTTTGTTTGATAGTATTAATACTAATTTCTTCAAATCGATTATATTAACTTGCGAATTTGTTATCCTTTGGGGGAAGAGGGCGGGTATCCCAAATAACAGGATTGATATGAAAGTTTGAATGATTACAATTTGAGAGTCAAAGAAAATGCAATACTTAAAATAACTACATGGTACGGGAGACAGTAAATAGGAAGAAAGAAAAAACGTTTACAACTAAGAAAAACGATGATAACATAAAAATACAGGGTGTAAATACATGCATGGTGTACTCATTACTTTTTTTTCTTATAGATATTTGTTTTTTTTTTATTTTGCAATGTTGTGGTGGTGTTGATTTTAGTCGTGATGAAGCAGCAGTGTTTAAATAATAATTTAGAATTGGCTTTCTTCGTGTGTTGTTGTTTTCGTAGTTATCGTTTCGGATTCCCCATTTGTCTTCTCATGAGAAATGCTTGTTATGACAGATTTAATTACGACAGAACTGGTGCTGGTTTCGGTGGTATTGCTGGAACGTGAAAAAAAATCAATGAATTCAACTGTATGCAAACATTTGTGGTACACACAACTTACCTTAAGGGTGCCAAATCCATTAAATTAGGTATATTTATATCGGGTATGTCCTTCATGTTGACACTTGTAAGTGTCTGATTGGTTTGGGTGCTCATAACAGATAGACGGCCTAGCAAAAAACAGTGAAATGTGATTATTTTAGAAAATTATTTTCTCCAAGTTTTATCTACAAGCCCATAAGCTATAGCAACCATTTACCTTAATTATATTATTAATGAATAGTAAAAGAACTTAAAAATTCAATACATTAATGTGCATGCAGAGGGGTATGTATGTAAATATGTATTTCAAAATACAACCAAACTTAATCAAATCATTCATCTTGTTGCGCCTGTAAAGCAAAGTGTTAGCATATCAGTCAAAAAGAAATATAAGGGAAAATAAAAATGAACACAGACACAAAACCAAATTGTAATGCTAATGACGCTAGCCTGAGGTATGCTAAACATCAGTGAAATTTAATGATCTGGTATGGAATGATTATGTTTGGTTCATGATATTTTTTCCACAAAACAATTTAGAAAAAACATTTTTACAGTAGCTTTTTAGAAAAATGTATAGAGAAAATATTAAACAATTGGGATATTCATAAATATGTGAGCACCATTATTCGAAATCAAATGCGATACGCACGACGACACCGTGTCACTGTATTTGCGCATTTACGTTCACATCACATTATGACTGTGCGTATTTATGTTTTAGTTTTGAAAAAATACCAAAATGAAGTGATGATTGTGTCTCGTTATTGACTTTTATGGAAAACTGGTTTCAATGGTAATATTATATTGTTAGTAATAATCGCATGAATGTGTTAACATATGAACTACTTTGTTAGAGTTAGCATTCCGCTTCCACCCACTCACAACAATAAATGACAAAATGGTACAATACAAAATATTACAACAAAACAGACAAAGCAGATTACACATGTATTTAGTCCAAAGAGGGCTTAATAACTTACCAACTGTCTCCTCCGTTGTAGTGGAACACAATGTGGTGGTAGTGGCATTCAAATGATCTCTTACAGAATCCACGGTAATATCGCCAATCGAACTGCTAATAGTTTCATTGGCCTTATTGGGCGAATTGCCTTCACCAATGCCATTCGATAATCCGCCGGAATGTTCAACGTCAACTGTTTTGCTGGAAGTCGAGGTTGTTGTAATACTTGTAGCGGCGGCGGTACGTTTGGCGGCAGCTGGTGCATGAGTCGGTGAGGAAGCTGCGTTAGCTTCGTAATCTTCCTTTACAGATTCCTTATCATCATTTTGCACAGACTCATTAATTTGCAGTTGGTCAACAGAAATGGTACCTTGTGGTGTAACTGCCTTAGATGTAGCCAAGGCAATGCGTTGCAACTCTGAAGAGGACATCATATACAAAGCTTCGCCGTAGTTAGTGAAGCAGAGTGAAGAAATTCCACTAAAAAAGAAAGTTCAGACATTATTCTCTAAAATTAAAAAAATATTTTCCAGCCTCTTACTTAATATCTTCCCTTCTTACAGCGGCAGCATTCAGTTGCCGTTTCAATTCAGGCACCGACAACACCATTAAATCACCCAAATTCGTCAAACAAACCAAAGCCATTTCATGATAATTTTCCAAATTGCTTGCCGAAGTCATACTAGTGTTGGCTCCACCCTCGTTTTGGTCATGGGAACGTGTCGACTTTGTTGGAGAACTACCAGACTGAGCACCTTGCAAAAGTTCGGCAGGTACACGGCATGAAAACGAGGCCAATTGTATGCGTCGAACTCGAGCCCCTTCGTTGGCAGTTAACTTATACTTGTTGATGGGTTTTAATTGTGGCAGTGAAAATATTTTGAATTGTTCTTCGGATGCAATGAGAACACGATGGGGAGCAGTTCCATTGCCGCCACCCAACTGATCAACAGGGCAACCTGATGCATCGAAAACGGTTATTCCTACAACAGGGGCGCGATGTTTAAGCTGTATTTCTTTTGCAATTTGGGCTGATACACGACGTGTTTGGGGTGGCGGTGCCGAAGCATTGGCGTCAACACCTGTTGGTGGAACCGATGTGGCAGCAGTCTGTGCCGGTGGTAAATGTAACAAGAATACCGAAATTGTACTGGCATTTGTAGCCGACCACAAAGTAGGTGAAGTTATGTTTACTGGAAGATATATATAGAGGTCGCTTTATTTAGTATAGTCGGAACATTCACAAACAAATCTGTTACATACCATTTGTAATATAAGTCTTGGCGAAGAGCAGGCAACGCACCATAGAACCCATGCCGTCATCACTTGTGGAACGTGCTTCTACTTGACGTTCTACGGGACGAGCTTCCAGCTATGGAGATGATATAAAATTCCAGTGTTCAACAGATCTCAAAAATTAAACATTCAAATCTACTTACAGTTGTTGGTACTTGATTTGAAGGATTGTTGCGTGTAGATCTGCCTTTACGCAATTTCCGGAATGATTCACGCAACGATTTCTTAAAAGATTTGCGACGTGGCAATTGCTCACCAGCACCAGTGAGATCTATGTAAATACAATCACATTTAAAATCGGTGGATATTCGTATTTTCCAAAGAAAATCCTTACCATTAGGATTCAACGTGCATCGGTTGAATACGGGAAGAAAATTGTTGAAATCAAACAATACCAAACCATGGGCAGTTCCGCCTGCTACCAAACCCCAATTAGCTTCCAAGGCTAAGCAGGTTATGCTCGCCGGTGGTGACACTTGCAAAACACCCGTAATATGAACACCGTCATCTCCTACTGGTTCAGCATTAGGTTCGAGTAAATTTTCGCGAACACTTAATTGATCATGACCCTTCCAAACAAAACCATCACGATCACTGACCAAATTCATGGAGCTAACTTTCAAGGGGGCTTTCTTGGATTCATCCGCCTCAAAATGGGCTATAACAATTTGACCAGCTGTACCGCCGACAATCAAGCGACCCGTTTTTGGACACAGGGCAATTTTCTTTACAGCTAAACGTGGATCATCGGAGTATGGATCGAAAAGACCAGCCTTACGGAATGGAGGATCACCTTCATCAACTGGTTCAGAATTATCGGCAGCAGGCATATCATCTTGATTTTCGTGGCTACAATTGAAAATATTTCTCTTAGTTTTAGTTTTATATTGTTTCGAGAGAATTTCATTGTTCATACCCAAATAATAGCGCCGTCTTAAAGTTGTATATAGGTTTCAATACAACCCCTGTGCAATCCCAGAATTTCACAGAACCGTCTTCATGGCCCGTTAGCAAAATTTCGTATTGTTTTTCACTATCTTCAACTTCATCATCCTCGGTCTCTGCCAATTCGCCTCCCTTTATAGGCCATTCAATGCCACTATAATGTTGATCCTGCTCTTCTCCGGCTTTGACAATTTTTGCATATACCTCATGACTTACTTGTGAGGCCAAGTAATTGCAGGTAACAGCTGAAGTATGGACTGAATGCAAATAAGGAGCTTTTATGGGTGGAATCTTTGGATCGGTCAGATCATAGGCGCACAACTCTTCTTCGAGTAAAACAATCAGTACTTCGGCGGTGTCAGGCGAATCTTCGGCATAAGTTACAAAAAAGTCAATAACTTTGGAAGTGAAATCCAAACATATTTTATTGCCATCCGAATCATGAACAGAGACACAATGGTGATCACCATATGCCGAACGTGGCATACCACCCGAGAAGATGGAAACTTCGCTGGATCTTTTGAAAGCGGAGACAGAACAGAACACATTGTCTTAAGTGGACCCTTAAAAGTTTAAAGTTATTACTCACCCCCTTTTGCCTTTGTACAAACGGTTAATACTTTTACATGGATCAGGTCCATAAGGCACATAATTCACATTTTTAGGTGGATCGCCGCTGCCTATATTCCAAGTAGCAAATGAGCCATCAGCATGATACCAGGTAAATTGGGAACCTGTTGAATTCACGAAAAGTCCAACACTCTGACCATGGCCAGGGGCAATGTACGCCTTTAACACTGATGACGTCTCCAAGTCCCATAAAACACAGAGACCTCGGTTATAGGCAATCAATAGTTTACTGTGGTCATTTGGCAGCTGGCGAATGGATTCAATTGCACCAGGATTTAATTTGTATGTGGGAGGCACTTGTTCCAACACAACGTCGTGATAAATAACGGGCTCGCGTACCGAAAATGTGTGTAAATCGAACTGATACACATTGCCGCCCTCGGTACCAATCCATACGACATCTTTATCCAAGGAACAGCATAAAGAGGATACCTTCTTCAATTTACCATCGAATGGTAGGGTTTTAACAGCTACCAGTGTAGCACCGGCTGGTTCCCACAGAATCAATTGGTTTGCAGCAGTCAACGACAAGAGGCGTCCTGTTCCATATACCCACTCGATCAGCTGAACATTCAATTCTGAGCCCAAATTATTGACCAGTGCATGTTGGCCATAAAACTCCACGCCAGGTTGTCCAAATACTTTGATAGCTCCAGTTTGTGTACCAATGGCCATTAATTTCGATATGGGGTCATAGGACATTGCTGATGGCTTGTGTGGAAATCCATGTTGAGCGGTCTACAAAGAAAAAAAGAAAAGAAGGGAGTAAAAAGCGAAATTAGTTACCGTTTGCTTGCTTCGATGGATGGTTAAGCAAATTACATTTTAAATGGCACTAACATACATCAACTGCGAAACAAATCTCCACAACCACAATGACGGAGAAAAGAAATACCTACAACCAAAGGTATCTGTGTGTGTGTATTCAACTCCGTGAAGTTACATAGCTAAATACATACAACATACATACACTATCTATGTAACTAGACGGATTATACAAGTAAGGCTTATTTCAGGTTTTCTTTGGCGTAGCGAAGTTTCTTTTCGCTTTGCTTCATGAAAATTGTAAAACCATTCTTCAGAAAGAAACTACAGAAATAAACTAAAAAATAAAACAACAACAAACAAAAAATATGAACTAACAACTTTTTGTCGTTCTGCACTAGTTATGAATGAAACTCTACTCAGAATTTATGAATTTAGAAAATCCACAAGTTGTGGAGTGGGAAGAAAAACTTGAACAATATTAAGTCATAAAGTCCATTTGACTTCCTTATATGAAATTCCATGAAGGGCAGCTTGTATGTATTTAAGAATTAAAGTGTAGTCAATTATTAATCGCTCTGCCCTTTCAATGCCGATTTTTAACAAAAAAGGATGCGAGAATTCACTAATTATTTTCCAACACATATTGACAACAATCTAACTGAGAAGTCATTTTCACCAAATTTGTGTAATTAAAAGAAAACGCGTATTTTTTTCATGTCATGTATTGCAAGGTTTTTACGCAAATTGATTCAATAATTGGTCTGTTCCAGAACTGAAAGAATGTTAAAGTAACCGTTTTCCTTTACGATATCGAAAAGAAATTGCAAAAATAGTCGATCGCTGCAGGCTATGGAACAGAACAAATAATTGTAGTATTGACAAATAAGTTTCCTTATTTTGAAAAAGCAAAGGTATATTTTTAGTTGACTTTTCTTTAAGTTTTATTTTAATACCGTATACATTCCTATTTTCCATATGTTTACGTGAAAGACGGATTCTCATAAATTTCACATGAAATCTTTTGGAAACAAATAATTGTTATTTCATTTGATCATACATCTTACACGGTACGCGATTTGTGATTATATTTAAATTTTCAATATTTAAAAGATCACCTCACAATATTATTTTTTTTATTCAAATCCAATCGAAAAATAAACTTCACACACAAAAACAATGCAAATATATATTTTTTATAACCGTTAACTTTGTTTTTTTTTTATCATTTCGAGTACCATTTGAACTTCGTGACCGCCACCACCATCATCAATGCCGTTAGCATCAGCTCCACCACCGTTGTCCAAACGTAAACCTTTACGGAAACCTTCTGTATAAAATAGCATTGTCTAACTGAATCGCATTGTTCGAGACGAGCAACTAAAAAGCCAAAAGACACACACCGCTCTGTATAGATAGATCCACAATTGAAGCAAAGTTCAGAAAATATAACTCCAGAGCAATGAGAAGGCTAAGACGTTGAAGAAGAAGTGAAGGAGAAGCAATAAAATGCTTTTACCCAAAACTATGGTTGGCTGGCTAGGTGGCTGCTCGTTCAGTCGGTATGTTAGTTTACCGTAGTGTCGGTTTGTCAGTCTGTCCTTCTCATGCTATAGTTAGCTTAGAGAGTTTTATGTTTGCCGTTGCGGTTTATTTTGGTATTCTTTCGCTTTTGTGTTTTTAAGTTTTGAACTTGGAGAAGTTGGCTTTGTTAGCAAAAGTTTAAAACACCACACACAGACAACATCGACCAACCAACGATCATTATGTATTTCTCTTTCTTAGAGTACAATAAGAAATTGTGTTGGCTGGCTGATGTTTGGTCGCCAGTGGATGGAGGGAGGTTGATTTGGTCGACTCTTGGACTCTTAGAAGAATTGGTTAAATTTGATACCAGTTGTTTCGTTGCCCACCACCACTCTGACATTCAGTATCTCTCCGGAAAGTTTTGGCATAGCTTGTCAACACATTTATCCAATTGTTATCTTCTATTGTGCCTCTAGCCAACATTGTTATACGACCCAATTTGGTAAGAACAAGGTTAATTGAAACAAAAGAAACCCCAATATACAATTCGTGAGTGAACAAGGCGGAGAGAAGGTGTTTCTCTCAATATTTTCGAAAGTGCGATAAATATTTTACTCTCTTATACCAAAATAAATATGCTCTTTTTGTAGGAATGGAATATGAAACAAAAGGTACAAACATAATTAATGTTTACTTGTGTATTGATAAATTACCCAAAAACAGATCAGTGATGGCTGGTATGAATGTTACGTATATGACAGGTTATAAAATATTCATGCCTATATTCTTGACGTGGTGTCCATTTCCCTTCAGTCTAAACGTAGAAATCTGTTTTTTTAATATTTTGGACACATCAATCACTTCAATGCATTTTTTTAAATTGCAAAATATAATGTCATTATATTACCCGATTAAGATTGATTGTTTTCTTGTAAATTACCAACAAATATCATAATTATTATTGCAAATTAGTTCAGGAACCAAATTGCTACCACATTAAGTTGAGCAGGAAAAATCTTTTTAAATAAGTATTCTCTAAATTCGGTTTTGAACATTATATACATATTGTTTCTGAGGGGAATAAATCCAAAAAAAGCTGTCCACTTAGAACCAAAATTAATATTAATTTCATAATAAATAAAAATTAAAAAGTTTAATATATAAGTATAAAAAAAATTTCCCAAATAATAATTTGCGTAACATTTCGTTGTAAAGTTGGGCGAAAAGCATTCAAATACCGATTTGTGGGAATATCATAAATGAGAAGCTATGAATGCTATGTCGAAACCGAAACCTAAAATACATTTGAGTAAAATCCGTGACAAATTGTATCCTAATAAAAATATATATTCTTTAAACTTTACATATCTTTTACGCTATGGTGAAGCCTGTATAAGCGTATATTTAAAGGAACTAATTCATATATAATGTCTACCTTATACGGTCAAAATTGCGGTTGAAAGTGAAAGATAGCCTTCAGGGTCAAATTAAAAGCAGTGAAGAAACGTGAAAAGTCGGACGGTGCCGGCTATATGATTCGCTACACCACTGTGCGTATTTAGAAGAGCTACCCGTTTATATGGGGAAAAACATCACCTAATATCACATATGGCTCTCAATAAAATTGAAATATATCTACAATTCCATTTTTATTTTGTAAACAAAGTACAGGTCGCATCATAAATCATTTGTTTGGCCCTAGTGAAAATGGTGAGAATCTGGACAAATCCTCGCCAATTTTAATAGGGTTTGTAACAAATTTCATCTCAACACGGAGACATGGACAATCGGGCGGACAAACATCGATCAAAGGGAACTATGGGTCTATTTCGTTTCCTTGTGCACACAGTGTGGTGTAGGGTATAAATATTATAAGACTTTATATTTTTTTAACCCTGAAACTGCGAGCATTTAATTAATCTTCGTAATATTTGGACTATATCGATATTGTCCTACATTAATCTTCTCCACAAAGTATATCAATTCTTACAAATCACAAATTCCCTACAAAGCCTTGGTTGCCAGATCTTTTGTCATACTGCTATCGAGTTTCACAGCGGATGTATATATCCCCATCCTACAATCGTTGTGAAACTCGATCTGTTTTTTCCCCTAAATTGTTTTAATTCACATAGAGGTCATCAAAATTATGTTGTAAATGAATCTGTAAATATATTTATTACTTTTTTCGATATCGTAGCTTTTTGCGAAATATTTCTTTTTTTATATATCTTACTGGATATTTCAGAGGACCACAATAAAGCCTTTGGTAGACTTCTACGTCCTCTGCGCAGTATAGCAATTCTATGGACCCTTGGAGTAAGAAATCTATTTATGTAATCAGATAATGATAATCAGATACCCTATTAAAATCAGGTGACCATTAACAATTATTATGGCAATATTAAAATTCTATTTTTATCTACCATGTAGTATCCGGTGACAAACAAAGACATACGAAATTGTACATTTTCTTATTCAACAAATGCAGAATTTACTGATTTTGTTCAACCATAAATCTCTTATACACATAATGTATGTCATTGTTGTTGGTGGCTTTTTTGTTTTTGAAGAGGAAATGAAAGTATGAATGAAAAAATATGCATATATTATTTAAGTTTATTACAATAATAATCACACGTACCCACAACAACAAACATTGCTTTCAATGGAGGGGGAGGGAGTTTATTGTTAACATCTGCTTTGTGATTACCAACACAAATTCGTATCGAGTGGATAGATGGTAGGGATAGTTGTTTGAATTAATGTGTGACTTGTGGTTAGATGGTAGAGGGTGGTTGGAGGTGCGCCACAAAACTTGATTACACGAGTTTGCAAACTTTCTACAAATATTCCAAAAATTACGATTCCTTCCCTCTATTCCTGAGCTGCTGAAGAAATATAGCTTTACCATCTCTTATATAATCGACAACGTTAATTTTCTTATAGAGCAGAGTATTCTGAACATATTATTTAAGAAAAAAATGCAACCCACAACATATTTAATGTAACCTATTCCATTAATGCAGCTACCTAGTCCATGGTGGCAAGAACAGTTCCAAAAAAACAATAAACAATAACTTTACTACTTTTCATCTATTTTAGTGCTGTATTTTTTAACGAATGTGATACATGCTGTGCTACAGTTATTATTTATGCCAAATTATACTAAAATTTGTTTTGTTATTGTAATGCAACCGACAAATGATGTTGGTGATAGATCTCTACAGCTATGTCGTAATGGAATGTCGCTACTAACTCTTTTGATGTTGGTGTTATATGATACGCAAGATTGTTAGTTGGAATTCGAATCGAATTGGTTTTCAGTTAAAAATAGTCGGTCTTTGTTGTTGGCGTCGGTGGCCCGAGAGTACTGTTGCTGCTCTCATCAAATTAAATATTCGACACAGAAGAAATAAGAGTTTGTGGCATCCACTGGTGGTTTACATTTTTGTGGTGTGTTTAATTGGTGCCACCTTTTGTCGTCTAGTTCCCTGGTTTTCCTATGTAATCCAAGTTGATAATTATGTAACAATTTTTTCGCATTGGTTTGGATGTGCAGAAAAAAGTTGCAAACATGATAAAAATGTTGTTTAGTTTAAAAAAAAAACAATAATGTAAATTCATAATGTTCTGTTTAAAGACAGAGACAACAATTAAACACTACATGTTTATAAATCGAGAAATTATATTAAATTCACTTGCTTATTTTCAACTTGTCTCCATAGATAGCAGACTGCTGCTTTTATTAATCTACCAATTAAGAACTAAATTGAAGTAAAAACTTCCACTTTGCAAGTTGTATGCCAAGATGCTGATGCTGTTGATTTTGCCCTCCCCAGTCCAGTCCATGTTATTGATATATGCAATAGTGGGACATGTAATAAGAAAAACAGTCTCAAGTCTGCGCTTCCATTTTGTCTGCTGTACGTAAAGAAGTTGTTATCCATTTAAATTACTTTCTTGACTTTAGATGTACTGATGCGTTCTTTGCCCGTTCGTGGTTTATCAGTACTTTTATTAATGATCCCACAGAGACATGTGTGTGCATCCATCCACCCATCTCCGTATACAATTCAAAGGCCATTTACAAACAACAATCATTGACCTTAATTTTCAATGGATTTATATAGAGCTTTCTTTTTTTTTTTCTTTTCTTCTACTTCTTAACGAAGACGAAGAAGTACTTGAAAGTAGACTTTGATTTAAATGATTTGTTTCTCAAAATTATTTTCAACAACTATTCATCGTTATTCAGCTATGTACAGTCGCCGACTGTGCCAGTCAGTCAGTCAGTCTTCTGGTAAAAAGAAAATATATTTTTATGTGTTTGAATGCCAACTAACCAGCCAGTCAGCCAACCATCTAAAGGGAATAGTATCTGCTAAACTCTTGAATATTTTTAAGACGCTGTCATCGTCTTGCTTGCAGTTTCGAATCGATGAATCAGTTTTGAAATTGGGGTTCTGTGTGTATGCTAGTGTGCGTTTTCAGCGACGAGAGTCACAAAAAAGAACTCGTGGAAAAAGTACTTTACTAATCAAATATTCAAAACATTCTTCCATAAACGACGACAGTGTTCTTTAATTAAATGCTTTTCAGCTGAAGTGGCAATTTTCTGTTGTTTTCTTTCTAGCAGTGACGGTCATTTGTGATCTAATTGTTTTATTGTTTTTTTATCCAATGTTGTATATATCTCAACAAATTCATTCTGCAATGGAAGATATGTGTTATTCTACAGAAAAACTCTGCAGACGAAAAAGTCTTTAGTGCCTTAAATTGATTTCAAAGCTGGGTCAAGATATACAATACATCTTGGAGACAACCATGTCGATGTACTGCGCAATCCATGGATTCAAAAATTTGCCATTATATATATATATCTGCGTAGAAATCGATGGTAAGGAAACTTTTCATTTTTATCCACCGCTAACGGTAGTATTTACTGTTGACTTGCTCACACACAAAATATGAGTCAATAGACATTTCCACCTTATCAACTAACCAACCGTGTTTATTTATTTGCACAATACCATCATCATCAGTAACATTACCCCCTACCATTGCCACACAAAAGCTCTAAAAACTCAGTCTTATCTGAGTGCTATTTAAGAACCTGACAAACTTGGAATTGCATTAGCAAGTGTAGCGGTGTTGTAATTTATAAATTGCTGCTGTACAGTAGGCCAAAATATAATTTTTAACATTTTAAATATAAATAAGTATTTCTGCAGCTAGGTCAAAACTCTGTTTTGTTTCGAAATGGAGACTTTTAACGCTCTTTCACCAAGTCTTAGGTTGGAATTTCAGTGTTATGAATTTATAACAGCAAAATGTTTATTTCTATTCGGAATCCAAAATATGTATCTTACAACACATCGTTTTACGAAATGCATGTGTATCCTGCTTTGCTTTAACGAACAAAATAATATCTTTTCCATATTAAAAATAGTGGTCAAAACAATCACAATAGTGGTCAAACAAGAAGAGACATGCCAATCTCATACTTAATCAGTGTTTTATTAATATTATTTGTAATGATTTTAGTTTGCTTAGAATTTATTCGAAGCAACGTTTTTTTTTTTTTTTTTTTGCCTTAAAGGATTCTATTACATGAATGGATTGAAATAAATAAACGCCATTTGGTATAAATCTAACATATATTTTCGAATACTAAAAAAAATATATACCTTAATGGTTTCGCTAAAGAGTCACCTGGCGTCCACTGTATATGTATCAACATGTGTAGCCGACATTATTATCTTATCTTGTAAACGAACAGTTTTTATGTTGGGTGAGCTCTATAGACCACGAACATGTCAAGGCATCGGAAACAACGCATTGTTTATGTGTTATCAATAGATATAATGATAAGGAGGGAAGCATTCGAATCCAATAAAAGAACAACGGAATAGATAACGTATACCTAACTAAAAACAAAACTGGGTGAAACCTAAAATAATGATTAATACCACCACCATACGCAACTTATCTGAAAATAATTACAATCCTTGATAACACAAAATGTAATCAAAGAAATATTAATGTATTTTTTAATGTGAAGAAACATAACAAATATTGTGCAAGAAGAAGACAATAAATAGATTGAAAGCAAACACATCGGGAGAAAAGTCGAAATTGCTTTAAGAATACAAAATATACAGGGTGAGATAAAAAAAAAATACTGCAACAAAGTCAAACGTCATAATTTCTACATTTTTTTTTACTTTTATTGAATGAAAGCAAAAATTTCGGAAATAGCATCAAATTTTAGAATAAGTTTAGATTTGTTCGAATTGGTCACCTTTGGCACGAATTAAGGCATTCAAACGGCCAATGAAACCACACGCTGCCCGAATGTTGCTCTGCGGCATTTTGGCCCATTCCCGGCGAAGCGCTCGCCTTAGGTGATCGACACTTTGGTATTTTTTAGTGCCAACCTTGCTTTCCAAAATACTCCAGACACAATAGTCCAACGAATTGGTATCCGGATATTTTGGTGGCCATTGCGCGCTGGAAATGAAGCGAGGAACTATTTTTCGTCCCCTGCGACGGGGGTTTCGATCAAGTCGTTTCTTTACTTTTCGAACCATTTCTGCTGATGTTGCTGTTTTCTTCCGTCCACTTCCGAGCGATGGTACGAGACACAAAAGATTTATTGACATTAGAATGCTGGAGTGCTCTAACGATAGCCACTTGTGGTTTTCAGCCAAATATGAAGATACTATCACGCTTGAATTCCACAAGAATGACTTTTTTTCTGGAAAATTCTCACCAAAATGCTTTTGTACGCTAGTAAATAATATAATGAACGGTCGCTGGAATGATTTTAACAGCTGTCGGACGAGTGGCTTAGAAATGACCACAGTCTGAATTTGGTTGCACTATTTTCATCTCACCCTGTATATGGTAAACTTAACTTTTACTTCAGGATTCTAAAAACAAGTTATTTTTAAAAAGAAGAAAGGCATTCCGTTCGTTCATGTTAACAGATTTCGGCGGGCGCCTGTTGCAGTCGTGCGATTATTACATATTCCAATTAATGTTATTTATTTTTTATTTCTTCCGCCTTCTTGGATTAGTATAGGTATTACAATCTTAGCAATTACAAATAATTCAATGGTATAATTATATTATCTTTAAATATTTTATATTTAATAGTTTCATAGTTCAATAGTTTTGCTATTTTCTGTTAGAATTCTCAAATTATTATATAACGCTGTGACATCATGACCGAAAATTTCATAGTGTCTAAATTAAGAGAAACAATAGACAACTATATCTTCTCACTACTATTATAAATGTTTTTTCTTTCAATTACTTTAACTTGAATGAACCTAAAATGAACATGAGATCACAGGTTCAATGAACATACATACATTTAAATATGTATGTATATAAGACATAAAACAAAACTAGAATAAATGCAAACCATTTCATTAATGACATAAATCCTCAGTATTGTGCACAGAAAAAATACGATTTTAATTAAAAAACTCCGAATTAATTTTATGCATTGAAATCTCAGAACATCGGTTGGATAAGTCTATCTTTCCGATAACAAGTTCTGAATTCCGATCCCTATCGCAAACAGGATAATGAGCTTCAAATGATTTCCGAACTTGTAATTTATGGGTTTCTAATGGAATTTCAACAATAAAAATTTAGTTTCTAAATTACAATTGAAAATGGTGTAGTTAACATACAATTCTTATGCACACATCTACAAGACCAAATGAAATGTGACACATAAACAAAATGCAACATAATCAGTTGCAGTTGCCCCATAACAAAAAAATACACTTTCCCATTACTTAACATTGAAAAGTAATTAAAAATAAATTACCATAACACAGACATTCTCCTATAATAAACAAAGAGCCATGAACATAAACTTCTTGTGTTGAAGTATGACAAAAACCAGTCACCATCCCCCACACAAGCACTAGAGAAATACAAATTCTATAAATATGCCGCTCAATTTCGGCTAAGAACAAAAACAGCGGAAATGCACGAATAACGTTACTACTTCCGGAAAATCCAAAACAGTAGCATAAACATTGCATTGAAAGGTAGAAAAGGTTTCTATGGGCGAAACTTCCCCCAAAATATCCGCACAGACATAATTTCCTTTTAAACATATTAAATTGCTATCTCACCTTTATCATAGTTTTTCAGTTTGATTTAGCTACACGAATTTGAAAAATGGACATAGTGATGTCATCGAGTATCACGTGCAAATGTAAAAGAATTCATATATTTATGAACGAACGGTGGATGTAGAACGGATTAACGTTATTTTGTGACTATTGGAAAACGAAAGGAAAGTCTGAATGACAAAGTTTTTAGGTTAATTAACTGATTTCTCCCATATATCGTCATTTGTACATGGCTTATTCAAATTAATTATGTCATGTTTGTGTGCGAAAGCGAAAAGAAGATGATCAATATAAAAACGAGACTAACCTTTTTAGATTTATATTAGTGTAGAATATATCGGTAACTATTATTTAATTAAGATTTATATCAAAAATGAAAATAACTAGAACATTAGATCTCCTGGTAATCACTTAGTATCACCAAGAAAAGCCACGCTGTTAGCATCCATTTTTATTAGAAAAAATTTGCGTTAATATGTACCAACTTTATTCTTCTAGGACTTAAAAATATATTTTTTATACATACACTGGAAATTTCGAAATAATGTCGGAATTTATTTTTGCTTCTAATTATGACAATTAACGACAAATACATCAACTTTACCCGCATTGAGTGCTTATTAATATAGGGGTTAACCAGCATTTTTAAACCACACCTCTAACGGTAATGATGACTCAGAAGCAAACGATATTAATAAAGAGAAATATGCCGGTTTTCCTATTGACAACCACACAAAAAGGCCAGCAATAAATCAGAAATTTTACACAAGATTTGGTTGGCAAAGAAGTGGAAAACACACTCAGCACATGCACAAAGAATAGAAATAACCGGCATAAATCTACATATGTATGTATGGACATACCTGCCTACATATGTCAATGTTTTGAAGGGACCGGTTTCGCGCGGTTTCTTAAACAAAATTACCAATATGGGTACATAAATGGGCCATAAAGGAAAGTAAATTTGGTAAAACATACCTACATAACACCCAACTGCAACAACCGGCCACACCTTAGGTACGAACGTTATTTCATATTTATTTTCTTTTCAATAGAAAAGAAAGAATATTTTGCTTTTGGCTTTATTGGTATTCTGCGGCTACGTCACACAGTGTCGTTCGTTCATTCGTACACCGCCCAGTCCACTTCTGAGTTGTCCCCATAAACAGCCAACTACGAACTCACTGCCACGATTTTAAATTAAATATCCATGCATTTTCTGCATTCGGAAGCACAAGTACAAGTATTTATTCGTATCATTTGATGTAATGTTATCTCTACTCTGCTTTAGAAACAGAAATATTGCAAAACTTGTTAGTTAAGCCAGTTAAAAGTGTTGGCACAAAGTCTTGGTTGGTCGCCACCACCCATTTCTCTTTTCCTCCAAAGAGGTAAAATGTAACAGTTAATCATGTATTTTTTATCGTTTATCTATGGATTGTCACGTTTGTTTAGAATTACTTTAAGCTTCTTCTTCTACTTCTCGGTGTTCTCATTGCCCACCAATACAAAAAAAACGGCATATCACATTAACTACTTAAGTATCGATAACAACAAACAAATATGGAACAAAAGAAGTTGGTATAGTAAATGGGCGTGATAAAATTGTCCAGGTTTAATACATTCACGCTACTCCAACACTTTTCGATTGAATATGTGTATAGACGGAAAGCAAAAAAAGCTAATAACAAAGATAACTGAAATCGAAGAATTTCAAAGCCATACACAAAATGAAGTCATTCACATGTCGAATATAATTTTTTGTGTCAAGAATCTATCCACAACTACATTTTCGTTTATTCTTTAAGTAGAAGGGTGTTGTACAACGCCAACTGATTATGTACTCTACAGCAGTACTTTACAAATGACACAATACGCAAATGTTATTAAATGTAGGGCTCATTTAAGTAATTGGTTTCTATAAATAATTGTGAAATTGAATCTGTTTTTGTAGGCCCTGAGCTTCATGTAACATGATTCTCTACAATTTTGTAACAATCTGTAAGAAAATCTGAATGCTATCTTTTTCCACAAAGACCCAGTAAATTATTTTAAATCAAAACTTATTTAAATACACTATGGTATGTATTTAGAAAGGTTTCTTGACAATTTTCATACAGAGAACTTACAAAATTTTACTCGAAAACTTTTATGGCAGGTATTTTAGTAACTTTTTTATATACATAAAATTGATAATAATTAAAATATTTAGATAAGAACCAATACAAATTGTATTACTCTCTGAAGAAAATTTTAGTCATTCTAGTTAAAACGGACAAACAGACAGACATTTTCAATTGAAATTATAGGCATCATCATTTCTGTTGTTTACATTTTCAAGAAGTATTATATTGTACAATGTTCTGGCGAATGCTTATTTAAAGAATAAAGGACGAGATTTCCAAAATATAAATGAAAAGTGTATTACATGTTGATTTGACTTTTATGGTGGGACTAAATAATCATAAGCCAATAATTCCACCTCATTAAAAACATTAATTTGTGCAAACTGACTTTCCAAATATTACATGTATCTAGTACATAATTTCATTTTGTGAAAAAACCATTAGCTAAAATTCAAAGAATTTCCCAGGTAGCATAAATCAGTAATTTAAAGACGTTCAAATCTGTGCTTTGTCTGTAATAGTTTGTCATGATACAAAGCAATGACCATGATTTTAGTTTACAACCAAAAACACAACTTAAAACTCACCTTTCTATACGAAAATAATTCCTTTTGTAAGCGTTGCCTTTCAGCTGTAGGCTGTTGTCCTTTGCCACGTATAAATTTCAACATGTTGTCAAGTCCAGTTTAAATGTATGGAAAGAAATAATGGTCAGGCGAATGGCAAATCTGCAATAGACAAAACAGAAAGATTTAAAGATGTAGGGAAATGTTAGCTATTAAAAAAAAGAGATAGAAATCTTATAGGTGTATATGTATGTGGGCATTTCCTAACATTAAGGCAAATAAACTGGAATATTTACTCTGGAGGCGTTAGTAATGCAGGAGACATATTTTTTTGCTTCAGAAAACCTACATTTATTTTTCAGTTTATTTGGAAAATCTCTTTTTCTTTACCAAAATTGTTATCGTTTGCTTCGTGCAAAGAAAAAAATAACCAAACCATTGGAAAACTTCTTGTTCGATGCCACTTTGCGCTCGCTGACTTCTCATGTAACATTTACAAGCTAAAATTACAAAACTTGTTTTAAAGCAAACTGGTTGTTGGGTGCTGTGTTGTGGCGAAAACAAAATTTTTGTTGTCTTTAGTTGGTTGCTTTTGTCATGCATTTTATTTTAAATATACCCCCGATGAATTTATATATACTTATTTTAATATAAACAAATGCCGAGAAGTTAAATTAAATTTTAAAATTTTTGAATATGACTGTAAAATAATTACAATAACATCGTCGTTAAATGGAATTTTTCAGACTGAGGTATTCTTTTCATTGAACTAAAACAATTTTTTCTTTAATTTTTTTTGGATCACAATTAGAACTAATATTGTTACTTAAAATAATTTTTTTCTACTTAGGAGCATAATTACATTAGTATTACTATTTATTGGCCTTGGAGGCATTAGTATTATGGTATGAAGGAGGCTTTAGTATTATGGATATCTCGAAATTAAAAAAAAATAGACATACCTATATAAAATTTTTTTATTTGTATTTGCGTAATTTCATTTATTTTAAGAATATATTTAAGGAATCCACTAATACTCCAAGTTATTTTTAATATTTATCGTCCATGCATGTGTGTGTTACATATACCTATACCAAAAAATAAAGCTAGATAAGTTATGTACGTTTTTTTTTTTTAATTGTGGAGTCCTTGTTAGTCCTTGATATTTTTGGTCTATCAAATATCTTATTACCATGGGTGTCATTGGTGTATTAGACTATTAAATATCGATGTTCATAGAACCAGCGCCGAAACTGTGACCATGAAACAGAATTCTCTACTTTCCAAGTAAAAATAATGACATATTAGATAAGAAATATAGTCTAATTTTTACATTTAAAATTATGTTGGAAACAATAAAAATAAATGCTATATATTTTATGTTCTCAATACCTATTATTATTAGCGAAAACGGAGCCTTCTTCGCGCCCTTATAAGCATTTTCAATCCATTACTTTTTATTTGTTCGTTTTCTTTTATTAAGAATTACTGCCCAATTCAGATTTTATGGCCTATTGAAAATATTTTTTTGGTAATTATTTTCATCTCAGTAAAGCTAAGCATTTGTACAGAAATTATTGTCGAATGTGTGACTAATTTTAGTGACCTTCAGAGCAGACATTGAAAAAAACGATGTTCTCCTCTTGTATTCTACATCTCCCTCTCTCTCTTCCTCAACAAGGATCAAAGAGCAATCGTGTCTGCATTGTAGAAGAGAATATCTGCAATCAAACAAATACCTAACAGGTATCATTGTCGTAAACAATGGCCACAAAAACACCGGCACATACCCTACACACGCACATACTCAAAACAAAATAGTTGCCTGGCCCTATTAACAAAATAACTATATGCCAATGAAATGTGAACAACTTACCCAACTTCAAATAAATATTCAAATGCTTAAAACGTTTTTGTTGTTATTGGAAATGGCATAGAGTAAAAGGTGACTAAAAATAAAAAGAAAAGGGAAAACCACACCCGAACACTTTATTAATCAAACAATTCATGGCTGCTACGACAGAATAAATATGTATGTATGTATTGTCTTTAGACATTTCTTCTAGATATTAGTGATTGCATTTTCCCATTGTTTTTCTTTAAACGACAAACTCTCAAGCCTTTGACGCTTGACTGTGCATTGATATTTTTTGACTTTCAGTCACATTTTTATATTTTCCATACATTTAAATTTTATATTTTTTAATAGAATTCAATAGAAAAAATGAGATATTTTTAACATTTTCTTGTATTTTCTCATTTGCTTAAATAATCACAAATCATCTTGATTCGGTCGATGACGTTTCTTGTTTTTTTTTGTTGTTTCAATGATGACGCGCGTGAGTCACTGTGTTGTGGGAAGTTAAGCGAATATTTTCTGAAATTGTTTGCAAATCTTGGTATGATACCGCAATATATATGTTAAATTTATTGAATAAAATACATAGGGACGCCTTGTCTGCAGATACAACACGTAATTTGTATTCTTTTAATTTCATGCATTTTACACTCAAAACAGGTTTGTGTTAGCGTCGTTTGCTTGCCGTCACACTTGAATACACACCACTAGTCAGTAGTAGCTATAATTGTTATTCTTTAAATAATTTACCATAAATATTCTAAAACGTATTTTTGTTTATCGTCGAAGACACACAACAAATGTTCTATTTTGAAAACTAGCAACAAAAATGCAACTTCGAACGGCAAATTTATCCGCGTAAGCACACGTCCGAGTTCCTCGTAATTTAAATCAAAACAAGTCGAGTTCTCAGCTAGGGATACGTAAGTCGACTTTCGATTAATCGACATTTGGTGTTGAAAAATCGAATTCGATTTTTGCGTATGGTGAAAATTGCAAAGTATACTTTTGTAATCGATTGTCGATGTAGAGACCATAGTTCATCGGTCGGCTTCTATATTTTTACGGGTGGCTGTCTTGGAATAAAAAAATATTTAACATTAATTCGTGTATGCAGTTATCCTTATCCAGATATTATTAAAGAATCTACTAGTTATGAATTTTTTTCGATATCATAAAGGGAATATCGGTTATCATAGTAAAACGTTTCACATTCTTACAGTAAAGGGCTAAGTAAATAAGAAGCTTGAAGTCATGGCTAGGCATATGTTGTGACATTTCACAAAGGGATTACAGAGCCGCACTAAAATCCAGCCGTCGTTTTCCATTATAATTTGACATTAATATGCCTAGCCCTTACTTCAAGCTTCGTATGTACTTAGCCCTTTAGTCCATGGTAGAAGAATATAGGTAGACGCGTCGACACAGCTGCTGGGACAATTAACTGTCAAACCAATTTTGGAATTGAAAATGTTGAATGAAAATTTATTTAAATTTGTAAAAATTGTTGAAAAACCCAAATTATAATAGCCTCCGAATGACGTAGTATAAGAAAACATATAAAAATCTACTTATATTTGAAAAAATATTTAATTTGTTTTTGACACATCAATGCTCCCAAGCGTTGATGCATCTATCTGTATTCTTCTGCCATGAGTTAGTCGCATTGACACAGCTGCTGGGACTGTCACACCAATTTTGAAATTGGAAATTTTGAATGAAAAATTATTTAAATTTGTAAAAATTCTTGAAAACTCTGATTGCCTTCGTAGATCTATTTATTAAAAAAAAATATTAACCTTGTTGACATATCAATGTTTTTTACTACCACGGTTTACTAATGATAATTTAATGATTTCAAAAATTGAAAAATAACTTTATTTTGCCCAATTGCAGAACTGCAAGGATGTATATATTTTAACTACGATAAATATTGTTCCTTCTTTCTGATTTTTCACTACATCTTCCTTGAAAAGGAGCATTTTTAAAGCAAACAACATATGGTATCTTACAGAATTGTAAGAATATAAATGTTTTTACTAGGATTACGGATTTTCCCTTTATGATATCGAAGAAAATTTCAAAACTAGTAAATTTTTGCAGGTACTGGAACAGATCAATAGTTCAAGTGACAGTGAGAGCAATGCTCTGTCCCAGAACCTGCAAGTGTCTACAATTTTTTACTCCGATAACAATTTTCCCTTTATGTTATCGAAGGAAATAGTAAAAATGTACAGATTCTTGCAGTTCTGGAACAGAGCACAAGCTATTAGCACTGACAATTCTTCCGAGAATATCGATAGAAAAAACTAACAATCGATATTCCCTTTAAATATAAAGTATTTATACTATCGATTGTTTGTCATCTCTACTTTATAGTTTTGGACGATGCTGGCAGAATGGATGACGTCGCGAGTGTTCAACTGGAAAATGAAAATTTACGGAAAATAAGATCCAGATTGCTTCAATGGGAAACGAAGAGTAACGCCTTAGCCGCTTTGAATGTGGTGCAAGAAGAATGTCTAGAACAAATCAATCTAGTGTGGTCACAGGAAGTGGATGTAAAATTCATATGCCGCTTTGTTGTTTGGGACATTGCATCTTATTTATTTGTTTAATATTAATTCCAGACCCCAGTTCAGGAGGACAACAACACAGACTCCCAAAATAAGCACGATGACACTGAAGAAAATGGGATTGTTTCCTCCCTTAACGACTTACAACTGCCCTCTGCAACGGGTATTGACACTACCCATGACTTTTTGTTATGGTATGACCGAGTTCATGCCGAAATTCAAGAAAATGCAGACATAGCATCTCATCGCTACCTGCAACAACTGGTGACAAGGAGTAATGAATGTGCTCACATTTTAGAGCAAATTGAACAAGCCATGGGTCGTTTGAAAACCCTAAGAGATGAGTACGCATTCGTGTCCGACAAAACTGATGCATTAAACACTGCAAGTGAAAAGTTGATAGAAGAACAAGAAAAACTTCAGAAGTTGGGAGAAGATATTCATAAACGCCTACACTACTTTAGCCAGGTTGAGTTGCTTAATCAGCGTTTGCATAGCCCCACTTTGTCAGTAGCTTCAGAATCATTCAGAGAATGTTTGAACAAAATCGATGATTGTCTTACATATTTAAAGGAACACGTAAGATAACGATGTATTTCTATCAAAATATATTTTATAATTTGGTTACATTTTCAGCCAAAATTCAAAGACTCCCATGCGTATACTATTAAATACAAACATTGTTTGGCCAAAGCTGTTACTTTGATAAAGAATTATTTCAATACGGTTATGTCTCAAGCAACGGAAGCTACACTACGGCCTAGAAATACAACACCGAATAGCAGTGGAGACATTGCTCCTACGTCGCCTGATGCCGCATTTGCCCTGTACTACGGAAAGTATCAAACTTCAGCGGCAAAAGTAAAGCGAGTTTCACAAATGATTGAATCTCGTGTGGATGTTTGCCACGAATATGCGAATCTTTTGGCAGAATTGCAGCAGAATTATCTGAACGAAAGATCGACAATAATGACACCATCTGTGGATAAGGCAATCAAAGAAATAAAGGCTCAACATAAGGGTGACCACTGCACATTGATGCGAAGTTCGTGTTCATTTCTGGTACACGTCTGTCAAGACGAACATCGTTTGTATTACCAGTTTTTTGCCACCGAAAGTGAATTGCTAACGTAAGCTTTATATAATTTTAAAAATTATGGCCCTTGCATATCGCTTTTTTCCATTGCAGTTCCTATTTGGAAAGCTTATGTAATATTTTATATGACACAATGCGTCCTTTTATTATCCACATAAATCATTTGGAAACGCTGGCCGAAATTTGCTCCATTTTAAGAATAGAAATGTTGGAAGAACATGTTCAGCAGAATCGTGAGTTTAACTTTGGTATTAGCTTTAATATTGACATTGTATAATATGTTCATTTTTGATTTACGTGTAGCCACTCCTCTCGAAGCTTTTTCTTCAGTCGCTAATCAATTGTTACAAGACGCCCAGGAACGTTTAGTATTTAGAGCGCATTTGTATTTGCAATCAGATATTTTAAACTATAACCCCTCAGCTGGGGATCTGGCTTACCCAGAAAAATTAGAAATGATGGAGGTAATACCATTCGTTTAATCCCATTTACATACAGTTTAGAATTACTGTTCTCTTTTAGAGCATAGCTTTATCCCTGCAAGAACCAGCCCAATTAAAACGCTTTGACTCAAGATCATCGTTAATATCTACAAACTCAAACATAACAGATGCTGAAAGCATTGACACGAGTGTTAGCCGAGTTAGAAATATGAGTAAGTGGTTGGAAGACCGACATACAAAAACATATTTTGAATCGTTAATGCCTTTTTAGATTCACCAGCAGATTTACATGGAATGTGGTATCCAACTGTAAGGCGTACCCTTGTATGCTTGTCACGCCTTTATCGTTGTGTCGATAGACCAATATTTCAAGGATTATCACAGGAGGCCTTAAAGTTATGTATACAAAGTGTTTCATCAGCTGCTACAAAAATAGCACAAGCCAAGGTAATTATTTCCCACCCGGTACTGATGTTCAATAGAGAATTATTTTTGTTTTCTTTTAAGACTCCCATCGATGGCGAATTATTTGAGATAAAGCATTTGCTCATATTACGTGAACAAATTGCGCCATTTCGAGTGGACTTTACAGCTAAGGAGACTTCCTTGGATTTTAGCAAAGTAAAAACAGCGGCATTTGGCCTGTTGCAGAAACGAAAACAGCTTTTTTCGATGGGAAGCAATAATGCGTTACTAGAATTTTTGCTTGAAGGTACGCCACAAATTAAGGAACACCTCTTAGATTCTCGGAAAGAGGTAGATAGGCAATTGAAATTGAGTTGTGAGCAGTTTATTAAGGACGCCGTGCAAACATTGGCTGCACCACTAATTACATTCCTGGATAAAGCCCAAGTTGTTGTAAATAGCGATACTAAAACCGGTAAAGATCAAACGCAACAACAACCCGTAACAAAAATAAACTATACATTGCGTCAAAGTACTTGGGCAAGTCCACAACAAATTAGCAGTGTCATTCAGGAAACTCAGCGCCTAATCAAGACCAAATTGCCGGCCCTACAAAGATCTATGCAATTGTATTTGAGTAACCGAGATACTGAGTTTATCATATTTAGACCAATTAGGGTGAGAATATAAAGTATTTATTAATCGTGTGTTATATTCATTATATATGTGCATCACTTTCAGAATAATGTAATACAATCATTTGTAAGATTGGAGCAATTGTTGACGACGAATGGATATAGTGCCGATGATATGATCATTACCAGCTGTCCTTCAGCAGAGCAGGTCTCTATATTACTTTCGAGTGCCAGTATTCTCGCTGCTGAGGCTATTGTTAACTTCTCCGCTTCGCAGAGTAAAATAAGCGCATCTTCTAGTGAAACTGGATGCCCCACACCTCCCAGAAAGATTTCTTTGGACAAGAAAGTTAGCTTCGAAAGTTGCACCAATGTGCCCAATCATATGGAAAATTTAACAGAAGTATCGGAATCTTCGGGCAATAATAGTACTGTGACTTCACCCACAGCCCAATCACCAGTACCCCCTCCTTTGACATCTCAGCAATTGCCGGGACATTAGACAAAAGATTTGATATGTCAATCAAAAGCAACCAATCATTACTGATATAAAATGTGTTGTAAAAACGAAGTTTTATTTGTTAATTTAAAATGTGTAATTTTCTTTTATTATTATCTTTACATAGTACTAAAACAATAATAAACTTATGCAATAACAAATCCAAATTAATTCGTCAAAGTACAACAGGATCCTAAGAAAAGTGCTTAAATCTGTCTACAGAACCAAAAATTGGTATAGAGGTGGTTCATACAATTATAACTTGTTGAGAATGTTTGAAAGTATCTTGACTACAGAATGTTTGAAAGTATTGTGACTACTTGAGCCCATTATTTATGGCATCATTTGGTAGCAATTGGCAAATTAAACCCCTAAACTTTAAATATTAAACTACATAATTTAGGTAAGAGTGATCAGGTTGGCAATTTGCTGAGAGTCTGAACTATGACAATGAACACTTGTCTTTCCCATTTCCTTGTTGGGCATCGCGTCCTCCCACTGGAACAGTAGTATTGTTTCGTCTTTGGGTACTGTTGGCTGCAGCCTCATTGCGTCGATTTCGATCATTGCTTTCATCCAATTCCATGATGGACAAAGCTATTGCACGGGCCAGTGCTTCATCTTCAGTCTAAAAAATAATAATTTGATATTCACTCCATGCTATGTCTTTTTCTAAGATTTTGATGGCTTTTTTGCTCCAAATACTTACCATATTGCCCTGTATGTTTTGAGTCAATCTCTGAGCAGCTGTTTCTCTTACGGCTGCAGTAGTAGGTTTTGGGGCAACGTCAAATAGTGTATTCGGTGGTTTCTGGGTTCTTCGTAATTCAGCAGCTTTGCTATAAGAGGAAATAATTGTTTATTCGTTTCGGTTTTGTCACAGAATTGTGCTTTCATAATTGAAATAGTGGAACAAAATAAAAAAATATACAATTATACGTCTAACCTATGCTCCCTCTAATATAAACTTGACTTAAGGCCCAAAGAGGTTCAAATTTTTCCCGTTAAAGGTTGCTCATTTCCAGAACCTGCTATTCCAGTTTTGCAATTTTTTCCATAGCATAATAGATGTTCTGGAACATAATAGATGTTGGTCTAAAATGTGCAAATAGCTATGAGTCACTGTTGCAATGCTCTTACCAACTGACCGCCAATGCACATTATCGCAATTATTATTATTGACCCATATCTACATTTAAGTGTGATCTAGGAGATTTTCGAGCATCTATTTATGTTATTATCTTAGTATTAAGGATTAGTCTGGGTTAACACTACTGACTGTAACATGCCAGGCTTGGTCAACAAATTGCCAAATTCATAAAATTAAAAGAATTGAAAGCTTACCCAGCCATTGTCTTTGGTTCTTCGAATACAGTTCCAGTCGTTTTTCCCGCTTGACATTCGTGATCTGCTGTGTGTCGATGTCGCAAACAGAAGTTCCTTTTGCACTGCGAACAATTGACTGGTATTAACTCCTTTCGCTTGCATGACTTGTATGAACATCGGTTGGTGAATATCTTTCGAGAATCTGATTTACATTGTTTATCAATATGTTGGCCAACAGTAAGATCTGGTTCGACACCCGGAGCTGTTGGTACTGGGTCCCCACATAGCGGGCACAAAGGCACTTGATGATCTTTCCTTCCGTGTTTGCAATTATGATGTTCGTAATTGAAATGGGATGAACAGAAAACACTTTTGCAGGCGTCACACTTCATTGGCAAAAAGTCCAGCCTGTTGCACGATTTCTCTGAGCAATGTTGTCCCAAATTTGGAAATTCCATTTTTTTATTTTATTTACTTCCGTAATTTTTACAACAATATATTTAGTTTCACAACGAGACTTGCTTGTTTACGCGGAGATGACTAAACATTATGGAGGTAGGGACCTATAAATATATACTATTAATCAAGGAGCAATAACAAGGTGTTTCAAAATTTGTTGAAAAGTAAATTCAATAGTTGTGTCTCGGAACCTGCAAAGACCGAATTTACATTAGGCAAGTTTACTTGCGGCAAGTCTCAGTTTGTTGGAGAAAGTGCTAAAGGGATAAAAGTTATTTTTTTTTCAAAAATATAAAAAGGCAATTGAGTGGCACGCTTAAAAGAAAATGATAAAAATTTCAAGACGGTCCAAAATTTGTTGAAAAGTAATTTAGCTTTGTGTTGTGTCTCATAAAAGTGTGGGCGACACTTGTAAAATTTTGGGATAATACTGTATTATACTACTACTTCTGTTGTTATTCAATTTTGTGGAATAACCCCAAATTTCCATTCTTGTTTAGCGGCTTTTCCACAATATGAGCATTTAAAAAAAAAAATAAACAAAACCACTGTTGCATATTTAAAAGTCTATTTGGCGCAATAAGACTCCAGCGAAGAGTTGCATTTTTCTAGTTTATTTGAAGTTGAGCAACCTTTCTTATTGTACCATGAGCTCTATAGTGTTGTGTTTACATTTTAGGTATTACGTCCAAAAACAAATCCAAAAACAAAATAAACAAAACCAACTGTTGTATATTTAAAAGTCTATTTGGCGCAATAAGAATCCAGCGAAGAGTTTCATTTTTCTAGTTTATTTGAAGTTGAGCAACCTTTCTTATTGTACCATGAGCTCTATAGTGTTGTGTTTACATTTTAGGTATTACGTCCAAAAAAAATCCAAAAACAAAATAAACAAAACCAACTGTTGCATATTTAAAAGTCTATTTGGCGCAATAAGAATCCAGCGAAGAGTTTCGTTTTTCTAGTTTATTTGAAGTTGAGCAACCTTTCTTATTGTACCATGAGCTCTATAGTGTTGTGTTTACATTTTAGGTATTACGTCCAAAAACAAATCTGCACGTAGTTGTTGTTACGTTTATCGTACAATAACACTTGCTGTTGCCGACGTTTTTCACCTCACACTTTAAACACCTGTATTTATATGAGAGTTACGCAAATACGTCGGGAGTATAAAATTTCAAAGTAGAACAATTTCAAAATTGACAATTAAACGATTTTTCCTTGAAAATATAAACGATAATACAAAAAATATGAATGTTTGTAACTGAAAAATATAATAATTTGATGAATGTTAATAATTATAAATTTGTACAACGTTAATTTTTTGGTAGGTGCATTGTAGAATCAAGGAGGTAAAGTCATGCAATCATATGTTTACAATTTTTTCAAAAATTATTCATTTGACAACATCTCATTGTCAAAATTTGTATTTATAATTCCATTGTATACCCAGAAACAGAGATGGGAACCTGTTTTTTTGTAGTGAAATGTAACACGGTAAATTACAGGAAATGCAATGATGGGAATTTTTATTTGAAATTACTTTACCTTCTTAATTTTACCATGGGTAGGTAGTAAGAAAAGGACATGGCGTAATTGGTTAATGCGGAATTTCATTTAATATATCTTATCTTAGGTACCCAAATAAACATTCAGTTTATACCGTAAATACAAGAACATACAATTTTCGGAGAATCCATTCTTCCCGGGATATTGGGTTCCAAAAGTTCCCCAAAACACCGTATGTTGTGCTTCGCCAATTCCTATGATGTAGAGATGGTATGTTCATTTGAAGTGGCTTTACCTTCTTAATTTTAACATGTGTACGTATTTATTGTTTTGTAAAATAAAAAAAAAAAACATTTTCAAAAGCAATGAATTATTATTTTCTTACTTAATTCGTGTGAATAGTGTTATATTTGAGTTGCTCACAATTTTTATGACGGCGTTATCACTAAAGAGGGCGGCGGCCGTTATCACCTAAATTGACTCGCACCATTTCTGGCAGGGATACGACAAGGAAAAGAAAATTTAAATCTGGGTTAAAGAAATGGCTCCACAACCCGTGGTCACTGGATTATCGCCCAAAGAAGGCCCTCCTGGTACTCGAGTTATTATACGAGGAGAATTTTTGGGAACTGAATCCATTGATTTAATTGGTGAGTAATCAATTTGTTTTTTTGGGGAGGCGAATAATGTATTGTTTTTGTTTTAAGGTCTGAAAATATGTGGCTCCGACTGCTTGCTTTCTGCTGAATGGGTTTCGCCAAATAAAATTATAGCCCGTACGGGTCCTGCTAAAGGTCTGGGAGACATCATTGTGACAACCCGTAGTGGAGGTGAAGGCACGTCCTCTGTGCAATTTCGGGCAATTGGAAATCACGAGATTATTGGTCCCCTAAAAGAATCGGCTGTTTGGATTGAAGAGGCACCTACACAAAACTTTGCCTGGGGTCGCAGAACATTAGTTCAGTCGGTGCTCACACAAGAAGACCCTTTAGGTCTTTCCACAGAAGGAAATGAACAAAAAAATGTCGACAATTTACGGGAGTTATTTCCAAGTTCTAGTGGGGATCTTCTCCAGGAGAATTTCTCTCCCGCTCTTTTTCTATTAGAGAAACACTCGGCAACAACATTTGCAGACTTAAAAGTTGGACTAAAACATTTAAACCGGAAAGTAGAGAGTCAAAAAGAGGGTCAACTGTCATTTTTAAAATCGAATGCAGGTTCCGTCATCGATCAGTTAGACACCATGATGAATATCCGTGATAAGTTGCTGGAGGACTTGAATCAGTACGGTCCTGAACCGCTTAATGTATTGGAACAACAAATTGAAAGTATGTCAGATCTTTACATCACTTAAAATTAAAGCTAATATTTATTCCCAGACTCAATTTCAAAGTCGGAGGACATATTTACGGATGTTCTAGTGCGCAAGGAAAAAGCAGATTCTACGCGAGCAGTTTTGTTGGCCTTGTCGCGTCACAAATTTCTTTTTTGTTTGCCCAACTCAGTTGAAAAGAAGGCTGCAGCTGGGGAGTATGATATAGTGGTCAACGACTATGCCAGAGCAAAAAGTCGTTTTGGAAAAACAGAGATTCCCGTAATACATTTGAAACAATAATGGAACTGATAAGAATGATATTGATCTCTCATTTTGAATTTAGATTTTCCGTACGGTTATGGAAGAAGTGGATCATCGCATTTTGCAAATTCGTAAACAACTTCATGAGAAAGTTATTAAAATGCCGCAAAGTGTGGAACAACAACGCAAACTTATCAAAGCTCTGATTAGTTTGGAAGTTCAACAATCTGGATCCAATATCAATGATAAGTTGCGAAATGCCGATCCTGCTTGGGACGCCATAGATGCGAGGGCAAAATACCTGGAACAGACGTTTAAGCAGACATTTGAGCAGTATGCCTCAAAAGATGCCCAAGGCGCAGAAAGTATGTGTACACTAGACGACAGTTTCATCGTATTTTATTAATATATTCCTTACAGAAAGTAAAAATCGGGACCCATCCCAACCACCCAATAGAGTTGCATTTTGTGAGGAAATTTGTGAGATAGCTGCTTCACAATTACCCGATCTTTGGCGTTTGGGTCAGATGTATTTTACAGGAGAACTACGAGGTCCAAATGATCCACGTCCTGGAGATTTTAAGGTGCGTACGTCGTCCTGTTCTAAAGCACATAAATATTTATTGAACATTTCATGAATTTTTAGAGAATGATTTTAAATGCGATAGAAAAATTTTGTATATATCTAAAAATCGCAATGTGCACTACAGATGCTGAAGCACGGTCTTTGCGTCAAAGTGTGGGACTTATATGGCCCATTTCTCATGGTTCCCATGACATTTTTAAAGCTTGGCTTCCGCAATGTTTACGATATACCCGTATAACCTATGCGACATTGATAAGTTTAGATTTACCATCTTCAGCCTTGGATATTGTTCAAAAGTTCATCGACGAAACACGGTTACATTGTTTTTCCAATATCTTTGAAAGAGCTACGCAGAAATGCAGTAAATTAACTGATTTGGAGACATGGGAAATGGGCGTAGAAGATTTTCCGGGTGCTACCTTGCTGCCCCAGCGCTTAGAAGACTTATTAATAGAGACTCTAGATGAAGCCCAACAAGCCTGTATTAATCCTGAAATAAGGTAAGTCTTATGTGTTTTATATTTTTTCCTGTATATTTTGTGTAAATTTGAATATGATTTTCTTTGTCGGACTCTGTAAAAATTTAATTATTGCTTGAAGATATATGTTAGAAGAATATTTGGTTCTGTAATTGGTTTCTTTTTAGGGAGGGCAATCTTTTAGAAACGGAATCTGATGGACAACGAGAAGTTTCGTTGCGTTTACAAAAAATGTTATTATGTTTTTGCGATGTGATTCAGGAACTGGCTTTTAATTCACACAAAGAAGAAACCCCAACTCACAATGTGTCGCAATTGTTGGGCTATCCCAATAATCAGAGTAGCGGACCTGCCTCAGGAAGATTTGCCAGTCTTTCCCCTTCCACGGCCATAACCTGGGAACAACGAATGTTGTGCTGTTTAGCTAATTGTGCCTATTGCAACAAGAGCTTCTTCCATAGAGTAGGCAAACTTTTCGAAAGGTAGGAGGTAAACATGTTAACTTTCAGAGACTAATGATAACCGAAATGGTTTGGCATTTTAGGTACGGTTATCCATTACCATCCCTGGCAATTGAAACTGCGCGATATTCAGTTAACAAATTATTTTCCAATATTTTGGATGCATATGTAGAGCATAAAGGTAAGTGAAAAGATCGATTCTGTTTGCTACTGAGCTCAACTGAGTATTTACTTTTTCAGGCGATCCTTTGGTTGGAACAATTGAGCCCTCCATGTACTTGGGTGGATTTCAATGGGATATTGAAATGCCCATTGGAAACTTGCGTCCCTATGCCCATGAATGTTGTGATAATTTAGTAGCTGTTTATTCCGAAATATACACTATATCACCGGCCTTGCTACGATCTATTTTGGAACCGATTGTATTAACGATATCGGAAGAATTAGCCCGTCTTATGAGTTGTGTTCCACAATTCAGTTACTCTGGTGCCATACAGGCAAATGTTGATATACGTTTGTTGAGAGATACCATGCGTATTTATACCAACGAAACGGGGAGGTAGGTAAAATGTCATGTTACATTGAATAAGGAAGCTTTTAAAAAAAGGGATTCAGAAATTCAGTAGCTCGAATTTCATGTTTATATCTTTTATGTAACAAACAATGTATCAATTTACAGAAACTATTTCCTGGAAGCTCTGGAAGCAATCAATCCTCCATTAAATGCTGAACAAATGAAACAGGCTGACGAAATTTTGGAACATGTGAAGGAACGAATGAAATTACAATTGATGTGTTTCTTTGTAAAAGAACCATAACGAGTTATTTTGAATCTACCATTGTGCAATTTCAAATATATTCCATTTATAGTACTCTATATATGTGTGTGTGCTCTGCTCCCAACAAATATTTATATAATACACAGTATTTCATTTTTTATCGAAAATATACACACAGGTTTTTGTTTTTACACACAATTAAATTCTAAAATGTCATTTGCATTTTCCATAGCTGAGCATTGACAACAGATAAATATTGCACATTAAATTGACAAGGAATAGTTAAGTCCTAAACATGGTCATTCAACTTTTTACAACCAAAATCGTTAAAAAATATTTTATTAATTTGTCTACATTTATAATTACGATTTAAGGTATAATCTGCACATTTACAACTTAAAATCGAAGGAAACCTTTTCTCCGTTTTGGTATTTCTCAAAGTTTTCCTTAATGGTTTGTTCAACGTCAATGGTATTGAACTTCTCTTGAATGCGCATTCTAATGGGATTCTCCAAAGCGTCCATGATTTGATAACGCAAGAGGTTTGGCAAAATATTTACCACAAATTCCATAACATAGTCCAAGGTGCCAGCACCGTCACACCTCACTTGAATGTTGCCCATATCAATTTGTAAGTCATTGATTTGTGGACGTTTTCTTGTATCCAGTGGCTGACTCACATCGACAGTCAATCGAATGTATTGTAAAGTGAATTGAATGTGGCCAACTCGCGAAACTAGTCCTCCATTCACTTCCCACTGGCCACCGCCGGCAATTTGTTGAGTTCCTACAGTGACCTCTAAGAATATAGTATTATTTTCCATGGAGGCAATGACATCACCGTGCCTATAGAATGTAGATAATCCATGAATCCAAGTGTTCGATAACTGCATTCCGAACACTCCCATTGTACGATTGTAGTCGGGCAGGCGGAAAGGATCATAACCCATTTCACGCACTTGTTTGCGTCCTTCAGCAATAGCCATGTCTAGTGGACTTATGGAATTTGGCAATAATTTGTCACCCATTAATTTGGCAATGTTTTTATCGATATCTTCTCTCAATTTTGAATCGGCTTCTTGCAACATAAACGGCTTCATAGCATCAAACACTAGATTGGGTGCCGAATTTACAATTCCCTGGAAAACTGTTCCAAGAAAGCCCAAATTCTGGAAATCCATAGACATATCGGCGAATGTGACATCCATTTTAATGTGATCGGTAAGTAAGTGGCCGTCTCTTTGTACAGCTAATGTTGCGACACCTGCAAAATACACAAATACGGAGAAACAAAATACGTAAATATGCGAATTAATCGAGTTACACATAGAATAACTAAATTTCGAAACTAAACATACCAGTAATCAAAACTTTTTTTAGAATAACAATAAAAGGACCATTCGCCTTGGAGAAGAAAGATGTTAATGTGTACGAGCCTTTTGTTATCATTTCGTCCAGCTCAACAGCACATTTGACCTGTTGTGGTTAAAAAAGAAAATGAAAATAATAATTTTATTTCGTGCAGAAAATTTTCAAAGATCGTACAAACAATCCGATCACTCTCGATTAAATGAAAAATATTTCTGCTTATAGAAAATTTGATTTCTGTTTAAAGATTGCGTGGTAATAAGAATCGTATATCTACGTACTATAAGCACTTTGTCGTATAAGTCTAGTGTCGACATTTTACAACTTCTCCAATTCTATTCCTACAAAACTCTGATTTAATTCTAAGAATTTTCAAAGGTGATTGCTGAAGTCTGAGAGTATTTCCCCATTGGCTTAACTTCATAGTACTCCATATAACAGAGCTTTGCAATATTTGCTGATCGCTATCCACATCATGATTTTATCCCGGTGAGTGGAATGGCTTTTAATGCTTTTTAATGTTTGTTAGAGCCTTATGCATATGTATTATTAAGTAAATAATAGGCATCTGCAATTATTTACTGTTAGTAATACAAGTTTTTAAATTTCGAGATTTACTATCTTGTGTCTCTAAAAGCGTTACAGCTCTGTTGGCAGTGACACCCATGAAAGGTTTGAACATCACTTGCCTACTTCATTATAGTCCCTAAAACAGGGATGATGACTGTGACAGTCAACTGTGCTGTGAAAATTTTACAGTCGAAGCACAGCGACAACTGTTGCTTTTGAAACAAAACACTACCACAGCAAATCCACAGCTTATTTTTGATTTATCCACAGCTTTGCTGGCAGCAAATTCAAACACTGCGTAATACGCCTTAATCCGAATATTGAGTCACTGTAGAACTCAAACTAAATTGTAAAATTATTGGAAAGAAAAGGTCAATTGCGAATTCCGAGATCGTTTGCCCTGATAACCACTTTTAAATATATATTTAGCTGTCTTGGAGATAAGATTGAGATAGTTATAGTTTGCACAAAGCTTCAATTTTTCGAACTTGTATGAGTGTGTGTGTGTACGTACCGTCATAGCATTCAAATCGGCCTTTATGCTGACAATGCGAAATTTTGATAAGCCATAGGATTGGACATCGTACATACTTAATGTAGCCATACCAAGGTTTTTCTTCATATCGGGTACATCCATGGGATCAGGCACTGGAGCACCAGGAAATCCTATTGGATCTTCCTGTTTGTAGTGATTCAATACGGCATAGAGCTGGGCTGCCAAACGATTTTCACTAACTTTGACGTTGTGCTCGTCTAGGGAATTTGCATTATCTGCTTCGGCGTGTGCGATGTTGTCGGTGGTTTCCTCTCCATGTTGGTCCTCTAGAACCCATTAAACACATTTTATATCCATTGATTATTAATTCATTTCAAGTATTTACCGATTTCCTGTGATCTTGCTTGACACATCAAAGCAAGAGTGCCCAGCAAAATCAACCACGATCTTTGTATTCTCATTTTCCGTGTTTTTAATTCGGTCTACGGCTTATTTCCACTGAGTTATCAGTTGTAAGTAAGTAAATCAATGCACACACACGCTACTCTTTATAATCGAAGACACCATCACACTGTGTAGAAAGAAGCGCTGAAGATAATTCTGAGTCGCTCGTTTTCTTGGCTGGGGTCTTTGTTTGTGCGTTGTCAAAGAGCCTTTAATTTGTGTTCTGTTCTTCCAACTACTGCGCTAAGATGGTTTGAGTGAAAAAATACAAACGCCTTCCTTGACGATCACACTACAAATGCGGATGCTGCTACTGATGCGATGTTATGTTTGGGACAGACATTCCGACATAAGACAAATCGCTGGAGAGACAAATTCTGAGAGTGAGCTATTGACAGAGATGCGGCAGCAGATAACAAAGCAACAGTGGTTTTCTGTTAAAAAAATAATAACGTTTTCGATGCCCTAACCCTTGGAATACATAATATATAGACTTGGGATTTTCACATTTTTTTCTAAAATTTATTGTTATTATTGGTTTTTAATATTGGTTCTAATGGAAATAATTGTTATTTATTGCATTCGTACGTAATCTCTTAATAGTTAACTGAACACTATCCAAATGTACATCGTTTTTTTTGTTGTTTTCATTATTTTAATAAATATTTCGTTTTATTATGAAAAATTTCATATACATTTCTTTTGTTTACCTTTTCAATATTAAATTTATAAATACTTAAACGTAATAAGCAACACTTATTTAAATAGATTGGAAATTTGCAGTCGTAAAATATTTAAAGCGAATAATTAAATAAAAATAAAACAGATCGATGCTTAAGACCTGGTCTTACGTTCAAATTAAAACTAAAAACCCATAAAACGCATGCTAATATCCAGTTAAGATAATAATTCTCTTTACGACAAAAATATATAAAAATTATTAAATCTAATTTAGTTCTAGATTCTATGAATTTGATGTTGAGATTAAATAATGGGGAAAAATCTACTTTGTTTCCGTTTTTGAATACTTTCACCATTGGTTTTCGAGCCCTAAATGTAATGTTTTGATGTATACAGTTTGAAATACAATACATAACCGCTTATATGTCGTACACATAACTCTTCCATAGATATATTTCAATCTTCACGTTATCGTATGTAGACACATACGAGTATATGTGATACACATATGTATAAGTCACATAAACGTGGTTTGAATTATTATCTATAGTAGGTTTGTGTAGATCATGGAAACAACTATGTACGATCCTTGGAGAAAAACTAATGCCTAACATTGATATTATATATATTCATGTGTGTGTTTACTTTATATAAATATGTGTACGTATATGTGCTAGACTGGGATGTTTTATTAAAATAAAACATAAAATCCATTTTTCCGTCAATTCCCCTTTGCAGTCACCACAAAACACTTTCATGCGGGAACATATGTTAAATGAAAATTTTAAATGCATCTGGTACGGTGTCTGCGTGTGTGTGTGTTTTTTTTTTTTTTTGTAACAGAAAAATACTTAGGGGTTTTAGGTGACGGTAAGACTGTGTCGAACAAAAAGGAAACACTGGCTTTGATATGTTAACAACAAACTGAATTGTGGGTGGGAGTAAAATTTGTATAATTTTTGTTTGAGACACGAAAATTACGCATTTACTCATGTATTGGGACTACCTAAGGACTTCAGATTTATTGTGGTATTACGATGGGTAATTGTACCGCCACCTCCCAATGATACAACTGGCAGCGATGTAACATCTCTTCCCGAAGCTGCACTAGAAGACGTTACGACGAGATTTGTATAATGCTGACTCATTTCACCACAATTCTCCAGGATTTCTGTTGTAGTGCTATTGGCGGTCTGAGTCTGGGGGTTGCTGATCATCATTGGAGCTAAGGTAAGGGTGGCTGTGGTGGGGGCGGGTGACGAGGAAGGAGTTAAAACTGATGCAGAAGCTGGTGAAGTGTTAGCATTTGCGTTGGAACCTATTGTATGAACTGTTATTATATTTTGTTTTAATTGTTGTTGCAGCTGCAAAGGTAACGTGCCCGTGGATATTCTTTGGGAAGTCAAGGCTTGGTGATGCTGCTGTTGTTGTTGAAATATTTGTGGCTGATGTTGTTGCTGGTTTTGTAAAATAAGTGGCAATGATGCTGTAGCTACTGGTGAACTTGCATGTTGGGCAGTTGTACTTATTGTTGAGGGCAAAATAAAATTGTTGCTTCCGGAAACTGAAACCACAGCTTGAGGTAGTGACTGAAGCATTTGCAGTCCTGGTACTTGATTTGCGGATTGTGATGTACCCGTTGTAAACAAATTAACAACTGATGAGGAAAAAATAAATTAATATTAATGTACTAAAGCATTTGAATCATCCGTCAGTTACCTTGAAATTTTCCTTCTGCATTTTGTATAAGTAGAGATTCCCTTTGCATTTGATCTAATTGGACAATATTACCCGGTGTTGTTGATATTGTCGATGCTACCGATGTTGTAGATGAGCTTAAGGACGCCTGCGTCACATTGGGCGTGTGTTGTACAGACACCGTGTTAGTTGTTGTATTAGGCAGAGGACTGCTACGAGGAGTCACTTGCACATTTCTGCTAACTAATGCAGCTGCGCCTTCAAAACTTGGCTTCATATTAAGTGGTGTGGTTGCTGCTGGAGATGCCACTGTTTCGTTGGCTTCCCCATTTGTAGGTGGCGCCAACCTAGTGGAGCTGGTTGCTATCGGCAATTCATTGACATTTCCATGATCGTCTGCCATTTGTATTTCATAACAGGCAAGTTCTGGTATCACAGGTCGTACTTTCATACCATCTGGACGATGGGGATTACGGCATCCACGACATTTACAGCCTATGCATGACTTTGAGTCCACGTAACAGGGACAACGTTGACCGCAACAAGTCAATTTGCCAGGAGTGGATGTGGTATTGCCACAGCGGCATCCTCTCTTCTTATTAATGGTTTTCGATATGGGTCGCAAAATGGTGGCATTGGGAGCTGATGTCGAGACATTTTTCTGTAAATTAAATAATTAAATACAACTTTCTCTGCAATATTTTCTTTTGCAATACGAACCTTTTGGGCCACATCTTCATCACCATCTGTTTTCCTCTTGATGGTAATTTTATTGCCAATTCCTGTATATAGCACAGAGTACATTGCAGAACCATTGGAAACTGTTTTAATGGCAGGAGGATTGCGAATTTGCGATGTTACGGTAGCGGTTGTAAATGCATTTGTCAATGTAGTGGTGGCTGTAGGGGCAGATGTGCGCAAGGAGGACGTATTCAGTGAAGGAACTGTTTTTGCCAACTGCGTTGGCGCCAAGGAAACCTTAAATGTGGCCAATTGGGGTTTTACGTCTGTGGCAGAAGAAGACACGGACGATTGTTGTGTATTTGTCGCAGTGGGTGTAGTTGCCGAGGAAACTACTTGCAAAGCCCTTGCTTGAGCAAGCTGTCTATTGAGTGTCTGTAATCTAGCTGATGCTATAGAGAGTGGCACTGTGGTTGTACCGGAAGAAGAAACAATGGGCACTACGATGCCCCTAGTGTTAGGACCAATGTATGTAATGTTACCAGCATTTTTAAGCTGATTTAGTTGAATTAGTTGAGGATGGTTATATGTTGTTGTATTGGAACTCTGTTGCGGACCTGGCGTTGAGCCGTGATTTGCGGGAGCTGACAAATGTGATAAAGGCTTAAAGGTTGGCGAAGTTGTCTCGACTTTAATTTTTGGTACGTGAGTTTGGGGTAGATTGGAAATTGGTCCGCTAGCTGAGGTTGGCGGTGTTGACGCCTTGGGCGCTGTTGACTGAGTTACACCAGAACATTTGATGTTTTGCTGCAGGGGAGCTAATGGTGTGGCGGCTGTGGTTGATAGTGGCACCACCAATGCCGGCATTTGTGGCTGCTGCTTTGGGTGAGGGTTGTTAGGTGCATATGAAACTTGTGGCTTGGGCAAGTCTTTTGAAAAGCTTGACATAATGTCATCATAACTGGCTCCTTCAACAATCAAATCTTGCAAAGACATTTGTGGCATACTTAACGTGGGTGACATTACATTAAACTGCAGCAATTTTCGTCCTGCTAATTGGGGAAATATATGACTGCTACGTAAGTGTTCGCATAGACTTTTGTAACAGACCAACAAACATCGCAGCTGTTTATTCTCTTCATAGGTCTTATAGTCCCGATTTTCGCGACAATGAACGCACGATGGACTCAGATTCTTCTGACCACGTATACAAAGGCGACACACACTGTGGTTGCAGTGTCCATGGCTGGGTGAGAAAGGATCTGTTGCCAAACGACAGCAAACAACACATGAAAGCAGCTGTCGTAGATTCAACAATTGCCGGGGCAACTCGTTATTGGTGCTGGAATTGGCGGATGATAGTTCCGTGGTCTGGAGCACCAGCTTAGCTGCGTTTACATAAACACTTACAGCAGCATTCATAGCAACAAAAGATCGGATGTGTCGTTTGTTGTTAAGGGACATATAATTAACACATGACAAGTCTTCCCGACAAATTCCACCAAACACTAGGCCAATGGAACCGTTCAGAGCAAATAAATTCCTCTTGCGAGCGATAGATAATACTGTTTTTGTTTTATTTATTCCACTTTTCCGCTCATTGTTTGTATCGCTTTCGTCTCGTATACCAGAAACGCACAAATTGTTTTATTTCCAATAAGAATTCACTTTACATGCACAGACTGTTAAATGTTGAAGTTTTTCCAATACTTTATTTTGCTACAATTCTCCTCGACGATATTAAATATATCAAATCTTTTCGGAAATATTTTGCAATTTTTGCAAAAATTCTTACAAATACTAATAATTAGACAACGGAGTGGAACCCTTTTTTCGGCAGCGGCGGCGTCTTATCAGGTGTAGACTAATCGGCGGCGGCGCGCTTTGTTTCTGTGTACTCTGTACCCAAACACATCAACAACTTTGTACAAGTATACACCAATACACAAAGAGTTGCGAATGAAGAAAAGGGCAACACGCCGAATACGCCGAAATGTATAGAAAGTGGAAGAGGCAACACGCCGCAACAGCTGTTTGTTCTAGTAATTATTAGAGTTGTGTTGTTCGGGAATTGTAAAGTTCAAATAAAAAAATATTCTGTGAAAGGAGCAATCGAACTATTGAAACCCCGTTCGTGTATTTAGTTCAAATAGTTCCCTTTATATTCAAAGTGGCATTATACACCAAAATATGTTGTGCTCCAGTACCGGAAGTACTATATTACAAAATTTTACAAATTTTTACAAGACTGAAGAAAGTCTATTTCAGAACTTTCGTCTGTAGTTGGTGAGAAGGCGTTTGTTGTGAGAGTTGCGAGATTGTGGAATCAGCTCCCTCTGGCCCTGCGTAATTTTACCTGTTCTTTTGATATGTACAAGAAGAGGTGTTTTGAATATTTGTCTGTTCATTGAGTTTCTGGTCGCGGGTTATATTTTGTTATTTCTTTTTAGTTATTGGCTGGGGGCCATTTTTATGGTTGTTTATTTTCCATTTAGTACATAATTTTATTGATTTTTTCTTTTTTAAGGATTTTTTTGCTATACTTGTAGTAGCTACATTCGCTCGGTTGGAAACGAGTTATGATTAGCGCTTAAGTGTATTGATGCCTCTTGCCTTTTTCCTCTCTACCTTGCTAAACTGTTGTTCAGCTTGGTAGAGGAGTTTTGTCTGAGGGTCTAATTGCTACTAAATTTAAATTATTATTATTATTTTTTGTATATATTTTACTATTCGTTTATAATTTTTGTTATTTATTTAGTTTTTTTAGGATTAATTTTGTTATAGATTGTTTTTATACTGTTGTATGTTAATATAAGATTTTGGCCATGTTGGCTTATTTATATTGAATTGTATGAAATAAATGAAGTGAAATGTAAGACTTTTTTTCTACGAGAACCGACTTTCCCTTTATTATATCCAAAAAAATTGTAAAAGTTGTAAATTTTGCAGGTTCTGGAACATTGGAACATTATTTGAGAATTTATTAAAATAATATATTTCGGCTTTACCCTGGTTCCTGTTTAAAGACCCATATCCCTGCACCGGAGAAAGACAATAAAATAATTTTGACAATTTTACTAGTTTGTTGTTCCTCTACTATCTGGGAAAAGCAATTGTCCCAGAGCGATGTAACACTTCTCTCGTTAACATGACACGTGACTCGGTGTCTATTCGTTATTCGACCATTAATTATTAAATATCTACTTAATTCCCAAAATATTTGTTCTTTATCCCATTAATGACTCGATGGGAAAGATTGTTCACTTCAAGCAACTAGGAAAATGCAACTCTGTAGTGGACTCTTATTGTGTTAAATAGACATTTGGACAAATAGTTTTGTTTATATTAATTTTTTTCATAAAATCCGTATAAAACATGAGTGCAAAGTAGAGCTTATACCACAAAATTTAAGAACAAATTGTGCAGTTTGTTGTCCGTTAACGTGCAAATTTTGCATTTCAATATTTTTTTGTTTATTCAAAACAGTACACATCCATAAAAAACTGTGCATATGTGCTTGTCCAACAAGAATTACTTACCCAATTCTTTGTTTTGTTTATTTATTTGTTTCAATCATGGTGCATATAAATAAAGGTAACCTCATTTCAAATTAGCATTCCCAGCAGTACTTCAATGCATGAACCAGTAAGGAAAGGTCAAAAGTCGGGCGGAGCCAACTATATGATATCCTAAACCACTATGTGTATTTAGTGGAACTCCCGCAACAAAAAATGTTTACATTAGGAATTTATGTGAAGCAGGTCATACCAACTTTGAACCAAATAACATTGCCGTACAGTGCAAAGTTTCACCAAATGGTAAGATTCGGTAGAATTTGAAAAAATCTATTCAATTTGGGCTGATATTACATAGCAATAACGTTAAAAGCGGATGAAGGTGTATATCAAAGCTATAAAAAATCTGCACCGATCTGGTTATTTGTAGGTCATAATGGTGGAGAGTAATAAAAGTTCGGCCCGGCCGAACTTAATGTATTTTACTTGTTGTGTATTATTTCCCTTGAAATTTTTCTTTATAAAACAATTATATTGTTGTTGCAAAAATGTTAGTTGTTCCAATGCATGCATACACCTTAGTTGGTAAAAACTCGTGTGAAGTTTGCGCGAAAAGAACATTGTATTTTTAAGGGAGCCGGCTGAGGAAAAAATGAAATTTGCTTCATTCATCTCTCTTCTTTCCCATAAAACTTATTTCCTTCTCCGTGAATATTCTCGTTTGTCTTAGGACTTACTTATTGCACTAAGGCAGCGTGAGTGCTTTAGAAATTTACTTCTAAAGGCATCCTCAATGATTTGAAAATGAAATAATGTTAGGTGCCTATTCCCTGTAATTCTATAATTCACGGATGACCTTTTGGGATAGAGAATAAAATTCTGTGGGTCATCTCAAAAAGTTGGATCAAGTAGATGAATGAAGGCACGCAGATACATATACATAATTTGCTTACGTCCAATCGATTGATTTTTCCATTTTAATGTTACATATTTGCATTGGTCGGTCGACGTCAACCCTCTCAAAAAGATTTGTAACAAAATGGTAAGTATGTGTGAAGATCGATCAGAGCACGCCACAATCACCACCACCAGACAGACACATATGCTCAGTTCTTGAGTTGCTTGTTTGGCTGTCTAGCTGGCTGGCTAGATGCTTGCTTGGCTAGCTCACATCTTGGGTGCTTCTTCGTATTTACACGAAGGAAATGTTCTGCTCTTCGTTTGCCATAATTCGAGTGTGTTGGTGAAAATCTGCGTGGGGATTCGAATTTTCTGAAAATTCTAATTGGAATTTTCATTTGGTCGATCAGTTAGTGTTTCGTACTCGTCGAGTGTTGTTCTCGGTTTTTCTTCTCGAGAGGATTCGTTGTTCCACACACAAATAGTAAATCTTCCTCATCTCTAACATAGAATACACTCAAACACCAACACACACACGTCGCCCCCTCATCTATAATTTACAAAGCATATCGTGGTATATGTGCATAGAACGGAGGAGAGATAATAAAAGTCTGTTACAATTTTGAAAACGTTACGTTACGTACGGGATAAAGCCGTTAAAACGCCGTGTAAGCGTGCGAAAAAAACGTGGTAATTTTACTGGTTAGTGTCGCAGAACGAGGCGAAGAAAAGTGACAGTGACAGCTTTTTCTACAATTACATAATCGAAGTGGGAATTTTTTGTTCGATACGATCTCACACACAAAATGGCGTGTCCTCTTCACACGGCCACTTTCGATATGATTTCAAGAATTTCTAAGAAATATTAAAATTTTATGTGAAAAAAAGAGCTAAAAAAGCATTACACACATTGTTTCGATTTCAAATCAACGAGAGCAAAAATCAATGCAAAATATATTAGAAATTAAAAAAATAAGTTATAATTTTAAAAAGTGAAATTAAAAATTTCTAATAGAGTCGGATGGAACAGACGAATGTGGTGGGACACACAGAAGAAGTGAGTGGCACTCTCTTGCTTGTTATACCTTTGGTGGCCAGAATTTTGTGGTATCGTGTTGAAGACGCCAATGACGGTGCTACTGCTGCACACACAGTTTAACGAACTGAGTTCATTTCTATTTTTGAATTTTCAAAATCATCGGCCAAAGCATTGCCGGCAGTCGGCGGGAGCAAACATCAAAAAAACAACACAATATTGAAAAAATAAAACAGCGCGCCATTGTGCGCTTGGATGTGCTCGGCTCCCGAAACCAAGTTCCTATTTATTTTGTTTCATGTAGCAGAGGAAAATGGTTGAATCTCCACCACCACTTTTGAGAGATTTGTATTTTGACTTTGCCAGGAACTAAAAATTGTGGAATCGTAATGAGAGAAAACTTAAAAAACAATTTTTTTTGGCGAATGGTCCTTTCTACATTCATAGATTTGGTTGGCTGGTTGATAGTGGTTGTCTGGAATACAAAAGTGTGCTGGAGTTATAAGTTGAAGAGGAATTTATAAAAATTGTATATGTTTCGTTTTTGAAATACTGAACGCAGTGATTCAATGCAGACTTCCTGGTTCATTTTCGCGTTGTTGCAAATTCTTTTGGTTTTGAGATTAAAAATATTAAAATGATACTATTAGAAAATTTAGTAAAATTATACAGAAACCATTAAATACTATTAATATATTGTTTATAATTGATTTGAAATTAAATATTTTTTTAGACTATTAATATATTGTTTATAATTGATTTGAAATTAATAATTTTTTTAGGCGGATAAAGTAACTCTTTCAGTTTCCAGGCAGCCCCACTTATTGAGTCCATAAACGGACAGGGAAAGTGATTAGAAAACAAAATTGAGTTTTATGGGAAATTTTATTTTTTCTCCTTCTCTCCCAAAAATTCGCTTCCTTTCTTTTCCACAAAAGTCGCAATTTATTCGGCCAAACTTGTAAAGTTTGAAGATAAATTAGGGATACATCTAAAATTGACTATACACACTTTTTCCAACAAAACTTTCTTTCATTAAAAATCATTAGAAAAATGTCCCAAAACAAGGATATGAATGTTGGCGGGGAACGTTTTTGGTCTATTTTAGAGGAGAGAAAGAGAAGGTTTGCTCAAAATATGAGGGTAGTACCAATTTGTCTATTTTAGAGGAGAGAAAGAGAAGGTTTGCTCAAAATATGAGGGTAGTACCAATTTGTCTATTTTTGAGCATTATTCGATGATAGTCATGAGTTTTTTTTTTAATGGTAATAAAATTTAATTGGTAAGAAAAAACTCATTTTTATACCCTCCAACTTGAACAAGAGCGTATATTTAATTTGTCATTCCGTTTGCAACATCCCTAAATATTCGTCGTAGACCCCATAAAGTATATATATTCATGATCAGCATAAAATTCTAACGATGTTCGTCTTTTGAAATCACAATACAGCCCACATTACTTTGGTATAATAGTTTGTATTGTCGCTAGGATGGTTGGTATTGAAAATGAGACATACCGGTCCACGTTTTGGGGTAGCCGCTATATAACAGTTCCTCCCAATATTCGGTATTTTGATGGTTTTAGTCATATTATTCTACGGATTTCTGTAAAAAGTTATATTTGTGTTTCGTAATGGGTTCTAGCTCCGGTGGCGGAATATTGTATATACAGGGTGAGATAAAAAACTGGAACAAAGTCAAGCGGCATAATTTTTACATTTTTTTTTCAATTCTATTGAATGAAAGCAAAAAATGTGGGAAATAGCATACAATTTTAGAATAAGTTTAGATTTGTTCGAATTGGTCCCTTTTGGCAGGAATTATGCCCTTC